>NC_059329.1:70194654-70842654 GCF_018350155.1 Leopardus geoffroyi | reverse complement strand
TTTGCTCCACATGTACTGTGGGCTAGACACAGTGCTAGTCTCAATATGGAGATAACTTCTGGCACTTCCCTTAAAACTCACAGGTCACAGCACTGTGGCCCTTCGGTGACCATAGTGGGCGAAAGGCATCTGGATGTCCACACCCAGCAAGACTGTAGGTAACATGCACAGAAATCAGGATGCTATTAGGAAGGGGGATGTGGATGCTGGACAGCCCACATTGACGATCTTTATTCTCTTGTCTTAGGCTACAGTCCAGTCTCGAGTTCTGCTGCCCCTCCAAGATGGAGCCCCTCACCTTTTACCTTCTTTGAGGTTCATCTGGAAAATGGATATACCATAGTTTTCATTATTGTTGGCTATGAAATAGGAATAAAGCCCAACTTTGGGTGCCCAAGTTTCCAGGAATGAGGTGGGTCCCCACCAATGCCCTTTGAAAAAGTGAGAAGGGAACTGTCAGAGTTTGGGAATCTAGAGGATTGAGGAAGAAGGGATCCAGATAGAATCAGGTTGTTCCTTACGGTTGTTGAAGGAAATAGTGAGAGGGAAAGGAGACGGGCCGGAGGAGGGGGCAGTCCTCCAGCAGCCTCATTCAGATGTAACACAATTATAGGCTGTGTGACAAGTAATGATTCTTTTAAAGCCCTGTTGGTTTCCTGCAAAAGCTGTTCCCAGGTTGACCCACTGGGCTCGCTTTGGTTCCCCCAGAAGGCAGGCCAGTCAGACAATAACGGCCATCATCAGATGGTTGGGAAGCGGCTAGGAGGCAGAAACTGAAGCCTGATGCCTCATATCTAGGGTATCTGAGCTGTGCATTTGCACCCTGACAGTAAGTTGTTGACAGCAAATTGGAAAGAGACTAAGCAAGTGTTGTTCCCATGGCAGCCAGGCCCTTAATAGAAGCAAAGAGAATAAGCTTCTGTGTGAGACCAAAGAAGCTTCTTTTCCCTTTGTCCAAAGAGCATTGGGGAGGTGACACATAATGGCCTGTCTGTGGCCCTGGGTTCTCTCTCTAAGTTGGGTCTCCACCACTGACTCGCCGGGGAGTGGAACATCTCTCTTGTTGGGCTCAATCTTGAAGACCCAGCTTTCCTGCCACTTCCTTTGCCAAGCCTGCTCAGGTTCTTCCTAACTGTTCTTTTTTGTATGCTAGCACAGCATCCTCTATTCCACCCTTATACCATGTAGCACAGCTTAGCACGTTACCATGTCTGTGTCCTCTGTTAGACTATGAACTCCAAAGTTAGGGACTTCGTCTGATTCATCTCACTATTGCCCTTGTCCAGCTCAGTGACTGACATAGGATTAGCACTCAGCAAGGTTTCTTGAACGTGTAAAATGGAGATAGCTTTTGCCTGCCTTCATCCCAGGGCTGTTCTGAATTGGGAGTCAAGAGTCCAAATGCTACCATTAACTCACCGTGCAATAATGATAATAACAATTCATGTGTGGACAACAGTTTCGAGTTTAGGAAGCAGTTTTGCATCTATTATCTCTTTGATCCTCACACGAGCCAGTTACGACTTTATCATTTCACAGATGGGAAAACTGAGCTCAGAGAGGTGAAGTAATTGGTTAAGGTTGCTCAGCATGTAAGTGATGGGGCCAGAAATGGAACTCTGACCTCTGACCCAGAGCACGTTTTTTCTCTATTACATGTTGTTAGTTTGACTGGTGGAACACCCTTGATCCATTGTGAAACAAGCAAAAAGACAAAACACTCTCCATTATAAACTTAAAGTGCATGGCAGATTACTCCCTTCACCTCCTGCTTAATGGAAACTTGGCTGTCCCTCAAAGGCACACCTCCCCAAATTATCTTCCAACCTCTTGATTAGAGGCTGCCCACCCCTCACATATTCCCCTGGGGCCTCCATTGGTGGTCTCGCCATTCCCCATTGACACCAACCTGCCACTACGCCTTCTGTCACATGCAATGTGACTTTCCCTTTGAGGCTTATGCCATCCAGCTCAACCCATCAGACCCTCTGTCCCAGGGCCTTGACTCTTGAATGAGTGACCCAAGAATGGAAAGCATGACAAGAGGGCCTATCCTTGAGGCACATGCCACCTTCCAAACTCTCTTTGCAGTGGTGGTCATTTGGCCACCTGGATCCCTAAAGTCCTCTCCACTTCAAGTCCTGCTGTCACCAGGTGACCTCACCACGTGAAGCCATTTACCATCCTGGTCTCTTTATTCCTTAATGTTGGCAATAATGACCAGTGCCTCATATCCACGGTTATACCCTGGGCCTTCTCAGGACCTGGAACCACTCCACTTGAGAGGTCTTGAGGTCTGGTGCACCGCACCTCTGACATCACCCCTGGTTCTCCACCCCCTCACTTTCTTGCTCCACCATGCCTGCTCCTGAACACCCCGGTTAGCACAAGGCCGTTGGCCTCACTGTATTCTTCCCAGTCCATCACCCATCTTAGTATTTCCCTTCCTTCCCTATCAGCCTAGACCTTACAGTGCAGTGTGAAAACCAGCATTATCCTCTTTCTGCCACACCCGTTCTGAAAAGCTTAAGCTTTGTATCAGTCCAATCTCTGCCTTCTCAGTCCCTACTCTTGGGCGACTGAACACAACCATGCTGACTGGCTCTAAAGTAGCTCTGTGGTCCCCCCTGACTGGACTCTCATCGGTATTGCTATCTTGGTCATCTCTTCCCAATAGGTACAAATTCAGTAACTAACAAAACGGATCAATCCCTTCATTCACTTGACAAATATTTATTTATTAGCTGTTCCATGCCAGGCAATGTGCTACATGTGAAACACATTACAGTGGACAAAAACAGTCCGCAAACACAGTACCACCTTCCCAGAACTGTAGTCTGGCAGAGGAAGGAGGTTTTGCCCACTGTGTACAAACGTACTCACAGCGGTGAAGAGTGCGGCAAAGGGAAAAATTCCAAATACTGTAACGGCACCCGACAGGGAGACCCACCCTACTCTGATGGGCCTGACAAGGCCTCCCTGAGAGACTGACTCTTGGTTTCAGAACCAAAGGAATGGTTCAGATCAGCTAAGTGACAGGAGTGGGCATGGTGCAATGCAAGGGCTTTCCGGGTGGAGGGTGGAGCATCCATGGAGGTCCTGGGGCAGGAAGAAGGAAGCAAATGAAAGGGGACCCTGCGACAGTGCATGGAGGGCACTGAGGGCAAGGCTAGAGAAGTCAGGTTGAGCCAGATCTTTGAGGCATTTTAAGGATTTTGAACTGCCATAGGCTTTTATGCAGGGGATGGCATCACCTGATTGGGCCTGTCTACTACCACCCACTTACAGTACACCGGACAGGTTGAACGGAGATGAGTGAACCAGAGAGGAAGTTGTTAGTGCTGTCCACCCAGTGACTCAAGGCTGAGTGGAGATAGATTTGAGAACCTTCTCCAAACTCCGAAAGGTCCATCATCTACTTCTTGTCCCTCCCACCACCACCACCACGTTTGTCAACGGACTTGCTTCCTACTTCTTAGGAAACTAAAAATACCAGGTGTGAACGTCCTCTGTTTCCTGCCTCTACACCCACACTTTTACCTAACTGCACTTCCTCTGGCTCCTTCCTGCCGATCTCAGAGAAACAGGGTCAGGTCTCCTCTCTGAGGCCCATCGTTCCACCTCTCTAGGACCAAGGCCATGCTCCATTGCTTATTCACTCCCTGTCCTGTAAACAGATTCAATTCTCTTCCAATTAGACAAACGAAAATCAAAATCCACTCACCTCCTGTCCCCCTAGCTACTACCTCATCTCTCTCCTTCCCTTTATAACAATTCGTATGTAGCCTACCCTCCCAAATGTCAGGGACAGTGGTGCTCTCCAGATAGTCCATGAACTCACCACATTTCCCAGCTCCTTTGAAGTTAGGCAGGCGTAGGTGACTAGCATCTCACTTTGGACTCAAGTATAGAGTAGCTGGCATGTGACCTTCCCACAAGCGCTTGTCAATGGCTGAGGTCATTGCGAAGGGGGTTTTGTCCTCCAGAAATTACGACCTCACGATGACGGAGACCCCATCACACTGAGCTCCCTGATGACTGTTTCCAGCAGTCCCCCTAACACACAGAGTGTCAGAAAGAAACAAATTTTTGCTGTGTCAAATCACTGAAGTCTGGGGGTGGTTTGTTACTACAGCATAGCCTAGCCTGACGAACACATGTACTGTCTCTACTTCCCCACCTCTGTGCACATTTTAACAAAGAATCACATTATTTCTGACATACTTTTTAGTCCTCAGCCTCCTCTCTATTGACATTTTATTCAGGCAAATGCCACTACAATTCTTTTATTACTAAATCACCTAATTGGATTTCTCTGTATCTTATGACCTATACGATACTGTTTTCTCACTCCATCAAAGTGGAATCAAATGGCTGTTATCAAGTCAAATCCCCACTTAAAAGAATTCTGTGACTTCCAAAATCAAAGCTTATTAAACTGACATTTGAGATCCTCAACAATTTAGGCACGATTTAGCTCCTCCTACTCTCCTTTACACAGCTTACACACTACTCAATACAGAATTGATGAGCTCCTCCTCCTCTTTGACCTTCATCATGCTGTTCCCTGCACCTGTCACATGCTTCAGTCCTGCTTTCCTCTGTCAAGCAATTGAGACATGTGTGCAAAGATGCTTGTGCAAGGATGGCTTATAGTAGCAAAATATTGGAAATGACCTAAATGTCCAACTCTAGGTGACGACTTAAACAGATTATGGAAAGCTCACACAATATATACTGTGAAGACAATAATGATGATGTACAGTCATTGAAATTGTTCACAGTTTATTAAGTGTATAAAGCAGTGAGATATACATTGTCTCATATTTGTTAAAATGCATAGGAAATATCTGGAGCAGTATATATCAAAACGATAATGGTCACAAATGAAAAAAAATAAGGTGCTTCAAAGGTCACTGTCAAGAAAGTGAAGAGACAGCCCAGAGAATGTTAGAAAATTTGCAAGTCATATGTCTTTTTAAAAATTCTTTTATTTTTTAAATTTTTTTTTACGTTTATTTATTTTTGAGACAGAGCATGAACGGGGGAGGGTCAGAGAGAGGGAGACACAGAATCTGAAGCAGGCTCCAGGCTCTGAGCTGTCAGCACAGAGCCCGATGCGGGGCTCGAACCCACAGACCGCGAGATCATGACCTGAGCCGAAGTCGGCCGCTTAACCAACTGAGCCACCCAGGCGCCCCTAAAATTCTTTTTAACATTTATTTATTTTTGAGGGAGAGAGAGAGGGAGTGGGAGGGGGAGCTAGCGCATGAGTGAGGGAGAGGCAAAGAGAGGGAGACAGAGGATCCGAAGCAGGTTCCGTGTTGTGAGCACAAAGCCTGATGTAGGGCTCGAACTCACAAACCATGAGATCATGACCTGAGACGAAAACAAGAGTCACTCAACCAACTGAGCCACCCAGGTGCCCCTGCAAATCATATCTCTGATAAGGTGCTTCTATCCAAAATATATAAAGAATGCTTACATCTCAATAATAAAAGGACAAATCAACCAGTTAAAAAAAATGGGCAAAGGATTTAAGTAGACATTTCCCCAAAAAAGATCCACAAGTGGCCAATCAGCACATGAAAAGATGTTCAACATCATAAGGCATCAAGGAAATGCAAAACAAAACCACAGTGAGATACCACTTCACACCCACTACGGTTTCTATAATCAAAAAGACAGATAATAACAAGTGTTAAGGATGCGGAGAAACTGGAACCTCATGCACTGCTGGCGGGAATGTAGCAATAGAGCTGCCACCTTAGAAAACAGTCTGGTGGTTCCTCAAAAGGTTAAACGTCAAGCCACCACATGACCCAGTGATTCCATTCCTAAGCAGAAATCCAGAACACATGAAAACACATCCACACAAAAACTGGTACATGAATATTCACATTATTCATAATAGCCAACAGGTGGAAACAACCTCAATATCTATCAACACGGATAAACAAAATAGGGCATATCCATGCAATGGAATATGAAAATTCTGCCATGAAAAGAAATAAAGTCCCGATGCGTGGCACGACTTGGATGAACCTTGACAGCATTGGGCTAACTGAAAGAAGCCAGTCACAAAAAGACCACGTATTACATGATTCCACTCATATGGAAGATCTGGAATAGATGGATCTGTGGAAACAGAAAGTAGATTTGTGGTTGCCTAGGCCAAGGGGGGAGGGGATTGAGAGGAAATAGGAACTGACTGCTAATGGGTACAAAACTTCTTTTGTTGTGCTGAAAATGTTCTAAAATTGATTGTGATGACGGTTGCACAACTCTGAATATACTGGACACCATTCAATGATATACTTTAAGTGAGTGAATAATATGGTGTATGAATTATATCTCAATAAACCTGTTTCAGTTTAAAATTGTTAATGGTATTGTTTTTGCAAAGCTTGGAAAGGGGTAGTGGCACCAATAGGGAAAAGGGGAGGTAAATTTATAAGAAATTATACTGCAACTTTGGCTTACGCAAAAAAAAAAAAAAAAAAAAAAAGTGTGTAGGGAGGAATTCATTGGAAGGATACTTAGGTAGTTCATAAACTCCAATAAATTCTTGAATAACCAAAACTGGGTAGGGAAGGAATGAGGGCAGCCCCAGGGAGTTTGGTAGTAGGAGCTTATGGGTCCTCTCTCTGGAGTGCTGTTGTTAATATGACTCAGCTTTAGTGACTGCTAGCCTCAGGAGTCTCCATTCCAAGTTTCAAGTTCCCAAGAGAGAGTATTCATTGACTCTGCTTCGGTCAGGTGTCTACCCTTGCATCAATCAGCTCTGGGTGAGGAGAATAGTATCAAATAGCAAGGACCTGATTGCAGGACGCCTTTGCTTGGGTATCGGATTCACTTGTGCAGTAAAAGGACAATGGCTGTAAGTGAGGCAGATAAACAGACACAAGAAATAATTACTACAATTAAGTTAAAAAAAAAAGTCAATGTCTAGAACAGTGTGTATAATAAGACTCATTTTCTTCTTAAAAATTTCTCTCTTGTCCAAATGAAAACAGGGTCCAGGTAGGTGACCCATGAGTGTTGCAAGCAGGTAGAAGACCATTGAGCATGCTGGGGACTGGGGCAAACTAGGGAGTGGGTCCTACATTTAAGGCAATCAGATGCAACTCCATTTCAGCTGATTTTGTCCTTTAGGAGTGCCAAGTCCTCTGTTGCTAGATGTTTGGATTTCTCAAGCAAAGCCAAACACTTGATTTTTATGTCAAATTTCCTGAGTTTAAAAACCCTCTGGGGACCAAATAAAAATCTCTATGGGCTGTATCTGTCTGCAGGCTTCCGGTTTGCAACTTCGGATGTACATATTTGTATATAAATAGTGTTTAGACAGACCTGAGTTTGTACTGGCTGTGTGATCTTGGATAAGTTATTTCCCCTGTAACATGTAAAATGGGGACAATAGTCCAAACCTTCAGAGTTGCATCCATGAGTTAGCATAAAGTGTTCAAGAGCTTTCAGTTAACGATGGTGGGTTGAATGCACACATACAATTTTGCTCTCTCCTGAAAACCCATTAAAACTACACTAAAGGGATTTAGAGAACGGGGATTCACAAGGATAGGAGGTAAATGAGAGGAGACAGGAGCAATAAAATTTTGGAAGCAGGAAAGTGGATGGACAAGTGGTAACCGACTTGGCAGATCTAAGAAATGAAATCTTACACGTGAAGAGGGACAAGCAGGGAACCAACCTGATCAATATTACAGAATCATCAAAAAAAAAAAACTCAGGAACTGAGGACAAAGGTGATAGAAAGTAAATTTAAGAAAATTTAGTGAATGCTGTTCAAGAAACAGATTCTTAGCCTCTTCCATATTTTATTCCCGAGTGACTACCCCTTCTCTACTCCAGCAGAAGACTGAGGGTTATTCTCTAGAATTAAAAAAAGAGAGAGCTCCTTTATTAAGGGATGCATGGTCCATCTGTGGACTAATAAATATATGTCTACTGAAGGCTGAACACCGAGACCTCCCAGCTCCCTTCCCCTTCCGGGATCCCAGAATGTAAGCAGCCAGGCATCTCTTCTCTGGGCATGATTTAAACACTTTATGGAGGAACTAATCAGCCAAACAGGAAACAAATAGAACATACTAACTTGGGGGGGAGGGGGTGTTCTCTGACAAATGACCCAAGATCATCCCACAGTGAAATTCCAAATCCACAAACTTTGCCCATGCGCTCAACGTGGGCAATCAGTGTTTAGCGTCCCTTCTTAAACAAGAGTGGACAAGGATTAACAAACATCTGAGTAAAACTTCTAACAGGAAGGATAAGACCAAACAAACAAGCAGATAAAAGTAATTTGGAGGAAAGAAAGATAATGCAGGAAAAGGGAAATTTCTAAATCACTATTGGTAATACACTTACAGAGACAAAAGATCTTTCCTTGCTATTTTTTTAAAATGTTTATTTATTTTTGAGAGGCAGAGAGACAGAGTGTGAGTGGGGGAGGGGCAGAGAGAGACGGAGACACAGAATCTGAAGCAGGCTCCAGGTTCTGAGCTGTCAGCACTGACTCCAACTCCCACCCAGGGCTCAAACTCACGAACCATGAGTTCATGACCTGAGCTGGTCTGGCACTTAACTGACTGAGCCACGCAGGCTCCCCCTTTCCTATTTTTGTTTTAATTTTTTTTAATGTTTATTATTTTTGAGAGACAGACAGATCATGAGCGGGAGAGGGGCAGAGGGAGAGAGAAAGACACACAGAATCTGAAGCTGGCTCCAGGCTCTGGACTGTCAGCAGAGAACCCCACGCGGGCTCAAACCCACGAACTGTGAGATCATGACCTGGGCCTTCCCATGACCTGGGAAGTTGGGTGCTTAACTGACTGACCCACCCAGATGCCGCCCCACCTTTGCTATTTTTAAATAAGGGAAGATGCAGAGTCAAAACAGAGCCTAGAGATACGAAAACCATAGTAGAGAAATGAAAAATTCAATAGGAATATTGGAAGTTAAATTGAAGAAATCTCCCAGAAACTAAGGAGGAAATTCAAAAAGATGAAAGGTGTGCTGTGTTCCTGCTTTCTTCTGTCTTCTTAAGCATCTGAAGTATATTTATAGTCTCGGTTTTATTTCCTTGTCTTCTAATTCTTTATTATCTATGTTATTATGAGTCTGTTTCTGTGGATTGATTTTTCTTCCCTTTACAGGTCTTTCTGCTTCTTTGCATGTCTGGTAAGTTTGATTTGATGCCAGACATTGTGAACTTTACATGGTTGAGCACTGGCCTTTTTTATTCCTTAATTATTTTGAGTTTTGTTCTAGGATTCAGTCAACTTGCTTGGAAAGAGTTTGATCCTTTAGAGGTTGCTTTGGGAGCAGAGTCTAGTTTAGGGGTACTTTGGCTCCATTGTGAGGCAATATCTTTTTGGATATGGTATTCTTCGTATGCCCAACATATTATGAGGTTCCTACACTCTGATTGTTGGGAATGTAAACTATTTCCAACCTCGTGTGAGCTCCAAGAATTGTTCTACCTGATTCTTTCAAGTGCTCTTTCCCCGGCCTCAAGTAGTTTCTTCAAATGCATTCAATTATCAGTACTTGCTTGAAGACCTCAGGAGAAATTTCTGTGGATCTCCAGTGCAACTCTGTCTTGTCTGGTACCTCACCCTGTGAATTCTAGCCGTCTTGACCTCCCTGAACAACCAGCTAGCTCAGTCTCTTCAACACAGGGAGTCTGCCTGTTCTTCCTAGGTTTTCTCTCCATGCACCGCAGCCTGGAGGTACAGTATTTGGATTCATCTTATTTTTTCCTCCCACTTTTAGGGATCGGTGCCCTGCACTGCCTATTGTCCAAGGCCTGAAAACAGTGATTTCATATATTTTTTATGGTTTTAGAATTGGTTTAGGCAGGAGGTTGAATCCCAGTGTCTGCTACTCCATCTTGGCTGGAAGTGGAAGTCTCCTGTTCTAATAACCTCCCACACCTTCCTTAGGTATCCTCTCTCATTGTTCAAATTTAGTACACACTTATTGGATTGGGCCAGGAATATTTAGGTGACAACTATAAAAAAAGAGTGTAAAAATTTCCCATAATTCTCCCTGGAGCAATAACTCTAGTTAGTGTTTTGTGTATTTCATCTTTCCTTCCGGTCTTCTATCTTTTGGTCTTGCACGGTTTTTACATTCGCCTGCAACTTACTTCACCTTTTTCTAGCCTTCGACACTAATGGCCACTCCCACGTTTTAAAAACTTTGTTTGCTGTCAGCTTCCGGGAAATCCCTCTTTCCTGCTGTCATTTCTTTTTTTTTTTAATTAAGTTCTTAATTTTAATTCCAGTATAGTTAATATGCAGTGCTATATTAGTTTCAGTACAGTATAGTGATTCAGCCCTTCCATACATCACCCGGTGCTCATCACGACAAGTGCCCTCCTTAATCCCCATCACCTGTTTCACCCATCCCCCACCCACCTCCTTTCTGTAACCATCAGTGTGTTCTCTATAGTTAAGAATCTGTTTCTTGGTTTGTTTCTCTCTCTCTCTTTTTTCCCTTTTGCTCATTTGTTCTGTTTCTTAAATACCATGAATGAATGAGATCATATGGCATTCGTCTTTCTCTGACTTATTTCACTCAACATTATACTCTGCCCCTCCCCTCCTCACGCTTTGTCTCACTCTGTTTCTCAAAAATAAATAAATGTAAAAAAAAAATGTATACACACACACACACACACACACACACACACTATCCCGGTGTCTATTCAACCCCTCCAAACCCTATAAACCCTCTCTCAACCTCCTTCCTCTAATTCTTCTTCCTTCATGGACTCTTAAATGTTAACCACGTTCTTGCTTCTCACTCAGTATCTACATTCTCCCTGCATGATCTCATCTATTACCTGTGACTTGAGTTATCATTCACCTACTTACAATTCACAAATTTATACTTCCACATCTCTCTCCCCAGTACTCCGGACCCAATTGCCTAATGCATGTCTCTAGTTGGATGTCTCACAGCGTGTCCCAAACAGAACTCATTCTCTTCTCCAACAACATAATCTGTATCTTGGTTCCATCACAGTGAATGGCACTAGTGTCCACATTTCTTCCCAAGCTGGAAATATGGAAGCCATGCTCAACTATTCCTTCTTTTTTTCTTCTTAATCCCTGTACATTTAATGGAGGCCCCTAATTCTTGTCTAGTTCATCTCCTAAATATCTCTTTCTTCAAACCCATGCCCTGGTTTTCCCACATTCCTGTTGTTCACACCTTCATTATCTCTCACCCAAACTATTGCAACAGCCTCTTTATCTGGTCTGTGGATAAGTGCTGGGTGCACTGTGGTCTTTACAAAACACCGAGATCATGCCACCCTCTTGTTTAAAAACTCCTAATGGTTCTCCACCACTTACAGGATAAAATCCAAAATCTTTAGCTTAGTCTGCACATGACTCTTCACAGCCTGCTCCCAGACTCCCTCTTCAGCCCTACCTCCTGCTTCTCCCAGATGTGTTCGCCCCCAGTGCAGCCTCTGTCTGCCTTTTTATGACCTCTTCTTTCTGCCCAGAAAGTCCTTCCTCGTTTTCTCTGTTTGACAAACACCTTCTCATATTTCAAGTTACAGCTTCAGTGTCCACTTCTTCAGGGACTCTTTCCCTGGAGCTCCTCGAGAACTGCATTCCGTCATTCCTCCCATGCCCTGGCGGTTCCTTCACCCAGCCACCACTGCACTAGCCACAGTGGCCTGTGGTTACACGTGGACCTTTATTTCTCTTACCAGACTGTACACTCTTCACAGACAGCAGCCACCTTATTCCTCTAGGTACGTATCTCTCTAACAAAGGTTCAGTACAACAGAACTCGGTCAATGCTCAGTAACTGTTGGTATAATTTTTGATTTCCTAACTGAGGTCCCTAATAGGCTTTGGAGGGCCCCCCTGAGTTCTGTGGCATGGTTGTGGAAAATTGTGTGTTTTGAGGGTATTTTCCTGGAAAGAAAATTCATTCTAGTCACCAGATTTTCAGAGGGGGCCTGGATTCACAAAAGTGAAGGGGTAGCCAAGGGAGAAGGGGTACTTAGGGAGAAGGGGTAGCCAAGAAGTTGTTTTTAGAAACCTGAAACTCAGAGCCTACACTTTGCCCCGGGAATGGGGTGCTTGCTGTTGCCCCTGCTGTCACTTGGTCCTGTGATGAGGGCAGACATGGAGGGAGGGGTGTGCAGCATTTCTGGATTGCACATGGGAACAGTCAGAAGGCTGGATTCTCAAAGCCTAGGACCCTCCTTTCCCTGCCTCTCAGTCTTTCTCTTTTACGCTTATGATTTGCGTACCAGGATGAATGCAAACTTAAAATTCAAACACACACACACACACACACACACACACACTCACACCCCTCTGCGTGCACAGAAATACCCGCACATACGCACAAACACACAGCCAGGCACACACAAACACATTCATCCACACGCACACCGGCCACCTACAAATGTGTGCTCTGGGTCACATGCAGCCTTGCCCATGCAAGCTCGATTCGTAACCACACACATAGAGACAGCCATGCATGTGAGAATCACCCGACCTGGCTCCCGCCCTCCCTCCTGCAGAGAGCAAGCGCTGTCCCTGGCATCAGGCCCAGGGAGACAGCCGAGTGGAGCCATCTGTCAGGCTGAGGTTCCTGCGCCGCCCATCCTGCCTGAGCTCAGACGGTCGGCACGCCGGGCACGCAGCCTCGCTATTCTCTTTGGCTGAATCATGCTGAGTGAGCTGGCCCAGCCAGGGTTTATCAAATCGGAACAGAATTTTGGCAAAACAGATGACTTGTGAGCTTGGCATTTGTGGGCCTGGGAGGTGGAGACCTGTAGGAGGAGGAAGGAGGAGTGGAAGGAGGTGAGGAGAGAAGATTGCCTTCTGATACACTGAGAGACGATGGAGAGCTTTCAAGAGGCAGCATGGCACAGGGACTTGGGTGCTGGACACAAAGTCAAAATAACCAGATTCAAACTCCAGCTCTGGCATTTAATAGTCATATGACTTTAAACACGTTAATTTACCTCTCTGAGCCTTGGTTTCTTCTATAAAGCTGACCTAATACCATCATCGAATGCACAGGGTTGACAATAGAATTTTACAAGATAAGACATCAATTAGCACAGTGCCCTGCCACATAGAGGACTTAATAAAAGGTGGTTGTCATAGTTGGAGATCATGAGGGTCTAAAGAGAACATGTAGACCAGCCCTTTTCTTAAAAAAAAAAAAAAAACAATTTTTTTTAACATTTATCTATTTTTGAGAGACAGAGATAGAGCACGAGCAGGGGAGGGGCAGAGAGAGAGGGAAACACAGACTCCGAAGCAGGCTCCAGGCCCTGAGCTGTCCAGCACAGAGCCTGACGTGGGGCTCGAACCCACGAACCATGAGATCATGACCTGAGCAGAAGTCGGACGGACGCTTAACCGACTGAGCCACCCAGGTGTCCCATAGACCAGCCCTTTTAACTCACCATCCCGTCACCACTGGACAGCCACAGTGGGTAGCCCGGCATGGTCTCCAGTCCTCATCTGCAAACCAAATGCCTCGATCCACCTTGCACTCCAGAGGCCTCTTGTGTGTCTTCCTACTGTTCCTCACAACCCCCCGGCTTGAGTCTGAGAATCAACATTGGCCCTCCAATACCAGCCTTCACCTCTGCATAGCTCTGACTGCTCAACCCATACAGCTCCCACCACCCCCATTATCTGATTTGGGTAAGAGTAATCAAAAATAATAGTGATACACAGGATTGGTTAAGCCCTCACTGTGCTAGAAATTTGCAAAGCAAATCCAATTTAACCCTCACAACAACCTTAGAAAGCGAATACTATTATTATCCCCATTTTACAGCTGAAGAAACTGAAGTACCAAAAGATTAGGTAACCTGCCCCATTTAGACATTGATTGTAAGTCACGCTGTTATCTCATGGATTGCTAAGAAACACTGGCGATTAAATCATGTTACAATGCTAAGATGCATTGATGCGGAGACACTTAAGATAAGGGGGTGAGGTGTAGGGAAAGTCCATTACAGAATCAACGAAATATAGTAGTCTTACCTCAGCTGGGATGTGACTGAAAGTCTGTCTGCCTCCCGGGCCTGAAGTACCGCCCTCAAGCTGACATTTTTTGAGCACTCCATGGAACAGACATTGCACTAAATTCTTTTTTAAGACTTATTATTGAAGTATAGGGGCACCTGGGTGGCTCAGTTGGTTAAGCATCCTACTTCAGCTCAGGTCATGGCTAGTGAGTTTGAGCCCCACATCAGGCTCTGTGCTGACAACTCAGAGCCTGGAGCCTGCTTCGGATTCTGTGTCTCCATCTCTCTCTGCCCCTCCCCCACTCAAGCTCACTTGCGCTCTCTCTCTCTCTCTCTCTCTCTCCCTCCCTCTCAAAAATAAATAAACATGAAAAATTTTAGAAAAAGACTTATTATTGAAGTACAGTTGATAAGTGTAGTCACTGTCTGTCACCATACAATGTCACTGCAATATTATTGGCCATATTCCCTAGGCTGTACATTCCATCTCCATGATATATATTGTATCATGCATATAACAAGTATAAAGTTCTTCTTATGAGAAGTTATGTAATTTGTCAAGGTATCATCATAACTCATGAAACTGAGATTCAAAACCAGGCCTATCTGACTCCAGAGACCTTGCTCTTAACCATCATACAAGTCAGGTAGCCTGGATGGTTGTTTCCAGAGTTTTGTTCAAATGTCTCCTCGGGCTGACTCTGGGGCTGAGCCACAGCTCTTGTCCTGGTGATTCCCAACCCTAGAGTTGGTCTTGTTGTGGATGGGTGGTGAGTGGGTGGGGGCACTGTCCTGGACTAGATAGAGGGCTTCTTGTGCCATCTGTCTCTGGGTGGGACGACCTCTCAGCAGGCACTTCTTGCACTGGGCTTCAGTTACCCCACTGGTAACATGGAGAGAATAATCCTACTCCTGGTACCTGCCTGAATTAGTATACTCTTCCTTGAGATTATAAATGGAAGAAATCTGCATAGTTAGTGCACTAGTAGACTGTCTGTGGACCTAGCCCCCAACCAAAGTTCCAGCCTTAGTACCCAAAAGTTTCCACCAAACTAGAAAAATCTCCAAAGGATCCTTACCTCCCTGCCTTTGTTCACACCTTTCCTTGTATCTGAAAAGCCTTCTCATCTTCACCTATCATAGTCCTACTTTTCTATCAAGGCCCAGTTCATAGGCTTCCTTCTAGGAGATGTTCCTAGACAGTGATCCTTGAAGTGACCCATTTCTCTACCTAATCTTTGACTATAACCTTTTAAGACATGTATCATTCATAGCCTTGCCATACAACTGTTGATCTATAGGACATTTCTTCTATGGTGGACTTGTGTTGGTTTTTGCCTGCCCAATATCTTATCCCTTTTTTGGTAAAAGCAACTTGATTTTCCTCTGGGGAACCACCTTCTCTCCATTGTAGTCCATATGACTTGGATGAGGTTGACTGTACTTCCCAAATCCAGAGGTAGGCATGTGCCCTAGGTCTTTTCTTTTTTTTTTTTTTTTCTTTTTTTAAACGTTTATTTATTTTTGAGACAGAGAGAGACAGAGCATGAACGGGGGAGGGTCAGAGAGAGGGAGACACAGAATCTGAAGCAGGCTCCAGGCTCTGAGCTGTCAGCACAGAGCCTGACGCAGGGCTCGAACTCACAAACCGCGAGATCATGACCTGAACCGAAGTCGACCGCTTAACCGACTGAGCCACCCAGGCGCCCCGCCTTAGGTCTTTTCAATCAGAGTCACTGAATTGATTCAGAGCGGGACAGTGATTCAACAAAAGCATTGAGAGTTACCCCTGGGGCTTTTCCTGGAACCACTGGAATAAGAAGCTCTATTTTTGCTATGATCAGATGTAAATTTGGAGTTGTGAGGGGCTTTCACATGGCAGAAGAATTTCTGAGGGGCTCCTGGGTGGCTCAGTCGGTTAAGCATCCGACTTTGGCCTGGGTCATGATCTCACGGTTCTCGTGAGTTCGAGCCCCACATCGGGCTCTGTGCTGACAGCTCAGAGCCTGGAGCTTGCTTCAGAGTCTATGTGTCCCTCTCTCTCTGCCCTCCTCTGCTCAGGCTCTGTCTCTTTGTCTCTCTCTCAAAAATAAGTAAATATTTTAAAAAGTTAAAAAAAAAAAAAAAAGAATTCCTGAGGATGAAGCCATCCAAGAGCAGATTACGTAGAAAGGCTTAATCTTCATGATGACATTTTTGCAAGCCCTTGGATCTAGATTTAGTTATTCCTAAAGCGAGAAGTAATCTGCCCAGGACAAATAAGTTCTTTCCCATGCACATTTTTCTCTTAAGTTAGTCTGACTTGGGTTTCTGTAATATATGTTTAAAACACAGGGGTGCCTGGATGGTTCAAGTCATGATCTCACAGTTTGTGGATTCGAGCCCCACACTGGACTCTGTGCTGGCAGTGCAGGGACTGCTTGGGAATCTCTCTCCCCTTCCCTCCTTCTCTCTCTGCCCCTCCCCTCACTTGCACAATCTCTGTCTCAAAATAAATAAATAAACTTAAAAAGAAAAACTCACGCTAACATACCCCTGACTTGTTTATGTACTTCAAGAGGACAAGGCCCAATCTTTTTAGCTTGACATCTCTTTAGGGCCCAGCATACTCCCTACTAAGATACAGGGTCTTCAAGAAAGGGTGTTGATGATTGACGGATGGATGGTCAGTTCATTCAATCTTCTTGAGTATCTACAATGAGCTAAGCACCAAGATCACAAAGATTAATTAGACACAGTCCTCCTTAAGGAGTTCAGAGCTTAGTAAGAAGAGCTATGAAAGCAAACACATCACAATATATAGCCCAGGCTAAAATAAAAATCTGAAAAAAATCTTTGTGGGATCCAAGAAGGTGGGAGGTATGGGGAGATAGGATCTGGGAAGGCTTCTCAGGGGAAATGACATCAGAGACAAGGTCTTAAAGAACAAACAGAAGCTCCTAAACAGAGAAGTGGGAGTGGGAAAAAAGGTATTCTGGGGATAGGGTATTTCAGGCAGAGAAAAAAATACATATAATTACAAAATTTATCAGAGGATCCTCATCTCCTCTTCCTCTGACTTCTTCCCACACTATTCCCTCTATTTCTCTGTCTCATACATCGATAGAAAAATTGCAGTGATTAAGAGCACAGTCCATGAGCTCTGAAAGATTTTGGTTCTGCCACTTACCTACCCATTTGACCTTGGGCAAAGTCACTCACATTTTACAAATAAGGATAATAGTTTTAATTGCTTCGTAGGATTGTTGGGAACATTAAATGAAATGACAGATTTAAGGAGGGGGGCCTGGCACAACGTAGTGCTCAAGAGATGTTAGCTGCTATTATTTTTATTGTCCTAGTTAAGAACCTTTAAGCTCCAAGGAACAGAAAGCCTAACTCACCCTGGCGCAAACAGTGAGGCGATTCTTCATCTCCTATAATGGGAGTCTTGAAGTAGAGTAGGCTCTAGACATGGAATAATCAGGGCTCTGACTCCATTTCTCTGCAGTTCTCCCAGCTCAGCCCTCTTCTCTGTATTGGCTTTGTCTGCAGAATGGCTTTCCTCATTGTTTAGAGATGGCTGTCCCCATGTCCTGAGCAGCTGTGACAACATGCTTCCTTGTTCACGTCCATCACGGCAGAGGAAAAAAAAAAAAAAAAAAGAAAGAAAGAAAGAACACCCTCATCTAGACGGAGATATAAATCCCTTCTTTAAATCTGTTCAGGCCAGCTTAGGTTATGTGTCTTCTCCTGGGCCAAAGACAGGGACTGGGGGATTCACTGCGTTAACTGGCTTAAGCCTGCCTTCCTGAACCAGTCACTGGTAAGTGAGGTTGGCTTCCCAGGAATGCCTAGACTAATTAGGATCCATTTATGGAGTCAGAGGTAGAGTCCAACTTTCTCCTGGTCACATGGATGTATCACAGCAAGAGGGAAAGGGTCCTGTTAGAGACAGGGAGGAATATGTGGATGTTGGCTGGGCAACCAATAGCATCCTCCATGATGCTAGCTATTGAATTTTTTGTATGCTGGCTCACATCTGTCTCTTCTAGGCCTTGGCTCAAATGGCTCCTTACTGGGGATGTTGATCTTGACCATGAGACCAGTTACATAAAATAACACACATACTCCCCTCTCTCCTCCTCTCCTCTTCACTTCCTGCCTCCCTCACCCTGTGTTAGTTTTACCTAAAGCACTTACCACCCACCACCTGATATGTCATGTACTTTTGGCTTGATGTGTGTATTGTGTCTCCTCCCTCTAAAAAACCAATTCTAGGGGCACCTGGGTGGCTCAGTTGGTTAAACGTCCAACTTTGGCTCAGGTCATGATCTCATGGTTCTCGAGTTTGAGTCCTGCGTTGGGCTCATGCTGACGGCTCGGAGCCTGGAGGCTGCTTCAGATTCTGGGTCTCCCTCTCTCTCTGCCCCTCCCCTGCTCGTGCTCTGTCTCTGTCTCTCTCTGTCAAAAATAAATAGTAAAAACATTTTAAGAATTAAAAAAATAAAAATAATAAAAAACCAATTCTATGAGAGTTTGGTTTATTCATTGCTCTGCACCTAGTACCTAGAAGAGTCCTGGCTCATAGTAGGCACACGATAACAGTTTGCCGAATGAATAAATGATTCTGGCCAGACCAGACTCTTCTTGTCTTCCTCAGAGGTGACCACCTGTTATAGGGCCTGGGAATGGCCCCATAACCATCTGAGCTTCCTCAGATCCCCTCATCTTTTCCCCCTGCTCTCTCTCCATTGACTCCACCTGCATCTGTCTCCCTGTCCCTCTAACGTCCATCTGCAGAGCAGGCTGGTATTTGTCCATTTTGTTCTCTTTCTATATAGAATTGATTATCAATCTTTCTCTTTTCCCTCTTCATGCTACAGATTACCGCTTATTCTCTACATGCACAATACTAAGTATATCATATCCAAATAAAATTTTAAAATCTGAGTGGCTCTTCCATCTTGCTGTTTAAGACATAGCGTCTCATTTTTTTAAGAACCACATTTATGTTTTTAGATGTGTTTGAGAAATGCATGTGGAGTTCCTATAGGTTCTTCTGAGTCTACCATTCTGGGCTTCCTAAATTTTTACCCTCTTTGCTCTGTGCTGACAGTGGGGATTCTGTCAGCCTGGGATTCTCTCTCTCTCCCTCTCTCTTTGCCCCTCCTCACTCATGCTGTCTCTCTCTCTCTTTCTCTCAAAATAAAAATAAATTTTGAGATAGATAGATAAATACATTTTCACCCTTTTTGAAGTCTCCTTTGCATGAATATTTTTTTAAATTTTAAGGGAAGGGCACCTGGCTGGCTCAGTTAGTGGAGTGTGTGACTCTTGATCTCGTCATTGTGAGTTTGAGCCCCATGTTGGGTGAAGAGATTACTTTTTTTTTAATGCTTATTTTTGAGAGAGAGAGAGAGAGAGAGACAAAGCATGAGCAGAGGAGCAGAGAGAGAGAGAGAGAGAGAGAGAGATACACACACAGAATTTGAAGTGGGCTCCAGGCTCTGAGCTGTCAGCACAGAGCCCAACACGGGGCTTGAACTCATGAAGAGAGAGATCATGACCTGAGCTGAAGTCAGACGCTTAACTGACTGAACCACCCAGGCACCCCAAGATTACTTTTTTAAAAATTAAAAACAATTTTTTTTCAGGGAAAAACTCTGTTTTCCCCCATACTTTCCCACCCTAAAACCCATCTGCCTCTAATGAGGGACATTTAATAGGGCATTCGTTTCTTGGGCGATATTTTCCAATTCTAGGACTGGACAAAAGACTGATAGTAAAAGTCACAACAGGTAACCACGCGTTTGCTCAGAAATGTACAATGAGCCATACCAATTGCTCTTTTCTGAATTATAAAATTACCACGTGCTCATAAAATATTACTTGTTTCCAGCACAAAGTGAAAGTCTCTCCATCTTCTTTAATTTTACTCCCTGAGGTAACTACTGTTAAGGAATTAGCGTGTATTCTCCAGATTTGTTCCTTGGGATGCATGGCACGTATACCAGAGTTTTAGCTCCTCCTCTGATACAAGCTGTCGTCAGGAAGCTACCCAGGCAGGGTTCCATTTCCTAGCCATCCTTGTGTCCAGGTGTGGCCACGTATATAGCTTTTGCCAGTGGCGTGTGAGCAGAAATGAGGTATTATCTCTGGGCTGAAGCTTTCAGGAAGGGAGTGTGTGTCTTCCACACCCTGTTCTCCTTCTGCCCATTTGAAGCCCTGGGAGGTGGCAGGCCCACTGAACGAAAGGGTCTTCGAATCACTGAGGGAAGGGGGGCGGGGCACTAGCCGAGCAACCTTGAACTTCATGTGAGTGGGAACTCGACCTCTGTTATGTTGGAGTCTTTTTTTTTTTAATGTTTTATTTGTTCTTGAGGGGAGGGGGGAGGGGCAGAGAGAGAGGGAGACACAGAATCTGAAGCAGATTCCAGGCTCTGAGCTGTCAGCACAGAGCCCGACGTGGGGCTAGAACTCACAAGCCATGAGAACATGACCTGAGTCGAAGTCAGACGCTCAACCGACTGAGCCACCCAGGGACCCCTATGTTGGAGTCTTTACGCATCTGGGGTTTATTTGTTGCAGCAGCTAGCAGTACCATAATTAACACAGAGTGTGCAAACTTAAGCTATTTAATGTTACATTAAATTCGCCTACACAAGTAAAAAAAAAAAAAAAAAAATGGGCTCACATGGTACACCATGATGTTATTTGGCTTTCACAGCTGCAAGAGGTCAGCTAAGAGATATGGCCAAGAGGTGGAAAAGGCAGAACTGGAATCTGGGCCTCCTAGCCCCCAAGCCTGTGTTCGTTTCAGTACCCTCATGCCAGCTGGAAACTACCTCTTTGATGATCCTAACATGTAAGAAGGTGTTATTTGTGAGGTTTCTTTGATGACTCAGAACAGCTGCTTTCCCCTCTGAGGTGGGGGGGCGGGTAACCCAGGTGAGCTCTGCCCACCCAGGAGTCTGTGGCTTCCTGCCTTCCTCAGTTCAAGGGTTTCTTAGAGAAGGAGCCTTCAAAATAATCATATTTCTCAGAAGACATAGTTTGATTTGACAAGCACAGGCTGAAAGCCCGCCCAGGGGGCTGGGGTATGAGGGTTTGGTGAACAGCCGTGGAGACCGCAAGAGCTAGAACCCAAAGCCTCCTTCTCCCGTCCAACGCGAACACCTTCCGGGCACTCAGAGCTTATGATCAGTTCGTTTATGTCCCCAGAGGGGGCTCCCTCCTCCAGGTCACAAACACCATCAGAAAGTAAGCTGCAGAAAGCCAGATGGCCTCAGCTCTCATAGGCTTCCAGGAAACTCGGCAGTTCTGAGAAGCCCCAATTTCCTGCCTCACATCCAGGGCCTGGGTGGGGAAAGTCAGGGAGGCCCTCACTCACTGCGCCCTTCACCCCAGCACCTCACCCTGGGGAATACCTCTGTGTGCACAGCTGCTGTGAAGCAGCATGAGCACCAAGATGGGGTGAGAGGAAGGCCTCTCGGCTTCTCAGACTCTGGGATCGCCCGCTTCTCTGGGACACCATCCACACCCATTTCTCCTCGGCTTAGCGGACGTCTATTACCTCCTGAGCTGAAGACGGGTCCAGAGGTAAAGCAAAACAACGGATAACTCAAAGGTATTTCATTGTGACTATGAAATGTAATAAATCAGTGCTTCCCCGTATGGAAGCCAGATAGCTCTGGTGGGACACAAAATGATTTTAAGGTTTCCACATAAACACCAACATTAAATAATATTTAATTATTCCCCTTTTCACTCCTTTTCAACACTTCTGATTACATCAAACATGTCTTTTAGGTACAATCAGTCTTTAACGCCTCTCTACTTAACCAGTAAGACTGCAGAAAGAGAGAGAGACGGAGAGAGAGAGAGGAAACACAAATAATGTTAGAAATAAAAATGGGGTCATGACAATTGGTACAACAGATACTAAAAAGACCAGCGATAAATATTTTCTGACGTAATGGTTTTCAAAAAGATATCCTTTACAAAAGCAACACAATTGTATGCATCTAGAAACAAATCTAACAAAAGGTGTGTGCCTGGTCTTTATCAAGAAAATTGAAAAACTTTAATGAAAAGCATAAAATAAATCCTAAACAATTCTGTCTCCCTCTCTGCCCTTCCCCCACTCACATTCTTTCTCTCTCTCAAAAATAAACATTAAAAAAAAATTTTTTTAAGCCTAAACAAATGAAGAGATATAGCATAGACAGGAAGACGGCACAGTATTATGAAGCTGTCACTTTTCCCAAATCATTCTAGAAATTAAAAAATCCCAATCAGTCTGCTGACAGGATTTGTGTATATGTATGTGAAATTTTTCTAACTGAATCTAAAATGTAGTTGGAGGAGTGAAAGGGGTGCCATTTTATGTAAGGTGCTCAGGAAAGGTCTCTCCGAGAGATAATTGTGAGGAGTGAAATTTTCTGGGCCGGTTGGGCCAAGACTGAGGCAGCAGGTGGCTTAGAACATTCAGAGAATATGAGGGGGGTCTATGTGGCTGGAGCTAACTGAGTGAAGAAACAAGGCCAGAGAAGTATCCAGAGGCTAACTGAAATTAACTAGGAGATGGGAAGCCAGGAGTTTTTGAGGGAGGAGTGACCCAATCTGATTAAACATTTTTAAGACTTGGAAAGCGTTGGAAATAAATATTAAGTAAACGTGTTTTCAGATGCTATGGAAGTACTGTGAATGCTATGAAGGGGGTATATGAATGGAAGTTTGGAAATTCTGCTTTAGATATTCCTTAGGTCACAAATTTGGTCTTTGTAATTCTGCTTAGTCTAAATGGAATGGGGGGAAAACAATCTAAGTTCTTGGAGCCAACACTGACGAATATGCAGGAGGACCAGGCCAGGCCCAAGTCTTCTTCCTGCTCCTTAGGCTTGGGGCTGGTGTCTTAGGGTATATCCCCTGTGGCTGGGCCTCCAATTACAGCCTCCCAGGGAGTGGGTCCAAAAAGCAGTAACTTTGTCCACTCTTGAAAAACATCACTGACTTCCAGGCTAATGAGGCTTAAAGAAGGCTAAAGGTGAAAGGGACTCCAGAGAGAGAAATAAAAATAATGAATTATAATACAAGTAGCGTGTCCCTGAGGGAACTCATCTTCTCTAAAAAACGGTTCCTTCTCTGGCATAGCCTAGTCCAGTAAATGGCAACACCATTATTCATTCAGTCAGTCAACAAATATTAATTAAGCATGTGTTGTCAGTACTGGATTCACTGCGATGAGCAAAATGGACATTGTCTCTGCTTTCATGGAGCTTACTGTCTAATGTGGAGAGAAAGACAATAACAAATAAAGTAAGTTATTATATATTATATTCGGTGCTGTGAAGGAAACAAATAGGGTGCTGTGAGAGAGCAAGGGTACTTACTACAGGCAGCAGGTGGGCCACATGTGACCCACTGCCTTTTCTTTGTAAATAAAGTTTTGTTGAAACACTGCCATGGTCATTTGTTTACGTACTGGCTATGCTTACTTTCCTGCTACGATGGCAGAGTTGAGCAGCTGCAACAGAGACCACATGGCTTTCAAAGCCTAAAATGTTTAGTATCTGGCCCTTTACAGAAAAAGTTTACCTACTCCTGTGATAGAGGATAATGGAGGAGCCTCTTTCCTACAAATGTCCAACAGAACTTTCTGCAATGGTAGAGATGTGGTAGGTCTGTGCTGTCCATGGTTACTAGCCACTAACCATGTGTGGTGATTGAGCGCTTGAAATGTGGCTAGTCACCAAGGAACTTAAATTTTACCTTATTCAATTTATCTATCTATCTATCTATCTATCTATCTATCTATCTATCTACCTATCAAGTAGGCTCTACACTCAGTGTGGGGCTTGAATGCACAACCCGAACTAGGATCAAGAGTTGTATGCTCTACCCACTGAGCCAGCCAGGTGCCCAGCCCCCACCACTTTCTTCCCTTATTCAATTTTAATTTTTGGAAATTTATTTTTTTAATTAATTGATTAATTAAAATATTTATTTATTTTTGAGAGAGACAGAGCACGGGTAGGGGAGGGGCAGAGAGAGAGAGGGAGGCAAAGAATCCGAAGGAGGCTCCAGACTCCGAGCTGTCAGCACAGAGCCCCATGCGGGGCTCAAACTCACGAACTGCGAGATCATGACCTGAGCCACAGTCAATGCATAACCGACTGAACTACTCAGGTGCCCCTTAATTTATTTTTTTTTTAATTTTTATTTTTGAGAGAGAGAGACAGAACACAAGACAGAGAGGGGCAGAGAGAGGGAGACACAGAATTCGAAGCAGGCTCCAGGCTCCAGCCGTCTGCACAGAGCCCCATGCGGGGCTCAAACTCATGAACCTCGAGATCATGACCTGAGCTGGTCAGATGCTTAAACAACTAAGCCACCCAGGTGCCCCCATCAATTTTAATTTTTGGAAATTTCAATTTAAACAGCCACATGTGATTAGTGGCTACTATGTTCAACAGCATAGTTCTATACAATAACTCAGTTCAGAAATATGGGGGCACCTGGGTGGCTCAGTCGGTTAAGCGTCCAACTCTGGGTTTCGGCTCAGGTCATGATCTTACGGTTTGTGAAATTGAACCCCGCATCAGGCTCTGCGCTGACAGCACAGAGTCTGCTTGAGATTCTCTCTCCCTCTCTCTGCCCCTCCCCTGCTCATGCTCACCCTCTCTCTCTCTCTCTCTTTCAAAATAAATAAATAAACTTAAAAAAAAAAAAAGTAAATTTTTTCCCTGAATCCTGATTTCTTCCTGACACTTCTCCTACATATCTCTTAAAGTCCCAGTAAGGCAATAAAACTAAAATCAAAATGTATATTCACCATAACTGCAGTCATGTACTCATGTGTACAAGGATACACAGAAGTATGTATCTAATATTTGAAAGCTACTACTATTGTTATTACTTTCTTAATTGGGGAAGCATGGTGGGTGATTTTATTTTGCTCTTTCAACATTGTCATTAGTACTATTGAACCATTATATTTAGTAAAAATCTGAGATAAGTCTGTGCTTGGTTCCTTTGGATGTCAGGAATGAAGAATCATTCAATTTATCTCAAGTAATGTGTCTAATGTGTGTGAGAGAGGGAAATGAAGAGGCAGACAAGCTTCTCATTGACTCTAAGGAGAGGACCCCTACTGTACTGTGGCTGGGCTGTAAAGTCTGGAAGGTGGCTCCAGATCTAAACAGGTTCAAGGGACCTGAACGACAGGGCTTCCTTAGACCACCACTGCACTGTTCTCTGAATGTGACTCAATTACTTGGCAGGTCTCTACGTCTGCTCCATTTTCTCAGTTTTGTCTCCAGTTAGAGTTTCGGATTCCTCATAATCCTTGTTTCCTTAAAACTTTCGTGTGCTCATCAGGCTTGCCCCTGGTTCTCTCTAAATCATAACCCTCAAACGTCTGCTCTTGTTCCTAAATGTCCCATTTTCGCGGCATTTCTCTGTTTAAGTTTCCAAATGAAGAAATGTGCGTTTTCTCCGGCTCTTCTTTTTGTGTCATTCCACATCGTAGGTAATGGGCCAGCCCATGGATTTGTTTCACGTGGGTTCAAGCTCTCTGCTTCCACCTGCCCAGTCAGCTCTAGCCAAAGGGAGGTAGGGTCACGTGGTCAAAGCGGGGCTACCCTGGGCTGCAGACTGTGAGTATAGTTGTTGAGTTAATTGACACGGTGAATCCCAGCCTATAGTGCCTGCACTGGGTGGGACCATCTCTGGGCACCTGAGTCTGTGATAGTATGATTCTTCTATGAGGCTTTGACCCCTGAAGGGCTGGGTCTGTGACCTGAATTGACTCTCTTCACAGCTAGAAGTTCCCAGATGGTTGCTTGGTTGGGGCAAACCCACAACCCTCCCCCCCAACTCAGACTTCCCCTATCCCTTCCCCAATTTAGAAATGCTTCACCAAGGGAGGGAAGGCCAATGCTTCCCACATGTGGGTCTTAGAGCCACAGAGAAACACTGCTGTCCCTGGGGAGGAGCTCTGTTGCAGAGGCTGCTGGAGAATTTCTGATTTTCTGCTTTGGGCCTTAGTAATTCAGGGATGATGTGGTCAGAGCCTGAAGGGATAAGTTAGCAATTTCACCCCTAGCAGCATTGGCTGGGGCTCGGAAGCTTGGGCCACCTATGACTCAGAGCTGAGTTAAGGAATTAAAGCTGCTGCCTCCCAAATTTGGCAAGGACAGCAGTGGGCGGTGGCTGCACACGCCCTGGGAATCTCCTAGGCAGGCAGAGTGGGCTTCATTTGGCCATATGGGGGTGGGGGCAGGGGAATCTGGAAGTTTTCCATTCCCAGCACGCCTTCCCCAGCTGCTCTGAGTGCCTAAAATAAGCCAGCAGACGCTTCCCTTTACCTTTGGAAGCTTTGGTCCCAATTAAGATGCAACTCCCTATACTGTTCAAGACAGTCCTCAAACTTGACCTCAGTCCCATAGGCTTTATCAAAGACTGAATTTCACTTCCTGTCCTCTTATCTGGTTTGGAGAGGGAGATAGCCTCAGGGTGTCTCTGTGTGTGCTGGAGATAGATGTGCGAGGTGGAATTGAAAGAAGAAACACATTCAGAATTGGGGTTGTGTGGGGTGAGGGGGCATCTGGGTGGTTCAGTTGGTTAAGCATCCCACTTTGGCTCAGGTCATGATCTCATGGTTTGTGAGTTCGAGCCCTTCCTTGGGCTCTGTGCTGGCAGTGCAGAGCCTGCTTCGGATCCTCTGTCTCCTCGTCTCTGCCCTTTCCTACTGGCGCTTGCTCTCCCTTGCTTAAAATCAATAAACATTAAAAAAAAAAAAAAAAGAAAGAAAGAAAAGAATTGGGCCTGGGACTCCATTGAATGCAGATTATAACAGAGCTGGACCTCTTTGGGAGGACCTGGGTCTAATCTGGCTATGCCACAAACTTTCTCTCTCTCTCTTTTTAAAGTTTATTTATTTATTTTGAGAGAGAGTGAGTGGAGGTGGGGAGGGGCAGAGAGAGGGAGAGAGAGAGAATCCCCAGAAGGTTCCGTGCTGTCAGTGCAGAGCCTGATGTGGGACTCCAACCCACAAACCGTGAGATCATGACCTGAGCCAAAACCAAGAGTCGGACGCTTAACCAATTGAGCCACCCAGGTGCCCGGCTACAAACTGTCTTAAGCAAGTTGCTTAATCTCTCTGGGCCTCAGTTTCCTCATCTGTAAAATGAAGAGGTTGAGTGAGGAAGTCTCTAGGGGACTTTCCAGTTCTGAATCACTGGATCTCAAACGAATGCCTTCTGGAGGAGAGCCAATGAGAGGAGGAAATTTCCACAGGACTCCCTCCTGTTAGGCTTGGAAATAGTAAGAGCAGCAACAGTGGCTTGCACACAGAAAGCTGCAGAGTGGGGAAGGCCTTACAGCTAAGCTGAGGCTCCTCCAGCTTTCAACCCTGAATTCCAGCCTCTGGCACTTTCACCTCCAGCCTAATTGGAAAAATGTGTCCCTTCTTTAGGACCTGTCACTTCTGTCTTCCAGAACTTGCCAATAACCCTACAAACCTACAACGTCCATGCTGTGAAGGGCATGGGGTTGTGCAAAGCACATCTTGCACATTTCTTGAGTAGTGCCCTCCCATGCCACCACGTACTCTGTGAGGCTCGGGAGGCACCGGGTTCCATAAAGACTGTACCATAGAGCAGAGGTTTGCAAACCACTCGGCCTCACCTTAGGAGAGTGATTCTGATTTGGCGGGTCTGGGTGCACCCTGACAATTTACATGTATAACAAGTTCCCAGGTGATGCTGATGCTGCCTAAATGGGTACCACACCTTGAGAACCCCTACAACAGAGTATTAGAGAAGAAAGGAGTCTCAGAGGGTACCCTCCCCATCTTCCTTTCTTACAGACTAGGAAACCGGAGAAAGTGAGTTGTCAACATGATAGAGCTGTGACCAGGTTTCTCTGCCAGTCCTCTTTCTAATCCATCACCTTGCTATTCCCTGGATAGTGATATTGATGGAAAACCCAGCACCTTCCTTGGCCTTCCTGGAGGTGTTTGAGGAGAGGTGAGGCTGAGTCAGGGCTCACTGGAGGCAGGGGGAAGGACTGGTAAGCCTATGGCAGGCCCTGGGAAATTCTTTTTCACATTCAAGTTGCATTAGCAGGAGTGGAGCCTGGACTCACCAAGGGGCAGCAGCTCACTCCACACCCCACACCCCAGCGAGGGGAAGGCCTTAGCAAGGACAACCAGTTCAGAAGCAACTGCGCGAGGCCGTGGTTTCCTGCTTCAGCTCTGCCGTCCTTGAGGACTAAAAGTGCACTGTTTGGCATCCAGGTCCCAAACCTTGTGTTCCGTCCCTGAATTCCAAGTCCAGTTTCTCTATGAGGCACCAATCCTGCTTCGGCTTGAGTACCTTCAGTGAGCAGAAATTCAGGCCTTCCCAGGCATCCTCCTAACTTCAGATAAGTACCCAGTCTGAATCAGAGAATTCCTCTTCGAAGGAAAACACACATGATTGCCCAGGGTTTTCCCAAGTTTCCCTGTTAAATGAGTTTTCCCAAGTTTCCCTGTTAAGTTTCCCTGTTAAATGAGTGCAGTGGGATGGGGGTAGGTGGGCAGAATCAAGCTGAGAGGAAGACTGGCTTTATCAGCAGCTGCTTATCAACGTAGACCATTCAGCCTCAACATGGCCTTGCACTATCCGGCCTCTGCCAACCTGTCCAATCTCAGCTAATACCACTTTCCCCATACTCATTACTTTTGAACTTTGTATTTATTTGTGTGGCTGTCAGAATAGTGTCTGTCTCTTCCACAACACTGGAAGGCCTATGATGGCAAGGACAGTGTCTGTTTTGGTCACCAATGTCTCCTTAGCACTCAGCAATGTGCCTACTACATCATATGTGCTCAGTTAATATTGCGAAAGGAAGAGGGAAGGGGTTGTCTACTCTGTGGCAGGCCCTTGCTAAGCCCTCTCAAATCCTTATTTGAAAAGGCAGAATATATATAAATAAATCATTTGGCTTAGACACTGAGGATAACATTCCAGAACAGTGCCTACTTCCAGAAAAATAATGGGTGGATGTTAGAGTAAAGGCTAAGGTGCTATCATAAAGGAGCCCAAAATACAATGATTCAAAGAAAATAGAAGTTTCTCTCTCTTTCACAAAAGAGCCCCAAGTAAGCAAGCCAGGGAGGCAGAGCCCTTCTGATCCACACAGTCATTAAGAGCCTCAGTTCCTTCCATCTTATTGGTTAGCCATCCTCAATGCCGTTATCCTCACCTGCACGGTCAAAGACAGGCCGTGTGTGTCCTATACATGTTTCGGTTTGTGAGAAGGGGACAGAGTAGAAGTCCAGAGCAAATGATTTTTTGTTGTTGTTGTTTTAACAAATGAGGCAAAGCTCCATCCTTCACTTCCACTCACAGTCCCTTGCTGATAACTTAGTCACAAGGCCACATCTCGCTGCACACTAGCTAGAAAATGGGTGGCCCTTTGCCTAGCTTACTGTGAAAGAAGGGGAGAGTGGATTTGGGAGGATACTTGGTAGTCTCTCTCACAAGGGGTCTTGTAATAGTAAATAACCATCCTTCGGGAGATAAAGTCATAATCCCATTGTTAGGCCCAAACCACTAAGTCCCGCCAATGAATTGCCAGAAGAAAAAAAATTTCCTTATGGATTCACAGAGTTATTTATGAGAATGTGTCTTGGGGTTAATCCATGTGTATGCAAGAACGGGCCCTTCCTCAATCTGGCAATATATATAAAAATTACAGATGCTCATACCCTTTGAGCCAGCAAGTCCATTTCTAGGAATTTCTCCAATAGACATACTTTCCCACATGGGAAATGAAATATACACACTGTTGAAGAAAGGAAAAGATCGAATAAAATATGTCCCCATATAATGGAACCACATCTAACTATTTTTTAAAATGAGCAAGCTCTTGGGGCACTTGGGTGGCTCCATCAGTTAAGTGCTGACTTCAGCTCAGGTCATGATCTCACGGTTCGTGAGTTCGAGCCCCACGTCAGGCTCTGTGCTGACAGCCTGGAGCCTGCTTTGGATTCTGTCTTTGCTCTCTCCCCTCCCCTGCTCTCGCTTGCGTGCTCTCTCTCTCTCTCTCTCTAATATAAAATAAAACATAAAAAAAAAGTGAGCAAGCTCTTTACGTACTGCTATGTAAGGATCTCCAAGGTGTACTGTTAGGTGAATAAATATGGCACAGGGGTGCCTGGGTGGCTCAGTCAATTAAGCATCCAACTCTTGTTTCAACTCAGGTCATGATCTCAGTTTGTGGGTTTGAGCTCCACGTCGGGCTCTGTGCTGACAGTGTGGAGCCTGCTTGGGATTCTCTGGTCTCCCTCTTTCTTTGCCCCTCCCCTGCTTGCTCTCTATCTCTCTCAAAAAAATAAATAAATACACTTTAAGAAAAATGGCACAGGGGCAACTGGGTGGCTCAGTCGGTTAAGCATCTGACTTTGGCTCAGGTCATGATTTCATGGCTCATGAGTTCAAGCCCTATGTCGGGGCTCTGTGCTGACAGTTCAGAGCATGGAACCTGCTTCAGATTCTGTGCTCCTTCTCTCTCTCTGCCCCTCCCCTGCTCATGCTCTGTCTCTCTGTCTCTCAAAGATGATAAACACTAAAACATTGTTTTAAATAAAATGGCACAGAATAGTGAGTAGAGTATGCTACCATTCATATAGAATAGAGTAAAAAAAGAATACATGTATTATTTTATATTTTATATTTGCTTTTGTAGTCATAGGATATTCCTGGAAGAATTCAAAAGAAATTAGTAACAATGGTGAGGAGGGGATGGGTTGACTGAACATCTGTGTTATATACTTTTTATGCTTTTCATTTAGGACCACGTGAATATATTGCCTATTAAAAAAGAAGAAAGGGAAGGAAGGAAGGAAGGAAGGAAGGAAGGAAGGAAGGAAGGAAGGAAGGAAGGAAGGAAGGGGAAGACTACCAGAAAAGAGAGGAGAACAAAAGAGAGGAGGACAGGGCAGAGGAAGGAAAAAAGGCTGAAAGAAAGGGAAGAAGCAAGAAAAGGGAGAGAAGGAAGAAGCGAGGGAGAACTTTTCCTGTTCTGTTGCTCTGGCCTTCTCTCCATGCAGCCACACTGCTATCTTTGCTCTAAAGGTCCCCAAGATTGCTGCTCCCCGGGCTCAGCCATCCCCTGCTGGCAACTATTGTTGACAGTATTTGGGTTTCATGCAAGGCACTGCTCTCCTCTTGGTTCCTCTGGCCCAAGTGCGAGACAAGACCTTCCCTTCAGTGCCGCATAGGCTAGCAGGGACCAGCCCATAATACTAAAGAGAAGTGACTGATGATTCCAGAATAAAGAAAGGGAAGAATAACAAAAGATGATAGCTTCCTACAAGGCACAGACTCAGATCCTTCCTCAGGATCCCCTGTGGTCCACCACCATCCCGCTGTGTTCCAGGCCCAGCCTCATTGCGCAGGAGTCACTGTTCATCATCACCAGGAGCCCTCCAGGAATATCCCCACTTCTGAGACTGAGCCAAGCTGGGTTTCTCCGGGACCCCAGAGAAAGAGGGAAGTTTTTCCCTTACCCCGGTCTGTGGATTGGCTCACCAGAAATTATTTCCAGCCAAAGGACTGAACTCTTGTCAGGATGATTAACAGTGGTAATATCCATCCCCTTCTAGAAGTATCCCCTGCATGCCCACAAGGGTGTATTTTGGCTTTATGGTCCTCGAAAGACAATCACAAGAATCTGACTTGAATGCATTCCCAATGTCTTGTCAGTGGGCTTTAGAAATCAAATTAGGGTACGTTAGCTGGGATCTCGATTGCTGACCCAGGGGAAATATGCCAAACGAAGTCCAGTTTCAGCTGGTGTCTCTTCAAAGAGCTCAGAAATCCTGGGGTCTAGTCTTTCCCAGAATCAATTTATTACATAAAGAGCAACAACCACCAGCACCAGATCTCAGATACAATATGAGGACCAGGAGGAAGATAATGGCACCGAGAGCCTGAGATGAGATCATTATGGTTACTGAGCAGGACATAGAGCTCTAAGCTTCACTGCTGCAAGAAGGAATGATTACGGACTGTGTAATTGTCCTTGTTTGACGACAGGGCATTTGTCCATAGATACAAACTTGTAATTCAAAGAAAAAGTCATCGCAGATTCTTGTATGTAAGGGATGGTCTGCAGGAACACAAACAGTGTCTTCCGGGGCGCCTGGGTGGCTCAGTCAGTTAAGCGGCCGACTTCGGCTCAGGTCATGATTTCGCGGTCCGTGAGTTCGAGCCCCACGTCGGGCTCTGTGCTGACCGCTCAGAGCCTGGAGCCTGCTTCAGATTCTGTGTCTCCCTCTCTCTCTGCCCCTCCCCTGTTCACTATCTGTCTCTCTCTGTCTCAAAAATAAATAAACGTTAAAAAACAAAAAAACAAAAAAACAAAACAGTGTCTTCCGTGGCAGCGTAGCAAAAACATCAAGGGAAACACAAGCTGTGCCCGAGGGGCTGATTCCAGAACTCAGTGGGGAGGTGGGTAACAAGAAAAATGTTTGCAGGAGGAGTCCACAACAGAAGGGGCGGTAGCGAGGGCAGCCTGACGTCAGAGATGGTTGTCTGGCCCAGGCTAGCATATTTGGATTGCAGTGCCCTACGTGGAGAGTTGGCCCCTGCACGAACTCACAGTGGACACTTTGTTGCCTCCAGCTTCCATTTTAACAGAACCATGATTTTGTTCTTCTATCCTCTCCTCCCTCAGTTAGCCATGTACCTCAGGGAAAGTGGACTTTGCTCCCAGCTACAAGGGATAGGCCTGACTGGCTGCTCTAAAGGCAGTCTTATCCCCTTGCCCTTGATCAGTCTAAGAATATGCTTATGACCTAATTCGGGCCAAGGAGAGCTGAGAAGTCTGCTGGAGGATTCTGGGGAAAGTTTCTTTGTTTCCAAGAAAGAGAGGTAGAGAGGTATTCTCTCTTCTTCCTTCCTGATACCCGGAACTCTTACGTTATCTTGCAGCTTGAGGGATGAGGTCAACATCATAGATGGCATGTGAGAGAACTGGAAAGAACCAGGATTCTTATGACATTGTTGAATTGCTGAATGAACCTGGGAATCCATCCCGCCTCTAAGCTTAGTTTAAAGCAAATTTCAGTTGGGAGTTCAGTCACTTGCAACTGAAAACATATATTCCACCAATATATTTTGGAGTCAAACTATTTATCAGATGCAGGGCAAGACATCTCATCTCCACTTCCACAGAGCTCATTGTAGAGTGGAGGAGGGCCAGACATCAGACAGCTGATTTCACAATTAATTTTTTAATTGTGATAGTGTAAAATGGTACAAAGGAGAACGTGCAAAGGGAAGTTCTGATCTTGTCTGCACATTCATGCCTAAGTCTCTCTCTTAACTGGACTTTTTTTTCTTTTATTTTTACTTATATTGAGAGAGAGATGGAGAGCAAGCAGGGGAGGGGCAGAGAGAGAGGGAGACAGAAACCCAAGCAGGCTCCGTGCTGTCAGCGCAGAGCCTGATGTGGGGCTCGAACTCATGAACTTTGTGATCACGATCACATGTATTTCCCCTGGGTCAGCCATTGAGATTCCAGCCTACATGCCCTAATTTGACTTCTAAATCAAGAGCTGGATGCTTAACAGATGGAGCCACCCAGGCGCCCCTCTTAACTGGAGTTTTCACTTCAATTGTGCTTCCTGTAAGAAGGTACTTTGCACTCAGTTCTAAGTTTTGCTTCTTGGTAAGGGCTTGTGGCATTCATTTGATGACTAAAGGGATTTCCATAGACTTTCAGTATAAGACCAAAGCTGACATGCTTCTGTGAAAATTGTGGAAGCTAAACTTTATTCTTGTTGGAATAGGCAGTAGGCAACCTATGGTTTGCCTAGGATGAGCAAATCCCATTTCACTAACCAGTAATCCTGACAGATGGCCAAAAAAATCCTGAAAAATGAGATAACTGGGAGAGCCTGGGACAGCGCTTGTGGATCGCTCGCAGTGGTGCAAGTAGTGAGTAAATGACAAGTAAGTGATATATTAGTCATCAATTAGCGGACTTGTGGTTACAAGATAGCAAAATCAAGGTCTTTTTCTTCTTCTTTACTCAGAAATCAGCCCACACAAACAATGAGACCCATAAAAACAGAAAGTCCATCTTGATGATACAATCTGAATGAGAGAAAGCAGCGGGGGAGATTGTCTCAAGGAAGCGGAGGAAGGTAAAACCGCTCCAGCAGGTCCCTGGGGTGCCTCACTCCCATCTCCTCAAGCCCACCTCTGATTTCGGCCACAGCTCAACCTTGCCTGTCCTGAGAGCATCGTACTTCAAGCATGCGACTTGCATCTTGTCCTTTTGCCCTGGAGACTCTCTGGTATTATGAAGGCTACCTGCTCATGTACAAGTGAAAGTGTATTTTGGGGAGGGGGGAGTACTCAACCAAAAGGGGAGCAAACAGTAGATAAGAGCTCCAGCATCCAGTGCTTCAGACAGACAGTTCAAGGAGGCATGCTGTACCCTTCTCCAGCCCCTATTGCCCACAGAGACGATCTCAATAATGCACTTGTATAGGGCTTTTTCTTCTTCTCTTGGCTTGTTTTTCTTTGCTTCCTGACTCCTGCTTCCTGGGGTTGTCTCCTAGATAGACTACCTGCACCCTAGCTTTGGTCTCGGGCTCTACTTTAGGGAGAAACCAAACTAAGGCACAACATGTTTGTAGAGGGGGACATTGACAAGCAGCAAATGAGTTTCCCCTGCAGTACCTGAGAAAGTACCCTGTGGAACTGGAGGGGCACTAGATGCTCTGGAAGGCAGGAATGAGATCCACCAATGAATGGGCCAACCCTGCCCATGGAGAAGCTACAGGGAAGCTTTCTATCAACAATTCCTGCCCATTGACAGACTCTAATCGGCATTTAAATGCCACACTCTTCTCACAGAAGAATAGTAATTAAAATTTTTTTTTAATGTTTATTTATTTTTGAGAGAGAGAGAGAGAGAGAGAGCGCAAGTGGCGGAAGGGCAGAGAGAGGGGAGACACAGAATCCGAAGCAGGCTCCAGGCTCTGAGCTGTCAGCACAGAGCCCGACACAGGGCTCAAACTCACAAACTGAGATCATGACCTGAGCTGAAGTTGGATGCTTAACTGACTAAGCCATCCAGAAGCCCCGGAAGAATATTAGTTTTTAAAAATAATCTCAAACCTACAGAAAAGTTGCCAGTATAATACCTACTGAGGTATTATACTGAAAACTGGTGAATTTCAATATATGTGGAATAACTTCTCTCCCCCTGAACTATTTGAGAGTAGACCACCAACAGGATGTCCCATCACTACTGAGTACTTTAGTGTGTATTTCCTAAAAACAGAGATAATCCGACTACTTAACCACATTATAGCCATCAAAATCAGGAACTCAACAGTGACACATGACAACCATCCGGTCTTCAGACCCCTTGTAAGTTTCACCAATTATCCCAATGAGATCATTTACGGAAAAGCATGCCAGTTTAGAATCACATGTTGCATTTAGTGGTTGGGTCTCTTTATCCTCCTTTAATCTGACACAGTTCTTTAGTCTTTCCTTGACATTCATGATCTTGACACATTTGAAGATTACAGTCCAGTTATTTTGTAGATGGTCCTTCAATTCAGGTTTGCCTGAGATTCAGGTTATGCATCTTTGGCAGATATATCAGAGGAATGCTATGTTCTCACTGCATTCTATCATTTATGTGGTTTTAATTTGTCCTCCCACTAATGGTGTTCACTTTGATCACTGGATTAAGGTGGTGTCGTCCAGGCTTCTTCACTGAAAAATTGCTCTGTCCTTTTGTAACTAGTATTGTGTGTGTGTGTGTGTGGTTAAGAACAAACAACAACAACAACAACAAAAAACGCTTAACATAAAATTTACTGTCTTAACCATTTTTAAGTGTACAATACAGTAATGTTAACTATATGTACATTGTTGTGCAGTCGATCTCTAGAACTCTTTCATCTTGCAAAACTGAAACTATATCCATTGAGCAACAACTCCCCTTTTTGTAGCTAATGGGTATTTTTGTGGAGACATGTTTTGAAACCACACAAATATTCTCTTCTTCTTTAAGCTTTCAGTTTACTCATTTATTTATGTCAGTATGCACTTATTGTTTCCTACTATATGTAGTGGATTGTACTCCATCATTATGTATTTTGATGTGCAAATTATTGTAGATTTGGCCAGTGGGCTAGTGGGGGTCCTCTCAAGCTTGTTTCTATGTCCTTTTGATATGTCCCCATTGTTTTCTGACCATTTCCTTACTTTCTGGCACAAAAAGATGTTTCATGTTCATCTTGTACTTTCCCTGACTGAGTCCTGTAATCAACCATTTCTCCAGGCTCTGGTTCCACATGATGGAGAACGGTTTTTAGAAACCCAGAACTGAGGGCTAGATATGCTCATTGTGTTTGGGTTATTGCTGCTTCCAGACTCTAAGAATGGGCAGCTAGGGAATCTATCTATGTATATGCATGTGTGTGTGTGTGTGCGTGTGTGTGTGTGTGTGTGTGTGTGTGTGTGTGATGCTCACATACAGACGTTTGTATGTATATTTATTTTACATTTATCCATATATATAGAAATTTGTCAATTTTTATCAATAGCACAATTTATTTTTTTAATGTTTATTTTTGAGAGGGGGGGTGCACACGAGTGGGGGAGGAACAGAGAGAGGGGGGGACAGAGGATCTGAAACAGGCTCTGTGCTGACAGCAGAGAGCCTGATGCGGGACTTGAACTCATGAACCATGAGATCATAACCTGAGCAGAAGTTAGACATTTAAGGGACTGAGCCACCCAGGCTCCCCAATACCACAATTTCTAATTCAGCATTGCATTCTGTTTTTCTCTCTTTCACTATTTTTAACTCTATACTCTGACAGTGAGAAAACTTTTGGATGTGTAGGATGTTCTGTTGAGTGCAAAAAGGAAGTTACAAAATAGTATGTACATTATGAGATCCCCCTTTTTAAAGTTAATCAAGTTAATCTGCATTGCAGAAAAGTCTGGAAGAATATGGATCAAACTGCTAGCATTGTTTTTTTTTTCCTCAGAGAAGCAGGTTTATGGGAGCTTTATACTTGCTATATTACATCTATATTTATGGTATGATTATTATTATTATTTTTGGTCAAGAGCAGGAATTATTTTTTTAACAGGATACTGGTGGCTCTTTTCCTACTGCCCCATAGTCACACTAAAGCCATGGCCAAAAGAAAAAAACAAAACTAAATGCCTTACCTTCTAAAGAGAAGAGCCTACATTTGGGAGTGTACCCCCATACCCTTCAATCTTCTCCTGGGCGTACAAATAGGTACAGAATTTGTTCTGCTGTCACCTACCACCCCTCCACTACGATACCTCCATTTCCAAAGTATATTAAAATACAGGGTAGGGAAGATGGGAGATTTCTTGAGAGTAGTTGGCCCTGTGGAGTCAACAGCATTTATTCCTGGTGAGTGGATTTTTTCTTCTCTAAGGGCTAGTTGTGGGGCATGAATAGGGAGTTCCCAAGGAATCATTTGTGGAAATTAGAGTTGCAAAGAGAGGAGACCAGAATTCTGTTCCCTGGTTGGACATCTGCTTGGGCAGCAGACGAATGGACAACCTCCAGTGTCTAACTGAGAAGAAAGAAGAAAATTGGAGGAGGGTGCAGACCAGAGAGAGGAGAGGGGACAGTGGAATAGCCTGCACACCCACTGCTCAGAGCTGATAGTTTTTGAGTTCCCTGAAGGTCAAATGAACATCACAGATGTCAGGGTGGTTTGAGCCCTCCTACTGTTGTTCTAAGACAGCTACTTGCCAGGCCGGTGAACCCACCATTAAGAAGCTGTAAAGTGTGCTCAGAGTTGCTGTTCAAAATAAGTATTTAAGGGGCGCCTGGGTGGCTTAGTCAGTTAAGCGTCCGACTTCAGCTCAGGTCATGATCTCGCGGTTCACAAGTTCGAGCCCCGCGTCGGGCTGTGTGCTGACAGCTCACAGCCTGGAGCCTGCTTCAGATTCTGTGTCTCCCTCTCTCTCTCTGCCCCTCCCCTGCCTGCGCTCTGTCTCTCTCACCCTCTCAAAAGTAAATAACAATATTTAAATAAATAAGTATTTAATAGCTGGATGGCATGGATGCTGCTTCATCGGAATATATACCAGACGTAAACAACGTTGGCTGCAGTGCTGCTGGCTGTCACCCTGACAACATTCGCTGAGAGGATATGGAAGAGTAGAGCCCTGTTACTCACATCGGTGTGCTGGCTTTTACCCACTTGCCCCTCCAGCTGTGTTCTCCATCCTTTCTATCCTGCTCTGTGCAGGAGACTGACTTCTGTGGACCTTGTCATCACGCTCCCTTACCCTTTGGCTTCCAAGTGGGTCTGGGTGACAGGAGATACCTTCAAGAGATCAGAGGCTGGGAGGAAAGACAGATAGACACTACCCTCCATGCTGGGCCTCAGTTGCACAATAGCCTCACTTGTCTTCCTATGGCCACAGCCTTAGGTGGCCCCTCTCTCATGGTTAACAATTCCTTCCCCATCCCCTTCTGACTTGCCTTCTGGAAGCCTTTCCCACTGACCACCCTGGCTACTTCAGCAGTCCTAGTTGCTTCCCTTAACCTGTCCACTCTTTTGCCAACAGTCCCTTCACAGACTGTCTCCAGTCACTTTTTTCAACATGACATCTGTTTCCTGCCTGGATTCTGACAGATCTGTCAGATTGCTCTGTAGTGGGGAGGTTTCTACCATTCCCTTCCAGAAAATTCCCACACGTTCTCCATGAGAGACCTACATTTGGAAATCTGATTCACAGAGGTCATCCGCGGCTAGTCATTATCAGCCAGAGAAGCAACAGCAAGCAATAGAAGGAAAACTGTTACCAGAGACAGTCAAATTAAGACACTTGCCCCTTTTCTTCTTGCCCACTTCCAAAAAAACTAGAAGCTTAAAGCAGGAAAAGGGTTATTAGTCTCTGATGTGTCCAGTAAGAGTACCCCTCTCACTGCCTGGATTCTAAACAAATTGAGAAATCAGACAAAGAATAAGGTAGATGGTAGCCAAAATACCATCTCTGATGATTAAGGCCAAGTTAGGGCCTTAGCTTTCAGTAAGAACCAAACAAGTCAACTAGCCCAACTCCAAAATTATGCACACTCATTGTCCAGTGGCGGTAGTGCTGGACCCCAGCAGCCCTGCAGACATAGGGTCCTGCCCAGGCAAGACTTACAACAAGGAGGAACAGAAGAGAACTCTTGCTTTCAGCTGGCATGCTTTGACCCAAGAAAAATAAGAGGGGAAAAAAACCCAAATCCTTGCATGAAACATATCCAGACTATTTTTAAATTTATGAGTCAGATAAGTCACTTTACTTTCTGTGCACAGATTAAATAAAGGGCGAATGTCACGCTAATAGAATAGAGCTCTCATTTTGAGAGAAGATATCAATAAGGGGGAGGCCTTCCCCTTATTAAGGAGAAGAGGTATCTGCATGCTATATTTCACCCCCCAGCTTCCACTCTAAACAATCAGGGTCCCAACCTAAGCCTGGGACAGAGGAGTGAAGGAGATATAACTTATCCATAATTTAAGATTAAACCTTTTTAATCCAAATGGATGATAGATCCAAATGTAAGAGCTAACACTATAGAACCCCCAGGAGTAAATCATGACCTTGGGTAAGGTAAAGCCTTCTTAGCTACAACACCAAAAGCAAAAGAAACCAGGGGCGCCTAGGTGGCTCAGTCGGTTAAGCATCGATTCTTGATTTCATCTCAGGTCATGATCTCACAGTTCATGGGTTGAAGCCCCATGTCAGGCTTTGCACTAACTGTGCAGAGTCTGCTTAAGATTCTCTCTCCCTCTCTCTCTGCCTCTCCCCCACTCATGTGCTCTCTCTCTCTGTCTCAAAATAAATAAAACTTAAAAAAAAATTTTTTTAAAGCAAAAGAAACCAAAGAAAAAATAAATAAATTGGGCTTCATCAAAATTTAAAATTTTTATGCTCCAAAGGACACCATCAAGAGTGTTTCTGAAAAGGCAACCCACAGAATAGGAGAAAATACGTGCGAATTATACATCTTACTTGTATTCAGATTATGTAAAGAACTCTTACAGTTCAGTAATTAAAAGACAAATAACCCAATTTAAAAACAGGCAATAGACTTGAGGTGCACCTGAGTGGCTCAGTCAGTTATGTGTCTGACTTTGGGTCAGGTCATGATCTCACAGTTCATGAGTTTGAGATCTGCGTCGGGCTCTGTGCTGACAGCTCCAAGCCTGGAGCCTGGTTTGGATTCTGTGTCTACCTCTCTCTCTGCCCTTCCCCTGCTCATGCTCTGTCTCTCTCAAAAATAAATAAACATTAAAAAAATATTTTTTAAAAGGGCAATAGACTTGAATAAACATTTCACCAAAGAAAATATACAAATGGCCCTTAAGCACATGGAAAAATGCTCAACACCACTAATTGTTAGAAAAATACAGTTGACCTTTGAACAACGCAGGTTTGAACTGTGCAAATTCAGTTAGACATGGATTTTTTGGGGATACATACAGTACAGAGCTGTACATGTATTTTCTCTTCCTTATGATTTTCTTTTTTTTTTTTAATTTTTTTTTAACGTTTATTTATTTTTGAGACAGAGAGAAACAGAGCATGAACAGGGGAGGGGCGGAGAGAGAGGAAGACACAGAATGGGACGCAGGCTCCAGGCTCTGAGCCATCAGCCCAGAGCCCGACGCGGGGCTCGAACTCACGGACTGTGAGATCGTGACCTGAGCTGAAGTCGGACGCTTAACCGACTGAGCCACCCAGGCGCCCCCCCCCCCTTATGATTTTCTTAATAGCATTTTCTTTCCTCCAGCTTACTTTATTGTAATAATACAATCATATAACATATAAAATATGTGTTAATTGTCTATGTTATCAGTAATCCTTTCAGTCAACAGTAGGCTATCAGTAGCTAAGTTTTTGGAGAGTCAAAAGTTATATGCAGATTTTTGACTGCATAGGGGTTGGTGCCCCTAGCCCCAGTGTTGTTCGAGGGTTAACGGTACAAATCAAAACCACAAGAAGATACCACTTCGTGTCCACTAGGATAGATATACTGAAAAAGAGAATAACAAGTATTACTAAGGCTTGGAGACACTGGAACCCTCATACACTCCTGGTGGGAATGTAACATGGTAGAGCTGCTTGGGAAAATAGCCTAGCAGTTCCTCGAAATGTTATACCTAGAGTTACCATATGACCTGGCAATTCCAAGAGAAGTGGAAATGTATATCTACACAAAAACTTGTACATGAATGTTCACAGCAGCCTATTCATAAAAGCCAAAGTGGAAACAAAACTAAATGTCAACTGACAAGTGGAGAAATAAAATGTATATTATTTGCAACTAAAAAGGAATGATGTACTGATACATCCCACAACATGCATAAATCTCAAAGGCATTAGGATATCTACCTATCTATCTAAAGAAGCCAACATAGGGGCGCCTGGGTGGCTCAGTCAGTTGAGTGTCCGACTTTGGCTCAGGTCACGATCTCACGGTTCATGGGTTTGAGCCCCGTGTTGGGTTCTGGGCTGACACCTCAGAGCCTGGAGCCTGCTGATTCTGTGCCTCCCTCTCTCTGTGCCCCTCCCCACTCAAGTTTTGTCTCTCTCTGCCTCTCAAAAATAAAGAAACGTAATAAAAAAAAATTTTTTTTAAATAAAGAAGCCAACATAACAGATGGAAAAGAAAATATTTGCAATACAGAGAGCAAAGTTCTACCTCAAATATAAGATCTGATTATTCCAGAACAGACTTGGGCTGGGGAAGCAGAGAAGATTTCATGGGGTTGATGATGTCTTGGGTGAGCTTGAAAGGATGAGTAGGCATTAGCTAATTGATAAGGATGGAGAAAGAGACTTCTAGGTAAAGCAAATAGCATGTGGTGACTGAAACATAAAAAAAGAAGTCAAGAAATATTTACTAAGTGCCTAGTATGCATTAGAGAGGCAGACACTGGGATTCTGCTATGAAAAAGATTATGGGTAAAGTTCTTGGGCCCAGTGTCCACCCTGGACCAATTAGCCAATGATGGGGGTGAGAAATAGGATGATGTAGTAGTAACATGGCTTTTGGCCCCTAACCTCTAACTCCTAACCCTAACCCTAACCCTAACCCTAACCCTAACCCTAACCCTAAACCCTAAACTCCTGACATGAAGCAAATAGTTTCTATAGAGAAGTCAAAATACCTCAAAATACGTCCCACTGTGGCTGTGAAGGTAACAGTTTTGTCCCAGGCTCTGATGGGATCTGTGCACCGTTGACAGCTTTTCCTGGGTCTTCTCCAGGTTACACACCCCTCACCCTCCCAAGGTGTGTCCCATGCCCTTTGCTGGTAGCTCAAGTTGGTAGCCACCAAGGGACGGACAGCGAGTGATAGGCCAGGGCAAACACACTCTGCATCTGAAGGAAGCAGGGAGGCTGGGGGTGCAGCCTTCTGAGAATCTGGCCTGAGGACAGTTGGGCTGGCCCCAAAAGAGGCAGAGAGGATATAGAAGACAGATGCCTGGTGTAAAAGGCTCCCTGCTAGGCAGTTCAGCTCTCCCTCAGAGTTATTTCCATGAAATTATCACCCCGAGGCACTAATAAGGTGATCTGAGAGGCAGCCAGTATTTTGCATAATTCCCAGTAGGCCGGTACTAAGTGAGGACCATGATCATTCCCTTGTATCTTCCAAGAACAATAAGGGCACGTGGATGAATGTCATTGAAGGAGCAGAAGCGGAGGGACACCTGGCAGCCCCCTGTCGCGGAGCCAACCCGAGGAACCCTCTGGAACGGTGCTGGGGGAGGAGACAACTGTAGCTGTTGGAGTTTTGCTCCAAAATTGTCCCATATCTGGGTCAGGCAAGGTAACTGTAGCATCTCCTTGGCTCTAGGCTCCTCCCTTCAGCCTTCAAACATGCTCAAACCTCGTTCCACGTGTACAAAACCCTCCCGCACCCCCCTCAGTTGCCGAGTTATCTCTCTGCTCCTCTCCGAAGTCAGTCTTCTGGAAAGAGTTTGCCTCTGCTGCGTTTATGGTCTTACCGCAATAATTCCCAACAAGTCGTGAAAGTGGACACCAATCACTCCTTTATCTTCCTTGCTCCTCAGTTGGCCCTAAAATTCTTGGGATCCTCTTCTCTTGGTTGGTTCTCTCTGTACCTCTCTGATTTCTCTGAATTCAGCTTTTTCACTGAATTCTTCTCTGTGGCCCATTCCTTAAATGCTGCTCACCCAGGGTCTGCCCTTGACACTATCTCCTTTTTGCTCTGGGTGACCTCACCCATTCCTCACCAGTCCATCACACACTGACAACTCCCAGCTCCCTATCTCATTTCTGAGCTTCCAACCTCTTTATCGTCCCACTTCCTGGATAGACCAGGTCCCCCAACTCAATATTGACACAATCGAGCTAATCATCAGTTTCCTCAAATTTGCTTCAGTGATGTTCCTGAGCTCAGTTGGTGGCAAGACTCTTTTACTCAGACACAAAATAAGAAATCTAAGTAATATTCTATCCAGTCCATCTTCGTGTCTGATGTCATTGACAATTTAACATCTCCAATGCCTTTCATCTACCTTCCCAACTCCCATCCCGATTTCTAGCACCGCTGATTTAGTTCAGACTTCAGTGTTTCTTCTATGGACTTTGCAACAGTTTTGCTAACAGGTTTCTCTGCTTTTCATCTTTCTCTCCCTGGATTCCATCCTCCATATTACTAAGTGATCTATTGAAACAGAAACCTATTGGGGCGCCTGGGTGGCTCAGTCGGTTAAGTGTCCGACTTCGGCTCAGGCCATGATCTCACCGTCTGTGAGTTCGAGCCCCATGTCAGACTCTGTGCTGACAGCTCAGAGCCTGGAGCCTGCTTTGGATTCTGGGTCTCCCTCTCTCTCTCTGCACCTCCCCTCCTCATGCTCTCTCTCTCAAAAATAAAATAAAAACATTAAAAAAAAAAAAAAAGAAACAGAAACCTATTGAAACAGAAATCTATACTCCATCAGTTGGTTGAAAGTCCTTTAACGGTTCTCTACTTCTCTCGGGATAATATCCAAATCCTGGACCCTGAATCCATGATGAAGAGGACCTGATAGGAAGCGTGCAGGGGAAGGGTTGGGAGAGGTTCTCCTCACAACTAAAAGGGGATGCACAGGAACCAATGCTCCCCTTCTCTTTTGGAGATGAAATGTCTGCTTGTGACATCTGGAAATTCTTTGCTCATCTCTTAACCACAAGGACAGATATTGCAGACATGCTAAGGAAAGGCGAGCAGAAAGACTGAAAGCCCTTGGATCTTGCTGATCTCCCTAAGCCACTGAATTAACCAGCCCTGGAATGACATACTTCTAGATTTCTAGCATGGGATAACAAATGTCCTAATTATTTAAACTCCTTTAGTTAGGTTTCCTGTTCTTGCAGTCGAAAGCACCCTAACTAATACATTTATACTATGTTTCCCTTTTTTAAGATATAGAAAACACCAAAAACTGTGTTAAAGTCTTCTGAAAGAAAAAAAAGAAGTCTGCTGTGACCCTCTTAGGAAGTATTAGGTCTGTGTCTTCATTTTGTTTACATGTAATAGAGTACCTTCCTCTTGTTGCAGCATTTACAACAGATTTTTTTTTTTTTTTTTTTTTTTTTTTTTAGATTTCTTTTAACATATTACAGCCAAAGCATTTACTGCTGCAGTGGACAGCCAAATGCACTCCCAAATTCAGTCTCTTACTTATACAAACAAAAACTTCCCCGCCCCTCAGAGCCATATCTAGCCTGCTTCAGCCCTTAGGTCAGTGTCAGTGTAAGGAATATAATAATAGCGAGTCAGCTACATTCTGTGGCGAGCTGGGTGTCACAGCTCATCTCTGCTGAAACATCTAGTTACGCTGGGCTGGTCGCCATGGAAACACAGCTGATGATGTGAGCATATGGCCTAGAGCCTCTGTCTCTTACATTCCCAGTGAGGGAGGGGAGCTGGTACTTGAGAACAACGCCATAATGTCCTATATTATCTGCTGTGCTTGTTGAATGAAGGGGAAGAATAGATTGCTGTGGAGAGAGCTGAACTGGGGGTGCCGGGAGGAGTTAGAACTCAGAGAGCTCTGGTTCCTCTGTGAACAGACACTGAGTAAGGCCGGTGTACATAAACCGCATGCCGATGGACCTGCGGAGGGGCGGGTGGCAGGGAACAAACGTAATGGATACTGACTGTGTGCTGGACGCTGAATTACAAATAACAACAATAATTGGGATTTTGGGAACACACAGTAAGTGCGAGGTCCTTTACATCATTATTTCATTTAGCCCATGCAATAATCCATGTAGCCGACTCCGTTATTCTCCTGATTTTTCAGAAAAGGAAACTCAGTAAATGATTGCCCAAAGTCACATGGCTCGGAAGCGGGTAAGCCCAGGCTTGAACCCAGGGTCGTCTACCTCCAAAATACATGCATAAACATATGCGACACTGTATTTCTACCATGATAAATACCTTGGATATCTTATTTTAGTAAAAGAAATGGGTTGGTGTTACACTTCACGCCAAGCTTATAAAGATATAGTACAAGGTGCTTGTCTGAAATATCATCACATAGCGCAAATGAGAATCTTTTGGACAGTGAGCTGTATTAAAGCATAGCTCTCCTGACAGTTGGGGAAGGTTGCTAACATCATTTCCACTTGACAAATGAGGAGCCTTATGCTCAGACAGATGAAGCAATGGTCACATGGCTGGTGGTAAAGAAGGAAGAGAAACCAGTGGGTGTCATTCAGAGCCTGTGCCCCATTCATTCCCTACTCTGCTGTAGGGCCGGGTAGGCTGCCTCTCCTTGTCCACTGTGGCTGCTGTTGCCATATTGGGTTAACTCCAATGCCCACTCATCTGTGGCCAAGAGGCTCAGGTATTTAACTGCTTTTTCAATTTCATAGTTGAATTTCGTCTGCCTAGACCGAAACAATCAAAACAACTACCATCACAACTAGAAAACCCAGTATGGCCAAAGTTGAATTAAAGGTCTTTTCCCGTGAAAGCTGCTCTCCTCTCATACCCCAATCTTATATATATATATATATATTTTTTTTAACGTTTATTTATTTTTGAGACAGAGAGAGACAGAGCATGAACGGGGGAGGGGCAGAGAGAGAGGGAGACACAGAATCAGAAGGAGTCTCCAGGCTCTGAGCCGTCAGCCCAGAGCCCGACGGGGGGCTCGAACTCAAGGACCACGAGATCGTGACCTGAGCTGAAGTCGGACGCTTAACCGACTGAGCCACCCAGGTGCCTCTCATACCCCAATCTTAGATGGCACCATCATGTACTCTGCTGCTCATTCCAGTAACACAGGGTCCTCCTTCACATTGTCCTCTCTTTTCTCTTTTTCATACTGAATCCATCATTGAGTCCTGACGGTTCTACTGAATAGGTCTAGTCTCCTCACTACCCTAACCCATTCCATTTCCATCTTTCGTCTGATGACTACAAGAGTCTCTTCACAGCCCTCTGTGCCTCTACTCTTGCATCCTTGTAATCCTTCCAACCCACGTCTCCACTGCAGCAGACTCTTACCATTGCACTTGGGATTAAATGATTTCCTGTGACTCTTTGAAGAATGTCCGAAATCTTTCACATGGCTTCTGTCATGTTATACTCTGTTTTGTGTTCTCAGGGTATCCTCTCCTTTTCCTCCACAGCACCAGTCACATGTATGATAATGATTTGTTCAATGTGTCTCTGCATTAGAGTCCAGATCCTGCATTCTAGACCCTACTCTGCCATTCACTGTGCTACCTTGACAAAGAAGCGAGATCATTGCTTTTATGCCAATCTCTATTGTATATCTTTGGGTGTCTGTGTCCTCTACTGACCTCTGAGTTCCTTTGGGAGGAATATGACTAGAAACCAAGTCTGTCTGACCTCAGAACCTAAATTTCCTAAGTTTTGTGGAAGAACAAGAATGAAGAAAATAATTGTGCAGATGAGGAAACTGAAGCCCAGGATGGCAAAGCGATTTGCCCCATATCACACAGAGCCCCCTGCCTCCTCATCTGGGGCTTTTTCCTGCAGCCCACCGTATCCCACACAGCAACACCTGGCAGAGGCTAAGGGGAGCCAAAAAGGCAATTCTGACATCTCTCCTGAGTATTGGCATTGTGACTACTAGACTTTCTAAGGTCTCTATACCCCTCTTCCCATCCTGAATCAGCATTAGAGCTTAGCTCTGGATGAGCTCTGAAGGTTGTTCTCGCTGGGCCAAGGAAGCACTGCTCATCTGCTTTGCAGGGGTCCTGGGAAGCATCGGGGTGAAGGGGACATATCCCTGTCTGGCCCTGAGGGACCTGCCTGGGTTTCGGGTTACCACATTTCAATCCTTGATAAAATTTCCCTTGGGAGCCACATGGGATTCTGCTAGGTCAAGAGCAGTTTAGGGCATATTACAAGTAGGCATCATGCCAGGTGGATCAATTGGGAAAGGATGCTGCTTTGGGAGCCCATTTTACACAACCTCCCTTCCTTAGGCTGGCTCAGTGTCACTTGGTGGCCCTGGGCTGTCTCCTCTGCAAGGTGCCTTCCTTCAGGGCACAAATTGCCCCACCAGAAGTTGCAGCCTGTCAGAAGTTCTGATCCCTAGAAATTCTTCCCCTCCTCTGGCCATTTCTCATGATCCTGTGATCTGTTCAAAGCCTTATTCACCACTTGTTGTTTTGTTTTGTGCATTTTTTTTTCTTTTTTCATGTTTATTTATTTTTGAGAGAAAGCCCACATGTGAGCGGGAGAAGGGCAGAGAGGAGACAGAGGATTAGAAGCAGGCTCCACGTTGACAGCAGAGAGCCCTATGTGGGGCTCATACTCATAGAACCATGAGATTATGGCCTGAGCCAAAGTCAGACACTTAACCGTTTAACCAACTGAGCCACCCAGGTGCCCCACCACTTACCTATTAAGATGAGGTCTAGAGAACTCCACATCCACACCTACTGTCCCTCACCGACCTCCTGAATCATGGCTCTTCCTCTCCTGGAGTTCATAATCTAGGGAAAGAGACCAGGAAAGAATCCAAGGTTGTTCTGAGGAGTCACCCAAATTGCATCCATTTACCTCCTCTCAGAATCAGATATGGGCACATTAGTGGGACCTCGTGAGGATCCTGACTGAGGGGCCTACTAGGATGGTGGGGAAAGGGACAAAGGGAGAGGCAGCGGGCAAGGGGGAGCCAAGGGCACTGGAATGGAGGTCAGGAAGCCTCAGCCCATCCCTCTACGGATGTGTGATCTTGGGCAGGTGGTCTCTTTGCTGGTGCTCACTTTCCTCAGTGTTGTCCAGGGAGCTGGCCGTACTGATAACTAGGATCTCCATTAGGGTGGACATGCCATCACTCCTGTAAAGGACCCATCAAACCACCAGAGCAGGGGCTCCCCACGTGTGCTAGACACAGCTCACACACATCATGTTCACATAAATATACATCAGGTTAGGTGATCTTAAGAGGATAGAAGATAAGCATTTTCTATTTTAATGGCTATGTATTTTTTCATGTTTATTTAGTATTTTGAGAGAGAGAGAGAGAGAGAGAGAGAGAGCGAGCAGGGGAGGGACAGAGAGGTGAACAGAGGACCCAGAGGGGGCTCTATGCTGACAGTAGTAAGCCCAACATGGGGCTCAGACTCACTGACTGTGAGATCATGACGTGCACAAAAGTCAGAGGTTCAATCCACTCAGCCACCCAGGTGCCCCAGTGGTTATGTATTTTTTAATAAAGGGAAAATACATAGCAAGCATTTAAAGAATGGGTATATTTTTTCTTGGGAAATGATTTTTGTTAGACTTTTTTAAAGTATTCACTAACTAGAAACACATGTGACAAAAAGACACAGCAGAATACCTGAGGGTGGTGTATAAAAAGACTGATACCCAAGCAATGTGGATTTAGAGAACATTCCATTTCCCCCCAAAGACATTTGCCTTGCTTCATCTTTTCTTCTGTACTAATCTTCTTTCCCAACAATGAGAACACTATATCTGATCATGGTTCCTTTGACACCCTCTCTCTCTTTTTTTTATGTTTATTTATTTTTGAGAGAGACAGAGAGACAGAGTGAGAGCGGTGGAGGGACAGAGAAAGAGAGAAGGAGACAGTATCCGAAGCAGGCTCCAGGCTCTGAGCTGTCAGAGCAGACCCAGAATGGGGCCTTGAACCCACGAACCAAGAGATCATGACCTCAGCGGAAGTCTTAACAGACTGGAGGCTTAACAGACTGAGCCCTGCCTGAAGGCGTCCCTGCATCTTCTGTTGGGAAACTCAGAACTAAATTCAAAACTCAATCTCAGATATTTTATCGATCTTTACATTGGCAAGGTACGTGTTTGCTTTGAATCTGCTCTCCTTCCTACCTCTCAATTATTTTTTTCTGAGGAGTCTTCCATTGTGAATTGTGGAAAGTTAAAAGCGGTGAGGTGCCATTTGTACAAGTAATTTTCGAAATTAAAGAACTAAAAAGCATACATCTGATGAGCAGGGACTGACATCAGCTTCGGCATCCATTCATAACCTAGGAAGCAGCTTTCACAGATCCTTTCCTAGGTCATTTTTGTCTTCATTAATAAGACTCAGAGCTCCCTACTGGGGTAAATATTAGCATTGTCCCCACGCGTGTCACAGATGGGAAACCGGGGCATAAGGCAGCAAGAGGACCTGCTCATGGTCACGAGCGGAGAGCCAAATCTAAGTCCTCGGACTCCCATTTCCATACCTCGTCTGTCACCATAAATTCTTTGTCTTTTTAAAACAAGCCGGACAGCCCCCTGGGCGGACAGGCGTGGCGAACGCGAGCCGGGGAGGCCGGCCAGGGCTGCGGAACGGAGGCACGTGACCCGCGCGCGCCGCGCTCCCGGCGCAGCCCTCCCTGCCCCTGCCTGGCCGCGGCTCCCGGGCAGCGGCGCGCGGGCTCCGGGCGCCCCAGGCGGACTTCCGCAGCCCCGGCGGGGCTGGGTCTCCCGCACCGCCGCTTCCGCCTAGGTGGCTTGGCTTTTCCCTGGCTTGAAGCCCCATCCCTCTGACGGCACAGCCGGTTGGCGCCCCTCGTCAGCAGTGCCCGCGGCCCCCGCTGGTCCCGGAGTCACGCCCCCAAGCGCGTCCCCGGTGGCCTGCGCGGAGGAGGGAACGAGAGCCCGGTGACTCTGGGCTGGCTGTCGCCGGGTCTGCCCGCCAGCGTGCGCGCCTTCACATCCGCGCTCGAGTCCGCTCTCCTGGCGGTCACCTGCGCGCTTTGCGCTGAGAGCAAGTCTGCTTTTGTTAGGACTCCGGGTTTCTCCAAGCTCGAGGGGCTGTGGGAGGTGGTGGCAAGTGTGGCGGTGGTTCCCTAGGCACATTGGCGGGCAGCAGGTTTTTCTTAAAAGGTGGGGGGGCGGGGATCCCTCCGTTTCTCCCCCTCCGCAATTGCACAAATAAGATACTCAAGGTGGAAAAACACGAGAGAAGCGGAATATCATAAAGGAAAAATACAAACATTTCTATTCATTCGCTTCCTCTCAGCCCAAGGACGACCACTGTCGTTACTTGGTAGTGTCTGTCCTTCCATGTCAATATTTTTACTGCCCCTGAAAAATACATTGTTTCTCCCACGCCCCGCCAAAATAAATAAAAGGCACCAAAATGGTTACCATTTTGTAGGGTTTTTTATTTGTTCGTTTGGTTTTACTTCTTAGGAGCAAATCATGAACCTTTTCTGTAACAACCAATGTTCATCTACAATATGATTTTTAATGGTTGTACAGGATCCCATTATGTGGATATATCATAATTTATTTAATCAATACTCTGTTGTTTGGCATTTAAGTGGTTTCCATTTTCCCCCCACTACAACAATACTGTGATGAGTGCCCGAGAATGTACATTTTCATGCATTATTTCTGATTATATTTTTCAATTCTTGGAAGCAGTATTGCAGGGTCAAACAGTATGCACATATTTAAGCCTTTACTCTGGCAGTTCGACAGTGGTTTTAAAACATAATTTTATTTAATGTAAAAACAACATTAGAGCAACAATAATGAATTCCTCAAAAGAGCCACAAACTTCTTTCTCTGACAAATCAATTGTTTTTATTTGCTTATGTTCCTGGCTATATGCAAAGAGTTTTTATTTTATTTTATTTTATTTTATTTTATTTTATTTTATTTTATTTTATTATTTTTGCATTACCAAAACTCCTAACATTTATTTATGCTCTAGTGCCAGGTGTGTGTGCTTTGTCTATTGATTAATTTTAAAAGGTAAAAGTGAATGCACAGCATTTATATTGTTGAGTTAGTAAATATGGGTCTCTGCTGAACCAGATAGCATACTAGCTTTGTATTTTCTTCGGAACAGGTCTTTGGGGCTTTATAGGGGGTAATATTTTTAGTATCAGGGCCAAGAGGATTCTCTTTTCTTATACATTATCCATTGCTTATAATCATACCCCTATTATTTTCATCATGTTTGGGCAAGACTTTCTTGTCTTGATTTTTGTTTTCCCTGGAATTTCAAATGGCTGTTGCGTTTTTCTTACAGACAAAAGAATAATGTGCTTTTACGATTTCCTACAGTTTTTTCATCCCTCAGTCATGCTGTCGATTAAATTTGGCTGCCTCTTCAAGCAGTGCGTGGTCTGGTTTCATGACTGACATCTGAGACTTCCCTTTCACTGCACTCTTGGGTTGGAGCCTCTGTTTCCTGAACTCCATGTTTACTCTTTCTTGGTTTTGTTTCTTTTTAAAAAAATTTTTAGAGCACGTAATTTATTTAATTAAGTTAAAGTTAGTTAATGTACAGTGTAGTATCAGTTTCAGGAGTAGAACCCACTGATTCATCACTTACGTACAACACCCAGGGCTCATCCCAGCAAGTGCCCTCCTTAATGCCCATCACCTATTTAGCCCACCCCCCCACCCACCTCCCCTCTAGCAACCCTCAATTTGTTCTCTGTATTTAAGAGTCTCTTGGGGCGCCTGGGTGGCGCAGTCGGTTAAGCGTCGGACTTCAGCCAGGTCACGATCTCGTGGTCGGTGAGTTCGAGCCCCGCGTCAGGCTCTCGGCTGATGGCTCAGAGCCTGGAGCCTGTTTCTGATTCTGTGTCTCCCTCTCTCTCTGACCCTCCCCCGTTCATGCTCTGTCTCTCTCTGTCCCAAAAATAAATAAACATTGAAAAAAAAAATTAAAAAAAAAAAAAGAGTCTCTTATGGGTTGCCTCCCTCTCTGTTTTTATCTTCTTTTTCCTTCCCTTCCCCTATGTTCATCTGTGTTTCTTAAATTCCATGTGTGAGTGAAATAATAAGATATTTGTTTTTCTCTCCCTGACTTATTTCACTTAGCATAATACACTTTAGTTCCATCCACATTGTTGCAAATGGCAAGATTTCACTCTTTTTGACTGCAGAGTAATACTCCATTGTATATATATACCACATCTTCTTTTTTTTTTTTTAGGGTGGATGCTTTTTTTTTTTTTTTTTTTATTATATGAAATTTATTGTCAAATTGGTTTCCATACAACACCCAGTGGTCATCCCAAAAGGTGCCCTCCTCAATACCCATCACCCACCCTCTCCTCCCTCCCACCCCCCATCAACCCTCAGTTTGTTCTCAGTTTTTAACAGTCTCTTATGCTTTGGCTCTCTCCCACTCTAACCTCTTTTTTTTTTTTTTTTTCTTTTTTCCTCCCCCTCCCCCATGGGTTCCTGTTAAGTTTCTCAGGATCCACATAAGAGTGAAACCATATGGTATCTGTCTTTCTCTGTATGGCTTATTTCACTTAGCATCACACTCTCCAGTTCCATCCACGTTGCTACAAAAGGCCAGATTTCATTTTTTCTCATTGCCACGTAGTATTCCATTGTGTATATAAACCGCAATTTCTTTATCCATTCATCAGTTGATGGACATTTAGGCTCTTTCCATAATTTGGCTATTGTTGAGAGTGCTGCTATGAACATTGGGGTACAAGTGCCCCTATGCATCAGTACTCCTGTATCCCTTGGATAAATTCCTAGCAGTGCTATTGCTGGGTCATAGGGTAGGTCTATTTTTAATTTTCTGAGGAACCTCCACACTGCTTTCCAGAGCGGCTGCACCAATTTGCATTCCCACCAACAGTGCAAGAGGGTTCCCGTTTCTCCACATCCTCTCCAGCATCTAGAGTCTCCTGATTTGTTCATTTTGGCCACTCTGACTGGCGTGAGGTGATACCTGAGTGTGGTTTTGATTTGTATTTCCCTGATAAGGAGCGACGCTGAACATCTTTTCATGTGCCTGTTGGCCATCCGGATGTCTTCTTTACAGAAGTGTCTATTCATGTTTTCTGCCCATTTCTTCACTGGGTTATTTGTTTTTCGGGTGTGGAGTTTGGTGAGCTCTTTATAGATTTTGGATACTAGCCCTTTGTCCGATATGTCATTTGCAAATATCTTTTCCCATTCCGTTGGTTGCCTTTTAGTTTTGTTGGTTGTTTCCTTTGCTGTGCAGAAGCTTTTTATCTTCATAAGGTCCCAGTAATTCACTTTTGCTTTTAATTCCCTTGCCTTTGGGGATGTGTCGAGTAAGAGATTGCTACGGCTGAGGTCAGAGAGGTCTTTTCCTGCTTTCTCCTCTAAGGTTTTGATGGTTTCCTGTCTCACATTCAGGTCCTTTATCCATTTTGAGTTTATTTTTGTGAATGGTGTGAGAAAGTGGTCTAGTTTCAACCTTCTGCATGTTGCTGTCCAGTTCTCCCAGCATTTGTTAAAGAGGCTGTCTTTTTTTCCATTGGATGTTCTTTCCTGCTTTGTCAAAGATGAGTTGGCCATACGTTTGTGGGTCTAGTTCTGGGGTTTCTATTCTATTCCATTGGTCTATGTGTCTGTTTTTGTGCCATATATACCACATCTTCTTTATCCATTCATCAGTCGATGGACATTTGGGCTCTTCCTATAATTTGCTATTGTTGATAACACTGCTATACATGTTGGGGTTGCATTTGAAACAACACTCCTGTATCCTTTGGATAAAAATACCTAGTAGTGCAATGGCTGGGTCATAGGGTAGTTCTATTTTTAATTTTTTGAGGAACCTCCATACCGTTTTCCAGAGTGGCTGCACCAGTTTGCATTCCCACAACAGTGCAAAAGCGTTCCCCTTTCTCCACATCCTCACCAACAGATGTTTCCTGAGTTAATTTTAGCCCTTCTGGCAGGTGTAAGGTGGTATCTCACTGTGGTTTTGATTTGTACTTCTCTGATGATGAGTGATGTTGAGCATTTTTTCATGTGTCTGTTAGCCATCTGGATGTGTTCCTTGGAAAAATGTCTATTCATGTCTTCTGCCCATTTCTTCAATGATTATATGTTTTTTGGGTATTGACTTTGATAAGTTCTTTACACACTTTGGATACTAACCCTTTATTAGATATATCATTTGCAAATATCTTCTTCCATCCTGTCAATTGCCTTTTAGTTTTGTTGATTGTTTCCTTTGCTGGGCAGAAGCTTTTTATCTTGATGAAGTCCCGATGTTCATTTTTGCTTTTATTTCCCTTGCCTTCAGGAACACGTCTAGTAAGAATTTGCTCCAGCCGAGGTCAAAGAGGTTGCTGCTTGTTTTCCCCTCTAGGATTTTGATGATTTTCTGTCTTACATTTAGGTCTTTAATTCATTTTGAATTTATTTTTATGTGTGGTGTAAGAATGTGGTCCAGTTTCATTCTTCTGCATGTTACTGTCCGGTTCTCCCAGCACCATTTGCTGAAGAGACTGTTTTTCATTGGATATTCTTTCCTGCTTTGTCAAAGGTTAGTTGGTCATACATTTTTGGGTCCATTTCTGGGTTCTCTATTCTGTTCCACTGATCTATGTGTCTGTTTTTGTGTCAGTACCATACTGTCTTGATGATTACAGCTGTGAAATATGGCTTAAATTCCGGAATTGTGATGCCTCCAGCTTTGCTTTTCTTTTTCAACATTACTTTGGCTATTCAGGGTCTTTTCTGATTTCATATAAATTTTAGAATTGTTTGTTCTAGCTCTGTGAAGAATGTTAGTGTTATTTTGATAGGAATTGCATTGAATGTATAGATCGCTTTGGGTAATATCGACATTTTAACAATGTTCTTTCCAATCCATGAGCATGGAATGTTTTTCCATTTCTTTGTTTGTGCCTTCTTCAATTTCTTTCATAAAGTTTCTATGGTTTTCAGCATACAGATCTTTTACCTCTCTGGTTACAATTATCTCTAGGTATCTTGGTTTTTTGGTGCAATTGTAAATGGGATCAATTCATTGATTTCTCTTTCTGTTGCTTCATTATTGGTGTATAGAAACGCAACTGATTTCTGTACATTGATTTTATATCCTGTGACTAACATAATTTTATTCAATGTAAAAACAACATTAGAGCAACAATACTGAATTCCTCAAATCAATTGTTTTTTTTTTCCTGGCTATACGCAAAGAATTTTGCTACATGCAAAAGTTTTATTTTAATTTATTTTATTATTTGAGAGAGAGAGCACAGGTGTGTGCACCCACATGTGCAAGTGGGGGAGGGGTAGAGAGAGGGAGAGAGAGAGAGAAATCTTTTTTTTTAATATTTATTTTTGAGAGAGAGAGAGAGAGGTTGTGCAAGCAGGGCAAACAAGGGCAGAGAAAGAGGGGGACAGATCTGAAGGGGGCTCTGTGCTGACAGCGGAGAGCCCAATGTGGGGCTCAAACTCACAAACTGTGAGACCATGACCTGAGCCAAAGTCGGACACTTAACTGACTGAGCCACCCAGGTGCTCTATGAGGGAGAGAAAATCTTAAACAGGCTCCACACCCAGCACAGAGCCTGGCAGAGAATCCCCAACAGGCTTCATGCTGTCAAAGGGGAGCCAAGCATGGGGCTCAATCCCATGACCCTGGGATCATGATCTGAGCTGAAAGAAAACCTGATGTTAAATCCCATCCCCACCACTGACAAAATGAGTGGTTTAGGGCAGGTCACTAAATCTCTTTGCTCCTCTCTTTGGTATTTTAAAATGAAAATAACAGTCACACCTACTTATAGGGTGAGATGAGGGTGCGATCATTTACTGGAACATGTAAGAGTCAGTCCTTTAGAGTTAAAGAAGTAGTAGACAGACGGTGAGTTTTATTTTATTTTATTTTATTTTATTTTATTTTATTTTATTTTATTTTTAGATAGATGGTGAGTTTCAAATTATTTTAAAAGTCAATGTGAATGATAGCATGCATGAAAATTAAAATGGCACAGAGTTACTATTTTTGTTTTATCAGTAGTAGTATTTTTCACCTAGACAATTGGAAAGATCAAAGATTTAACAACACTATGGAGTGGAAAGTCAGGGGAAACAGATATTTTCATTCATTGCTGTTTGAGCCCAGCCCAGCTCCTAGGATTTTCCAAGGTACTCAGGGACCCAATGCCTCAAGAATTTCATCTCTTTGCCTGAGGGACTTTTCTGAACTGCGGAGGTCCATTCTTGCCACCAGCAGGCCAGCTCAAGGAATGAGCACATACCCACCTAGTCCCATCTCACACGCCCTTGCTTCTAGGGCAGCCTTCCACCAATGACTCTTGGGAGATGCGGCTCCTTCATCTTTGTTTAGGAGACTCTGGACCAGGTCTCGTGATTTCTCAGTGGGATTAAGCTCTAGTCACCCACTGGAGTAGCTGGCCTCATGACACATCCCTTATTATGGCTGCCTTCTCTTCCCTGGAGTGATGGAGTGAAAGATCCAGCAATTGGGCAGCAGAAAGTGCAGTGTGAAGTAACACAGGAAGTCCAAACAGTTAAAACACACCACCCCAAATTATAATGGGGAGACAAGACAATAAAACCATAATATTTAGGTGAGTGTAGACAACCAGACTATAAGTAAGATCTCTGTGCCAAATGAAGCCGGAGCTACAGGACATGGAAGGTGGCTGTGATGGGAAGATGACACCTGGATAAGCAGAGATAAAGAGGAAAGCATTTTAGGGAAGATAATTTCTAGTGGAGATGTAGGGCAAGCCCAATATCTTGATGCACGGTAAAGAACTGTAAGATTTGGAATTAGATGGGACCAGGGTTCAAACCCAGATCTACTCTATATTGGCACAATCACTTACCCCCTTGGATAAGGATAATAATGGGGCTTCAGAGGCAGGCTGAGATATTTGGATTATGTAGCCCCCACTGGTGTCCATTTTAGATGGTTGGTCTTCAGGATCTTCCTTGAAAGCTTGCCTGAAGGCAGATCAAAGAGGAGAACAGAGAGAAGGAAGACTACAGATAGGAGAGAGGAAAGATATTTTCCTCTATGCCCTGAGGTCCTCAGACCTGGAGCCAGCTGGAGAATGATGAGGCAACTGGGTTCCCCAAATGAAATGCAAGGCCTCCCCAGGTGCATGGATAGGCTAAAGCTGGGTGGGCAGTGTGGCAGAGGGAGATCCTCCATTGCTGCCTCTTGATGTCATCTCAGCCTCTGCCGTCACTCCCACAACCTCTGTGGTCACCAGTCAAAGCTCCAGGCCTGAGGCATCCAAAGCCCTCTCCTGCACTGGATCCCGGTTTCCCTCCCTTGGCCTCTTGACCTTTGATTCCTCACTTCCCTTTGTTTCTGTTTCACTCTCTGTTCCAGCTTTTCTGTCTCTGAATCAGTGCTTCCCTGTCTCTTTGTTTCTGTCTCAATTGCCTAAAGTTCTCTCTCCATTGTACTCACACTTCTCTCAATAACAAGCCCCCGCTCCCTGGACAATTTGTGTGTGCATTAGTAAAACCCCAAACAAAGCAACAGAGGAATACAGAGGCCTGGCTTGTTCACAAAGCCTATCAATCTAAAAGCCAATGTAATCACTTAGATTCACACATAATACTAAAAAAAAAAAAAAAAAAAAAATCTCAGATTAAAGAATTACATATATAAAAGCCAAATCACAGAAAAAATTGGCAGGAAATTGAATTCACTACTTATCAGATCTTTGAAGGAATAGTAACTTTTAATGTATTGAAGCAAAAGAAGAAATCACAAAGGAAAAGATGAACAGATTTTACTACATAAAAATGTGAAGCTTCTATACAAAGAAAAGTAACAAGAGGAAGATAAAAATAGGCCAAGAAAATGTTTGCAGTAAGCATTCAAAGAATGAATATCTAAATTATGTGAAGTTCATATCATAAAAAGAAAAATTAAAGCTTGAACAAACCATCTTCCATAAATAGAACTATAACCATAAGTCAACATACAGAAAAGTATTTAGATTCATATTCTCAAATAAATGCAAATCAAAACATTAATAGGAACCATTTCCCTGCCATCATACTAGAGAAAATTAAGACAATGATAATACCCAGTGTTTGTGATTAAATAAATTTTCACAATATTTTTGGAACACTCTTTGGCAATAATTATCAAGAAACTTTAAACTATTTGTACCTTTGTCCCTTAATTCCAGTCCAAAAGATTTATCCTAAGGCAGCAGATTTTGAACTATGCCCCTTGGAACCTTAGAAGTTCTACAGAACTGTCTATGGCTATTTATTGGCTAGGATTTGGGGCTATAAGCAAAAGAAGTTAACCCTACCTATCTTAAACCAAAAGTCAGTACACTGAGACAAACTCAGAGGCTTGCGGAATCTATGGGAAGCTATACAACCAGGTTCCGAAAACAGGGAGGAAATGAGAATTCCAGAGGGCTAGGCAGCTGGAACCACACCACAGGTCACAGAGCAAGGACAGTCAGGTGCATGTGGCATTGCTGCTGAAAGGAAAATGACCTCCATTCACCACTACCGCTCACCCCCCGCTGTCACATGCTCTTGTGATTTAAAGACCAGGGTGCCTATGTGGCTCAGTCAGTTATTCCTCTGGCTTTGGCTCTGGGTCATGATCTCATGGTTCATGGGTTTGAGGCCCCCACTGAGCTCTATGCTGACGGTGTGGGTGTGAAGCCTGCTTGGGATTTTCTCTCTCTCTCTCTCTCTCTGAACCACCCACCCTTGCACACTCTCTCTCAAAATAAAATAAACTTAAAAAACAAAAAAACCAGGAAAGAATGTGTGACTGACACCTAAATCACCTGGCTCAGGTTTTGCAAGGAAGCTGGAGGTGGGGGTGCGGAATCTGGGTCTTCGGCCTCCTAAGGGAAGATGGGAACTACCAAGCTTACACACATGTGGTTGTCTCCCAGATGGAAGACTTGAGAACTAATTGCAAGATGATATGGGTGTTTGACAGCTAGAAAGCAGGAAATACCTCTTACTGAGTGCGGGAGTGCTGGCCACACAAAGCTTTAAGCCCTCATTCTCCTCTAGCCAAAGTCACCCCACCTTCATCAGCTTTTCAAAATATGCTTCCATGAATGATTTTATTTGAAGGAAGGTTTTCACAGCTTCAACACTGTTGAGAAGCCCCTGTGACAACACCAGAAAGCCTACTTTAGTGCACATCACCAACTCTTTTCTTCCATGCTGCTTCCAAAGAAAGAAGTTGGACGGATACTTGCTTTTGTAGCCTCCTATACCAGAAAGGGTGACCATATAACACAATTCTGGCCAAAGAGATGTAAGTCTACTCAGGGGGCGGGGGTAATCAGGAATGGGATGTGTCATGAGGCCAGCTACTCCAGTGGGTGACTGGAACTTAATGCCACTGAGAAATTACGAGACCTGGTCCAGAGTCTCCTAAACAAAGATGAAGGAGCCGCATCTCCCAAGAGTCATTGGTGGAAGGCTGCCCTAGAAGCAAGGGCGTGTGAGATGGGACTAGGGGGGTATGTGCTCATTCCTTGAGCTGGCCTGCTGGTGGCAAGAATGGACCTCCGCAGTTCAGAAAAGTCCCTCAGGCAAAGAGATGAAATTCTTGAGGCATTGGGTCCCTGAGTACCTTGGAAAATCCTAGGAGCTGGGCTGGGCTCAATCAGCAATGAACGAAAATATCTGTTTCCCCTGACTTTCCACTCCATGGTGTTGTTAAATCTTTGATCTTTCCAATTGTCTAGGTGAAAAATACTACTATTGATAAAACAAAAATAGTAACTCTGTGCCATTTTAATTTTCATGCATGCTATCATTCACATTGACTTTTAAAATAATTTGAAACTCACCATCTATCTAAAAATAAAATAAAATAAAATAAAATAAAATAAAACTCACCGTCTGTCTACTACTTCTTTAACTCTAAAGGACTGACTCTTACATGTTCCAGTAAATGATCGCACCCTCATCTCACCCTATAAGTAGGTGTGACTGTTATTTTCATTTTAAAATACCAAAGAGAGGAGCAAAGAGATTTAGTGACCTGCCCTAAACCACTCATTTTGTCAGTGGTGGGGATGGGATTTAACATCAGGTTTTCTAACGTTAAAACCCATGCTCTTTTTGTTGTGCCTATGTGTCCTTCGGACTTTTATCTTTTAAATGGCATAAAACAGACCAGCCACTTAACTCATGGGGGTGTTTTGATGTATAAAACAAAGAGTAGTGAACACCTGTTGTTTGCGTCTCTCCAGCATCCTCTCCTTATTCTTCAGATAGAATCAAAATGATCAACTGGGAATTTGTTAGAATTGCCAATTCTTGGGCTTTCCCCACATATACTTAATCAGAAACTCTTGGGTTGGGCCCCAGCATCTGTGTTTTAGCAATTCCTCCAGGTGATTCTGATTCATGCTGAAGATTGAGAAACACTGGCTTGGGGGAAAAAACGTAAGTGGAGCCATCTTGCCAACACCAGGGGAAACCCTCCTTGACACAAAAGCTGTGTAGGACAAGCACAGCTGAGAGGTATAGAGAGTGAAGGAGTCCTAAAGACACGATTTGACTGAGTCTGGTCCAGCTTGAAGTTAGCTCAACAGCTGTATCATTTAGTTACAGAAACCAATAAATTCTTTTTATTTCGGTTTGAGTTGGGTTTCTGTCACTGGCAACCAAACAAATCCTGACTGTTAAAGGGAACATTTATTCCTCCTTAAATTCCAAGGGGAGAGATTCTTTTCAAGCTTTGGTTCTCAAAGTGTGGTACCAAGATAGGCAGTATCAGCATCACCAGGGAACTTGTTAAAAAACACAGTTTATCAGGGGTGCCTGGGTGGCTCAGTCGTTTGAGCATCTGACTTCAATTAAGGTCATGATCTCGTGGTTCTAGAGTTTGAGCCCCTGGTCGGGCTCCTTGCTATCAGGGAGAGCCTGCTTCAGATCCTCTGTCCCCCTCTTTCTTTGACCGCCCCCCCATTCATGCTCTCTCTCAAAAATGAATTAAAAAAAAAAGATTTACCCCAGCACTCTTTAAAAAACCAAAAACAACAAAACCACACAGTTTATCAGACCCTACCCCATACCTACTGAATCAGGGTCCTGGGGGGTGGAGTCTGACATTCTGTGCTGGAATAAGTCTTCTTGGTGACTCTGATGCCCACTAACATTTGAAAATCACTAAAGTGAGATTCCTAGCCTTTCTCCCCACCCTTTGTTCATCCTTCTCCATGAAGAAGGTATGCATTATCTAATTAATGAGTTCAGCAGAATATTCTGGGCATGCTCAGTTTAGCTTTTCCCTTTGTTTTCTCTGGCAGCCTATCTGACGAAAGGGGGCAGTTACTCCGTGCTCCTGAATGTCACAGAGGCAGATCCTCATAAGATGAGGACTGCGTTTTTTTCCCTCCCTGCCTGCAACTTGGTGGTGAGTTTATTCTGGGAACAGTGGAAGCAAGCCTATTTGGCCTCACATCTAAGCCAGGTCTGTCCAGTGTAGCTCTTCTCAGTAATAAAGCTGACATTTTAATCTCCATCTGTTGGTTTTCTGTGCCTTATTTCTCACTTGGTTCAAAACTTGGGTGGGGACGAGGGCTGTTATGTATTGTGTCCCCTAATGCCTACCACTGACTAATATGGGGGAGGGCGGTAGAGTAGAAGATCTCTCAGGTGCCTTCCCTTCTTACATTTAGGGCACTGTGTCTCACACTCTCTCCCCAGGGGTCCAGAGTGCCCCATGAAGAAAACGTTATTTGTTCTCACCAGACCACTGGTATTGCACCTGCGGGAGACAGGAGTATCCTGGCACAGGAGGGAAGATTACAATCACAAAGCATTTCCTTTCAGTTCTCCCCTGAAACGGTATAATTCTGGGGGCAGGGATGGGGCCTAGAAAACAGTGCATTTAAAAAAGCCTCCTAGGAGCTGTCTACCTTACCTTCCTGTCAGGTTCTACCAGTTGTCTAACCTAAAACTATATGGCTGCATTTGAATTGTGTCCTGTTTTGGAGGCTAGAGATGTCTTAGCTGATCATTTTGAAGCAAGGACTTCCATTTTCTCTCTTTCATGCTCTTGGTCTTTTCACGAGTTCTTTACAAATCTTTAAAATAGTCATAGTCATGGTCCTGGTAAGGGATGTGGGTTAAAGAGAGGCCTGTTTGGAGCTCTATAAATCAGACCTGGGTGCTACAGAAAGCTCAATTTTCGGGGTTTAGTCCCTCTACAGCAGCAGGCACGACTGTCTTTGGAAAGTTGCTGCAGGAAAGGAAGGGATGAAGCAGCTATCACAGGTCAACCTGAGTGACACAGGACAAGGTAAGCATTTTCCACATATTGACCTGATTCTCATTCTTCCTGGAATGGTTAATTCTTCCAGATTATCTAACTCACACTGAAGTTTACATAATTAGATTATGTATGTACAACCTTGGCTCCTGCTTTGCCCGTATCATGAAAAAGTGTTCATAAACATGACTTCATGTTTTTTCTGACTAAAAAAAGAAGAGACTGGATTCCGTTAAAGTAAAAAACTTGTGCATCAAAGAACACTATCAAGGAGTGAAAACCACAGAACAGGAGGCTATATTTGCATATCACAATAGCTGATAAGGGTTTGATATTCGGCAAATACAAAGAAGTCGTCCACCTCAATAACAGAGAGATAAGCAACCCGATTAAAAAACACGCAAAGGACTTGCATAGACATTTATCCAAAGAAGACACACAAATGGCAAATAAACTTATGAAAGTATGTTCAACATCGTTAGTCATTAGGAAAATGCAAATCAAAACTACAGTGAGACGCCACTTCATACCTAGAGGGATGGCAAGAAAAACAACAACAAAAAAAGGAAAATAACAAGTGCTGATGAAGATGTAGAAAAGTTAGAACCTTCTCACAGTGTTGGTAGGAATTAAAATGGTGTAGCTGTGGGGCAACTGGGTGGCTCAGTCGGTTGAGACTCCGACTTCGGCTCAGGTCATGATCTCACCGTTTGTGGGTTTGAGCCCCACCCCCACCCCGCTAGGCTCTGTGCTGACAGTTCAGAGCCTGGAGCCTGCTTTGGATTCTGTACCTCCCTCTCTCTATGCCCCTCCCCCACTCACGCTCTGTCTCTCTCCCCTTCTCAAAAATGAATCTTTTAAATAAAAAAAATGGAGTAGCTGCTGTGCAAAACAGTTTGGTAGTTCCTCAAAAAGCTAAACATAGGGGCGCCTGGGTGGCGCAGTCGGTTAAGCGTCCGACTTCAGCCAGGTCACGATCTCGCGGTCCGTGAGTTCGAGCCCCGCGTCGGGCTCTGGGCTGACGGCTCAGAGCCTGGAGCCTGCTTCCGATTCTGTGTCTCCCTCTCTCTCTGCCCCTCCCCCGTTCATGCTCTGTCTCTCTCTGTCCCAAAAATAAAAAAAAAAGTTGAAAAAAAAATTAAAAAAAAAAAAAAAGCTAAACATAAAATTATCATTTGACCCAGCAATTTCACTCCTCCGCATATACCTCAAAAGGTTTGAAAACAAGAACTCAGATATTTGTATATAAATGTTCATAGCAGCAATATATCCATACAATGGGGTACTATTTAGCCCTTAAAAGGGAGGAGGCGTGAATACATGTTTACAGCATGGAGGAACCTTGAAACATTATGCTAAACAAAATAAACCAGATACTAAAGGACAACTGTTGTGTAATTCCACTTATATGAAATGTTTAGAATAGGAAAAGTCATTGGGAAAGAAGGTAGATTAGAAGTTACCAGGGGCTGGGAGTAGTGGGAGTAGGAGAGAATGGGGAATTGCAAAAAAAAAAAAAAAAAAAAAAGGAAATAGAACTGTCCTGTGATCTCACCACCCAGGATAACTGAATAACCCTGATAGCCTTTCTTTCTTTTCATCTGTTCATAACATGTAACTACAAAAACTTTGAACCACTCATAGGTTCAACTATGCACTCTGCCATTTATTAGCTATCTAACATTTCTGGGCTTCAAGTTTTTGGTACAATGCAAATAATAATAGAACCCACTTCAGATGGTTGATTTGTAGATTAAATTGGATAATAGACTTTAAGTGATTAGCACAGTGCCAGGCTCATGGTAAGTGCTAGGTAAATGGTAACTGCTATGTATATATTTTATATTTTATAACACTGTCTTTACTGGTTTGTATCCTATTCTCATTTTCCTATATAAATAAACATTATTTTTAAAGTTTATTTACTTATTTTGAGAAATAGAGAGAGAGAGGGAGAGCGAGAGAGAATCCCAAGCAGACTCTGCGCTGGTAGTGTGATGTGGGGCTCAAACTCATGAACCGTGAGATCATGAGTCTGAAATCAAAAGTCAGATGCTTAACCGACTGAGCCACCCAGGTGCCCCTAAAAATTCTTTTTAATGGCCAAATAGTATTCATACTATGGCTGTAGCATCATTTATTTAACTGAATCTCCTTTGTTGAATATTTTTTTTTTTTAACGTTTATTCATCCTTGAGACAGGGAGAGAGACAGCATGAACGGGGGAGGGTCAGAGAGAGGGAGACACAGAATCCGAAACAGGCTCCAGGCTCTGAGCTGTCAGCACAGAGCCCGACGTGGGGCTCGAACTCACGGACCGTGAGATCATGACCTGAGCCGAAGTCCACTGCTTAACCGACTGAGCCACCCAGGCGCCCCTGTTGTTGAATATTTAAGTAGTTTTGATTTTTCATTATTCGGAAAGGATGCAGCAGGGGACACTCTTGCTTGATTCTTCCTGGCAGCTCTTCCAGAAAGGGGCAGTGTGACTTTGACCCTGCTCAGTCTCTATGCTCTGGGCCTCCCAGGACAGTGCTCTCCATTGAGTCAGACCCCAATCTGGGGGACAGAATGTGAGTTCCAGTCATGCTTGTGCTCTATCTCTAGGCAGCACTGGGGACTGCTCTTTTCTGTCTGAGCCTTTGCTTCCTCACCATTAAAATGAGAGCTTTAGAGGGAATGATCTCAGGGTGCTTCTTCTGCTCTAAGGCTCTATGATTCTCAGATGATCCTCCGCTAAGCTATGGATTCCTCCAGCTCTGTTGTGGCCTTCTTCAGGGCTGTGTGTGCACACGCTTCAGCGTGTGTTTCAGTTTCTATTCTTAGCAGTGTGATCTTTAAACAAGGAATAGATTTGTGCATCTGTCTCATATCAGATACATGCAGCTCCTGCTGGGCTGTTTCATTCTCCACCAGCCATTCATTCACATTGTAAGTGGTGGCCCATTAAGGAAATAAGTGGATGGGGCTCTTCCATCAACTGAATGCTCTCTGATTTGGGGTTTGGCCCTCTTTGGTTATCAGGCCTGGACTCTATCTGACTCAGCTATAGATGAGGTCAGGGGGACCTTCGTTTCAGCCTTACCTCCTTCCTCACTCCACCCCTAGATCCTTTCTCTGGGATGGGCCAGGGATGGTATTTGGGCAATGGTAGTTTTTAGAGATGATGAGTCACCAACATTCCAGATGAGAAGGTCATTGTTTGTTCTGAAATAAGAGTGGACTCGGATGAGTCTACTCTCCTCCAAAAATTCTCAATTATGGAAGTGTCTCAGTTACTTTGGAAATTTAAATATATAAATGCTGAGTCTTGCTCTGAAATCTTACTTATCAAGATGCGGGGTGGGGGAGCCCAGGTTCTTCGTTTTATGACAATACAGGCCATTGAGATGTGCATCCTAGTTGGGGAGCATTGGCATATAGTGGTAGGATTTGCAAACGCAGGTAACATCAAATGGATGGGGTGCAATATAAGAGTATGGGTGACTCTGAAGAACAGGAGCATCCATACCTTTTCTCGAAGGCAGCATGTACTTACCTGTATGTACCCAGTTGTCATATGGTAACTGCCTGGTATTGCTAGATGTTCCGCTTAATTTTATTGGGAAGGGTTAGAAATTCAGATTTGTTTGTGAAATATGTTTAAAAATTTTGTTTAATGTTCGTTCATTATTTTTGAGAGAGAGAGAGAGAGCACAAGCAGGGGAGGGGCAAGAGAGAGAGGGAGACACAGAATTGGAAGCAGGCTCCAGGCTCTGAGCACAGAGCCCGACATGGGGCTCAAACTCACAAACTGTGAGCTCATGACCGAAGTCCAACACTTAAATGACTGAGTCACCCAGGTGCCCCAAACTATCTTTTTTGAAAAAATATTGGTAACTCAATTAAATATTGGTAATTCAATTCAAAAATTAAATTGTACACCAAAACATATCTGCTGGCCAAAACAGGCCTTGAATCTGCCTGTTGAAATTTCTTGACAACCCCTTAGCCAGACAGTCATCTACTTAAGGCACAATGATGCATTCAACAGTTCTCTTGATTGGTAGCATTACACTGACTCCATGCTGTGAGGCTCTGTGGGGCTCTGGATAACACCCAGCTTGGCATTAGGTAAAGTGCTTTAAGCGGGGGAGTCAGAAGACCTGTGTCCTGATAACTTGCTAGGTGACATTGGGAAAGAAATTCTTTCCCTAGTCACAATATTTCTTTGGGTAAGTTAAGGGGGGGTGATCTCTACCATTCTTTCCGAGTTTGTAAGTCATTCTTCTTGTGAAGATTTGTACTCTTCCTTATTTAAAATTTTTTTAATGTTTATTTTTGAGAAAGAGAGAGAGAAACAGAGTGTGAGCAAGGGAGGGGCAGAGGGAGAGGAAGACACAGAATCCGAAGCAGGATCCAGGCTCTGAGCTGTCAGCATGGAGCCTGATGCGGGGCTTAAACCCATGAACCATGAGATCATGACTTTAGCTGAAGTTGGATGCTTAACCAACTGAGCCACCCAGGCGCCCCTATACTCTGTTCTATTCTAGCTACTTGAGAAGGACATTTTTCAGAGTAAGATGAAAATTCATCTTTAATTGGCTTGAATGACAACCAGTTCTTTCTTTCCCACATTCTCCTATGTTTTTGTAAAGATTTATTTTTGTATAGGCTTTTGGGATATTTTCTAAGGCCAAGAAAACATTTTGGAATAGAAGTCTAGGTGGAGTTGAGCATATAAGCTTCCTGCGTGCTGAACACTCAACTTTGAATCAAATCAAATCAATCAATCAATCAATCAATCAATAAAGGAATAGAGCTGATATGGGGAACATCTTGAAGTAAAAAGACATTTCCTTCATAGCTCAAATAAAACCCTGCAGTTCAATCTTTTCTCCCCACAGTTTTATTAAGATTTAATTCCTATACCATAACATTCACTCTAAAAAGTGTATAATTCAATGGTTTTTAGTATATTTAGAATTGTACAACCATCATAACTATCTAATCTCAGAATATTTTCCTACCTCCAGAAAGAATCCTCATACCCATTACCAGTCACTCACATTTTCCCCTCCATCCTGGCAACCATTAATCTACTTTTTGTCTTCATAGATTTTCTTAGGTTGAACCTTTCATATAAATGGAATTATACAATATATGCTCTTTTCTAACTGGCTTCTTTCAGTTAGTGTAACATTTTTAAGGTTCACCCAGGTTGCAGCATGTATCAGTACTTCATGTCTTTATTGCCAAATAAAATTCTATTGTATGATTATACCACATTTTGTTTGTCCACTCATCAGTTGATGGACAGTTGGGTTATTTGTACTTTTTGGCTATTATGAATAATGTTGCTATGAACGTGCATGCACAGGTTTTTGTATGGATACATGTTTTAATTTATCTTGGATATATACTGGGGGGAATTTCTGGGTTATATGGTGACTCTGTGTTTAACGTTTTTAAAAACATTTTTTAAGTAGCCTTTTTTTTTTTTAAAGTTTTATTCATTTATTGAGAGAGAGAGAGAGAGAGAATTCCCAAGTAGGTTCTGTGTTCTGCGGGGCTTGATCCCATGAACCTCGAGATCATGGTCTCAGCTGAAATCAAGAGTTGGACACTTAACTGAATGAGCCATGCAGGCACCTCTCTATGTTTAACCTTTTGAGGAAACGCTAGACTGTTTTCCAAAGCGGAAAAGTCATCCTAGTGGGTATGAAATGGCATCACACTGTAGTTTTGATTCCACAGTTGAATCTGTTCCTGATGGCCCTGATCTAGACTATATCTTCCTTCCTGCTAACTACTGTGGCCAGTGCAGGTTGATAATCTTAAGTGAATTAGAGTGAATGGCTGAAGCTGCAGGTAGGTGGGTGTCCTTCACAAACTAGAGGGAAAATTTGGAGATAACTATTTGAAAGGAAGGAGGAATGGCTGGCTGGAAGGCAACCAGTACATGTTTCCTATAGGATGGGTTTGCTTGCTTGGTGTCAGGAATTGTCCTGTACCTGGGGATCTTAGTGGTGCACAGCAGGAAGGAAAGAACATCTTGGTCAGGACACAGGCATAGAAGAAGCTCACAAATAGGTGAATGAAATAGATTCTACTGAAAAAAGACTGGTACTTTAGAAGGCAAAGAGCATTAAGGACTCTGGTCATCTTCTTGGTCCTGAAGGATTATGGGAAATTTTAGGGCTAGGCAGATATTAGGAGACATTTGTGAGAAGTATAACTGGTCCTTTCTCAGCACTTCCTTGATGTGGGTTCCTCTTTCTTTTCTCTCCTTTTTCTCCTTTTCACACTGATAATAATATCTGTCACTGAGGCCCTTCTGGCTATTACTGCTGGGTAACAAACATTTTGCCCCTCCTCCCAAATACTTAAAACAACCATTTTGGTTTTTTTTTTTGTTTTTTGTTTTTCAACATTTTATTATTTATTTTTGGGACAGAGAGAGACAGAGCATGAACGGGGGAGGGGCAGAGAGAGAGGGAGACACAGAATCAGAAACAGGCTCCAGGCTCTGAGCCATCAGCCCAGAGCCTGATGCGGGGCTCGAACTCCCGGACCACGAGATCGTGACCTGGCTGAAGTCGGACGCTTAACCGACTGCGCCACTCAGGCGCCCCTAAAACAACCATTTTGTACCACACCAAAAAAAGATAAATAGAGTTTGGTGGCTAAATGCAGTGTTTGACCCTGGACTGGATCCTGTGCTGGGGGGAAAATGCTCTAAAGCACATTATTGAGTCAACTGACAAAATCGGAATATGAATGGTAGATTAAGAATTCATATCAATATTAAATTTACTAAAGATGATAACTGTACTGTCCCTATTCTTAGGAAATACACATTGAAGTACTTAGGGGTAAATGGCCATAATGTCTGTAACTTATCCTTAAATGGTTAAAAAACTCATCTTTATATATGGATTATATATATATAATATATATGAATCATACATTTATATATGCACATACACATTTATTTGTATATAGGAATAATCATAAATTTATATATGTGTATATATACATACAATCACATGTACACATGTATATATGTACATATATATGTGAATATTATAAATTTTCATATGTATATGTATACATATATATATACATATATATGGCAGAGAGAAATGGAGAGGGGAGAAAGATAAAGGAAGTGGGGTAAAATGCTCACAATAGTGGAATTTGGGTAAAAATGTATGGGTGTACTTTATATTTTACACATGGAAATTATTTCTAAATAAAAAGTTGAAAAAAGCACAACCAGTTTGCTACTTTATTTTGCTCATGATTTTGTGGATCAGGAAGGGCTGGCCTGGGCAGTTCTTCCTTGCGGTCTCTCATGCAGCTCCAGTCAGATGCCAGCGGGGATTGCCCTCATCTGAAGGCTCAACAGAGTTGGGTGCCCAAGATATCTCCCATGGCCGGCAGTTGATGCTGGCGGTCTGCTAGGATCTCAGCTGTATCTTTGCCTTGCATTATGCTTTGCTAGAGTAGCCAAACTTCTTACTTTGTTTCTCCCAGAGTGAGAATCCCAAGAGAAGAGGTGGAAGCTGCATGGCCTCTTCTGACCCAGCCTTGGAAGTTATACAGCATCTCTTCTGCTGCATTCTATTGATTCCAAGCTAGTCACTAAATACTGTCCAAGAACTTGAAGTCATGTTCCCAAACTGCCATAAACGCTTATTGCATGCCAGGCACTGTTTTATGTGCTTTATAATGTATTTGCTCATTTGATTCTTACCAAAACAAAATAAAACGCCCTGATGGTAGGTAAGTCTTACTGTCCTTAGAGAGGAGAAAACTTGGTGCACAGAGGTTCACTTCCCAACATCACACCATTAGTAGAAGAGCTAGGATTTGAATCCAGACAGTCTGGCCCCAGAGCCCATGGCCTTATCTACTACCCTACACTACTTCTTCTCAGAGCTGTGATTCCTGTTACATTTGGTTAAACTACCATACACATCGATAATCACTTCTCATTCACAATCACTGGCACGAGAACTTCCCCAGTATATTCAAAATCATGTGACAGTTCTTATCCTCTCAGCTCTGACTTTTTTACATGCAGTTTCGTTTCCCTGGATTACTTTTCTTCTAATGATTTGCCTGTTTCTATTATTGATTCTTCACGTCTTTAGGAAGCCTTCCTTGACCACCCAGCTCTGGGGTGAATGCTTCTGCCATGGGCACAGATGCTAAATAGCTATAGCCCTTATCATTATGCCTTATAATTTGCCTATTGTCCTGGCTGTCTCCCTCACTGGACTCTTAAGTTCCCTGAGGGCAGGGACACTGTTTGGTTTAGGAAAGGATCTCTAGCACTGAGCACAGTGCCTGGTATGTAGTGTGAACTTAATTACAAACTAACCTCTCACTTATATTCCTCTGTACAATTATGACATATTTCTTATACACAAATATAGCCACCAGGACAGTCTCCTGACACATACAAAACCTGCTCATTCACTCTCGTCCATGCACCCTCCATCACCGTGATTTATTCTCCATGCCCAGTCTAGTCTGTCACACAACCTCATCACTGCAACCCATCCCATACACAGTTACTGTGACACAGCTCTGATCCTCAATCACTGTCACACACTGGTTTTCACACAATCACGATCACCATCTGTACTCTTAAAACAGGATATTTACTCTCCTGCAAAAATTGGGTTAAGATGACAACAGCTCTATTTTTCACACACGCCTTCACATACTGTATTTTTTCATCCACATAATCCCTGACAATCCCTGACATTACACAGTTATGGTCACACACTGTCTGCTGTCTTCTTCTCACTCCCACTTGACACCTACTCAGACACACATACGCGCATACTCACTCACGCACGCACTCACTCACGCACACGCGCTCACAGTCCCGGGATCCGAGGGGCGGGTCCGCGGGGGTCTGAGCCGCCGGGGGTCAGCGCCGGAATCCCAGCCCAGGCCAGCGCGGCCCCGCCCCGCCCCGCCCCCTCATGCATATGCAGCACCTCAGCCTAGCAGCCCGGCCCCCAGACGGCCATTTGTAGCGGCGCTGGAGGCAGCGTTCGGCAGGCGCTGCGGCGACGTGAGGAGGAGCGCGCCCCCCGGCCGCTGCTGCCCCTGGCCCCTGCGGTCCTCCCGCTCCTCCGCGCCTCGGGCGGGACCCGGCCAGCCCGGGCGCCGCGCTGCCGCCCGGAGCGGCCCTCCCGGCAGCTCCCGGCGCCCGGGACCCCCGCCCGCCGCTCGCCCGCAGCCCGCCGGCCGCACACGTCCCCGGAGCCGGGCCTAGGGCGGGCGGCGGCTCGGCGTGGCCGGGCGGGCTCGGCGGCGTCCCCATGGCCGCGGCCGGCTGGCGGGACGGCTCCGGCCAGGAGAAGTACCGGCTCGTGGTGGTCGGCGGAGGCGGCGTGGGCAAGTCGGCGCTCACCATCCAGTTCATCCAGGTACCTGGAGCGGGCCTGCCGGGGGCGCCGGGGTGGCGGCGGGCGGGGGCTCGCGCTACCTGTGGCGGGGCTGCTGACGCGACCCCGCCCCGGAGGCGCCGCGCGGGCCGGGGGCGGGCGGGGGGTGAGGGCCCGGCTCTGCCCTCCTGCCCTGCGGCCGTGGCGCCGCGCTCCTGCCTGCCCGGCGCCCTGCTCGGCGTCCCGGGAGTCGGGCTTCTCAGGAATGTGTCCGGGAGGGCGGAGCTGGCAGGGTGGGAAGCGTCGATCCACCTTATCGCTCCGGCCGGGGCCGAGCCCTCCGGGGAGGCTGCGCCGCCGCGCCCGTCTTCCTCCCCGAGGCCCGGGCTCCGGGCGTCGGGTGTGGGGCTTGCAGCCCCTCGAGCTGGGCTTCCAGCCGCCCCGGGCCGCCTCCTGCACCGTCGGTTGCGATCGCGGTGGCAAGTTGGCCGCGGCTCCGCGTGGTCTGCGGGTTTCTCTGCGCACGCTGAGCCGGAGCTGCCCGCTCGAGCTGTGTGTTTCTCTTTGTGTGTATTTGTGCTTTTCTTTTAAGTAATCTCTTAGGTAATGTGTCCGGGTGGGAGGTGTGTGAGAATGCCCGAGGGAAATGGTGGCTTCGAGGAAGTTGAGAATGTTCTCCGATAGGATAGGGGTGAGACCATTTCCTAGGAATTCCTGGTGCCTTCCTGCTTCTCCCTTTGCCAAGGTGAAGTTTGGGATGGGCCATGCTCGGAGATGACCGACCGGGGCGTGCCTGCTGTATCTGTTCCAACTACCCACTCCCCCCACCCCGAGACCTCTTTGGATGCTGGAGGCGAAAGTCAGGGCTTGTGGTAAAGACAGTTGCGATGGAATTCTTCATTCTTAGGATTTGCTCTGGTTAAGAAGGTTGAGCGATCTTTTTCGGGATTTTAAAAATGAGAAACCCAGATGTCTCTCCGCTTTTGTCAACCTAAAAGGTGTGGCATACGCTGCGAGAGAAGGAAGGGACCCCGTTATAACAGGTAACAAAAGATATTCTTAGTACACAAGAGTACTGCTAAGATGCTTTGGTGAAGAATTAATTTCTGGTTTCCGTTTCATTCATTTGTTATCAACTGGGATACTTGAATGGCGTATTTCATTTCACTTCACGTTTATAGTGACATTAAAATACAGAGTACTGTTAAATGTGATTGTTACCTTTCACGTTGCCTAAATGAGCAATAATTTGCTGTTGTAATATTTCAAGGGGTTAAAAACTGCTGCTAAAACCTTTGTATCCAGGAAGAGAAGATGTTTGTGTAATGAATATTTACAGTATGCTCATTAGTGGGTTAAAAAAAAAAATCACACTTTGTAAGAGGTGAGATTGGTTTAAGTTTAGCAGGCTGCAGAATCAGGGATGTTATGTTATATCCCTAGGGCCCAGAGAGAGACTTTAACTGATGGCAGAGCAAAACAATTTATAGCTAAACCTTTCTTTGGGGACTGTTGTTGGGCTGGTGGTGGTGGTGATGAGTGAGAGGATAATTCTGGGTTCCAGTATTAGTAAAGTGTCACCTGACAGGTTTAAACCACACATACTTAGTTTTTTTTTTTTTTTTTTTTTGGTGGGGAGGGATCATCTGAATGTATTTGAATCTTAAGTTACTTAATTAAGGTAATGGAACCTTTTGTTTTTGGGAAATGGTTTTAGAAATTGTTAAGATAACAGTAATTGCTATTTTTAAAATGATTTTCTAGAATTCATTTGTTAAAGAAACACCTTCATGAATAGTACTGTACTAGATGGTATAAAAGAAGGGAAGGTGTGTATGCATGTGAAAGACATACATATATATACATAGAGAAAAAGTGAGCTTTGAGTCAACTGAAGTGTCTGTCTTATTCTGTCATTTATTGGTTGTGAGAACAGTGCCAGAATATTCAGCATCTCTGAGCCTCAATTTAATTATCAGTAAAACGGGTGGGCTGACACATTGTTTATAATCCTATAAATTATGGGAATATTGTTAGCACCGTATCTGTCACGTAATATGTGCTCACTTAATGATTGCTGCTAGTATAAGTGTCTGTGTACAGTTCTGTAACACATTTAAATGCAAAGAGAATTCAGAATTGGGTAAAAGTCAGTTTGCAAAGAATTGATAAAAGTACTGTGTAGGCTTGGCGGTAGGGAGAGAGGACATATCTTCTGTGAGCATGGGGGAGTTATATGCTAGTTTGGAGAGAGAAGGCAGGCAAGGAGGGGAGTGGGAGAGGCAGATGAATTGGAGCCAGTGAAAGGGAGGAATATAGGTTCTGACATCGGAGGAGACTTTCTGGAGAGGTAGGAGCCAAACCACTTCCATGGAGTCTCAGCTCTGCCACTTGCTGCATGTATAATCTTAGATAAATTACTTAACCTCTTGGTATCTCAATTTTCCCCATCTGTAATCCGGAGAGATAGAAAGTACCAGATAGTGTTGTTGTGAAAATTAGACTTAACATATGTCAAGGGCTTAAAACAATGCCTAGTGTATAATAAATCTACAGATGTTATTGCTGTTATATTAATCTTATATTATGGAGCTAAAGTGACTATTTATCATCTACACTTAATAGAGCCACTATTTATTGTATGACTCTTGGGAAATTAAAATTCATTCTGCTGTGATTGTCTAGCAGTAGTAATTGGGAGAGGAGATGGCAGAAGGATAATAATCTTAACAGGCGGAAGTGAGTTCTCTTTGTAGATCAGGATGACACAAATTGGTTGTATTTATTTTTTAAGTCTTCTGAAACATCCTTTTTACAGTGTTCTGTATATATTTTCCTATGATATAATCTTGAGCAGAAAAAATATAATAAATTGGGGAATGGAGAATGTAAAAACACTTTGTTTTTAGCCTTGACTTTCTGTAACCTTAGGTATACTTGTGACTTAGCATATGAAGAGCTGCAAAATAGGAGATTAAGGCAATGATTACTTAGTGCATTTTCTCCTTAAAAAATGACTTTAGCAGATCATAAAATGCCTGTATAAAGACGTAAAATATGTTTTTGTTGTTCATAGTTTTTTGAAAAATGTTTTAAGTTCTGTTGGTAAATGGAATACCTAAATGATGAGTAAATACCTAAATGATGAGTAGTTAGGAAGTGATCTTAGCATTGTACAAAGTGAAATGGAGAGAATTTTGCATATCTGGATTCTAGGTTTCCTTACTCAGGTGATGCTAGGGAATTTCTTAATCTTTCCTAATCTTTTCAAGGCTTTAGTTTTTTTTTTCTCCATAAAACACTGAGTTTGGGTGAACAAACCTGCACCTTTGAAATTCTAGGTTCTCATTTAACCAGCTGTGTGCCTTAGTCAAGTTTCTTGGGTTCCCCCAGCCTCAGTTTCCCTATATGAAAAGGGAAATTAAGTAGTACCTTTAGGTTTTTTGGAATAATTACAATAATGCACGCAAATTGTTCAGCACAGTGCCATCTACAGAGTATGTTAATAATTGTTACCTGGTTTTAATTGCTTCTATTACTTCTGTATCTTGTTCTTCCGAAACAAAATTTGTAATGTATTTTTTTTTCCTTGACACGTAATCTGGTCTTTTAAGTCTTCAGTACCCCCTGCCTCCCACCCCAACCTCAAACTCCCCTCTTCACTTTGTGTGGTATTTAGGTGATGAATATTGATCCTGTTTTGAGTCGGGGAAACTTCTTTTTATCAGTTGCAAGTTGATTTTAGGAAAAGATGGAGTAATCGTTGGGTTTGAGGTTAATGCTTTACCTGCTAACTCTGAGAAGAGACCACACATGTTTTATAAGATTAAAGAGAGGAATTTCCCATCTTCTATTCTTTGTTTAGCATCCTTACTTTCTGTTGAGCAGTTTGTCAGGTTTTGAACTATGTAGGGGGTAGTTGATTCCTCATTCACTGGGTTTTAGTCTTACAACCTGTTAGCTGGACCTGACTCAGACATTGCTTTTAACCCAGAGTTTGTCTTTTGCTGGATGCTTTTTCATTGCCTTTTCCTTGGGGTGGAGATCCTAAAGAGATTTCAAGACACATGTATTTATGTTATAGTTAATTGATCCATGTGTGAAGGTTGTGAGTTTAGATTCCAGAATTGCTGTTCTGTTGCGATGTCTGGAAGACACTCTCTGCAATTAAAATAACTTGTGTCTGTGAGTTTGAAACTATACTGTAGACTTGTTTTTTTGTGTGCAGATTATATTTTCAGAGTAATTTACAAGTGAATTCTTAGCATTGAAAATAAGGCACCTCAGCTGATAGTGGTACATACTAGAGATTGCCTCATTTTGGTAACACCTGAAATGGATGTGCTGGCGGTTCCTGCATAGAAATGGTAGACACTCAAGGGAAAGGATGATCACTTTTAACAGAGGATAAGCAGAAGGAAATTCTAACCTAGGTTTTCTTAAAACTCATTCTTACATGTGTGTCTCCTTATTGGGATGGGGAAGTTGCCGGAGTTAGTGGAGATGCTTCTGTTGAGTGTCAAGAATCCTCTTTTCCCTTGGTCGAGTACCATTAGAAGGCAAAGTGATGGTGACAGGCAGCTGCCTACTGGGATGGGATTTTTAATTCACCTGTGTTGCTGAAGTGTGGGTCTTTACCAAGCTTTGAAATGAAAGTAGTCCTTAAGGGGCGCCTGGGTGGCCCAGTCAGTTGGGCATTGGACTTGATTTTGGCTTGTGTCATGATCCTACGTTTCATGAGTTCAAGACCTGCATCAGGCTTTGCGCTGACAGTGTGGAGCCTGCTTGGGATACTGTCTGTCTCTCGAAAGAAAGAAAGAAAGAAGGAAAGAAGGAAGGAAAGGAGGAAAGAAGAAAGAAAAGAAAGAAGTCTTTGGTTCGGTTAGGAAAATAGGTAACTTTAAAAGGGGGGAAGGAGTGGGGAAAGAGACTTTCTTGAAGCAGTATTGTTTTTATTTTAAGTTTCCTTTTTAAAAAAAGTTTATTTTGAGAGAGAGAGAGAGCACGAGTAGGGGAGGAGTAGAGAGAGAATCCCAAGCAGGCCCCCCTGACATTGTGGAGCCTGACTCGGGCTCCATCCCATGAACTGTGAGATCATGATCTGAGCTGAAATCAACAGTCTGAAGCTCAACTGACTGAGCCACCCAGGCACTCCTTAAGTTTCCTTTTTCAAATTAAAACTGATCTCATAAAATTGAAATTTTGTGATGCAATGTGAACATTTCTTTCTTTCTTTCTTTCTTTCTTTCTTTCTTTCTTTCTTTCTTTCTTTCTTTCTTTCTTTCTTTTTTTCTTCCTTCCTTCCTTCCTTCCTTCCTTCCTTCCTTCCTTCCTTCCTGTTAGGAAAAATAGAAGCGTGTTTAGAGTATTAGTTCTTTTGTGCCCTTCTTACTGAAAAGTGATAATGAGTAAAAGACTTTCATTCTGCTGGTAGACAATGTTAGTTAATAGTGAATCTACTGGCAAGGCCTTGATCTTGAATTACTTTGGATAGATAGAGCTGCTGAGTCTGTGTTTGGGATTGAAACTTAATGTCCTTGGTAGGCCTTTGATTTATTTCTACTTTGCCAAGAGAAATGTCTCTCAGGCTTTTGTGAAAAAGACAAAGATTTATATATTCACGTATTTTCTGTGTGGTTCTGAAAGAAGCAAAGAAATGTAAGTTGTCTAAAATTGTGTTACTGGAGACATAATTAGACTGAGTTCCTTGTCACCCTATAAATTATATTTTATTTTTAGTGTTGTATAAAAGCGCTGTGATTGTTTATTGGTTACATGCATTAAATCATAGTTTAATTAGAAATATTATAGTCACAGAATTTGTTGTTTGTATACATTAGGAGTTTAATATTGCCAGCCAACTTATCTTGCCGCCTCATATGGTGATGTTTTTTCTAGGAGAAAGAGCTTTGTATACAAGTAAGTACATGTTCAGTACTAGAAGTATGAATATAAATGTCAAAGTAATATTCAGTGTTGCTTTTTAAAAAAAACTTTACCCAGATTTTCCAAATGCTAACATTTTACCATATTTGTTTTATCCTTTTCCCCATATATGCTTTTTAAAAATCATTTAAGTGTAAGTTGAAGACAGTGACCACTTATTTTTAAGTATCTCCATGTATATTTCCTAAAAAATGAGCATTTGCTTATATAAACAAGATATATAACCAAAATCAGAAATTAACATTGATATATTAGTAATCTAACATGTAGAGCTTTTTCAGATTTTGCCAATTGTCCCAATAATGCCCTTTATAGCAAAAGAATATCTCAGATTAAGCATTTCATTCAGTTTCCATATCTTCTTTAATTTGGAACTGTTCTTTAGTCTTTGTATTTTAGGACATTGATATTTTTGAAGCGTGTATCTTATTAGTAGAGTTCCTTGATTAGGGTTTGTTTTTTTCTTTTTTTTTTTTCCCAGCAACACATTTTTCTACAATTGAAAATGTCCATATAATCCAATTATTTCCTTTTAAGTAACATTTAACATAGCTAGCTAGGGTTTGTTTCTTCATTGTTAAATTCAGGTTCTGCATTTGGGGGGGAGGAACAACACAGAAATAATGAATTCTTCTTAGTGCATTATATCAGGAGACGTAAAATAGATGTAGATTTGATTCTATCTGTGCTTAACCTTTTGACTCCAGATCTAGAAATTTACCCTTAAAATACACACGCATGAGGTCACAGCATTGTTTGTAATTGAAGAAATTGGAAACACTTACAGAATAGGAGAGGGATTGAATAAAATATGGTACGTGTGGAGCGCTATGTAGCTGTAAAAAAAAAAAAAAAATAAAGATTTCTATGAACTGATGTGAAGGGCCTTCCAGGATAAATTGTTCAGTGAAAAAAACAAAGTGCAAAATACCTATTGCATAATGTGCAGTATACTGCATTTTGTGTAAGCAAGAAGGGGAAATAAGAAAATACATATGTTTTTGCTTATTGGGACAAAAACACAGAATGGATAAATCAGAGATTAATGAGATTATTGGTTAGCCAGAGAGGGTGGGTAGGAATGAGGGGGAAGGGGTAGAAAGAATGGGGTTGGTAACTTTTCTGAGGATACTTTCTGACTTTTGGAACCATGTTTAATGTTTCACATACTTAGTCCATAAACAGCAAACACGAGTACAATCAAGTGGTGAAGAAAAAACCACCCTCAGGTGGAGTATAAACAAATAAATGAACTAGGGTCGCCTGGGTGGCTTGGTGGGTTAAGAAGCTAACTCTTGATTTCAGCTTAGGTCATGACCTCATGGTTCATCAGTTCAAGCCCCACATCCAGCTCTGTGCTCACAGCTTGGAGCCTGCTTGGGATTCTCTCTCCCCCTCTCTTTGCACCTCCCTCACTTGCTCTCTCTCTTTCAAAATAATAAACTTAAAAAAAAATAAAGGAAATAAATGAACCGAACCTTATTTCAAATGAGTGAGATAACTACACTGAAGGGGGGAAAGAAAAAAACTAACTTTTGAACTGGGTGTTTGGACTATGTCCTCAGGATAAAGACAAAAAGAACTTGAAGCAAACATTGAACTCTAGTTAATAGGCTGTGTGTGTGTGTGTGTGTGAGAGAGAGAGAGAGAGAGAGAGAGAGAGAGAGAGGGACATGGCTTTTCAATTCTGAAACAATTTTCTATACTAGGATTAAGCAAATAAGTAAATATGTTGTGGAAAATGGGAGCCAACTTTCTCGTTGGTGAAGGGAGTTTTAAATGTGGAAAGGGGGAAGGCTAGCCTCAACTCAGATGCTTGCTTGGAATTGAAGATGTTGTCACAAATTCATGGTTTAAAAATTATAGATGCAGAAAAAGATGTGTGTGGATACACATGCACATATCTGTGCTTTTTTTTTTTTTTCAGCTCTGTATGCTTAGAGTATATAGAAATCGTGACTTCTTATTAGCAGTGAGAATACCTAGAGCCAGATCTTGGTTTCTAAATACCCTTCTTTACTAGAAGGAAACTTGGAGAAGTGACAATTCCCAGGCCTAGAGCAGAGAATAGAAGATGAGCTAGGAACATCTTGTAGTGCCAGAAAGTAAGATAGTGCTCAAAAGACAAAACAATGGTGACATGTCAAAGAGACACAGCCAACCCAAAGAACTCCCATTGGCTAACTCTGGGACAATATAGGCCATCGAATAATGATACTAATTGATTATTGTCCATAAAGTAAGAATCTGTGAATCCATAGGGATAAATAAATGAAGGAGGAAGGAAAGTTCTTATGGTAGAATTCTAATAAGCTTAGAGGAGGTGGTGGAAATAGAAAATCACTATTTGGCAGTATAACAGTTGATTCAAGTCAGAATCATAAATAGATGTTAAAACTGGTGGGTTTGAGAGTAGCTGGATATTAACATAGTCTCAAAGTATCTGCCCATAAGGTATTAATTATTGAGGGAAAATAACCACAGTGAGGAAACCTGGCTGACGTCACCTTGGCCAAGTGATCAAAACTAAGACCTCTGATGTTGCTTTATTTAGGTAATGATAATAAGCAGAGTTTGTTCTATTCAGTTATGTTAACAAAATCTGGTCTTCATAATCAGTCTAGCTCGGCATGGAGTGAAATTAAGCCTAAAGAAACCAAGTTGAGGCAAAAGGGGATTGACTTGTTCTGTTTAAGGAGAAAATTTCTGTCTAATTTTGTAGGCAGGTATCTTGAGGGAAAGGTTGAAAAATTTCTATTAGGTCAGTACAGATTTTGGTCATGATCTTTAGCATAATGACCTCCCTTTGTACTAATCTTGTATTTTGCTATATATTTTCTATCTTTTTTTACTCAGATTTACCTTAAAATTATTCATAAACATTTTTAATTAGAAAATTAGAATAATACTGTTTTATTCCCAGTTATGGGAAGTGAGGAAATTAGAAGTTTTGTTTGCTGTTTCCACCCATATCTTTCATAAATTTAGTGTCCTTATTTAAAGCAACCAAGTGTGTGTTGCAGTGTTTCTAAAAGATCGTTTTTTGTCTTTTACATTCTGTTTTGCTACTATAATAGTAAATAGTAATGGTATTAATCTTTTTCCTATGAAGGGTCATTGCTTTTATTTGCCATTTGTGTCATTCTCACTGGTGTCCGTGCTTACAGGTAGTCTTTATCAACAGCTAGTCTTTATTTTGAAATGTGATTTGGAGAATACTTTCAAGTATTACTTTTTACTGTAAAGATAGCCAAGGTTATATTTACTTTTGCATGGTAAGTGATGATTTGGCTGGACATAAAATTGTTGGGCCCCCCAGCGTTTTTGTACTACAACAGTGGGGGTATATCTTTGTTTTCTGATTCTTGACCTTTATTTGGCTGGTGGGCCTCCCATTTCTGTCCTGCAGGAATAATTATTTTCTGCTTGCATGCTTGTAGCCTTTGCTTATCACTGGAAATGGAAACATTTATCAGGATACGGGTAGAACTTTTTCTCTGTTCACTAGGTTTCCCTGGGAAATGATGAAACCCTCTCATCTCAGGACTGGGAAGGTTTTCTTCATTTTTGAATTCATTTTCTCAATCATCTCATGAAATACTTATTATTTATGCATCGATTCTCTGCAATCATTATACCATACTGTGTTAAGTTAATCAGCAAAAAAGAAGATAGTCTTTATTCTAGGAAAATTTGCCAAATTGCCTTCTGTATCATTGATGTAGTTTTCTGGATGTGAAATCTAATTACTGTCTCAAACTGATTTAATGCCCTTGATATCTCAGTCTGATATTAACCAGCGGTAATGTTCTTTTTTTTTTTTTCTTAAGGCCACAAAACTGCTATTTTCTAAAGTTTGATGCTATTTAAGGAAATAACTCCTTCCAGGGGGAGACGTTTTTCCCTGTGTAGTAGAGTATGTTTTTAAAAATGTATCGTCCCATGAAGAGTTGCTTTTAGCCATTCCTGGTGTTGGAGGTAAAGAACTGGCCATCCTTCAGAATTACTGTGGGGCCCTTGGATTCTCAATCTTTTTGATGCTGAAGGGCAGGTTGATTCCAGGGGGCTTTAATTTTTGGAGTATCAGCAGGATTTCAACAAATGTGAAATTCTGTTAATTCAGTCATATTTGGGGTTTTGGCTGAGAGGTGTCATTTTGGAGAATTAGAGGTGGTTAAAAGGGATAGTTTTCAGGTTTATTTACCCTTCAAGATTAAGCTTTCTGCACTGAGGCACATGGAAGAAGCTGGGGAGACAGTGAGTGTGAGATGCTGTAAGATGAAGATCAAGGCAAAGGTTTTTCTTGCTGTAGGTATAGAAATTGGAATGGCTTAGAAGCAAAAGAAGTCCTTTCTTTAGCATGTGTGTGTATGTTTGTGATCTGAAGTGTGCTTATTTGATATTGTATAGATGTCTTTTCATGATTTCATAAACTTTTTTGTTCTTTTTCCTTGTTTTTTTTTTTTTTTTTTAAGTGAGATTGCCATCTACTTTTTACAGTAGTACTTTAGGTTATTTACATGGCATTTTAAAGAAATTGTAGTGAGAGGTTTTCTAGGATGTTTGTAGTGCCCTTAATGACTTGTGGAAAGGCACTGTAAGACTGATTTTGCATTGCTTCCTTTGATATGAAATCTTGTACTTTGTATTCTTAGATAAATTTCATTTGTTTGGATGTCTCCTTAATTTTTAAGATACACATTTGGGGAAGGGTTGAGTGGATCCTTCTGTGGATTTCTAGCTTTGTTAGGCTGTGGTCAAAGAATGTGACCTATAAATTCTCTGTGTTTTGGAACATTAAGAATTTTTAGTGGCCAAATACTATTAATATTTGTAAATATTTTAAGAACACAAGAGAAGAATGAGTATTCATTTGTAGCTTCTAAGGTGTAAAGTTTTGTTCAAATCTATTATAATGGAATTTGTTGATTATATTCAGATCTTTTATAGCTTCTGTTTTTTTGTTACCTATTTAATCTGTGAAACTCTGAAATACATTCATTAAATATCCCATGAAGACTGTGTTTTAAGTTTCCTTGAGTGTCTTATTTTGCTTTATTTTGATGTTATAATTTTATATATAAAATGTTATGCTTGAATCTTTGTATTAAAATTCAGTAGTATTAGTCTTGTGTGGAGTTTAACCTTGATTTTGATCCTGTGATACTACATTGCCGTTCTGCTTTCTGTTTGTATGCATTTACTTCATTGATATTTTACATTTCTTTTTTGGTTATTTTGTAGTAAGCTTTTGTGAACAGTATTTAATGTGGTCTTTAAAAGTCAAATCTGAGGGTCTTTGTCTTTTGGTAGGGAATTCAGCCCATTCACATTTATTGTGTAATTTGATTATGTATTTGTGAAGTAATCTAGATAAATACATTTTTATCCTTTTTATTTTTATATTCTTTGTTTTTAATTTTTATTTATGCAGGCTTAATTGAGTTTATTTTTATTGCTTTATTTACCATGCATTGAGAGTATAAATGTAGAAATTATTTTAAAAGTAGACTTTGTTTCTGTGAAACTTATTCCTTGTGGTTGCTTTTGTCATTGTCATATGTAGTCTGTGACATTAACCACAACAGCTGCCATGTTTTTGTTTTTTTAAAAAGATTTCCTAGACCTGAAAAAATTCATGCTGCTTATCTGAGAAAAGACAGTTTGAGGTAGCGCAAAGAATCCTTTTTGTGAGTCAAGACATTTATGTAGATCTTGGTTTAGCCTATATATGACTGTGGCTTTGGACAAGATAACCATTCTGTGTTTGATTCACTTTGGCACTGTTACTTTAAGCCCTGTAAACACTACAATGTTTACAAGTAAAACAAGTATTTCAGTAAAGGATTTTATAGATTTGGAATATTTTGCCCGAATGTCTGCCCCTTAGTTGTATTTGTTTGTACATTTTATACTTTAGATTTTGAGAGTCATAGACCAAGGATACTTCTGTTACATAGAAGTAATCATGTAGCAAAATATGTTAATATTTATTAATTGTTAGTATTAGGTCTTGAACAGGAAATAGTAAATCGTTGGGAAAAGAAAGTGGTCTTAAAAAAGATGAGTTGTGTCTATTCTGGTTCCATAGCTGCTGGTTACTAAAGAAGACAAAGAACCGAACTGTTTTTCACTTTGGATTTCAGAGTTTCTTTGTAATTAAAAGATTACCTATACGTAGTAACGTGTACATTTGAATGAATCTTGTGTTAGAAGTTTTAGTAGTTGATCCATAGCATTCAGTTTTTTTTGAAAATAGTCTTTAGAGAAGATAGTCCTATTGTAATTTCTTTCTGGAAATTCTGACTCAGGAAATGTAAAACAGCCTGAGAGTAAGGTCTTAAAAGATTTATTACTTTTGTCTTGTTTCCTGGTGGGTTTTCTTTTAATGCCTTGTTTTTGGTTAAATGATGACATGTGGTTGAGATTACAACAGTCAGCAATTTGTTAGCTGAGAGGAAAAGAATAGTAAGCACATAGTTGAGTCAAACTGCAAAGGAAGTTTTGTGATAGGTATAACATTTAAGTTTTAGAAATCTTGTGGAAAAGTTGCGTGACTATGAAATTTGTAATTTTTGTCCCTTTTGTCTCAGAAATGAAGGTGTGTCAGTAAGGTGGGGAAATTTGCCTTAAGCGTGTGCATGCATGTGTGCAAGCATACACAGATGTGGACCTTGTTCGAACTGAGAGTGAATTTAAGTTCAGAGAAGGGTTCATGGGTTTTGGGAATAAAAAAATGCAGATAAAGTATAAAACAGTGGACTTGGTCTGTGATAATTTAACTTGCAGATGTTTAAATGAATGGTTACAATAGCTTGAGTACTACCCGAATTATTTTCACATATTGGCATGGAATTTCCATGCCAAACCTTGGTTTGAATTAGCTACTTCTCAATTATCAAGTTACTTAATGTTAACAGTTTCGTATCACTGCAGTGTTATATGGTCAAACACTTTACATTTAGCTGAGCGTTAAGAATGGAGTAGAAATTGGTGAGATTATGTATCAGCAATTCAGACTTCATCAAATGTTAGGTTTTGGGATTATTTTCTTACCATTAGAAAATCTGATAGGTGATCATAATTTTAGCAGGTGTTAAAATAGTATGGAAAGTTTTGTTATAATGTTAGATTGTGATTCTTGGGTTTTAATTTTATGTTTAAAGGCACAGACTGATTTTGTTTATTGTTTCTCCTTTCTTAATTGCAAATTACATATTTACTTAGATTTCTTTGTAGCAGACAGTTTCAGGAAGTAGCCATTGGCAGAGCTGATTAGTCAAATGAAGTTGTCTGACATGGGTTACTTTAGTTTGTGGTTTTAGATGAACAGTACATGGTGCACAGCTGTTGCTCCAACAGCTTTCTTCCAGCTGTCTTACTGGCCTGTCACAAAATACCCCACATTCCTTTTTTTTTTTTTTTTTTTTAAGTGGAACCCCATGTAATATTCTATACTCTATTGCTTAAAATGGGTCCTACTAATTACTTTAATGACTTTTCTTCACTTTTATTCCTATCCATAGCTACTTATTTAGAATGGCGCTAAAATGGATTATAAGTGATTTATAAGCCTTGTCATATTTATAATTTTTTGTTGTTAATTAAAGTTGCAGTTGTGAAATGTTTGTACAGGTTAAGTAGTTAACATTGAAAAGGGCACCCAACGTAACATCCCCAAATAAATAGTTGGTATTTGGATATGAAACTGGCATCTTCTAATTTCCTATTTTAACCTTGAGTTTGTATTAATAAGTTTCAACAGAATTATAAGATGGAAAGCCATAATATGGTTTATAAAGCTTGTGTAATACTTTTATAGGTAGACTTTACTTTGTGTTTTTGATACCGTGGTTGGACTTCATTTTACTATCTTATGTTGTAATTGAATTACAATACTAATGATTTCAAGTTTTTTTTCTTAAAGATCTTATTTTTTTTAATGTTTATTTTTGACACAGAGAGAGACAGCATGAGTGGGGGAGGGGCAGAGAGAGAGGGAGACAGAATCAGAAGCAGGCTCCAGGCTCTGAGCTGTCAGCACAGAGCCCGATGTGGGGCTCAAACTCGCGGACTGTGAGATCATAACCTGTGCAGAAGTCGGACGCTTAACCAATTGAGCCACCCAGGCGCCCCAAAGATCTTATTTTTTAAGTAATCTGTACACCCAAAGTGGGCCTTGAACTCACAATCATAAGATCAAGAGTTGTATGCTCCACTGACTGAGCCAACCAGGCACCTGTTTGTTTTGCTATTTAATAAGGAACAAGGACCTGTGAAGAATATTTTGAATCAATGATGATTAATATATATTGAACATATTCTGTGTATTAGACGTCATGCTAAAAACTTTATCAATATTGCCTCATTTAATCTTTATGATTTATTATGTCTTTTTTTACAGCTATAGAGACTGAGGCTCAGTGGTTAAATATGTTGCTCAGGATCCCACGATAATGGCTCAGATGGGACTTGAACCTTTATTTTCTGATTACAAAGCACCTTACAGGTGCTAAGGGCTACACTATACTACCTTGCCCCCAAAAACCACTTTTTATTTAATGAGTTACCTTAATAATGACACTTTTGTCTCAGTTGTGTTTCTTTTCTTCTTTTTTTCTTCTTTTAAAGTTAAGTTCATGAAACATTTTCCATTTAGTTGAAATTAGGAGAGCTGAGATTGCATAGTGAGTGAGGTTTTGTTTAAAGTATTGCCTTGCTTCCCTCTCTGTTCCCCTGCTTCCTTCTGATCGATGTCCCATTACTCCTGCACACGCTGCCCTAGCTTCTGCTCTCCCCAGACCTGGCAACCTCCAGACGCCTGCCCATCCTGTTTGAAATTCCTGCTCTCACACAGCCTATTGCTCCTGGAGAAGCACAGTCTGATCATGCTTAGTCACAATCTGTGTGAAATGCACATCCATGACTCTTTTGAAGCTCTGTCCTTTACCAAGTATGCCGTTTTATCTGACTAATTCTTAGTCATCTTTCTAGATGTGACTCAGGGTTCATCTCCAGCAAGCCTTTCCCCAGGGAATATCCAGATTGGAGTAGGTGCCCCTCCCATGTGCCTCCATTGAATCCTGTACATATTTTTGATGAACTTTCTGAGAGTAAGTTGTGGAAGTAATGTCCCTTTACTGTTCTGAAGAACAAAAAAGAGAGTCTTTAATATGATCTTAGTACAGTTACCAAAGTCAGGAAGTTGTAATACTTTTAACTTAGATTATTGAAACTTAGTTGTTCCAATAATGTCTTCTATAGCATAGCAAAAGAAAATCTTTTTGGTCTAGGATCCAATCCAGGATTGAACATTGTACTTATTTTTAATGTCTTTTTAGTCTTAAAGTTATTTGTAAAACGTTCCACAATTTGGGTTGTCTGATGTTTTCTTATCATTAGAAGCAAATTAGGTAGTTTCGGCAGAACTATCACAAAAGAAGAGTCTTCCTCCAGTACAGACCTTATATTAGGGAGGCACATGTCTATTTTTCCCAATACTGGTGTAGAATTGGACCACTCTGTTAACCACTGAAAAGTGATGACTGTTCCCTTTGTAATAAGTATCTTGTGGGTAGAGATACTGAGGCCAGGTTAATAACTACTTTTGAGCTTTTAGGGTTGTGTCTCTTTCTCATTGCTCAACCTCTTGTCCTTTCTTCTTTCCCTCCTTTCCTAGTTTCCTTCTTTCTTTCTTATACTCGCTGTCTCTAATTTGCATTTTGTGACAAGTTTTTTTTGTTTTTTTTTTATCCTCAAAGAATGCTTGAATTGTACTCACAGGTTTTTAAGGGCAGAGCCCCAGTTATACCACATTTTATTTGGTGAAAGGATCTATATTTTGTTGGCCTTGGTTTCTTCATCTGTAAAATGAAGGTTCTGAAATAGATCATATTCTAAGGTCCTTTTAGATTCTACAGTCCTATGGCACATAAGTTTAGGAGTTTGTGTGTGTGTGCGTGCGTGTGTGTTTTCTTTCCAGTTAGGTTGTTTTATCTTGTTTGGCATTTATTCCCTAAGATTTTTAAAAAGTTGTCTTCATACTTCCTGTACAGTATATAAATGTCTCACTGCTTTGGCTTATAATAGAACTGATCTTTGACTGGGGCCATGATATTCTTCACACTTGGATTGGTAATTCCTCTTTCCAACCTGGAAGACAAAGTGTGGTTTCTTTTTTCATGGAGTGGAGAACTCATTCCTGCACAATCAATAAATCCTGTCATTCCATGGAGTTTTCTAAATTGCTTAAAAAGGAAGAGAAGAAAAAAACCCTATTCAGTCTAGTTGTGTTTATTACCTTTAAAAACATGGTTTATAGGTAACTTTTTTGCAGGGTTTCATAGAATTTCTAATCATTATATCATAGTTTTTAAAGAAGTGAGAATCTTGGGGCACTTGGGTGGCTCAGTCGGTTAAGCAGCCACTCTTGATCATGGCTTAGGTTATGATCTCATGATTCGTGAGTTCAAGCCCCATGTCGGAGTTGGCTTGGGATTCTCTCTCTTTCTCTCTCTCTGTCCCTCCCCAGCTCGTGCTCTCTCGTCCTCTCAAAATAAAAATAAATAAATAAATAAATAAAAAGAATCTTGATTCATTGTAGAGTTTAGAACAAATTATTTAGTTGTAGAAGTCAATTTCATTTTAAACAGACTGGAAGAGTCCTGTTATTTTAGCCTTGTTAATACTTTAAAATTCTGCAGTAAAAGCATTAGGTTATTTAATGAATTACAAAAATTGCTTGGCCACATCTTAACTTTTTAAAAATAATTCTTAAGAATTTTTATACTGGGGCGCCTGGATGGCTCAGTCGGTTGAGCATCCGACTTTGGCTCAGGTCATGATCTCAAAGTTCGGGAGTTGGAGCCCCACATCGGGCTCTGTACTGACAGCTCAGAGCCTGAAGCCTGCTTCTGATTCTGTGTCTCCCTCTCTCTCTGCCCCTCCCCTGCTCATGGTCTGTCTTTCTCTCTGTCTCAAAAATAAATAAAAAACATTAAAAAAAATTAAAAAAAAATTTTTATACTAACTAGAACTTACCTTTTATGATGTTTTGCACTTGAGCACTCAGCGAACTTTTGTGTATATGGTTTCCTTTTAATACCAGCAATAACCCTTTATGATTGCAAGGTGGTGATCATGGTCATTGTTATTTCCATCTTGTAGAAGAGGAGATGGGGGGGGGCGCCTGGGTGGCGCAGTCGGTTAAGCGTCCGACTTCAGCCAGGTCACGATCTCGCGGTCTGTGAGTTCGAGCCCCGCGTCGGGCTCTGGGTTGATGGCTCAGAGCCTGGAGCCTGTTTCCGATTCTGTGTCTCCTTCTCTCTCTGCCCCTCCCCCGTTCATGCTCTGTCTCTCTCTGTCCCAAAAATAAATAAACGTTGAAAAAAAAAACAAAACATCTGTTTAAAAAAAAGAAGAGGAGATGGGGGCTTGGGAAGCAGCTATTTGCCCACGGTCCTATACCAAGTAAGCAGGGAAGCTGAGATTGGGTTTCCCATCTCCTAAAATACAATAATTGTCTTACTACAGCCTATGAATGTTATATTGGAATAAAACCCCCAACACTGGGGCACCTGGGTGGCTAAGTTGGTTGAGCATCTGACTTCAGCTTGGGTCATGATCTCACAGTTCGTGAGTTGGAGCCCTGCATAGGGCTTGCTGCTGTTGGGGGGCACAGAGCCCACTTTGGATCCTCTGTCCCCCTTTCTCCCTCCCTCCCCCACTTGTGCGCGCTCTCTCTCTCTCTGTCGCTTTCTTTCTCAAAAATAAATAAACGTTTAAAAAAAATGCCAACACTTACTAGAGGGGAACTGAAAGGAGTGATATAATCTCATTTAATGGATGGAATTCTGCTACCTGTTACCAGTATGGATCTGGAGGGAGCACTGAATAGGGGTGGGATCAGTGAATGAGATTTCCTCAGAAGCACACTTGATGACTTGATGGGTTTCTACTAGAGCTGTTGATGAAGAGGGCACTGTTGGAAGCTAGTGGAGGGACTAAGGTTTGTAATGGCATCCTCTCTAAAATGCAGCTTAAGAAAGCTGAGGTATTCACCGTATGGATAGATCACGCACGAGAATGACAAACAACAGATTTAAGTACGGATCGATCACCTCTTGGGGTGGGGATGAGGAAGATGGGAGAATATGACTTTCGAGAGACATATAAGGGTCGAGAATTGTTGCTAATTTTTTATTTCCTAAGTTGGGAGGTAGGTATGCATACATATTTTTAATATTTTTTTCTTCATAAAACATTTTCCGAGTTATTTTATGGTTAATGAAGAACAACAATGTAGTCAAATGGAAACTCTTAGCTTTTCATATGATGTTCAAGGTATCACGACTTGGTTGACAAGACACAAGTGTGTTCTTTAGGGGTTTTCCTTCAGGGTGGGAAACTTTTTATTTTTTTTCCCTGACTGTTCAAACAGCAAATAAAAATTGAGTACAATTTTTATTACAACAAAAAGTTCATATTTGAACTTGTGAGCAAAATTGTTTTGTGTGGATGTGTGTGTATACGTGTGTTTCGATTTGCTTCTAAAATTACTATATACTGTTATTGTAGCTTTCTCCAAAGCACTGCCTCTGATTTCATCTTGGTTACAGGAACTGATGATTAATTTTGCCGTAAATTTCCTGTATGAAGAAGTGATACCTTTAACTTTTCCCATCACAAATTTCTTAATACTATTTGTAGATGCACAAAATGAATGCTCACATAATGTGGTTTTAGGTAGGTGTGACCAAGGATTAAAAGAAAATCTAGAGTACCATATACTAGGCCAGTGCTTTGCACTAGACTCTCGACATTTTTGCTCATTTCTAAAGTGGATAACTTTTGGGCTGAGGGCATGTTTCATCAAGAGTTGATAATTTTTTTAGGGGGACGGGTAGGATTATTTATTTATTTTAAAATGTGTTACCCTTTTGGTGGCTTTGTGAATGAAAGGAATCTTATTTCCAAGTTTGGATGATCATGGGATTAGAAAAAATGCACTTGGTGGTTATTCATCTAAAAAGTTTTGCCTTTATTTGGATACTTTTGCTTTTTGGAGAGGTAAGATGGGAGAGAGAAGAGGAACTCTGTGTTCTTCATGAAAGTATGTATACTGGAATGTTGCTAATTCTCAACAAAGATTGATTGCAAACGTGATTTAAGGGCACCTTTAGATTAATATAGATTACAGTGTGAGTTTAAGAGGAAGTGGGTGGGCTGGGGTGGGTAAAAGGTGGAATTAATGACCTTGTTCCTGAGTTTAGAGGTTTGAATTATCTCCTTTTTTTGGAGATTACCACATATGAATTCATGGTGTATGCTGGGGGTTTCTTGGTGATTTTTTTTTGATAGATTCTGAATGTCATCTAAGGACTAGACTTTTACGGTATTGATTTTTGAGAACTTGAAAAAGTGTTTTGCTTTTGACATAGTTTGACTTCTAAAGGTTTTCTTTCCTTGGCATCTCCTCAAACAGAGCCGTTCTACCCATTCCAGTGGCAAGTGGAAGCTGTGGTCCATTAAGATTTTTGAAATAAAATTTGGGAAATGTTCTACACGCAGGGGTTCCTCACCCTTTTTTGTACAAAGAACTCTTTTGGCAGTCTGGTGAAACGTATGAACTCCTCAGAATACAGTTTTTTGAATGTATAAAATAAAGTATCTAGGTTTATAAAGGAAACCAATTACATTTAAGTCTAGTTATTGAAATATTAAAAACAAAAGTTTTCCTTTTTAACTGGTGTTGAGTATAAATGCTAACCTGATTTGCCTGCAATAACTGCTACATGAAATATCTGTGATTTTTTTTTTGGTGACCATCACAGGTACTGCTACAGTGGTTTATTGAAGGAAATTAAATGCTAAATTTCAGTTAGAGGTTAATGGACCCCCTCTACCACCCCCACCACCCACATTTTTAAGTGAAGATTTAATTCGAAGAACCCTTTTTTTTTTTTTTTTTCCAACGTTTATTTATTTTTGGGACAGAGAGAGACAGAGCATGAACGGGGGAGGAGCAGAGAGAGAGGGAGACACAGAATCGGAAACAGGCTCCAGGCTCTGAGCCATCAGCCCAGAGTCCGACGCGGGGCTCGAACTCACGGACCGCGAGATCGTGACCTGGCTGAAGTCGGACGCTTAACCGACTGCGCCACCCAGGCGCCCCAGAACCCTTTTTTAATGTAGTGAAAAAGAAGTCTGGATTTGGAGCCAGGTAACTATGGGATTGAGTCTCATCTGCTACTTAACAACTGTCTGTGTATTTTCTCAACTTGGAGCTTTAATTTCCTCATGAATATAATGGAGATGGAAAATAGTACCTGTGGGATTTTAGCCTATTATACCTAGAACACCCACAAAAAAGCTAAAATCCCTCAAGTGCTGTTACCATCTCCATCTACTATTGTAGTCAACTGGTATTGTCATTTTACCAGTTTTATTTTTTTTAATGTTTATTTATTTTGAGAGAAAGAGAGATTGTGAGTGGGAGAGGGGGAGGAGAGGTAAAGACAGAGAGAGAGAGAGAATCCCAATGCAGAGCCTGATGACGCCCTCAATGCAGAGCCTGATGACGTGGGGCTCGATCTCCAGAACCCTGAGATCATGACCCAAGGCAAAACCAAGACCTGGGTGCTCAACTGACTAAACCACCCAGTCTGCCCCTTCATTTTGCCAGTTTGAGTGAAGTATAAAAACCTACTTCCCTTTATGTCTCTTTACTCCCTCTCTCCTGCTTATAATTATTTTCACGCTTTCCTTTACATACATATTGAAACACATCAAACAGTATTATAATTTTTCTTCAACTTACAAGCGTATTATAGAAAACTGAAGAGAAGGCAAGTCTGTCCTACTTACCCATATTTTTGCTGTGTCCATCCATCCATTCATCCATCCTTCCTTCCCGAGATTCCTTCTTTGTTTCCCTCCTGTTTAGAGAAACTCTTCGGCCATTCTTTTAGAGTTAAGTCTGCTGGTGATATAGTCACTTTTATTTGCTTTATTTTCATTCCTGGAGGCAACTTTTTTTCCTGGATATAGGATTGTGTGTTGATAGTCCTTTTTGGTTAGCATCTAAAAAATTGTGTCACTTCTGGTCTCCATGGTTTCTGATGAGCCATCTGTAGACATTCTAATTGTTTTTCTCCCTATAGGTAAGGTGTTTTCTCTGCCTTTTTAAGACTTTTTCTTTAGTTTTTAGAGGTTTAATTATTATGTGTCTTGGTATGGATTTCTTTGTGTTTTTTCCTTTATAGGGTTTGCTCAGCTGCTTCACTGTAGGTTTTTGTCTTGCCACACTGAGAAGTTTTTAGCTATTATTTCTTCAAGTATTTTCTCAGCCCCTCTCTGTCCTCTCTTTTCCGGGATTCCGATAATGTGAATATTAGATCTTTTGTTATAGTCCCTTGGGGCTGTGAGGCTCAACCCCCCCCTATTTCCCCCCCCAATCTCTCAGTTTTTCACATTGGGTAGTTTCTGTTTTTCTATCTTTCAGTCCATTGAATATTTCTTCTTCCATTCTGCTGTTTAGACCTTTCTCTGAACTTTTTTTCTGGTTATTGTTTTTTTTCCAGTTTAAGTTCCCATTTGGTTCTTTAAAGCATATTTGTTTGTTGAGACTTTGATTTCTGAGACTTTTCCCCCATTTATTCCAAACATTCTTGAATATTTTATCAAGACTGTCTGCCTTAATGTCTTCATCAGATGATTCTAACATCTCTGTAATCTTGATGTTGGTTCTTTTGGTTATTTTTGTCATTCTGTTTGAGATCTTCCTGGATTTTGATTTTTTCCCCCAAATTTTTATTTAAATTCTAGTTAGTTAGTACATAATGCAGTATTGTTTTCAGGAGTAGAATTCAGTGATTCATCACTTCCGTACAACACCCAGTGCTCATCATGACAGTTTTTGCATTTTCTAATTGAAATCTTATACGTTTTTATACTTTGTTCTGAGTCTTTGGATCTTACTCAAACCATTTATTTTAGCTGACTTTTTTTTTTATACTACTCTGGCAGGAAAAGCAAGGTGGAGGTGCTGCCTCATTACTGCCAGGTAGAGATTGAGCCTCCATGGAAACCTTGGTTGGGCGGGGGTGGGGGGGGGGCATTACATATTACTCCTAGGTGAGAGTCCAGGCTTCCCCACATAATCTCCATTGTAACTGTTCAGGGAGAGTTCATTACTGACTGGCAGGGACGAAAGCCCTGGCTCCCTGCTTGACATACTCTAACATCATCCTAATGGGGCCTTTATAGCCTTGAGAGTGGAATGCTAGGCTCCCTACTGGGACTTTGCTGGTGGGGGTGTGAATGGGATGGGTGACTTTAGGTTATTAGCTTAAAAATGGATTACTATTTTTATGCCTCTTGATTCACATTGCTAGTAATTATGCCAATCAACTTGATTTTATAAGGAGTTCAGCTCTGTACCTGTTGTGTTTGAGGTGTTTCAGGGGCAGCTCTGTGTTATCCCTATTTATAACTTGAAAAGTAGTGTAGGAAAGTGATCTGGGAGAAGTGGTAGATTGGGGAATTTAAAATAATACGTGATTGTTGAGGGTAGCTTGTGTAGATGAGGCTTACCCATGTGGAGGAGGTCAACATGGCTCAAGATGGAATTCTGGAAGGCTGCCGTTTAAAAGAGGATAGGCAGAAGAAAAGGAACAAAATGACCCAAGAGAACCCACCGGAGAGCTAGAGACAAAAACCGTGTATTGCAGAAACCAGTAGAAGAGAACTTCAGGAAATGTTGAGTATTGAGCAGAGTCACATATGTTAGATTGGTTAAGTAAACCAAGGGTGAAAATCCTAATACTTACTCATTGGCAATGAGTAAGTCACAGAAGGCAGTGTTAGTGGGATGATAGCAAAAGAAGTCAGATTACAATGAATGGGACGTTAAGAAAAATATCGATGGAGGAGAAAGAAGGAAGGTAAAAACTGAGGTGCATGTGTTTTATTAATTTTATTACAAATTAAAAAAAAAATGTTTCTTTTTGAGAGAGTGTGAGCTGGAGAGGGGCAGAGAGAGAAGGGAACAGAGGATCCAAGGGATCTCTGCACTGATAGCTGTGAGCCCAATACAGGGCTTGAACTCACGAACTGAACTGTGAAATCATGAACTGACTGAGCCACCCAGGTGCCCCGGGGGTACATGTGTTTTAAAATTAAAAATTCTTACTTACATGCTGAAGAAGAGCTAGTATGATAGGAAATACACCAGAGAAGGAAGGGACTGTTGATGGCAAGGACCTTTGATAAAGTGGAAGATTGAACCTAGAGCACAAACGAAGCATCAAAAGTTGAGGACAGTGATATATATATATTTTTTTCCTCCTGAAAGGGTGGAAAGGATAGAAACAAGACAAAGCTTGATGGGAGTCTCAGAAATAGGGAAAATAATCTAGATGTACATAAATGCTTTTCAAGAAATTTTTACCCAAATTAGTAATTTAATAGTTTACATTAGAGGCATGTCAGAATTGAATATATTTTTAAAAAATATGCTGATGATCCAACAGTTCTTATATGCTAAAAGAAAAAAATGGCAATATGATGAGCAATTAAGAACCAAAATATAGTAAATGTTTTAAATTATCTCTGAGTAGCAAAAAAAGGGGGGTGCTAAATAAGCCATTTTTAAATTACCCATTGACAAAGATCAATGAAAGGTTACCTGTTGTAGGTAAAGATATGGGGATAAGGATACTCTCTTACACTGCTCCTGGTATCTTAAAAGTAAAAGCTGAATTAAGCCTTAAATTTCATATACTATGATCCAGTGTGGCTATATTTCAAGGAGTTTTTCCCGATATAGTAATTTACTAGTAGAATGGTAGAAGATTTAGATACATTTTGTAACAATGTTACTTTTAACATTTTGGAAATGGTTTATGTGGTCAATGATAAAGATGGATTGAGTAATGGCTAGTGTTATTAAAATTAATTTTGAGACACCTTGGCAAGGAGGAGATGCTCATTAAGTAGGGGAGGAAAGTAGATTATAAAACCATATACAGTACAATACAAGTTTAATTACATATGCACAGGGAAACAAGGACTTAAGAGTAAACATTTCTGGATGATTTTTATTTTTGGTTTCTTTTTTTTCTGTGTCTGGATTTTCTTCACTGCACTTACAATATATATCCTATAATAGGGAAAAAGAATTTTAAAAACTTCAGTGCTGCTGAATGCACTCCTAAGGGAATACAGTTGGTGACCAGTAGCTTTCTAGAGTACAGCTTGTACTTTATCGATAGTCTAGCCTTATCCTTTGACTTGAGAAGTATACCTCCAGGGATTTTTACTAAGGAAATGAATAAGAACCATAAAGATTGTTTTACAAAGATTTATTGTGATATGATTTATAATGGTGACATGCTCTCATTGTCCTAAATAGGCCAATGGTTAAAATATAGTTCATTCTTCCGGTGGACATAAGGCAGATCAATGCAGTCTGTGAAGAACGGTTTTGCGAGTGTATATGATGAAACAGGAAGTTTTCATGCTATCATTTACACAGAGAAAAAATATAAAATGGTATAAGTTTTATCCTGATTTTCCTCCTTAAAATAAAAGAAAAAACAACGGGAAGAAAGAGATCCAAATATGGAGTTGTTTTCTTTATACTGTTAGACGTTTTCTACAGTGGTCATTATTTTATAATTATAAAGTTGTAAATAAATTTGCTAATTGATAGAAAAAGCCTCTGTATATCTTTTACTTCAGTTAGTTTCTCCATTATGTGGTAAACACAGAATAGACTAAACTCAAGATTTATTTTATTACTTAAACCTTAGGAAAACATCTTTCTTAAAATCTGACTTGCATGTCTTTATTTTTCTGTGACCAAATTTTCTTCTGTCTTTTATAAGAGATTTATGTCTTGGTTTCTCTTTTGCTCCAATGATAATGTATGTGTGATTTTTTAAAAACTGAAAAACTAAGTGAGGGGCACCTGGGTGGCTCAGTCGGTTAAGTGTCCAACCCTTGATTTCAGCTCGGATCATGATCTTACGGTTCGTGAGATCGAGCCCCCAGTTGGGCTCTGTGCTGGGCTTGGAGCCTGCTTGTGATTGTCTCTCTTCCCCTCTTCCTCTGCTCCTCCCCTGCTCATTTACTCTCAAAACAAACGAACGAACAAACAGAAAAACCCTAAGTGAAACATTAGTGAAGATTTCATTACAAATAAGATTTTTTTTTTACCATATCATATGCAAAGATGAAAGCAATACAACGGCATGTAAAATAAAAAGTAAAAGTTCCCTGCTATCCATTCCATTACTTATCCAATGCTTATCCATTCCATTACTTCCCACATTTTCATTCTCTAGTCGTAATCACATGATAAAATGCAACCATATTCAGTGTATTAGTTGAGTTTTGACAAATTTTTGTGTCAAAACTATGTAGCCATGATCACAAGCAAGATAAAGAATACTCCATCACCCCAAGAAAGTCCCTTGTGTCTATTTCCAATTAGTAACCTCCAAAGGTAACCACTATATTGACTTTAATTAGTATAATTTAATTTTGCCTGATTTGGACTTTATATCCTGTAATTATAAAGAACATACTCTTTTTTTGTCTGGTATGTTTTTGCTTTGCATATTTTTGGGATTCATCCATGATCTTGCTTATTTTGGTAGTTTGTTCCTATTTGTTGCTTGGTAGTGTTCCATACTATGGATATACCATAATTTATTTACTCTTTGATGGAACATTTGGGTTGTTACCAGTTCTTAGGAACTATGAATGAAGCTGCACTGAACATTCATATACTGTATGTTACTATATGGATTCATATTTTCATTTCTCTTGGATTAAAACCAAGTTGTGGAGGGGTACCTGGGTGGCTCAGTCAGTTAAGCCTCTGACTCTTGATTTCAGCTCAGGTCATGATCTCATGGGTTCATGAGTTTGAGCCCCATATCGGGCTCTGCACTGACAGTGTGGAGCCTGCTTGGGATTCTCTCTCCCTCTCTGCCCTTCATTTGCTGTCCCACCCCCTCATATAAATAAAACTTAAAAAAAACCCAAGTTGTAGATGATCAGGTCATATGGTAAGGTCATAAAGTCATTAACTTTGGAATGTCGTTTCACAGTTTCTTGTGAAAAGGTTGTACCAGTTTCTATTCCCACCAAAGATGTATGGAAATTCCAGTCATTCTGGGTTCTTACCAGCATATTTTAGCCAGTCTGCTGGATATGTAGTGGCATCTCACTGTGGTGTTAATTTGCTTTTCTCTGATGACGCTGAACATCTTTTTATGTACATCCCATTTGTCTTTTAAAATCCTTTGTCTTTTTAAAAAATTGGGTTGTTGATGTAACTGAGCTGCAAGGCTTCTTCCATTTGAAATTAAGCCCTTTGTTTAAAAAGAAAAAGGGGGGGGGGCGCCTGGGTGGCTAAGTCGGTTGAGCGGCCGACTTCGGCTCAGGCCATGATCTCTCGGTTCATGAGTTCGAGTCCCGTGTCGGGCTCTGTGCTGACAGCTCAGAGCCTGGAGACTGCTTCAGATTCTGTGTCTCCCTCTCTCTGCCCCTTCCCCGCTCATGCTCTGTCTCTCTCTCTCAAAGATGAATAAACGTTTAAAAAAAAATAAATTTGAAATACAAGTCCTTTGTCAGCTATATGTATTGTAAATATTTTCTCCTTGACTTGTTGTTTGTTTCTATTATATATAATGTGATATATATTATATACTATATTATTATTACATAATGTTATTTGTTGACATATAATGGAGATATACTAGTTTCAAATGTACAGCATAACGATTCAATGTTTACATATACTGGGAAATGATCACCATAAGTTCATAACATCTGTCTCTATACATATTTCTTCCCTTTTAATATTTACATCCTATATCTATAGTTTTACTCCATTGGCCAGAACTTTTAAACTTTAAAAATAACAAAATAGTTAAAATCAAAATAAACGTGGTAGTAGATGTCCTTGTTTTGCTTCTGATTTTATTTCTCTACATCATATAAAAAATTTTACAGATTTTTTGGATTAAGTATCCTATGAGGATTTTTATTAATGTTACTATTAGCAGTGTAATTTTATCAGATGCTCTTTGGCATTTGTTATTGTTAGACCATTATTAGTCGTATCCCTTGATGTTGAATGGTAAGAAATATCTAGGATATACATCACTTGATTAGGGTATATTAGTACACTGAAGAATTTTATATACTATCATTTTACCTGGTCAGTTTCTGGTTTACTTTAATTGTATCGTATGTGTGTTTATTTCCCTTTTCTGGGTACATAAAAGCTGTGATCAAGATCATATTTGTCTTGTAGGATGAATGGGATGACATATTCATCTTCACATGCATCAAGAGTTTTAAATTGTGCATTTTAAAAATCTGGGCTTATCACTATGGACATTATTCCAGATACTCATTTTGTTCCTAGTTCTTAGAGAATTTTGTCCGTTTTATCTTCTGTTAATTCACTTCTCTCCTTTTTGAGATAACAGCTTTGTGTGTAATTTTTTTTTCTTTTTTAAATTTTGTGAAAATATTACCATAATGAAGCATTTTAATTCTATTATAGGTCTGTGTAGAAGAGTATCTTTATCTTATTTTTGTTACAGCCTCTTTCCCTTGAATATATGGATTTTCTGGATATTTTTTTTGAGTGCTACCAAATGGCCAACATACTGCCTCTTTTTCACAGAATCCAAGATGACTAAGCTATTCCTGCCCAGTGGTACTCATTTAGATTTTCTAGAATGGTCTCCACCTCCATCCCAAAGTATTAGTTCTTAAATTGTCAGTGGTATCAATTGATAGATCTTTGTTTTTATCTTTTATTATGTTCTGTTTTACTTTGGGTTTAATCATTTTTTTAAAAGTTTTATATTTTATTGCTTTTTTTCTTTTGATAAACATTCAAAATTATGATTTCACCTGTGAAAATTGCATCAGTCATTTGGTATTTGTAGAAATCTTGTTTTAATTTTTTTCTCATTCAAATTGTTTTATATTTGAAATTTAAATTTTGGTTGATTTCTGCTCTTTTATTCTATTTTTAGCATTCTGGAATTTTTGGACATTAGAGAAGATATCTTTCAAATGTTGAGGGGCCCAAAGCCTGTGTAGTTTTGGCGTTCCCCCTTTAAGAAAGAGGCTACAGAATTATATACATGGATGGATATTTATTTAGAATGAGAAAAGAAGTCATTTGTGTAAATGAAAGGCATGAGTGAATGAAGGGCCCATTCTTCGTTCATTTTGTGGCAAATCTGCCTTTGCTTGAAAGGATAAAATTTGGTTGATGTACATTGAATCTTCATGAATCTTCTCTGCTTTGTGTCCTATATTTTTGACTGTGCCATAATATTTTTTTCAACTTCCAGTGGTTCTAATAGTTTTTGCACCGATTCATACTTTTTGTTGCCTAAATAATATCATTCCATTATTTCATGATGGCATTTAAGAATCTGGCTGTAGCTGTTGCCAAATAAATTTTACCATGTTCAATATTGATGTTTTCATACTTGATTTCTTCTGTGGACTCAGTTTGATGCATTTTTTTGCCCACCCTTTTGTTGTTAGCCTTCTGAGTACCACATTGTTAGATTTTATTTAAAAAGAAATCCTGGGACCCTACGACCCAGCAATTGCACTACTAGGTATTTATCCAAGAGATACAGGTATGCTGTTTCGAAGCGACACATGCACCCCCATGTTTATAGCAGCACTGTCAACCATAGCCAAAGTATGGAAAGAGAGCAAATGTCCATCGATGGTGAATGGATAAAGAAGATGTGGTGTATATATACAATGGAGTATTACTCGGCAATCAAAAAGAATGAAATCTTGCCATTTGCAACTACGTGGATGGAACTGGAGGGTATTATGCTAAGTGAAATTAGAGAAAGACAAAAATCAGATGACTCACTCATCTGAGGACTTTAAGAGACAAAACAGATGAACCTAAGGGAAGGAAAACAAAAATAATATAAAAACAGCGAGGGGGACAAAACAGAAGAGACTCATGAATATGGAGAACAAACAAGGTTACTGGAGGGGTTGTGGGAGAGGGGATGGGCTAAATGGGTAAGGGGCATTAAGGAATCTACTCCTGAAATCATTGTTTCACTATATGCTAACTAATTTGGATGTAAATTTTAAAAAATAAGAAATAAAAGTAAAAAATGAAAATAAAAGAAAAATCATTCTCAGGAAAGAAACCAAAAAAAAAAAAATTTATGTATATATATTAAAATATTGCTTAGTTAAAAAAAAAAAAAAGAAATCCTGGGGTGCCTGGGTGGCTCAGTCATTTAAGTGTAGGACTTAATACTGACTCTGGTCATCTCATAGTTTGTGGGGTCAAGCCCTGTGTCGGGCTCTGCATTGACAATGTGGAGCCTGCTCAGAATTCTCTCTGTCTCCCTCTCTCCGCCCCTCTCCCACTCCCACTCCCTCCTCCCCAAATAAATGAACCTTAAAAAAAATAAAAAGAAATCCTGTTGAGCTTCTTTTTTTCTACTAAAGCCACTTGATCACGATTAGTGGTTTGGCCTCTTTGTATTTTTCCCTCCATACTTTCTCATGTTTGACCTGTGTTTTAGTGTCTTTATTTTACAGTGGCTTTTAAGGAGCAGCATTTATCTTCATTACCTGTAGTGTGGGTGGGGAGTAAGTCACCTTTTCATCCATGAGTGTTTTTTGTCCTCATGAGTTGTGGCTGTGGGCAAGAATGTGTGCAAATCTATGAAGAGCTGGTTGGGAGGTGAAGTAGCTAGTGCACATTTTCTCTTTCCCTAAAGCATTTAGAGATTGGTTAAGTAGGGGAGAATTTATATTGTTTGGGTTTTATTGCATGAATTCATGTTGTCATAATTCTAGTAGCAGTGGTAACTGATGCCTTTCAAATGAAATCAAGTGAAAATTGATAGGATAATCGGTTATTCTCTTGGAGTAAGCCTTCTGTGCTTCTTTTTGGGAGAGAGAGAGAGAGAGTGAGTGAGTGTGTGTGTGTGTACACATGCAAACTATTGCAGACTGTTTTTGCAGTTTCTGCAAATTAAAAGTCAGTTTTGCTAGTACTGATAAAAATGTTTCTGACACTAACACAATACTGCTTGCCTTTTTTAGTGTTAGTAACGACAAAGTATTTGTTCTTTTAACACACAGGAAGAGCATGAAACTGATTTTCCTCCGTGGGACTCTCTTCCCCAGTGGAATAAAGTTAGATAGAATGAGAATTTCTTTCCCTCTTAAACTCTGAAAAAGACCACTTCCTCTATTTTGCATTTTTGGGTGGTGGTTATAGCACTTGTTTTGAGGTTTGACCACCCTTTGTTCAGCTATTTTTATTTTTACATATCATTTTGAGTACACTTAGTGGTATTTTAACTATAACATCTTGTATAATGAAACTCATGCATGCATAGTATGTCTTAAAACACCACTGTTGTTTTGACTTAATTTGTATTAATTGGTTTGTGCTATTTCTGCTTTATCTGAGTTGTTTTTTTTCTTTAACAAATGAATGCCTAGTTTGCCACAGCTGAGCTAAAAAGCCAAATCATACTTTTAATAGATTTGCAATGTTTGCTTTCTCTGCTTAACATTTAAATTATGTAAGATATGACATGAATTTCAACTGCTTGGTTGCTCTATGTCCCCACCCTCCCACCCCCAGTAGGGGACAGACTTTTTTTTTAAATGAATTTTATGTTTGCAGTTTGCCTTCACTGCTAAAGGCTAAACATAAATCTGGGTAGTGCGTGTTACAGTATTCTTTCAAATGCCTGGGATCCCATAATAGTGTAGTACTTAGTTTCTAAGTACTTAGTACTTAGATAGGACTGGATGTCAGGCAGTAGTATCCACTGAGCACTTTAGTGCCAAGGACTGTGAAGAGAAGGAACAAAATACTGAGGGAGAGGGGCACCTGGGTGGCTCAGTCAGTTAAGCGTCCGGCTTCGGCTCAGGTCATGATCTAGCGGTCCGTGAGTTCAAGCCCCGCGTCGGGCTCTGTGCTGACAGCTCAGAGCCTGGAGCCTGTTCCAGATTCTGTGTCTCCCTCTTTCTCTGACCCTCCTCTGTTCATGTTCTCTGTCTCAAAAATAAATAAATGTTAAAAAAAATTTTCTTTAAATAAAAAAAAATACTGAGGGAGAGAGGCCCCCTTCTCCTCCCCCCAATACAAGAGAAATAATGACGGATGCTTTCTGTGGAACAACATAACAATTAGAAGTTCAAAGTAATATACTAACAAAGCAAGGGCTTGAGTGCTCAGAGGGTATGGAACTGAAATTCAGGGCTCAAGTTGTAATCTGAAGTTCAGATGAGGGTAGCTGTGGTAAACTACAAATGAGGTACAGAAGGGGCAGTTCTGGGGGGCAGCCAGTGTGTGCTAAACATAGGAAGTTCACACATTTTACTCTTACTGGAAACTATGTCCTAAATTGAATTGGAACTCCTGATTTTGTTATGTGAATGGGAGTAAAGATATAGAACTTTTACCCCTTATTATTTTTTTTAATCATTGCTTAGCTTTCAAAAGTCTTACTAAACAAATTTCAGAATCAGTGAAACTTGATAATTTAAATACAATTTAAGCATCTGTAAAATAGTTAACAATGGCACACTTCCTGGCACAGAAAGTTCAGTATACAAAATGCTAAAAATTATGTAATAGCATACATAAACAGTGCTGTTCAAGGAAGGAAAACCAAATTATGTTGTAGAGGTTCTAATGTGTTAATGTTTTGCTGTATGCTTTTCTATAATATTCCCAGACAGAAAGTCTTAAATTTGTGTAAGTACATGGAGAAAAGTCTACTGAGATACTAAACTCCATCCTCCCTCAAAATGGGATCAGTTGCTGCTGCTGCTCCAATCACTACTCCGTTCTGTACGGCACAGTAGTATTCCGTGTAAAAAATTACCATTTTACAAACCAAATAGAAGATAGAATGGAAGAAGAGGCCCCTTGTACGACAGCAAACAAAAAGTTCTTTTACACACCAAAAAAATGTGTAACATTTTTATCAAGAAACCTAAAAATGCTACTGTGGTTCACAAAGAAGACTTAAAGAAATAGAAAAACACACTATATTCTTGGATTTGAAAATGCAAGCTCTTAACTATCAATTCTGAAAGCTAGTAACTAACTGTAAACTCTGAAATCTGTAAACTAACTGGCATTCTAAAATAAAAAACCTAAAAGGATTAAAAAAAACAAAACACAAAAACCAAACTCCACCAGTCTGTTGTCAGCTATTTGTGTAAGCTCATTTTGTAGATGAGTGAAATGAAGTTCATCAAATAACCTCTCCAGGGTTACAAAGCTAGGAGGTGGTTAAAGCAAGGCTTCCCAGTAAGGTGAGTTTGAGGGCTCAGACGTAATAATAGCTAATACATAGTAAGCACTTACATCATTAACCGTTACTGTTCCAGGTAAAGCACTATATATTTTTTCAGATAGAATAACATCTAAATATATGTAGAAAATAGGAATTTGTGAGACTTTTCTAGAGAGGTTCTAAGGATAATGCATGCTTCGTTTATAGATTTATGGGTCCTTTAGAATTCCTGCCTCCCCGTCCCACTCTTCCCCATCCCTAAGCAGTGTTCCAGCACCTTCTCCTATGATCTGCTCTTCTGCTTCTTTATATGTCAGATAATCATATATAGTATGTGGATTTTTTGGGGCCGTCTATTATGTTCTGTTAGTCTTTTTGCCTATTCCTATGTCTATGTCATTCTTTCTCTCTCTTTTTTTTTTTTTACAGAGAAGTTTTATTCTTTCTTATGAGAACTCCTGGCAACATTTAAATATATACCATAACTATGGTGTTAGCCATAGTCATTATGTTGTATGTTACATCCCCAGTATTATTATTTTTTTAATTTAATTTTTATTTTTTTAAAATTTACATCCAAATTAGCGTATAGTGCAACAATGATTTCAGGAGTAGATTCCTTAATGCCCCTTACCCATTTAGCCCATCCCCTCTCCCACAACCCCTCCAGTAACCCTCAGTTTGTTCTCCATATTTATGAGTCTCTTCTGTTTTGTCCCCCTCCCTGTTTTTATATTATTTTTATTTACCTTCCCTTAGGTTCATCTGTTTTGTCTCTTAAAGTCCTCAGATGAGTGAAGTCATCTGATGTTTGTCTTTCTCTAATTTCATTTAGCATAATACCCTCCAGTTCCATCCATGTAGTTGCAGATGGCAAGATTTCATTCTTTTTGATTACTGAGTAATACTCCATTGTGTGTGTATGTGTGTATATATACATACATATACATACATGTACATATACATACACGTATATATACATATACATATATACACACACACATACATACTTACATACCACATCTTCTTTATCCATTCATCCATCGATGGACATTTGGGCTCTTTCCAGACTTTGGCTATGACTGATAGTGCTGCTATAAACTTGGGGGTGCATGTGTCCCTTCAAAACAGCATACCTGTATCGCGTGGATAAATGCCTAGTAGTTCAATTGCTGGGTCGTAGGGTAGTTATATTTTTAGTTTTTTTGAGGAACCTCCATACTGTTTTCCAGAGTGGCTGCACCAGCTTGCATTCCCATATGTCATTCTTTCTTAATTTTATAAATGGTTAGGACAAGCCTTGCTGATGTGTTCATTCAATAAAAATTTCATTGAACGAATATTTGTGGCCAGTACTATGTGCTAGGAACTGTATAAGTGCTGGCAAAACCTCACTGACCAAAGCAAAAAATTCTCATGGAGCTGACTCTTGTAAAGAATTTCTCGGGTATTTTTCCTGTTTATAAATTTTATAACCATCTTGTGGTTCTGTCAAGTTCATTGGTAAACTCAATAGGTTTATTTATTTTAGATTGTATCATATAAAGGAAAATTGACATTTTGACAATTATGCCCCTGAACATAGAATGCTTTTCACTTCAGATATATCTCCCCCTGCCTTTGGCCAGCTGACCAGTTGCCTGCCTGCCTGACTGACTTCCTTTCCTTCCTTCCTTCCTTCCTTCCTTCCTTCCTTCCTTCCTTCCTTCCTTCCTTCCTTCCTTCCTTCCTTCCTTCCTTCCTTCCTTCCTTCCTTCCTTCCTTCCTTCCTTCCTTCCTTCCTTCCTTCCTTCCTTCCTTCCTTCCTTCCTTCCTTCCTTCCTTCCTTCCTTCCTTCCTTCCTTCCTTCCTTCCTTCCTTCCTTCCTTCCTTCCTTCCTTCCTTCCTTCCTTCCTTTTTACATGTTTATTTAGAGAGAGAATGAGAGAGAGGGTGTGTGTGTGTTTGTGCACGTGTGTTGTGTTTGTGTGTGTGGGTGTGGGCGGTGAGGGGACAGAGAGAGAATCCAAAGTAGACTGCACTGCACACTCAGCACAGAGCCAGACATGGGGGCTTGATTTCACAATTGTGAAATCATGACCTGAACCAAAATGAAGAGTTGGATGCTTAACTGATGGAGCCACCCAGGTGCTCTGGCCTTTATTTAAAGCTTTATAATTTCTTTCTATAAAGGTCTAGAATATATTTTATTAGATTTACTCCCAGTTACTGTATATTTACTGTTGCTATTATAAATGGCATCGTCTGTTTGGCTTAAGTTTTGTAATGGCTTGTGTACAGAAATGGCTTTTTTTGGGAGGGGGTTCTGGGGATCATTATATAGATTTTTGTATCCAAACACCTTGTAGAATTCTGTTGGCAATAATCTGTATCTTCTGTGGGGTTTTCTGTATTAATAAACATATCAAATAATTTTTTTTTTCAATTCTGTTTTTTCATATTGCATTGGCTAGGACTTTAAAATATAGTATTGAATAAATGTAATAAAATGAATAATAAATAATAAATATAAATAGTGGACATTATTTCTTGTTCTTGATTTTTAAAGTTTCACTGTTAAAAAAATATTTCTGCAGGTTTTTAGTTTCCTCTAGTCCCACTTGCTATGTATTTTTAAGATCAGGTGTGACATTTTCTCATGCTTTTCCTGTATCTGTTATGATCATGTTATTTTTCCTTTAATCTGTTCATGTGGTGAATTTGTAACTTTTCAAAAAAAAAAAAAGCCAATGTATCTTTCTGTTCTGGATTCATGGAATACATTCATAATGTGCATTCTTGTTTACATATTGTTTACATACTGTTGGATTCTGTTTGCTAATATTTTATTTATGGGCTTTTGGTTTTTTTTTTTTTTTTTTTTATGGTTTAGTGAAGTTGACCTGTAATTTTCATTTTACCTAATGTCCTTGTCTGATTTGGTATCTAGATTTTACAGGCCTCATGAATTGAGGAATATTTCCTCCTTTCGTTTTCTCTGAATCTGTGTACTACTGGAATTACCTGCTCCCTGAAAGTTTGGCGGAACTGGCTTTTACCACTTCTGGACCTGATTTTTGTATATGTGTAGCAAAGTTCTTTTCTTTCTTAATTTTTTCTTCTTATGGTCCTAGGACTCTTCAGGATTCCCCTCCCTCCCTTCCTTCCGAGTGTTGAGCGTGGTAGAGGGGGGGAGAGAGAGAGAGAGAGAGAGGGAGGGAGAGGGAGGGAGGGAGGGAGGGGACCCCAAGCAGGCTCCATGCTCAGCACAGAGCCCAATGTGGGGCTGAACCCCACCACCCTGGGATCATGACCTGCGCTGAAATTAGGATGCGCGACGCCCAACTGCCTGAGCCAGGTGCCCCAATTCAGGCATTCTAATTCTGTCCCAAGACAGGGGTTAGCTCAAATGAGAGTAGGGAGGTCTTACTGATAAGAAAACACAGGAAAGGAAGAACTTCAGGAATGAGTCGGAATTTGAATTAGAGACTAGACTTTGGGCCAGAAACAAGTTGGGGGTGGGCGGGAGGGAAAGGATCTATTTCTGAGATTTTGTTCAGTAACAAGGATCTCCTCCCACCAGGCTGAAGTGGGAATAGGTGGGCTAAAGTGGTCTTAGCAAGTTGACCACTCCCTGCTCCCTAGTCCCACTCACTCTGGAGTGATGAAACAAAGGTGCACCAACAGAACACAGGACTTGGCAGAAGTAGCAAACAGATTCGGGTTTAACCCCTACCTTCCTTCGGGACTTTAGATATTTTGGTACTTTTTGATCATCCTTCAGAGAGTAAGTATAAAGAATAAGGGACTTCAGTGCATCCTTACGGAGTTCCCTGCTCCATTCCACCACCTTTCCCCTAAGAGAAATGTATTGAGAAAATATAAAATTTACTCCCAATTAGCTAGCTCTTCTGTGCTAGTAGAAGGGGAGACTGTATTATGGACAGTCCCCAAAGGTTTAAAAGTATTGACCTGTATTTAGTTCTTTACAGTCAGTTTATCTTTTATCATTATGTTGCTTAAGTTACTACGAAGATTATTTTCAAGGTTTTCCCATATCTTATATCCTGTTTCTTTTCATAATTGCTTTTAGGATCTTGAAAAATAAATTTCGAAATAAATTATTTAGTATTTTTATTTTTGTCAATCCATACAGTTTTATGCAAACACAGTATATTTAGTGCCTTTCAGAAAAATTCCTTTCCTCTGCTTTTTACATAAGTTTTCCTGAAAGCACTAAAAAATTGATTAAGGCAAATCTCTGGGCCAACCTGGTTTCACTTTGAAGACTAAGTATGAATGAGTTTCTACAGGAAAAATTTTCCATTGCTTTTGTTTATAGATTGAAATTAGGGAAATGAACAAGTAAGTGAGTGTTGCTTAATGAAGCTCTTTTAAAATTTTTGACTTAAAAATTTTTTTTGACTTACTCTCCAGTTTCAGTGTCAGTTGACTTGACTTTAGGTAGAGAGCATGTGACTTTAGACAAGCATGCAATCATTCAAGGTATGCTGCTGCTTAAGAAAAAGACTTTAAAAAATGTGTTAGAACATGGGGAAAAAAAAGATCTTGCTCTCTTGTGGTTTCACAGGGTGCCAGAGGTCTGGTTGCTTGTATGTTTCACTCAATTGCTTTCTGTTCAATGAGTAGGATCACTACCGTGCCTCACAACTTTGCAGACTCACTGCAGAGGAAATAGCAAGAGGTAAAAATGACCTCAAATGAATGTGGCTTTTTTGTGGGATGGAGTGAGTAGACAGTGTGCTACAACTAAATAAATCAATTATGCAGGAAGATCTTTACTTAACTCATCTTTATATTCTTTTCACACTGTGACTACCCCTGCCCCTATCATTTCTTGTTCTTTAAACATTTGTAAAGTGATTAGTTTGTTGTATGTATGTAAATGATTACAGTTGAGTTGTCTAGAATTTTATAATCTTATTATCATTTCTCTAGTAAGCTCTTTCTTTTCCTCTTTTGGGCTGACAGCTTGCTTACTGTGAGTACCTTAAGGTAAGAGATCTTAGACTCAGTATGTGTTGAATGGAACTAACTTCCTTTATCTCATCATGTTGGGTTCTCTTGCATCTGTTTTTGCTAGTTTATCCTGCAAGTTTCTATTGTTTTGGTTGTGTAACCATTTTGTACTTGGAAAAATAAAACTTATTTGTATTTTTCTACCATAAGTCTTGGGTAGCATCATGACCTTTTGTCAGTTTAGTATTGAGTATGAGATATTTTGATAACACTTTAAAGGGGAAGGAGAAATCATTACGTATGGTGAACTTGTAGTTTTTGTGCTCTCAGAAGGTGGAAGGGAGTCTGGATAGTTTTATATCTGTGTTTATTGCAATGCCGGTGATACATACCTAGGAAACACTCCTTTGCCTGCTGGCCAGCTTATTACCAGTGTCAAGGTTGACTGAGATGTGTGGGGAAGATTTGAGGTCTGGACATTTTACTCCATAAATACAGACAAAATAGAGGCAATACATTTATTTTGTTTTCCGAAGGTAGCTCTCAGTGTAATGTAGTGGTTTTGGGCACCTAATCAAGCCAGATTGCTTGGAATCAGTCTCTACCACTTACTGCCTGTGGCTTTGAGCAAGTTACTGAACCTCTTATGTCTCCTTTTCCTCACCTGTAAGATGGAGACAAATAATAAGTACTTACTACCTAATGGACTTCTTGTGAGGTTTCAGTGAACTAATGTAAGCAAAATACTTAGTGCCTGGCACATGATAAACTCTGTAGAGGTATTGTTGCCAAATCAATACATGTGACTCAATGTGTATCTGATGTATGTGTCCCTGAAGGAGTTTGAAATGTAAAACTTAATTTTTCTGCAAGTCTGATCTGCAGTGACTTTTGAATAGCCTCAAAAGTGGGGACTGAAAGAATCAATAAAATGTCTGTATTTCGGTTGTCTTTACTGTACACTGTCTGCCTTCCTCAGGAAATATTTCTTTTGCCTTAGCTGTTCCATGGCCTGGCCGAGTCTGGCTCTTTTGTGATGACCACAGCAGGGAAGCTTGTCCTGGGAGACTGGGTGAGAGTCCCATTGGTTAGGCACAGGAATACTGCCGTGGAACAAGGCGTTTGCTTCTAAGGGCACCTACCTGAACAGATGCCATTTCATCCCTGGGCACTGTAGTGTTAAAAGAGTGAACGTCCAAAAATAGGATTTATTACGATAGTGATTCATTCATTCAACAAATATTTCTCTAGGGTTTATGTGCATGGCCTTAAGGAGTTTGCAGAGACAGGGTTTTCCTGTTCTAAAGTAGAGTGTTAGTCCTAACTGAAGGGGAAGAACATGAAAATGATTTTGCTCTTCCTGCTGTCTCTAAAAATGGACTGATTCTCCTTTATGTATTTATTTGTTTACTTTTGAGAGAGAGAGGGCGCAAGTGAGGGGAGGGGGAGAGAAGCGGGGCTCGTGGTCTCCCTACACAGGGCTCGAACTCACGAACTGTGAGCTCATGACCTGAGCCAAACTCAGATAGATGCTTAACTACTGAGCCTCCCAGGCGCTCTGTCCTGATTCTCTTTTAGAAGTGTAGTTGATGATTGCTCTCTTCATACATTTGAAAGCTTGGGTATGATTTGTTTTGTGGAGGAAGGTCAAAAGGAAAAACTGGTAAGTTCTCTCACCTCTGAATTTCTTGTTGATAAAATGACTACGTTTCTTAGAACTAAAGAAATGCCTGGGGCGCCTGGGTGGCGCAGTCGGTTAAGCGTCCGACTTCAGCCAGGTCACGATCTCGCGGTCCGTGAGTTCGAGCCCCGCGTCAGGCTCTGGGCTGATGGCTCAGAGCCTGGAGCCTGTTTCCGATTCTGTGTCTCCCTCTCTCTCTGCCCCTCCCCCGTTCATGCTCTGTCTCTCTCTGTCCCAAAAATAAATAAACGTTGAAAAAAAAAAAAAAAAAAAAAGAAATGCCCAGCGCATTTTGTTTCCCAAATAATTTAGTGAAATGTCAATATGAATTTATTCATGTTGGCTCTAAAATATTTTATTAATAAAGATAGTCTGCATCTGTACAGGTCTGTCTTGCATTTTGTAAATAAATTTGTTCCTGGCAAGATGTATGAATAATTTTTGAATTGTATTTCCCCACTGACGTAGAGGATTACAAGCTGTGGCACTGCTCAAGTGACACCTGCACCCCAGAACTGTGAAGGTAGCAGTGTCAGTTGGTAGTGCATCCACATCTCTGCTTCCACGGTTCATTTTTTCTTAAACTCACCCTAGCATTTATCACTCAGAAACTGTAATATCTTATCCATTCCGAGACATTAATAAACTTTTTAAAATGTTTCTTTATTTTTGAGAGACAGCCAGAGCGAGAGCGGGCACAAATGTGTGAGTGGGGGAGGGACAGAGAGAGGGAGAGAGAATCCCAAGCAGGCTCAGCACTATCAGCACAGAGCCCGACGTGGGGTTCGATCTATCAACCGTGAGATCATGATCTGAGCTGAGATCTAGAGTCGGACGTGTAACTGACTCACCCATCCAGGCACCCTGAGACATTACAAAATTCGTATTTTAATGTCTTTGTAGATAGGATGCATCTTCCAATTGATGGCATCCTAGAGTCAACAAAAGATGGGCTTTGTTTTCTTGCCTCTGGTTTGACCATGAGTATATACCCGGAGGGCAAGAACTGTTACTCAGTTTATTTTTGTTATCTCCAATGTCTGACTTGCATTTAGAAGCCCACTTTTGCTGAATTGCAGTGTAGCAGTTTTTAGGGTCATCTCACTTAAGTGTTGATTGAAATGAGAGTTTCTTCAGAACACTTCTGCAGGAGGAGGCAAATATTTAAGAGGAGGGCCTGGTAAATGTTAATAAGTAGTTCACGATGACTTCTACTTTCCCCTCCTGCATCCATTCTGTCTTTCTCCCGTGGTTGATTGTCTTGCTTCATACTGACGCCTACCTCAGTGACAAAGTACTGGTACACTTTACCTGAATTTGTTGCTTTTAGCAGATTCCAGTGAAGTGAAAGACTAAGAATGTTATGTTTTTATTTATGATATAGTATTATCTTGTGAGTATCCTTTGAATATTGCACTGTGCCAAAGTCACTTCTCATTATGTAAATGAGGAAATGGGGAGTCCTTGTGTTTAGGGACATAATGTTTATTTTAGTCCATGGTGAAGAACGACCAAACTTCTGCACGTAAGTTTCTGCTTTAGAAGAATCTTCTTCTGAACTATTTTTTGTTACTTTTATTGGTTTGAGATTATCGTATTTATAAGTAGCTCTGTGATTATGAGACTTGGGGCTTTCACACCTTTATCACTGTAAATCATCTGATTTGCTTGAAAGGTAGTGTAGGTCTAGCCTCCCTTTATCTTGCCCCTGAGTACCTTAATTATCAGTCTTGCAAAATCTAGATGTAATCTTAGTGCTAGAAGAAACTGCTTAGCGGCCCTAGTTTTCCATAGCTTTTATATGTAGGTGATTAGAAAACTGAGACCTTAATTACTATTTTTCTGGAAATGATTTTCATGTAAATTTTTTAAAAATAGACTTTATTTGAGAAAAGTTTTAGGGGTGCGTGGATTAAACGTCTGTCTCTTGATTTTGGCTCAGGTCATAATCTCAGGGTTTGTGATTTTGAGCCCCACTTGGGGCTCTGCACTGACAATGTGGAGCCTGCCTGGGATTCTCTCTCTCTCTCTCTCTCTCTGCACCTCTCTCTCCCCCTCTCTTTCTGCCCCTCCCCTGCTCGCTCTCTCAAAAAAATAAAAAATTTTAAAAAAAGTTTTGGTTTACAGAAAAATTGAGAAGATAAAACAAAGTTTCCATATACCCAGCACCTGGTTTCTCTATTATTAACTTCTTAAATTATATGGTATGTTTTTTAAAAACTAATGAACCAATATTGATACTTTATTATTAACCGAAGTTAATACTTTATTCAGGTTTCCATAGTTCTTACCTAATAATCTGTTTTCTGTTCTGTGGTCCCATCAGGATACTGCATTACATTTCATTGTCATGTTTCCTTAGATTCCTCTTCGCTGACTTCCTTTCTTTTTGGTGACCTTGACCATTTTGAAGAGAACTTAGCAAGTATTTTTGTAGAATGCCCCTCTATTGGAATTTGTCTGATGTTTTTCTTATGACCAGACTGGGGTTTTGGGTTTTGGGGGGAGGAAGACACAGGTGGAAAGTGCCATGCTTATCACATCACATCAAGGGTGTGCACTGTCAACACGATTCTTGACTCTTGATGTTGACCATAGTTGTCTGGCTGAGGATAGTGTGTGTGTGGTTTCTCTGCTCTAAAGCTACTAGTCTTCTTCCCCTTGTGTTCCACGTTCTTCGGAAGGAAGTCATTGTGTGTAGCCTGCACTGAAGGAGTGGGGAGGCTGTGTAATTTTGAACAAACATATTTAGATGGCAGAACAGATTGAAAATGTACCTGGAGTTAGTGAAATTTTTGTTTTCAACAAAACCATTGCTGTTTAACCTGCATTCAGAGATTTGGTTTGGCAACAGTTTTCTTTCTCAGTGTTGCAACCTGCACAATTGCGTGGCAGCTACTAGCTGTTCCTCTTTACCTACCTTTTGTGCCATCTATCTATCTGATAATTATTATTTTTGAGAAAATAAAATGAAAGTGAAATGTGGGAGATCATTAGTCAAACTGCTGAATAAAACTTGTTAATATTTTGATCTTCATCGGCTGCTTTTCACCACTTAAAAATATTATTTCTAAAATCAAGTGCTTGGTTGATATGTAAATTATGATTAGAGACCAGAACAGTTTAGGACCCAAAATGATCAAGGGAAAGCACCTTGTCGGAAACCCCCATGACAATAGCCTCTCCTTGTAGTTCCCATTTGTGTGTTTCAATTATAAGGCCTATGTTAAAATTAGATCAGAATTTCCATTGTAGACCCTCAATTTCATAGTTGTGTAACTGCCATATGAACTTGATTGTAAACAAAGGTCTGTAATGATGGGCCTTACTTGAGCAATTAAGGGGAGAAATTGTGAGGACAGGATTTGATTCTGAAGGTGAGTTTAACATTTTTTCTTACGATTTTCCAAATTTCACAATGAATGAGGCTGTATTGTTTTATAATTAAAAAACAACTAAAAATAATACAGTTAGTTATGAATTCTTGACTTTATCATATTTTTTGACTACTTTCCCCAAAGTTAGAACCATTTAAATCCATTTACTTTCTTTCACTTTTTGTGTTTTTGTTGACCAACTGAATCTTTCTAGTCCAGAGAATGAAAACTTACTTCATGTGTCTATGTATACCTTTTTGCAATAGATTGTAACGCTGCTACTATGAAGGCAGCTCAGTTTTTCAGTTCTACTAGCTTATGAATAGAAAAACTACTCTGTTTTTTCACTCACTTGTAAAATGAGTAAAATGCACACAAAAAATTATTAGGGAGAAGGAAGGAGTTCATATTTTATAGATGAGTGTATTAGTTTCCTAGGTCTGCTATAACAAATTAGCACAAGTTTGGTAGCTTTAGACAATAGAAATGTATTCGCTCACGGTTTGGGGGCCCAAAACCTTGAAGTCAAGTTGTCAGCAGAGTTAGTTTCCCTCTGGAGGCTCTGAGTGATAATCCCGTTCCATGCCTCTCTCCCAGCTTGCAGTGATTCTTGGCAGCCCTTGTTGTACTTGGCTGTGTGGACACATTACTCCAGTCTCTGTCTCTGCTTTCACGTGGCCTTCCGTTCTGGGTCTTGTCTGTTTGCGTCTCAGATCTTCTACTCTTTTCTCTTATAAAGATGCAAGGATTTGATTTAAATCCAGGATGACCGCATCTGTACATCCTTAACTTAATTGTATCTGCAAAGACCCTATTTCTAAATAAGGTCCCATTCACAGGTACTGGGGTGTTAGGAGTTAGGAGTTAGTCTTTTTTTGAGTGCCACAGTTCAGCCCACTACAGTGAGTAAACCTTTTCTTGAATCTGCAAGTAAGCGCTGTAAAAGTACTTTTACTAAACAGAGTAATAGTTTTAGTAGCTGACTTAAGTACATACAAATGTGATTCAGAATTTAGTTGCGTATTTATTTTCTCTTCGTGTGGTTTGTGATTGATGTGGCATTCTTGTACTGTGAAATTAGGCTGTGCACATATAGACAAGCTATAATTTGGGATGTTTAAATGGTGTGAGTAAAGTCTTAAATTCTGTGGACACATGCCATTTAGCTCTTGACTTTTTAAATCTACATATTTGGGTATTTTTGTAAGACGAATGTATGGTTCCTTTTGATAGGAACCATGTTTGTCTCCACTTAAAAGAGTTTAAATTTATCCAGTGATCTAGTCTGATTTAAATTTGTGTGCCGCACGGAGGGATTTCATAGAAGCCAAGAATTGCTGGGTGGATAAATGAGGTTAAATAATCAGAAGTAAGAAGGGTAGTCCTTGGTGTGAATAGACAGAACCACTTTCTGAGAAGTGCTGGCCCAGCCTCCTGGCTTGTGGTTTGGAGGAAACCTCTGGTGAGAACATTCTCTCCTTCTCTCCCACTTTGAAATGGAAGCCATGAGAAATTTAGTTCTTATTGTTACTAGGAGAAGAGGTTCAATAAGGCCTTTTATGGGGTGCCTGGGTGGCGCAGTCGGTTAAGCGTCCGACTTCAGCCAGGTCACGATCTCGCGGTCCGTGAGTTCGAGCCCCGCGTCGGGCTCTGGGCTGATGGCTCAGAGCCTGGAGCCTGTTTCCGATTCTGTGTCTCCCTCTCTCTCTGCCCCTCCCCCGTTCATGCTCTGTCTCTCTCTGTCCCAAAAATAAATAAATGTTGAAAAAAAAAAAATTAAAAAAAAAAAAAATAAGGCCTTTTTTTTTTTTTTTTTAAAGTTCACCTGTGCTATAGACCCATGGCTATAGTATTTGGTAATGTCAGTTTTAAAAACAAGCCCCATCCCCCATCCATTCTTGATCCGCATAGGTCTGTTCTGTTTTGTAGCACTTGTTTCAAAAATTGTCATCTTTATTCTGCTTGCTTATGTATTGTCACCCTTACTAAGATGTGAGCTCCACAAGCACCAGGGCCGTATCAGTTTCATTCTCTCTCAGGACTGTACCCCAGCTCCTGAGTAGTAAGTACTTATCAAATATTTGTTGAATGAATGACCTTGATATACCGTGGATACTTTTGAAATCCATACATAGAGACTTATCTCATTCTTTCAGTGGCACTTTTCTATAATGGATCTACCATAATTCATTTAACATTTCCTGTTAACGGACTTTTAGGTTGTTAATAGTTTTTCACAATAACAAAGCTCGTTGAACATTTTGCCTGGGTGTACATATATCTTTGGTAGTTCACAATGTTAATATCCTTCATTTGTACCTATGTTTCTATAAAATAATTAAGCATATTTAAAAATGTATTATTTAAGGGCATCTGGGTGGCTCTGTCAATTAAGTGTCCGACTCTTGATTTCGGCTCAGGTCATGATCTCCTGGTTCGTGAGATTGAGCCCCGTGTCAGGCTCTGGGCTGACAGCATGGAGTCTGCTTGAGATTCTCTCTCTCCTCTCTCTCTGCCCCTCCCTGCTCCCGCGTGTGCGCACTCTCTCTCTCACTCTCTCAAAATAAATAAGTAAACTTAAATTATTTCAGTAATACATTTTTTAGGTATAATTGACCAACATTTTTCTAAATATGTATAAAGTGCTTCCCCTCCCCCCCCGAATCAATAGAAATCTTTTGTCACAACATCTTAAAGGGCATCATAAGCACCATGTACCTACACACTGCTTTGATTACGTCTGTGGGATGGTTCTTGGCTAATCCCTATGGATTAGAAGTATCAGAAGAATTCTGTCTGTTGCATAGCAAGAGTGGGAAAGGAAGGCAACAGCCAGTATAGAGTAAGATTAGAGCATCAAACTCAGCAGTGGTTTTCATTTTATTTAGAATGAAACCCAAAGTCGTTACCATGGCCTACAGGCTCTGACTGCCTCCATTCATGTACTGTTCTCCCTGTCGTTGATTCTGTCATAGCCACGCTGCCCTCCTTGCTGCTGCTCAGCCATGTCACCCATACTCTCACGTCACTGCCTTTAACGTGATGTTCTCTCTGCCTGCAGTGATCTTTCTCCACATAGCAGCGTGGCTGATTCTCTCCACTGACCTTGGATTTTGTCCTCAAATGTCACATTGCAGGCAAAGTCCTCCCTGGCCCTCAATATCGCATTCTCCTTGCTAGCTTCTGCTGCTGTCAGCCCCTTTATTTTCCTTTAGAGGTCATATGACCTTTGCTATATTATACATATTTATATGTTGACGGTCAGCCTTCCACAGAACTGCCACAGCCCCATGAGACCTGGATTCCGTCCTCAGCTCCTTAGACATTGTAGGTGCTCTGTTAGCATTTGTTAAAAGTTGAGTAGAACGTGGGCTGTGAAAATCACCAGCCACCTTTACCTCTAGTTGTGCTCCTACAGATCATTCATTCTGTGTTCTAGAAGAGATGAGAAATTAAGATGGGTTTTAGGATATTTGTATGTGGCAGTGGATTGAAGGGAAAGGAAATGAAAAGGGAAGTAACAGGCCAGGCTCTGGGCAGCAAAAGGAGTTGGTTAGTTACCTGCTTTATGGGGCAGTCTTTCCTTTCTAAGTTTGGAAAGGAAGAGAACCATTTTTTAAGTGCTTGCTTTGAGCTAAGCAGTGTACAGGGTATTTGACCGTGCCATTTAATCTCCACAGTAGCCCTTTCAAGTGAGAATCATTATGGTCATCTGATAGGTCAGGAAATTGAGATTTAAGATTTATTAAAGAGATTTAAATAACCTTCCCAAGATCTCATACCAGTCAAATGGGATATCCAGGCCTGACAGACTCCAAAATCCACATTCATTCCTACACTTAGTTTATAATACCTGAAGGGGGATTCTGTGTATATTAATAATTTACATTTCACATAGTGGCATAAAAATATTAGTAAATTTTTATGCATCTTATTTGACTCCTTGTAACAAACTTTTGAAAGTAGCTATAACTTCAACTTCCCAGGTAATAGTATTTTGTGTTAGTGATGTGCTTTGCTGCAAATTCTACAGCTAGAAAGTAGTGGGAGCTACGGCTGTAAGCAAACCTTCCTGGCTTAAAATCTGATATTCTTTCTATTTTATCATACACATAAAAACAAAGGAATTCTTTATATCATATACAAATTACATTTGACACAGTGTAGGAGCTAAACATGCCATAATAAAATTAGCTGGAGTCTTTTAAAAGATCATACAAAGCAAACTCCTCATTCACACTGAAAGTCAAGACAGAGGTTGACTCCTCCAGGAACACTTCTCTAGTTGTAGAGCTGGGACTATAATCAGGTGTTTTCACACTCTCATGCTCTGCTTTTATTGTTAAAGAGTTTGTGTTTAATATGTCTAGGTCTTTCCCCTTGATTCCCTCTTTCATTCACATATTTTGGATTTCAAAGCCTCCAGTAAATTTTCCCTCCCATCCGGTGTCTCCCAGCAACCAGGTTGGGTTCTTCCCACAGGTAATGGTATTTGTGTATCTTTCTTGTGTATCTTTCCAGAGATATTTTATGCACCATAAAGCAAATAGTTAACTATTTAACAACATATCTTGGAGATTACTCCACATTATTAGTATATGAAGTCATTCTTTTTTTAATGGCTGCATTCATATTGAGTGAGGGTTTTATAATTTAAGCAGTCATTTACTGAAGGACATTTAAGTTGCTTCCATTCTTTTAGATTAAAAAAAAATTCAATAATGAATAATCTTGTACATGTTGTTTCCTATGAACAGATGTATTGGTAAGATACATTTCCAGAAGTGAAATTGCTAGATCAAAAAGTGTGTGTGTGTGTGTGTGTGTGTGTGTGTGTGTGTGTGTAATGTTTTATGTTGCCATCCTTAGACCTTTATTCTTAATGTAGAAATGGAGTGTTTTCATTTTGAATGAAACTTTTAATTTTTTTTTCTATTTGGCAATAGCAGTTTATAATTTTAAAAGTAAGTTATTTTAAGAGTAACAAGATTTCTTTTTTAAACTGGTGGATGTTGCATGCTTTGATGTTAACGTGGCAGATTAAAGAAAGTGTAATGGAAGTGGTGTTGCTTTGGAGTCAGACCTGAATTTGGATCTCAGTTCTACCAACCTACTGACTTTGTGACCTCTGATAGGTCATTTAGCTGCTGAGCCTCAATGATCTCATCGGGAACAATACCAGCCTTACAGAGTTGTTGTGTAGAACTACTGTATTTCATTGATTCTAAGAGACATTTCCCCTGCATTCTGGTGTCTCTGACATTGAGAGGCTTCATAATCAAAGACATGCCATAGTTGATGTTTTTTTATTCTTTCTTGGCACATAAATTAATGTTGGTCTTAAATTTGATGGCATATTAGAATTGATGAAGTAGGTAGTAATTCACAAACTGGCACAAGTGAACTGTGCTAGGGTATGGTATAGGCAGAGCAAGTTCAGTGTGATGGGGAAAGTTCAGGGTTGAGGTAGACTGGTAGGAAGACTTTAAAATAACGGGGCTATAGGAAAAAATTTTGCAAATGATAGATCTTGTGAGGGATTTGTATCCAGAATATATAAGGAACTCTTACAGCGAACAGTAAAAAGGCAACCCAGTTTAAAAGTGGGCAAAGATTTGAGCAGACATTTGTCCAAAGAAGGTACACAAATGGACAATAAGCATGTGAAAAGATACTCAATATCCTGTTAGGGGAAATGCCAATGAAAACTGTAAGGAGGGGCACCTGGCTGACTCAGTCATTAGAGCACGTGACTCTTGATCTTGCAGTTGTAAGTTTGAGCCTCATGTTGGGTGTAGAGATTACTTAAAAAAAAAAAAAAAACTGTAAGGAGATATTACTGTACATCCACTAGGATGGCTAGAATTAAAAAGACACGTACATGTTCAGCAATAAGTATTGGTGAGGATACTGAGAAATTAGAACCCTCAAACACTGTTGATGGGAATGTAAAATGGCATAGCTACTTGGAAAACAAATGGCAGTTCTTCAAAAAGTTGAACATAGAGTTACAGTATGACCCAGCAATCCCACCATTAGGTACGTACCCAAGAAAAGTGAAAGCATATGTTAACCCAAAAGACTATACATGAATGTTCATGGCAGCATCATTCATAATAGCCAAAATATAAAAACAACTCAAATGTCCATTACCTGATAAATGGATAAATATAGTATGATATATCCATGTGATGGCATATCACTGAGAAAGGAATGAGAAACAAAGCACTGATACATGCTGCAACATGGATGAACGTTAAAAATGTATGCTAATAAGTAAAAGAAGCCAGATCCAAAAAACCACATGTTGTATGACTGGATTTACATGAAATGTCCCGATGGGTGGTTTAGTGGTCCTAGGAGTGGGAGGGGATGGGACAAGGGGAAAAGACTGCTAAGGGGTATAGGATTCCTTTTGAGGGTAGTGAAAATGTTCTGGAATTAGACAGTGATGACGGTTGCACAGCCTTGTGAATTACTAAAAACTGTTGAACAACATACTTTAAATGGGTGAATTTTATGGTATGTGAATTATATTCCAATAAAGCTCTTAAAAAGAGGCCCTAGTTCTAGGAATGGCCTGGATTACTTAGCAGATTACCAGTAGAAGAAAAGAGTTAAGTGTAGCAGCAGCCAATTATAACAGTTGGAACCCTGTGTTGATTGGGAAAGTCTGAGAAGAAGGTGGAGAGATGGTGATGTCGGATTTGGGAATGAAACAGAAGCAGTTATCAGCATTGTTACTGTCCTGCTAAGGTCAGGCAAGTAAGAGCCAATAGTGCTGAGACTGTGAATGTGGATCTTGTAATGGTTGAAAATGCTTCCTGCCTAAAGTCAGTATTGGCTCTGAGGTCTGTGTGAGGTCCCCCCTCCCCCCCCCCCCCCCCCCCCCCCCCCCCCGCCATGGGAAGACTCTGATATGGACAGGAAGGATACAGAGATGGGACCCAGGTGAGGCCTGAACAGTTGCATGCCCCAGAGTTCAGGGGCTGTCTTGTTCATCTAAAATGTCCCACAGAGGCCAGTTGTTTAGGCAGCTCCAGTCCACATGAGGGTAGAGGTAAGGAAGACTAACCTACCTAAGGTAATAGCTATCAGAATAGGAAGGATGGGGTGGATAGGGACATTCCCTAGGAGATGAGATTCATTAAAGCAAGAACTGAAAGACACCATAAAGACTTGGTGTGCAAAAGGGAACATCATGGGATTTACTCAAACTTCCCATGGGGATAATATGAGCTATTTATTAATGTCCACATATCATACATATTTAGGCTTACGGCCCTCTGTTTATCACTTCTATCTCTGCCAGTTGTCATTGTACTTTAAAAAAATTGTTAATTCTTATCCTTAGAACTTCATTTAGGCTTTATATGTTATCTTTTGAAATGAGACTGCAATTATTGCAGGATGAGAGCAAATGAATAACTATTAAGTTCAAACAAGGGAAATAAACTCTATCATGCTGTAGGTAGAGGCCACTGGCTTTCAGTCGCTCATTGGTTTCTAAATATTATGGCAGCTCTGAAGGATGGATATGTAGTTGTGTAGGCAGTACCTGAGTTAAGCTTGTCTTACCTACTAGTAATCTGTATATATGAATACTGGTTATAGCCTTGGCAGCCTCCCCACCCCCTTATTAAAATCACTCCCCTGGTACTGTGAACCAAAAATTTTTAGTTCACACGCAGTTCCTTAGTTTTACAAGTTGATAGGGTTTGTGGAGGGAAGGGAAAGAAGGAAAGAGGAAATCTTTTCTCTTTCCTTTTAAAGCCTGTGGGTTCAGGAGGATTAAAAGAATTGAGGAGTAAGGTAACGCTCCCTTTGGTGAGCTGACATCATGAAATGGTGGTTTACACCCTGAATAATTTTCCTTTCACAGAGTCTGAAGCTTTTCTTTCTCTTTTTGACCTGTGCCAAAAATGTTACTAAAGATTCATTTTGGTTTAGAATTTTGCTTTAAAAAACTTTTTTTTTTTAAATGTTTATTCATTTTTGAGACAGAGAGAGACAGAGAGCATGAATAGGGGAAGGTCAGAGAGAGAGGGAGACACAGAATCTGAAACAGGCTCCAGGCTCTGAGCTGTCAGCACAGAATCTGATGCGGGGCTTGAACTCATGGACCGCGAGATCATGACCTGAGCTGAAGTCGGACGCCCAACCGACTGAGCCACCCAGGTGCCCCAGAATTTTGCTTTTTAAAAGAGCAAGCATCACTTGAAGGGGTGAGCTAGGGGTGAACTCCTACCACAGCGTGCTCTAATTTGGACTGATGATTTTCCACCTAGTGCCTCTGGGTGAGATCTAGCTTTCCTGAGGGAGTGTTAGTTTTGATTTGAGAGCAGAGAATGGAAGGAATGGTGGGGAGAGTAGTAAGTGGTTTTCTACTTAGAACATTTTCAGAGGGAAGCTGAAGATAGGTTAAGAGTGGGGTAATGGGAAGTTGGGGCAGGATGATGCGGCTGGGTTGTCCAAGGGGTGCCCCAAAGATAAACTTTTCCTCATTGGTGCAGCTTCTACCTGGCTGTCTGCCCTGGGAAAGGAAAGGAAGGGAAATTCCCTTCCCATCTCTTCTTGGGCCAAATGCCTCTGCTTCAGAGGTTAGAATAGAATTCAGGGTTAATACTGGCTTGGGACCGTATTTCAGTGGTAGCTCTTGTGGTCTGGCCTTATGGACCTAAACACAGATGAGAACAATTTTTCCCTGGGGAAATGAGCACCAACTGACTTAGAAACAAACATTTGAAATAGAACCAGTTTGTAAGTTGACTTTTGTACTGTACTTTTTCTCATTCCATACCAGGCCCATCGGTTTGCAACCGAATACTTCACTTGAGGTGTGAGTATCATCCTTGAGATGGCACAGAAGTCACATGAAAGGCACAGGGTGGCTATAGACAGTCTGACACAATTAGCAACATTGACTGAAGGCCTGAGTTTTGTTAAGAAGAAACTAAAAGGATTACTGGACTTAGGGTATTCTTTATTCTGCATTAGAGTCCTGGAAGATCCATTATGGGGATCTCCGTAATTATACATGTTAGGTTAAATGAAATACTAATTGCAGTCAGGAAAAAATATGTCCTTGAGTAAAGGAATATCAACTATATTGGAAACATTTGACATAACAATAAGAGAGGGTGTTGCAGGGAACAAAGGTTCTCTGTGACTTGACAGCTGCTGTTAAAAAGTGACACCAGGAAGAGCCTGACTCTGGCCCCAGCTGCCTGAAGTTGTTGCAGCCTTCTCTAGTGTTACCAGAGGGATTTACACTGCTCTTGTCTTAGCAAACAGAGGCACTGATAGATAGCTAACCAGGTCCTTGTGCTCTGGGAAATAAATTTCTGACTTCTCATTATAATCTTCATACCTAGAGTGTTTTTTAAGTATTCCAGTATTTTGAGGTTCTGACTATATGCAGTGTACCTTGCTTATTAACTCCAAGAAAGTTCTAAGATGCATGAGGTAGGCCTTGGACATCAAATCTAGTTGGAAATCTATAACAGGGCTTTAACTGGAATTCTACCATATTTGAGTTTCTCTTGAAGCTTGAGAGGCTGAGAATAAAGCAGTAGTTACCAGGTTACCTTCATATTTCAAGAACTTGCCTAAGGTGGCCTTAGAAGGTGGCCTTAAATTGGTTTTGCACATTTAGCCCATTCTTTATCCCCAGTAAATAAAGTGTGGAGAGTTAAGGGTTCTAAGACCAGGATGTTTTTAGAGAGAGTTGTTAGTTTGTGGTGTGTTCTGTGTCTTTTCCTACCTCCACACATAGCTTCTAGAGAGCAGGATGCTTCTCTTAAACCCCTTTCATTGAAGCCAAATGATAAGGGAATGTCTACTAGAATCATTCTGAAAACTCGATATGTATCCCTGGTATTTGGTAGAGTATAATGAATAGTATGAGAATCTGTGGATCCATAGGAGAGCAGAGAGAAAGGAAGAGGGCTGTATAGTTAGTAAGTAATCTGTATTTCAGAGATAGTAGTGTTTCCTTGAGCCTCTGGATAGAACCAGGTTAAACCCTTCTAAAGAGGGATGCTGTGCATGGCCACCTAGAAGATGATATGAACCAGGATGGAAATGGAAATTCCAGGATTTGAGGGTTAGAAGTGTAAACAGCTTCTTCTCACTAAAGTCATGGGAATTGCACATGGAGGGTCTCATGTAAGATTCTTCCAGGAAACCCACAGAAAGTTAGCATGGGCACCAGATTTCATTGGTGCGGCCTTTCAACTCCCCTTACCTCTCCCCAGTCCTTCAGTTCCAAAACTAAAGGAGCCAGAGGTAGCCTTGTTAGAGGTAGAAGAGATGCAAAATGGGGAAAGAAAGAATAGTTGACTGGTGCCCCCTGCCACACCCCCCACTCCACTGCAGACTTCTTGAAAGCTCTATCTCAGAAGGGAGAAAGAAGCTTTTTAATTTAGATGAGTATTGACTAATTGTCAATACTAGACATCTTAACTATTGAAATCATGATGTTTTGGGGCTGATAGTGATTGAACAATTATGTATAATCAAAGAGTGATTGGAAAAAATTAGGAGACTTGTTAGATTTCATTCAGGAGCAAGGAAGAGCTTGCACACGGAAGAGCTTTGAAGGAAAGTATGCTTCTACTCTTTTGAGTTTAGCTCAGTGCATCATTTATACATTCACATGTACACATATATGAAAAGATAAGCAATTGGAAAAGGAAAATGTAAGTATCAGTTCCAAGGTATATATAAAGTTTGGTGTATATATTTTCCAAATCACAGTCTACAGTACTTGAAGTTGGGGAAATCCAGACCTGTCACCTTAAGGATAAGAGAAATTAAGGCATATTGAGATTGTTTTCTGGTTGGGGTGTTGAAGGCCTTGCAAAGGAAGTAAGGTATGGATTGGATTGGCCTTCAGTAGCTAAGACTTACAAGGGCCTACTGTGTGTCATAGGCTGTACTTTGTATTCCACATAGAGTAGTTTTACTTTTCACAACAATCCTGCAAGCTCAGTATTATTTCCATCTTAACAGACATGGAAACTGAGGTTCAGACAGGTTAAATGTGGTGCTTTAATTTCCCATAGGTAGTAAAAGTAGCTGAACTGTATTCTGGTCTGTATAACTCAGGCTCCTTCCACTCCACCCTGCTGCTTCCCTGGTGGCCCCACACACTAGGATACTGTGGTGGGATGAGGCAGTGGAACCTAGGCAGACAGACAGTCCTAGCCAGGAAGAGAATGGGGCATACACTGCTCTCTCTGGCCAGGCTCTTCCGTGGCTGCCTCAGGGCAGCCGTGCTCCGCCCCTTGGGTCAGAGGTTTCTCTTTTCCCATGATCCTTCAGTGCTGCATCTGAAGCAGGCACTGGGACATGCCCTCCTTAAATTATCCCTCTTCTTACCCTTTTCTGTTAAGAAAATGGGCTTTAGAGATGTTAATCAGTTTACCCAAGGCCTCTAGTAGTGGAACGGTATCTGGGTTTGAATTTTAGGTTTTTCAGACCCTGTAGCCCATAAGTTTTCTTCTCATCATGCTGTTACCAACAAAGACTTTATAAGTGCTTGTATTAATAGAAAATGGGCCCTTAGGAAACCTGTTTTGGTTTATTCTGTCATAATTGAAAAAAAAAAACATAATACAGATTTTGTGCATAGAATTAAGAATAGGAAAGTACTGACTTGGAGTGGGGGGGAGCAGAGAACCACAGAATTCTGTACCTGGAATGTTTCATGATGTGGATTCTGTGTGTAGTGTGGGGGAAAAGGGTGAGCTGACGAGGATGTCAAGAAAAAAAGTCTCCCTTTCCCCTCCTCCTGTACCCCATGTTTTTAGAGGACTCCTGAGACTTTCCTGAAAATGGCACTGTGCTCAGAAATGTCCTGTCGTTTGTTTAGAACTCCCCAGTGGCACTTTAGATCTAGCCTCCTGTCTTTACATATGCAAGGGTAGTGAATTTAACCAGTGTGCTAGATTTACGGAGTTCCACACAATTTCCAGTACATTACCCGTCCCAGTGTATAGACCAGACACCGCTCTGTGGCAGTGCTTGGGAACTGCACTCTCACCAGTAGCTGGGGGTCAGGAGAAAGTGGGCTCTCACTCGCCCACTGAATGCAGAAGTGGCCTCAGCCTATTCTCTTTCCTCCCCTTCCCCCTTCTGTTTCTTCCTTAAGGCTGCTATGAATGGGAAGATGGCGAGCTGGCAATTCTCTTAAGCCAAGCAGAATTCCTGTTGTGCAATCTAGTGGCATATAATCAGGAATACTATTCCTGCCATCACAGCATAATGCTCTTGTGTTACTAAGGGCTTCTGACGACCTTACCCACGCCAGGTTGTCAGATTTTATCAGGGGGAAATAGACTCCCTGTGTGAATGGGATAGCTTCCCTCATTCTAAACTTTTCTCTGTATATCTTAACCTTAAAGAGACTTAGCTCCATTTGCCCCTCTTACTACCTGGAAGGCATCCTGCCCTTTGAAAGCAGGCGTTCTCTTTCTTTCTGGGATCCTTCTGCATGCATTCTTTCTTGTGATACCAAGAAAGCACATTACTTTCTCTTTGCTGTCCCCCTTCCCTCTTCTGTACTGTTCTCTATGGTCTTCTGCTATGCAAATACTGTACTTATTTTTTTCTTACGATCTGCTATAGAATATCCTTTCTGGACTGTGGTTGGTAACTTCTAGCAGCCTCAGGAGAGAGACTGTATTCTTTTTTGGCAAATTGCTGGACTATGTTTATAAGTGAGTGTACACACAGTTCCTACAGGAGTAGGGTATTAACCACTTATGTTTTGTTGCCTTCTGAACTAGCATGGTATTGGCATTTTATGCTGTTTCAGTTCTTTGGCCAGTACATTTAACATTCTCTATTCCTCTCACCCACAGCCACAGCGCAGTTACTGGGTGTTGTCTAAAAAGCAGTGGGCTCTGTGAAAATAGGGCCTTGTCCCTGTGATGCTGTCTATAAATAACTGTCAAACGAATGAAACCAGGATAGCAAGAGCAATTGGCTGAGGACTTTAGGTAGTGAAAAATAAGGCTTCGAATGGTGAGCAGCATAGATCAAACTAGAAGGATTTGCATGTTGTGTAAAGTACTGAATCCTGTAAACAGTAGGGGGCCATTAAATTTATGTGTCTTATATAGAGGTGTAATTTGTACAAAAAAGTGCACACAGCTTGTGTACAGCTTGATGAATTTTTACCTATGTGTATATCTGTGTAATTACTGCTCAGGTTCCAGACAATATCTCCAAAACTCCAGATGGGGAGATTATCTTGACTCACAACATTTTGGATACCAAGTCCCAAGGTTGGTTTGTGGTATAAGCAGGATTGGAATTATTACAGCTGTTCCTGGGATTAACGAGTCTTTATACTTGAATAAAAACACTAACTCATATCATCTAATTGTGTGACAGAAATAATAATACAGTGTGGTTAACATTTATCAATCATCAGCATGTCTTGGCACTTTATAAATATTTCTTCAGTTTATCTGCTCCAGGAGGGTTTGTTACTGTCCTATTTTACAGATGCTAAAGGTCAGAGAAGTAACATGTCTCAGTTTCCACAGCTAGAAAGTGGCACAGTTAGTATCAAATCCAGCACTGTCCATCACCAGAGACTGATTTCTTGTTGGTGATATGCTACCTTAAATATCTGGTGCCTGGGTTTAAGTAACAGAAACATGATGTCTTCGTAGTGGGAGAGGATGATTATATACGTTACCTGCTACCTGCGCATGAAGAATGCTCTTTTTAGGCACATTGTGACTTGTGGCTTATAGGAATTTCGAGAGAGAAGAGGGTTTTGGATTCTGTGTCAGTCAGGGCCTGGAGCGGTCTCCTTAGGATGAATTTTTTTTTTTTTTTTTAACATTTATTCAGTTTTGAAAGGCAGAGGGAGACAGAGCGTGAATGGGGGAGGGGCAGAGAAAGAGGGACACACAGAATCTGAAGCAGGCTCCAGGCTCTGAGCTGTCAGCCCAGAGCCCGATGCGGGGCTCCAACTCACGGACCACGACATCATGACCTGAGCCAAAGTTGGCCGCCCAACTGACTGAGCCACCCAGGCGCCCCTTAGGATGAATTTTTATGAAGGAGAAAGATGCTTACAAAGAGGATGGCTCCTTAAAATCGATATATAGCAACAAGGCGATGGTCCCTACAGGTGCAGTTTGAAAACAGGACACAATGAAGATGAAATGTAGACCTAAATATCTAGAAATTCCAGCAATTAGTTTGCCTTAAAAATTAATATCAGTGAAACAAGTGCATGCCAGTGTTAGTTAGCTAAGTGGCAAAATTTTTATTACGTTTCAGGAGCTAAGATGGCCAAAGAAAATGTGAAACTTAAATAGCCACTAAAAGGAAAACAAAATTTGTTTTAATGGCCCTCAAAGTTACTTAAACCCAATAATCTTCTACATACGTTAATGTCTTAATTCTGTCTCAACAGTGCAAAAGAAAAAACAAACCTGTCACATCGAAAGAATTTTAGTTATTCATGATTAAAATATATTTAATATTTGTCCATTATTTTTTCAGAGTGGGAGGGACAGTGCAGCACATTTTAGCACATTTAGGTATAAACTGGGAGTAGTCAATAAAATTCAGGTTTTACAAGATGAAAAGCATGGCAGGAAGTATCCGATTCTTGCTGAGAAACCTGTTTCAGGAAACTAATCTTAAAAAGATGTAAACAGTATGCTTTTATCCAACTTGCTTGGGGAAAGACTGCAGTTTTAAGTTGTTTAGAATAGTGGGCATAAAGGTACTATTTGTTGCCAGTTGTATCACTTTTTGAAGAGGTGCAGAGGCCAAAAAGTATAATCTCTGTTTTGATACCTGTTTATTTTTAAATGGGAATAGGGTGGTGATGGAGATGGATTTCTACTCAGAGCTGCTCTTGTTGGTAAATGTTTCTTTTACTGACTTTGTTGTAAGAACAAAACAAAAAAACCCCAGCATTTAAGCAATTAAAGTTAATCCTAAAATATAAATAAAGTATTGAAAGTGTCCTTCAAAAATACAATATATGAGGTCATAGTAGTAGCAAGCAGATCTGTGTCTCCCTCCCACCCCCAACTCCCCAACCAGGAGTTTCTTTAGAAGTCTTGTTCAGAGTGCCTACTTCTGAGTAGCTTCTTGGTGTTTGCATACTACACATGCCGGGGGTTGTCACTTAAGAATGCTGTGTCCCTGGAGCCAGCAGGTCTAGCTGCCAGGAACCCTTGCCTGAAGAATGGCTGAACCCCTTTGGCTCTGGCTCCCAGCATTAAGCTGCCTTCCTCCAAGTCATTCTCTCAGATTTGGTAATGAGCCAGGGGGAAAGTAGGCTTTGAGGAAGTCAGTCAAGAGGGGAGAGCAAAGGAGATGCTCAGAACAAAAGAAGGATGATGTCAGTGTCCTAGTTAGTGCCCTTTTAAGAAGTGGGAAATAAGTCTCTTTGAGTCTTATTGTCGCTGTTGTTTTCTTTTTAAAACCTTTAAAAAACGGTGAAGTGTAATACACAAACATTTTTAACTGGCTCACTGAGATTCTTCCCTTCCTACTCTGCTACCTTAACTGTCCTTTCTTCTGCTGATTGCAGAAGATAAGTTGGGAGGCTTTGCTAACAGAGAAAGACAGAAATAGATGCTAGAGATGAAAAAAAAAAAATATCAGTGAACGAGTAAGTTTGAGATCCCAGCCAAAAGAAAAAAAAAAATTCCGAAATCATGTTTCCTTATGATAATACACAAGGCAAATTAATGGGAAAAAACCAAGTATGAGGAAAGAAGGGGAGAAATGAAGGTGGGGTGTGGGATCTTCCAGGCTGTTTGTCTTCCTTTGTTTCAGACTCCTTTGTTCTTAGAACTGATGCTTACCCCTAGGTTGCAGATAGACTTGAATTATAACTGTGTTTTTTCTATTTTTATAAGACTGTGAGCACTGTGTGTGTGTGTGAGTGTGTGTGTGTATACATCCATCTTAGGTATATATAATTGAAAAAATTATATATAATTATGAAAACACTGCATTAGGTCTTTTGCAGTCTTCTTGCATATATCAGATAGGAGGATTCAGAGATATCAGTACGTTTTCTCCACTTGGAAGCTACTCTGAATAAGTTTTATTCAGTTGGAAACCAACTGTAGTAGGATACTACTATTTTTGTAAACCAAATAAGGTAGTAAACGTTTATTAAGGTTTAGTAGGAGAAACCTTAATACAATGAAACTATTGCTATTCATTCTGTATCACTGAGATTTGATAAAGTTAATTGGTACTTGGGTAGGCAAGTAAACATAAATTTAAAAATGAGGTTATTTTTCTTACAGTCCTATTTTGTGACGGATTATGACCCAACCATCGAGGATTCCTACACAAAGCAGTGTGTGATAGATGACAGAGCAGCCCGGCTAGATAGTAAGTAATCTTCCTTTATTTGATAGTTTACATATCATATTTTTGAAAAGTAAGCTTGGGTGTTTTGCTAGGTTGCATACTACAATTGAAATGTGGTCTTGAAGCCCGTGTCTTTCATCAGCTTTGATTGATGAATCTGCATATTAGGATATTTGAATATTTAAATATTTATCCTACATATTAAGGTATTTAAATATTCCTCAGCAAATGTAATATAAAACAATAATTGTGTTGATCTTGTACTGGTGAAACTAATCATGTCATGGTAACTAGTTGGAGTTGAATTTTTAGGGACATTTGGAAAGAAACATGAAGTTTCAGCCCTATCTACTTTCTTGCAAAGGTTAAAATGGGTGTAGTAAATATAGAAAAAGAGTCAATATTTGTCAACTTGCTTAGAATTTATAGCACGGAGGAGGCTTTAGCAAATAGGGTTTTGGGCTTGGCTACACATTACACATCTCCACAAAAGATAGCCCTGTTCTTTTAAGTTCGAGGATTCTTTCATTCAGAGAGATCAGTAAATAACGTTAGCGCCTGCTCTTTAAGGTGTTTGGGGGGAGTAGACCGAGGGATCTTTCTTGAATGGGTATCTTTTTCAGTCCTTTCTGTGGAGGAGATAAAACATCCAAGTGACTTTAGAGGTTGTCTGACTCCATCTGCCTAGATATATTTGATATTTTTAACCTTGTAATTGGTATGCTAATATATTCTAGCTTACAAAAATCAACTCGTACTGATGAAGATGACTCTGAAACTGTCTGCTGGGTGATATATTTGTCTCTAGTGTTGAGAATAAAGCACTAGGAAGAGAAGGCTTTTTGTTTATTACACTGAGTCTAAAATATATACTCTAAAGGACCCACATTAATTGGGCCCTGCCCTTATGGGAAAGTCATTCATAAAATGAAAACACGAACACGGTTACATGTGTTGTTTTCTCTTTAGTTCTGGATACAGCAGGACAAGAAGAGTTTGGAGCTATGAGAGAACAGTATATGAGAACCGGCGAGGGTTTCCTGTTGGTCTTTTCAGTCACAGATCGAGGCAGGTTTGTACTAGTATTAACATGTACATCTCCTGTTCATGTGTAGATCACTATTTTATTGAATTTGGATTTTCTTGTTTTTATAGAAAAAGGAAAAGTAATAAGGTACTAAATGGGCTGTGGAACTTGCCAAATTCTGAGATTTGAGCAAATTAATTTGTTTTTGTTTTAGTTTTGAAGAAATCTATAAGTTTCAAAGACAGATTCTCAGAGTGAAGGATCGGGATGAGTTTCCAATGATTTTAATTGGTAATAAAGCAGATCTGGATCATCAAAGACAGGTAAGAAGGAACTTTGCTGTTGGGAATCCCATTATTGATGATCATGTCAGTGAATGGATGTGTTTCTTGAAACCATTGAAAGTGCCATGATCAGGGAAACTGCTGAGCTTGGCAGTCTGGGTTTGGGGAAGTCAAATTCTCACATATTTTTACACCACACTTCAGTTGACTCTGTAAGCCCATATTTGTACCACCTCCATTCACATGTTCTTAATTCGTGAGTAATCACCACAACTCTAATTCAGTTAGCTCATCTTAAAGTTACCCATACTTAAGGCCAAACTCATTCAGTGTTTAAAAAAAAAATTTTTATACATTTATTTATTTTTGATAGAGAGCACAAGTGGGGGAGGGGCAGAGAGAGAAGGAGACACAGAATCTGAAACAGGCTCCAAGCTGTCAGCACAGAGCCCGACATGGGGCTCGAGCTCACAAACTGTGAGATCACGACCTGAGCCGAAGTCGGATGCTTAACCGACTGAGACACCCAGGTGCCCCATAAACTCATTCAGTGAATGCTAATTTACCTTCATCTAGAGAGTGGTTTTAACGTAAATTACAGTATTTGGATTTTCCCTAAGTCCCATTAATGATGGAATTTTCTGTTACTTCTTTATACTGGCTGGCTCTAACACCAGTAACCTGTAAGAAAAGAATATTTTTGGTATTTAGTTGTAGACTGGATTATACTCACTTGTTTCTTTACCCTCTTATTTCACATTTAATTTTTAAAGTATTGGGCACCTTGTCTGCTCACGTTTTTGTGAAGGAGCAGAACAAGGTCAGATATGAATAAATGCAGGCTCTACATTGTCTTTTTGTGTCTATTTCTTTTAGGGCTTTAGCCTCTACCCCATATCTGGAATATAAGTTTTAAGTTGTTTCTTAATTTTTTTTTGGCATTTAAGTTCTCTTTTGTTTTTATATAACTTTGTGTTGATGTTTTTAACATTTTGTTTGAAAAGTATAAACCTCAGGAAAAATGGGTTGATAATAGCATCGAGGACAGCCTTCTATTTTGTAGTTAACTATTTAAAACATAATCTTTGATTTGTGTGCTCTATTTGTAAAATTTTGTTGAAGGTGTATCAAGTTTAAAACATGGGCTTAAGGGAATGATATTATTCTAATGCTAAGATTTAGAAATGTTTACTCGTGATACTTAATGTAGAATAAGTTTTACTGCTAGGTCCTTTTCACATCTGAATTATTACAAAGTTATGGTGAAAAAATTTGATCTTCACTTTAAACAAGTATAAGTGGTTTGAAATAACTTAGAATACAGCACTGCTCACATCTTAAGCCTAGAGTATAGAGTACATTTATTTTTTAATTCCTTTTTTGGGGGGGGTCATTTCCTTCAGGGTTTCTGAACCTAGTTACATTTATTAAATGTTGCCAGGAGAACCTGTCTGCTGCTCTTGTCAGTCCTTTCTAATACTAGAAACACTTTTCTATGTTACCGAATCTGGGAAATCCTAACAGAGGAGCTCTGTGGCAAGCAAGCGGCTCTCCCCCAATCTTAACACTGACGTCTACCCCACCCCTGAGTGCTTTCTGCCATGATTATGGAAAAGGTTTTTGTCAAACCCTTTTCATGGTCATATACAACTCTAGTAACAGACTAACTAGGCAGGAGGCCTGGGGTGCGTGGGAGGTCTCCTGTAGGGTAGGTGGTGGCTGGGAAAAGTAGGGCAGGGAAAGTAGGGGAATGTATGCCCCCCTCCCCCCCCACCCCGCATAGGCTCTGCTGTGATGGGCTTGGGGCAGAGGGTCTGTATGCGTTACTTTTAATCCTCTATGTACCGAAGATTGCCAGTGTTTGGTGTATGGTTTCCATCTGTCTGCAGATATTCAGCACTGGCTTTGTTTCATGCCATAGGCTTACAAAATTTTTCATCTAGGTTTTTTTTTTCCTTTTTATAAGAGTAAAGATTCTCCGGGTAAAATGAGAAACAAGGTGATGAGAGGAACATTGTAGGGGATGATAAGTTTCATATTTCCATCACCCAAAACATACGCACTTAGGCTGGAGTAAGATCTTCTGTATTCATTTCCCTGCTTTAAACCGTACACAGGATAAATTACCTGTAGCTGAAAGCTCAGCTGTGTATATCCCCAGGGGAGAAGAGCAAGTGGCTCATACCTGACTGCTTAATTTTTGCTCATTCCCGTAGATTCTACTCTGAAGGATGGGCGCCAAGAAAAACTTTTTCCTGTTTATGCTTCCTCTTCTCTTTTCTGGGTTCCCACACACTCGCACTCAGGCATGATGGCTGCACTTACAGGAGCCTTGAATACTGGCTGGCAGGAAATCTACCACCTTTCCCTGTCCATTCATTTCCCACTTGTTTTCATGCTTATTACTCACTTTCTCATTCTTAAACTTACAACGCTTTATTCCCCTTCCTCACTCATGGCTAATGATGAATCATATTTTCCTATTTCACTGAGATATTTCTGCATGTTTCCACCTCCACATAATACTAACCTAAGTGCACATGTACCCCATCAATTCTGCCTTTCCTCACTTCTGTGGATAAACTGTTTACCTATCTATGCCCATCCTCTCTAGTAGGCCCTGGGTCCCGCTCCTTCTCACTAGCTCATAGATGTCATCCCAGCAATGGTTCTGTTCTGGTTGTTCCATTTGTCTGCTGCATAGTCATTCCCACAAGCATGTCATGCTACAGTGGCCCTCATCTTTAAAACAAAAAGTAACTACAGCAAAAGCGTGTTCTTAATCTCACATTCTTCTCTGTGTACGTTTCTGCTTCTTGTATCAAGCAAAACTCCCTAAAAGCGTTATCTACACTTGCTCTCCTCTCTTTCCTGCCATTCTTGCTTGCTCTGACCTCAGGCATGCAGCACCCCGGTCAAGGTCACCATTTACGTAGATGTCAGTAACGTTTGACACAGATGCTCATACTCTCATTTTTGAAACACTTTGTTTACTTAGCTCTGGGATACCTTAACCTATGCCTCCACTCTTTCTTTGCCAGTATTTCCTTCTCTCTCACAGGTACCTTAGGCCTTAGGTGCACCTTCTTCTAAGGCTCTAGTTGTACAAAGACCACTTTACCTCCCAGCCGTGAGAGCCATACACCGTGCATTTGAAGTTGAGGTGCTGTGCTAAAGGTTTTTACCTTTCTAAAGTCTCTTTAGAATTAAGGGTGTTGTGTATAATGTCTTGGTACCTTTACCTGCTTTACTAACAGCCTGGACAGGCCATAGGATCCATAAAAATTTCTTCCCCTGTTTAGAAATGTTGACTTTTTGGTCATCATCCTTAAACGGTTCTTACTCAGTAACCAGTCTTACTTGCTCTTAGTTATTGACCCAGTTCATTCTCTTCTGCCTTTGTGTTAGACACAATCCTTTGGACTTTTTCTAGTTTCTTGCCAGTTTTCTGTTACATAGCAAATGCCAGTTCTCCATGTTCTTTGAATTTGTGGGTCAGCCCTGGACATTCCTATTATTGGTTCCCGAGATTCTGAACCCATCTGGGAAGAGGTCAAGCAGAAGAGCTTTTGCTTATTAATAACTTCTTTTTGGCTTCTGTATCTCTGGATTTGCCCCTTCCTTCCTTCCTTCCTTCCTTCCTTCCTTCCTTCCTTCCTTCCTTCCTTCCTTTCCTTCCATCTCATCCATCCATCCATCCTTTCATCCATCCAATATTTATTGAACCCTTTTCTAGACACTAATAACACACAATAGAAAGAAAAAAGTCACTGAAATTGTCATTAAATAAGAAGAATTTGAATGGTTAGAGTTACCACACACCGAGCCCCTTAGAGATAAATAACATTGATCATCTTGTTTATTCTATCTAAGGTGGAGGAAGAGAACACAGGTAGTTGACTTGCTTGTGCTTGCTAAAATGTAAAAGTAGGTACATATAATAGCATACTGATTTCTGAAATTTAATACAGCAGTATGTGTGCTTGGATTGTGGACTTTGCTGTATCTCTGATTTCAAGTTCCTTGTCCTTGACTCAGCCCTGTCTAGAAATGGACTGTTCTGTTCTTTTTGTGTTTACCCTTTCTTCCTCTGGCTTACTTTAGCCTCCCCCTCTCCTTTCCTCCTTGTTAGGTGCTAGTGGCCACTGTTAATTTGAGAAAGGAACCCATTACACTTAGGATAATACCCAAGTGTACTAACCCCCACTGTCTTTGTTTAGTACCTTGACCACAGTATGCCCCTGTAGCCTCCCAGGAAAAGACTTCACCCCTACCCCCAATAGTAGAGTCAGGGTCCTCTTCTTGCCTTACCTGTTTTTGCCTTCTCTGTATCTAAAGATCTGCAAACGACTGAATGTAAGTAGCATGAGGGCTTCTCAGTTTCGATCAGTTTTGTTCATGCTTTGTCCTTAGTACGTAGAACAAAGACACACACTCAATAAATATTTGCTGAATTGAATGATTCAAGGCATCAGTGAATCAAGATGTGGTATTAATTTGATGATTCTTTCTATACAATAGGCATTTAAAAAAAACCCACAAAAACAAGTTTTGGTTCTGTTGGTCTCTTCCTATTAAACCCAGTTTGTTGGATAAAACTGCTCTCGTCATTCATATTTGCTCCTCTCCATTTGGAAATACATAGTACTAGATATACTCATTATTGTGGATATCTGCTAATATTCATTTGTGCCTTTGAAGGGAGGGTCGCTGGAGGTTCCCAGATGTAGGTCTGTGAATTTGTTATATCAGATTCACCTTTGTTGCTTAAAACAGAACATTTCTGGGTAGTGCTGACCCACCAAATTAAAATATCCAAGAGATGAGGTTTAGTATTTGGTATCTTTATAGAATTCTCTGGGTTGGGGAACATCTAGGAAATCCTTATTTGTGTAGCTTTTAATCTTCTGTTGATTCTGGCTTCATAAAGCTTTGGCTTTGTTCCATGTAATATTCTTTTGGCTCATTTTTGTGTTTGCTTGCTCTGGTGGTAACAATGCTATTTCTACTTCTTGGTTAAAATAATGCTACTCCAGTGAGCTCAAAAGCAGCTTTATATGTGGTTAGAGATGTCTTGACCAGAAATGTATGCACAAACTTTGCTGACCTTGATTGCTGGAAGACAGTGATGTGAGACAGTACTTTAAAAATAAATAAATGAGGCACAAAATTAGTATTGGGAGTATTTTATCATGTAGGCCATTAATTCATTATTTTTTCTGTATAAAGATACCTCATTTGCCATTTCTCTCTAGCTGAATTACATTATGCAGGAGGGGTGGGACAAAGTACCTTTTTGAAGAATAATTGTGCTGAAAGACATGGCAAAATTTTTGAGGACGTATGTCCCTCCCCCAAAGTTATATTAATAATTATTGAGATTGACTAGTCTCAAATATTTTTATTTTTCTTCCTGTATCTTTTATTTCAAGTTTTACTTATTTGGTCATACTCTGTTTACTTAACATGTTTTATTTCGTTAACTATGTACTCTTCTAGGCTCTGGATGTACAAAGACAAATATGCCTTCCTCCCTAGCTACAAGGGATATGATGGTGGGAGAGTGAGAAAAAGCAACATCAAAAATTGGAGTATAGTGTGTTTAGTTTTGTTCACTGTAGGGCATGATGGGAGCTCTGGGGTGCTGTTCCAAAACTGCATCAGCACTGAGGGGGAAGTTATTGATTGCTTGAGTCTTGAAGTATTACTAAGGAACAAATTAAGAGTATAGGGTTGGGAGAGAAGGGATGGCATCCCAGGAAGAAGGAATAGAATTTGTGACAACGTGGTGGTATTTTTTTGTAGGAAGGAATTTCCCATGTCAAGTTAAAATGGGAATTGTCTTTTTAAAATTGGCTTCTGTGAAGCTTTCTTTTCTTACTTGGCTTCCTCACTAGTTGTTAATTGCTTGCTTGATTTGATTGATTTATATTTCAAACCCATAGGCCTTATGGTGCATAAGCTATTTTGAAGAGAGGCAGGGAAGTTTAAAAATTACAAAAACTTGGGTATACTAGTGCTGTGTAGAACCTGCCTGCTACCCTTTTGGAACACAACACAATATCAACTCCTAGGTGGTAGTGTAATTATTAGATGTTTGCATTAATGGAATAACCTGATGATACTGTACTGAGTTGCTGAATTTTAGAAATGGAATATTAAATTGGGAGAGCAAACTACCTTAAAAGAGGGAACAATACCTTGAGCTCAAATAGGGCCAAGAATAATTCCTGCTCCAGGTTAGCCAGAGTGAAAAACATCATTAATTCTTGGGGTATTGGGTAGTGTACTCAGAAGGTTTTGTTCCAGTCGTAGGGCAAAATTAGCTCTAGGGTAATTCTGTTCTGGCACTATGGAACAAAAAGGACTACACTTTCCAAATAACTGCATCCCAGAAGAAAGCTCAAGAATATATATAGGAATACAAACTATCCAGAACCCAGTAGGTCAAAGTCTAGTACCCAGGCATCCATTCAAATTACCAAGCAAGAAGCAGGAAAATATGACTCATAATAAGGAGAAAAAACAAGGAGTAGAAACACACCCAGAAATGACACACGATAGAATTAGTGAACAGATACCTTAAGCAGTTCTATGACTATATTCCATATGTGTAAGAAGCTAGAGAAAAGACCGAGTATGTTAGGGAGAAACATGGAAGATGGAGAAAGATCAAAATCAAACTTGTAGAAATTGAAACTACAATGTTTGAGATGAAAAATACCCTGGATGGGATTAATAGCCAGAAGTAACAGCTGGAAAATGTCTAAATTTGATGAAAACTGTAAAATGCATACATTTAAGAAGCTCAACAAACCCTGAACATAAGAAATATGAAGAAAATTAGAATGAGACAAATTAGAATGGAATTGTCTGAAACCAGTGAAAAAGAGGAAACGTGACAGATAACCAGAGGAAAAGAAAACTATGCACAGAGGAACAAAGATAAGGATGGCAGTGGTCATCACTGTTTCTCATGGGCAACAACTCAAGGCAGAAGATAGTGACACAACATCTTTCAAGTACCGAGAGAAGAAAACTCGTCTAGAATTAAATACCCACTAAATATTTGTTTCAAAAAATGAAGGTGAAATACTCCACAGATATGCAAAAGGTGGGAAGAGAAGATTTATTACCAGCAGACCTGTGTTATAAGAAATGTAAAAAGAAGGAAAATTATACCAAATGGCAGTTTGGATCTATACAAAAAACAAAAACAAACCCACCAGAAATGGCAATTATGTGAGTAAATATAAATTACTTTTATTGTCATTTGTCTCTTTAAAATATAATCTGGATGTTTAAAGCAAAAAAAGGTAACACTCTGTTGTGAGGTAAAAGGTAACAAAATGTAGGAGGGAGAAATGTGTTACTGTAGTAAGCCTCTTACACTATATGTGAGTGGGCAGAATGCATTTGAACTTTGATGAGTGAAAATGTGTATTATAAACTCTAAGGCAGTCATTAAAATAACATGGTACGTACTTCATTAGCCAACAAAGGACATAAAATGGAATCATAAAAGCAATACAGTTAACCCAGAAGAAGATAGAAAAAGAATAAGCAGATCAAAGAACAAATAGGATGGATAGGAAACATATCAAGATGATTCAGTGATGACGGTAATCACATTGGTGGTAGATTGTGTGAACACCTCAATTAAAAGGCAAACATTGTCAGGGCACCTGGGTGGCTCAGTTGGTTGAGCGTCCGACTTCGGCTCAGGTCATGATCTCACGACTCGGGAGTTCGAGCCCCGCGTTGGGCTCTGTGCTGACAGCTTGGAGCTTGCTTCAGATTCTGTGTCTCCCTCTCTCTCTGCCCCTAACCCACTCTGTCTCTGTCTGAAAAATAAACATTAAAAAAAAAATTAAAAAAAAAAAAAAAAAAGCAAACATCAAATTGGATTAAAAAACAAAACAAAACAAAACAAAACAAAACAACCCCCCCAAAAAACAAGACCCTACAAGAAATCTACTTTCAGTGTAAAAGACAAATAGGTTAAAAGTGAAAGGATGGGGTAAGATATACCATGCTGATACTAATGGAAAGCCTCTTGAAGTGGCAATATAAATATCAGACTAAGTCGATTTCAGAGCAAAAAAACCTACCAGGAATAAAGAGGATTGTTTTATAATGAAAAAGAGATTAATTCATTAAGAACATAACAATCCTAAACATTCATATATTGAATAACAACTTCAAAATTCTTCTTTTTAATGTTTGTTTATTTTTGATAGAGAATCAGAGCTTGAGTGGGGGAGGGGCAGAGAGAAAGAGAGAGAGGGAGGGAGAGAGGGAGAGAGAGAGAATCCAAAGCAGGCTCCAAGGTGTGAACTGTCAGCACAGAGCCTGAACCGGGGCTCGAACTCAAGAACCGGGAGATCATGACCTGAGCCAAACCAAGAGTCACACACTTAACTAACTGAGCCACCCAGGCACACCACAACTTCAAAATTCTTAAAGCAAAATTGAAAGAACTGCAAAGAGTAATTGACATGTTCACACTTAACAGTCAGAATTTTCAACATCCCTTTTCAATAATTGAAAAGAAAACCAATAGGATATGGGTGGCTTGAACAGCAATGTTGAACAAATTATTTTGAACATTTAGTGAATGCCCCACCCAACAATAGCAGAATACACATTATTTTGAAATGAGAACAAGTCTCAATAAATTTAAAAGGATTCTGGTGAGACCAGGTATGTTCCTTGACCATGGTGGAGAATTAATTTGGAAACCAGTAACAGAACATAGCTAGGAAACCTCTAAATATGAGGAAACCAACAAGCTTCTAATTTATCCTTCTTATAAAGAAATGATCAAATGGGAAATTGCAAAGTACTGTGAACTGAATGATATTTAGAACACATATCAAAATTTGGGATGCTACCAAAGAGGAAAATAAAGAGAAATTCTTAGCATTAGTTATGTTAGAAAAAAGGAAAGGTCTCAATTCAATGACTGGCTTCTACTTTAAGAAACTAGAAGAAAAAGAGCAAATTAAAGACATAGTAATTGGAAGAAGGTAAATAATAAAGGGTGGAAATTAACAAAATTGAAAATAGAAAAACCATAGAAAGATAAACCTAGTTTTTAGAAGATCAAAGTGACAAATCTACCCAGAATGACCAGGTTAAAAAGAGCAAAGGGCACAGAGTACCAATGTCAGTAATAGGAGAGGTGCCATCACTTCAGATGTTAAAGATATTGAAAAGATAATAAATACTATAAAAAGAAATACCATACTATAAAGAAACTTTATACCAATAAATTCAACAAGTTAGATGAAATGGACATTTCTTAAAAGGTGCACAAAATATCAAAACTCATGAAAAAAATAGATAACATGAATAGTACTGTATCTATAAAATAAATTCAACTGGTTATAAAAACCTTCCCTCGGAGAAAACCTCAGGTCCAGATGGATTCATCGGTAAATTATACCAAACTGATTTTGCTGAAAGTATTCCAGAATATTGAAGATGAGAGAATTCTTTCCAACTCCTTATACGAAGCCAGCATTACTCTGGCTTACCAAAGCCAGACAAAAATTTACGAATACTACAGTCCAATAATTCTTGCAAACATGTATGTAAAAATTCTTAAAATTTTAGTAAATAGAATTTAACAATATATGAAAAGGACAGTGCATCATCACTCAGGTGGGGTCTATTCCAGAAATGCAGTGTTGATTTAACAAAGATGAATCAACACATTTCACCAGATTAACAGACTAATGTAGAAAGATTATGATCTCAGTAGATGCAGAACAAAAAAAGATTTGAGAAAATTCAACATACTGTTAAAAACTCTTTACAAATGGAATAGCAGAAACTTTGTTAACACGCTAAAAGGCATCTTCAGTGAAACCCTACAACTAATAGTGTGCTTAATGGTGAAGGACTGAATGCTGCTGTCACTGCACTGAATGGTCTATGCAGTGAGGTGAGGCCAGAAAAAGAACTGAAAGGCATCCATATCAGAAAGCAACCAAGTTGTCTTTATTAGTAAATGACATGATTGGTCATCTAGAAAAGCCTATGGAATTTACAAAAGAACATCCAGATAAGTGAGTTTAACAATTTCCAGGGTATAACACAAATATACAAAAATCATGTTCCCATTTTTGTAGAGAAGAATGTCCATCGTTGAAAAGAGACCAGAAGAGATAGGTTCCTTAATCTATCCCTTTCCCCAGTTGACATTTTCTAACTTTCTGCAAGTGTTTACTTTTGTGGCAAAGACAGCAATAGAAGTCATTCTTTTAGAAAGATCTTTTTCATTCACACTATGTAAATGTAATTTAGTTTAACAGTTTTAGTAAATACCACTACTTCAACCTTTTACATTGAAAATGTGTAGGATAATATATATTCATTTTATGTTTCTGACAGGCCTACCATTTTAGGTCATCAGCTCTGCCACGCTTCTTGTCTCAATATAACAAAGGCATTGTGATCATAATCATTATTCATTTTTTCTCACATTTATTGAGTGTCTCCTATGTACCAGGTATTAGGGAGTTTTGAGATGAGGAAGACCCACAGTCTCTTGAGGCTTCCGTCCTCTTCATCCTCAGCTCTTCGTGATAGTTTTCTCTCTTGCCTTGTTGTGTTTAAGCTTTTCTAGACTTCTTTTAGTTCTTGGAACTCGGGACACCGCCCGTCCATGGCCCTCACACAGGCCCTTTCTTTTGTCAGGGATACTCTCTTACCCCACCCTTAACCAACTCCGTGCTCTTTATTTGGTTCTTAGTTTAAATGTCATTCCTCGGGGAAGCTTTCCCTGATCTGCCCAGCAGGGTTATAGTCTCTACTAGCACCTTGTACTTTTTCTTACCAGAATTATCACCATTGTATTTAATACTTTGAGTAATCACCAGACTGGAATCTTGTTGCATGGTAATATTTCGTCACAAGTATGTTCTTCTGGGTTGTTCTTCAGAGCTGGACTTCAATATGTGTTGAGCTTTTAAGTCTGTTGGTTTATCTTAAGACAAATCAGCTTGGCCTCTGGCTAGATTAGGAGAGCAGTCTGTGGCCATAGGGTTAGATGGAGCAGATCTGATTTTTAATTCTGTACCTCAGATACAACTCTTGGAATTTCAGGTAACACAGGAAGAAGGACAACAGTTAGCACGACAGCTTAAGGTAACATACATGGAGGCGTCAGCAAAGATTAGGATGAATGTAGATCAAGCTTTCCATGAACTTGTCCGGGTTATAAGGTAAGTGAAACACATCTACGATGTGTTTGTTTGTTTTAACTTATAGAATTTTACAGGTAACCACACTGCTTTTTAAAACCACCAAGTAAGAAAGAAGTTACCATTAAATGTTTTTAGCAAGAAACAGGAAATTATATGTATAAATGCTTCTGTGCACATGATAGGTTAAAAATTTTAATTAAGTACATATTGTATACTAGGAACTTCCTACATATAAAGCCAGATTTAATTATATTGAAGTAGAGAGTACACACAGGGATTTAAAAAAAATTGCACACACAACCTACACCACTTCCAGTGGTATCAGTGGTACGAAGGTAGGGATGACAACAGCTAACATTTGAGTGGAGATCTCTGCCAGATACTGTGTCTGATGCTTTACATGTGTTACCACATTTAAATTTCACCACGACCCAGTAAGCGAAATACTTTCATTTATCCCCACTTTTGGATGGGAGAGCAGGTATAGAGAGGTTAGCTAACTTGTTCAGAGTTTCAGCTTTAAATGGCAGGGCTGGGACTTGAATCTGTGTCTCTGATTCCAGAGCCTGTGTTCTTAGGCTTTGCTTTTTCCCCACATCCTCCCAGACTGCGGGAGCCAGGTAGTAGAGATGCGCTGCTCCAGGTGCTCCCATTCGTGGTGTGAAGTATGATATCCCTCATAACAAAGGGTTTTTCTGTTCTGCTGGCCTAGAAGGCCCCTGTGCTTCAGAAAGTGTTAATGGTTCCAGGAAGCTTGAGGTGAAGGGCAGGTGGCCTGGAGTTAGTTTCTGTGTGAGAAAGATTGAGTTTCCGTATAGTGGGAGGGGTTTGATTTGATTATTTTTAATCTTGGTGGCTTGGCGCCTCCTTTCCCCGTGGGCTCTCTCTAGATCTGCAGGTCTCTCTGCTTGACAGAAACGTGGAGCTATGGGCTTCCTGTACTTTTTTGAACCCCTTGCCTGGGCATTCTCTTTGTGGGGAAAGGAAAGTAAAGATTATAGTTTTTAATTTTTTTAGTGGTTTGTTAAAAGTGCAAGTTCCATTATTTTTGAATGAAAACAGAGTTTCAGTTTTGCAAGATGTAAACAGTTATGGAGGTGGATGGTGGTAGTAGTAACACTGAATATATTTAACACCACTGGACTGTATGCTTAAGAATGGTTAAGATGTCAAGTTCTGTTATGTATTTTAACATGTGTGTATGCGCACACAAACTGATACCTTCTTAAAATAACGTTTACTGCCTTTGAATGCTTTGTCCTTGGTTTTGATCCTCAGAATCTATATCCAAATCCACCATTTAATCTGGAGAAGTGGGTAGAGGCGGCAATTAACAAAATTAATTTTACTTTTATTTTAGATAGGCTTCACAGCCAACAGGGGCTTGAACTCATGATCCTGAGATCAAGAGTTACATGCTTTCCTCACTGAGCTAGCCAGTGCCCCTAGGGAAGGCTTTTTTATGCCAGCCACTGATAGGCCTTTAAACGTAACAAGATCATGTTTAAACCTCTAGCAACTGTGAAAGGTAGAGTTTTATTATTCTCTTCGAAAAAACCAAGGTTCACAGAGGTCAGCTAACTTGTCCAATGCTGACTTGTAGCTAGTAAGTGGCAAAATAGGAATAGAAACTGTGTACCTTGTATGGGTATGTACTTTATATTTTACTCTAGCAATGGTTGCTTTTTTTTTTTTAATGTTTATTTTGGGAGAGAGAGTGCTAGCAGGGGAGAGGGGCAGGACGAGGCAGAATGAATCCTAAGCAGACTTGATGTAGGGCTCCATCTCAGACTGGGAGATCATGATCTGAGGCTAAACCAAGAGTAAGATGCTTGACTCACTGAACCACCCAAGCGCCCCTGGATGTCTGTTCTTAAGTATACCTTACTGTTAATGGAGTTACAAAGTGGGAAGGGAACTTAGAGGTCATTGAGTTCAGTATCTCATCTGATTCCAGACTCACCTATGAGTGGAGCTCAGATAGCTCTGCTTTATGCTGGTGTTGAAACACTTGTGCCTCTCCCCCCGAGATTTGCTTCGATTCCCTAGGTGAAATTCAACATTGAGAAGCATGTGCACATAAACTAGACTTGTCCAAAAAGAATATATTTGTAATAATATGTTACCGGCAGGGTAGCTTTTTATATAGATTTTTCTGTCTTACAGGAAATTTCAAGAGCAGGAATGTCCTCCTTCACCAGAACCAACACGGAAAGAAAAAGACAAGAAAGGCTGCCATTGTGTCATTTTCTAAGAATCCCTTGAATTTTAGCTACCAACTGCCAGGAAAAGCCCTCATCGTCTCCTCCTGTCCTTATGGTTTACATCACATCGTGTTGGTACCTTTCTAGCCTTAGACACAAATGATCACCGTGGTAGCCTTAGACCAAGAAGCTGGCTAATCCTTTCCGTGAAGCTAATCCTATGGTCATTTCAAGACACATTTAAAGGAAACACTAAGGCTGCTTCAAAGATTATCTGATTTCTTAAAAATAATGATCTATATACATAGACATATTCTTTTTTAAGGGCTTACATTTTAATAGGGATGAATCAGTTTTGGAACCTAAGCTGTTTGCCAAGCTGAAGTCATAGGTTGTGAAATTAACTTTTAACTTCTGGAATCATATTGCCTATTGTTACTCTAAATAGAAACATGAGTTGTTTTTAAATGTGAATTTTTGCCTATCTCTAAAAATTTTGATGTCAACTTTAGTTAACCTTAAGTACACTGAATTGAATCCACAGAAGTGAGACATCTCAGACCTTTGCTGATGCTACAGCCTTTGTTTTCCAGTGGCCAAAATACCAAAATGCCTGTTATGTTTATAGATTAAAAACTGCGTATAAAGCCTTTATTACAGCTCCACTCCTAAAGATGATAATAATGTTCTTTGTGGCCAAATATTTGGACTTATTCTGCATTTAGGCATTTCAATGTTCTTGGCTTTTTAAGTTAACTCTTTTCACAGCCATGTTGAGAGTAAAAATAAATAATTTCTGTCTGTCTTCCTTTTCAAGTATTTCTGGATAAGGGATTCAAAAAAAACTAAAACTGTTTTTGTTTGTAATATAAAATATGGAATTGATCTTTCCGGGGTCAGAGATGATTAATGTTTTTGCTATATACTTTTATACATTATTTTCTTATCAAACTAGTTAACAAGTATTTTTATATGTTTGTAAGCAAATATGCTTTCACAGCATACCTTGTGTATATGTAAAGATAAGTATTTAATTCTCACTGTTCACTTTTAACTGACAAAGAAAAAAACAGTGAAAACTACAGAAACTGTGGTAGAGCTGTCCTTGCCATCCCGGTCCTGGTCCTGGTGGCTCCCGCCTTTGGCCAGTCACACACCTGCTTGAGAAACCTCCTCCGTAGACGACAACAGGGTGAGAATCTGAAGTCACTTGTGATGTCCCGTACTAGGTATTGACTGTTCTATCAAGTAGTAAGTGTAAAACTTCTCTTTGACGATTAGTATAACTGTGGATGGCTTCTGATTTTTGTTTTTAATTTTGTGGATTGTGTTTCAACAATTCAGAAGTATGTTCCTGATGGTGAGATACTAAGTGGTATTGCACGGTTGTCACTTTATTGAATGTGTACAACAGCCCCGTGAAGTTGATAAAGCGTACCCTTGTATAGCTTCAGGTGCTAGAATTAAAACTGATCTGTTATCACAAGAGAAGGTTTGATGACTTGTTATTTGGGTGGTTTCTCAAAGGAATGAGTGTTGGAAGAAACTTATTTTAGTAGCTAGCCCTGTGCCTTTTCCCAACAGTGCCCTAGGGTTTGAATCTAAAAATCAATATTGGTTATCTGGCAGGTGAACTTGAAGTGAAATGGCTTGGTGTTCTTAGGGGTTTCCTGACTATTAAGTCAGCATTTCTTAAACTTTTTCTATGAAGTGCTCCTGACAGAAACCCCTATATCTAAAGGAGATACCGCTGAAGACAAAGCCTAAAGCAGCTGAGGCAGAGCGCATACATTTATTTGAATACTAATTAAAATTACTGCCCAGAAAGGTACCATATTTATCCTGTGGGTTTTGGTATTATAGCACCATCGCATGTCTTTGTTAGGACTTTCAGTTGGGATTTTTTACAATGTTTATTTCTTTTTATTTTGAGAGAGAGAGAGAGAGAGAGTGTGTGTGTGTGTGTGTGTGTGTGTGTGTGTGATAGAGAGAGAGAGAGAGAGAGAGAGAGAGAGAGAGAGAGAGAGAGAGAATGTGTGTGCACGTGTGTATGAGCTGGGGGAGGGGCAGAGAGAATCGCTAGCAGGCTCCATGATGTCGGCACAGAGCCCCATGAGGGGCTCAGTCTCACAACTGTGAGATCATGATCTGAGCTGAAATCAAGAGTTGGACACTTAACTGACTGAACCACCCAGGCGCCTTGGGAAAAATGTAAAGTTATCATAGGTAACCTCAGATAACAAGAGATTATCTACATAATAGGCAGATTTAATGGAGAACATTTTATTCTGAATAGATGATTTGTAGCAACACAGTTTGAAGGTTAAATTTATATCAGTTGACTTTTTTTCCCCTCTCTGTGCTTCACTTAGAATACTTTTTATTGCTACACCTTCAAGTTCCCTAATGTTTTCTTCCTCAGTTATTTAATCTGCTATTAATCACATTGAATGAATTTTTTATTTTAGACCTTGTGTTTTCTTTTCTCTTTCCTGTAGAGGTTCTATTTGGTTCTTTTTTACATCATCCATTTCTCTCATTATGCTCATGTATTTCTCTTATCCAGCCCCTCTCAACTGAGTTTCCAGAGAATTGAGCCTAATGCATGTCTGTGGTGTGCAATGAATTAACTTCTCTTCAGTGCATCTAGAGTGGTTCTAGCTGTGTACCATCCTTGGGAGAATTGAGAAAGGCTGCTTTGAATATTTGAACATGGTTTTTATGGTTCTTTTAAAGTCCTTGTCTGTGGAACTCATTTATCTGTATAATTTTTGGATCTGTTTCTATTGACTGACAAAATTTTCTCTAGTTATGGGTCACATTCTTCTGCCTTTTTATTTATTTATTTATTTTTTTGCACATCTAGTAAGTTTTGATTGGATGCTAGACATTGTGTATTTTATGTTGTTGGGTGCCTAGATCTTGTCTTCATTTAAAGATTTTTTTCCCCCTGGTAATTAATTTACTTGTAGTTCAGTTTAATCCTTTCAGGTCTTTTACATTTTATATAGTCTCAAGTATCTTTTTTTTCCCCCAGGATGGTTTAGCTCTACTACTAAGGTGTGGCCCTTTTGGTGTCTCTACTGAATGCCCTGCATAATCAGTGATGACTCTCTGATTCGGCTGATGGAAACTGAAAAGTTCCCAGCCTTTGTGAGCTCTGGGGAACCATACTGTCTATAGCTCCTGGGACATTCTTTGCCCAGCTCCTGGAGTTTCATCCTGTACATGCATATCTTAGTATCAAGCAGAGACTTGGTGACCCCGGGCATATTTTTGGAGTTCTTTTTTCTGTGTAGCTGCCTCCCCTCCAGAACTTTGTCCTGCAACTTTCACCTGCCTCAAGCTCCTGGTGTCTGGGACAGATCGATCTCCAGTGTCTTTTCAGCTTAGGAAAACAATTATGTCCTGCTTAGAATCCCCCATCCCCTCTACAATCTGGAATGTGCCTCTAGGCAGAAAGGGCAATCTTAAGGCTTACCTTTTTGATTCTCCACCATCAGAGATGGTAGTCCTGTGCTGCCTGGTGTAGAATGGCTGAAAACAGGTGTTTCACATATTAACTCCAGTTTTTTGATTGTCTACGGTAGGAGGGTAAATCTGGCTACTGCTACTTCTCTATCAGAAGCCAGAGTCTCTCCCATTTAATATCCATCATACAGTCAGAGGTGCCTTGTAGGTCTTGAAATCTAATTTCAAATCTTTTTTCACAAAGAATGGCCAGTCTCATGGCAAGAAGAAGTCTTTGCCTGTGGGACCATTTTTTTATTCTATAGCTGGAGGATTGGCAGACTTGTTTTGTAACAGGCCAAAAGTTAATATAAATATTATCTTAGGTTTTGTGGGCCATATGGTCTCTGTCCCAGCTACTCATGTCTGCCATTGTAGCACCAAGGCAGCCATAAACAATCTATGAACAAATGAATGTGGCTGTGTTCCAATAAAACTTTATGTGGGGACACTGAAATTTATATTTCATATCATTTTCATGTCATGAAATATTAATCATCTTTTGAATTAAAAAAATTCATTTAAAATTGTAAAAACCATTCTGTACAAAAACAGATGGCAGATTGGATTTGATCTGTGGGCCACGTTTTGCCAATCTTGCTCTATAGCACATTTATCATTTGAGGTTACATTCCCAACTTTAGAACCTCTTCTCTCTATATATGTGAAAATTCTTTCAAACAGGATTTCCTGAATTGATAATCATGAATTTAATTTTGTCTCTACATTTGTTTAGGGATTTACAGTATTTCAGGATTGGACATTATGCCCTATTGGCATACATCTTACATTGATGATTCCTCTAAATTTGGGGCCTCAAAGTTTTGTAATATAAATTGGTTCCTTTAGCATTTGACTTAAAAAAAAAAAAAATGTTTATTTTCAGAGAGACCGTGAGAGGGAGGGAGGAGAGAGAAGGAGAGAAAGAATCCCAAGCAGGTTCCACGCTTTGTGCAGAGCCTGACAGTGGTGCTCGATCTTAGGACTGTGAGATCATGACCTGAACTGAAATTAAGAGTTGGACGCTCAACCGACTGAGGCGCCCCTGGGGCCCCTATCATTTGACTTAAAAAATTTGCTATAATGAGGTTGTATATACTTCAGGTCTAGCTTGTTCCTCTTCTGACTTTTCATCACCACTAATCTTAATTTTATTTCTTTTCCCATTCCCATACATAAAGATCCCATTAAGCAGATAACTGGAAGATAATAGGAGGAGATGATAAAGTGGTTACTTTCAATACCGCCTGACCACTTAAGAGTATTTAACCAGTAACTGCATGGAAAGCTTCAAGGAGCTTTTTAGAAACGTTATTTTAATTTGAACAAATGTCTTTGTGCAAGGCTTCATTAGCTGTTCTGGGGGAAATAGGTACATGTGATGCTTTTCCTTCCTACAAACTATTTGGTATCTAGTGGAGAAAGATTATGAGTGAGAAAACAAATGCCAGGGCTGCAGTGTAGGCAGAATAAGTGTGCACAAAGCTGTCCGGTCCAGCAGATGGTATATGTTCTTTCTGGAAAATCTGAGGGAGCCTCTTAGTTAGAAGTGGTGCTTTAGCCAGAGCTTGATGGATTGGTGGGATTTGAGATGGGGAGGAGAGGAGAGGAGTGAGGTGGTGGAAAGGCTGGGGAAAAGCCTGGGCAAAGACACATTTTGGCAGAATGCAGGGAGTATTCTGGGATTGGAACCTTAATCTAAAAGGATTTGAAGTGCAGTGGGGAAAAATAATGATAAAGTAGACTGGGCTTGGGTTGTGGAGAGCTTTAAATAGGATGGCCCTTCTGTAGGTAATGGGGAACTGCCAAGGATTCTGAACAGGGAATGGCTGGATCGGGTGGGAGTATGAATGATGGAGAAGTGCAGGTTTAGGGAAGAGTGGTCAGGTAAGAGGTAATTGGAGTCATGAAATCTGTCTCTTTCCAATTTGTTCTGCCATCCATGTTATTGCAATGGCCTTTGAAGTAGTCTTTTTATTTGCATTTTGCCCCCACAAAGCTGTTGTGTAAATACAGGCCATAAATTAAATGTTCCACTGCTGCTTAAAATCTGTCATCACCTCAATGCACTTGGACCAGTATCCAAATTCCTTACCATAGTGCACAGAGACAGCCCCTTGCAGGATCTGTCATCTCCTTGCTTCTCACATTCAGGCTGATTTGCTTTTTTACACTCTATAGGATGCTAGTATTTCCCAGACCGTTGATTCACTTGACTGTTCCAATTAGCTGTTTCATTCTTTTGCTTTTAATTTAGATGCCACCTGCTCAGAGAGCTCTCTTTGACCACATTGCCCTGTATTTACTTAGTGACACGGAGGCATCTGTGAGTATTTTGTCTGTCTTGTCTCATCTGCACTTGGGTGTCACAGGCTCCGAGAGGGCAGAACCATGTGTGCCACGTACACAGCTTTACCCCCCTTGCCTGGCAGTTGCAGAAAAACCATTTGGTCAATGAAGAGGACACACGGGCAACCCTCTGGTGATAGAAATGTATGGTGATTGTGGCGGTTATGTACAGGGGTTAGTCCCGGAGGCATTTGGGAATGGGGATTGGAGCTGCAGAAAGAGGCTAGGACTGCAAGTGCAGATTTGGAATTTATCTGTTTTGAGCTGATGTTTGAACAGGCGGGAGTGGATGGAAGTAGAGTTTGAGAGAAGATCCAAGGGTAAAACTTCGAGGGGGAAAACGAACACTTGGGGATGAAAGCTTAAAAGGCAGCAAAAACCCAAGAGAAGCAGTCAGAAACTGGAGAGAACCAGGAGATTATTGTCAAAGAAGCCAAAGGGGTGGCCACAGCGGAGGGCTGTAAAAGACTGGGGTGGTGGCGGAGGGGGGCAGGTCCAGAGGGGTAAGAGGCAGTGTGGTTGCGTAGATGCTTGCTGGTAACTTGGAAGGTTTTGTGTCCGTCATCTGGCAGGAGCCAGATTATAGTGGTCGTGGTGTGATTGGAGTGCAAGGAAGTGGAAGACGTGTGGGCTACCATTCTGGGAAGTTCTGTGGCAAAATCAGAGGGTGATGGGGCTGTTCTCTTCCTTGATAGGATGTTAGAGGAGCAGGAAGAGCCAGGGCCTGGTACCTAATCATAGGTAGGTAGGTGTACAAGTCTGTAAGTACGTATTGCCATGTGGACACTTAGGCTCTGGAGAGATCTAGAGGCTGACACTTTGCGGGCCAGGATCCCTTTCTGATGGGGCAGCGAGCATGGCGTGGTTCTGTGCTTGCTTCTCCGACCGGCTGAGGTGAATGGCCAGTTTGAAGAATTAACTCCTCTCCGCTGCTGTGGAATGATAGCCTTGCTAAATGTAACTTAAAGAAATCAGCTACTTAGAAAAGTAATCATCCTCTTGGCTATACTGGCAATCACTGGAAACGTTTCTGAACATCTGCTTTCAATTTTTGTATCATCGTAGGACGGTAACAGGTGGTGGAAGCTCTCAGGCTGTGCTAGCACAGTGCGTAAGGGAGCGGATCCAGGTGTTTTCCACCAGTGCTCTTTCAGCCTTCCCAGATGGGCCAGGGGTTCCAGGGAAAGATCACGCAGTAGGGTTGCTTGCCTCTAAAATACAGACTCTCCTTTTTTTACAGAAGAAAATACAGACCCTACTTTGATAAAACCCCAAGTGTTGTAAAGGAGTCAGTAGTCTTGAATAAGCTGTTTGTTCTTTTCCCTTCTGCTAATACTTCAAATTATTTGGAGTAAAGGAAAACCGTTCAAACACGTAAAGCTAAAATACGAGAACGGTTAACTTAAATATGAGAACTGCTAAAATATGAGAACTTTACCAGTTCTAAAGCCAGGAAGTGGTTAAGAACACATTCTGAATTTCATGAAGCACTTAGAGCAATATGAGAAAATGTTAATGAATGCTATCTTATGTTCGACATTGTAAATGTTAAGAGAAAAATCTGAAATTGCATTTTGGTCTGAGGAGAGCTGGGTTAAAAGTATTACGTGTGTATTTTATTTGTCAGGACATTTTCAGTTATAAATGACAGAAACGCAGCTCAGGCCAGCTTCCGCACAACGTGGGCCTTTGCTGGTTTACAGAGGTATGAGGGACTGGTGGGGCGAGGCTGGCATCCAGCGACTCCTCCGTTGGATGCCATCAGACTCCCAAGGTGAGAATTGGCTGAACTGGGGAGGTGGAGCAGAGGAGTCCTTTCACGGAAGCCTGCTGCTGTCAAAGCCTGAGCCAGAAAAGGTGACATTCCTGGCCCCAGCTCTCTCAGCAACTCAGGACCACACCAGTGTTTTAAACACAGCTTCCCAGTGCTGGCCCACAGAGTGCCTAAAACCTCTTGAACCAAAGGGGTCTACAGCAGGGATGCCGTTATTTAAATTTGACATTTTAGTACAGATCTTTTACTCACAGATTTCAAAGGATTCAAATGGAAGAATTATCTTCATGCTCATTAGCATCCAGCCGCTATTTATAGTTTGTCACAGCATTTCACTCATTTTCAAAAGGGACTAATTTATTTCACTCATCCTCCCTACTTTTGGGCAACATGAAGAACAAAACGAATCATTCCCTGTGGTAATTAGGGATTGAACATTTATGTTTACTCTTATTTGGACAATAGTGTCCTTTTCTTTGGGGAAGAAGGGACTAAGCGTACAGTCCTGGGACACTATAATATTTAGCCCCTTGAAACTGTTGCCTGAAATATGTGGGCTGTTAGGTCACAGCATTAGATATTTGTTGTGTATGGACCTTTTAGTCATGGACTTGACCTGGACTCAGTTTCTGGAGAATTGTAGTTCTGTGAGAATGTGTCATGTACTCTCACTTCCCAGAAGAAGTATACAGACTTTGGAGTGAGCCTAAAACATGTTTAATACACAAAGTTTAAATTACACACATAGTACAAAATCTTTAATTTTTTTCAGTTCTGGGTCTGAAAAAGTGCAGGCTTTTTCTCTTTAGCTACGACAGACTTCCTTCAATTAATGCATCAGCAAGGAAGGTTTCAGGTGAGTGACCCATGGTCTGGTTGGGGAATAGATCTCTGAATTTATTGTCATCTTAAAATGTGGATGTAAATATATACAACAATTATACCTCCTCTTTATATGACGGTTTTTACTGGGTGTCTCATCTGTTTATTATCCCAAGTAGAAGTTGAAACAATTTCATTTTTATAGTAAAGTATTTCCAAAATGACTGGTTAGCCAGAAAAACTATAAACTACCTAACCCAAGACTTTGGTAATAAAGAGATTTGATGCTTCTTATAAATTCCTCCTTGCAACCAAAAGAAATAACACATAACAAGACGCATGTTACCCATCCTCAGCCCTTATCCAGTTACTTGGTTTTAAGTCTCCAAAATTAATATTAAAAATGTATCCAGTAGAGGCCTGATAAGAACATGGGACACTAGGGTGGCTTGTCCTTAGTACTTAGGAATCACTGACTTGACCTTTGATTTTCATGGGGTGGATATCTGCCTCCAGGTGGCTGAGAGGAATGCACAAGCAGGCGGGTTCTGTATCAAGACTTTTTGTCCGAATGAAACCTCTTATTTCCTTATGTTACACTCCTTCCTGAGGTGAGAAAGCAGTCCATTTAAGGATCACAAAAATAATATTGGAAACAGCTGAAAGTTCCAGAAGACTCAGGGCTGTGTTGGTTGGTAATAATGGCCCCTCTTGAATGAGGGACCAGAAACCCTGTCTTTTGCTGCATATGATTCAGGCAGATAACTGCAAGAAGTCCCAACCTCATGAACACTTAGTTTAAAAACACAGCAGACAGACCCAAATGAGTTTTTTTTTATTGAACGGTCTTTGATGTTAAAGAAAATACAGATTCAGGGCAATATCATATGTTTGTTGTGTTTGGAGACATCCTGATGGGTTTAATGCAAATTCTTAAAGTAGTGTATTCAAAACCACGTATGCATCTCATCCGGGATACATATTTGGATTAAGCATAATGAAAACCTGCAACAGAAATGAAACAGTTTTAACAATAAATGAATAAGTAAAAACTGCTGCTAGACTCAGCTCAGTAAAATGTCCTTTTACACGAATTCCTGGTAGTCAGAATCCCTGAATTTGGTGCGTATGAGTGCTTGGAAGGGGATGGAAAACCGTGGCCTTTCCTATGCAGGTGATGGAGGGCCCAGAGCCCCACTGTGGAAAGCTGAGGTGAATTTGGCTTCCCACCAGATATTCTTACCCAGCCTGATTCTGTAATACCTTTCTCCCTAGCTTTCTTTCTTGGTCTCTGAAACACTTTTTCTTTCTACATATAAAACTTTAGGACTAAAAAAAAAAAAAAAAAAACACCTTTTAACGTACAAAGATAGTATTTTTTGTTGAAGCAATGGCTTTGTGGGATGCAGGCAGCTGATGTATAACTAAAAGATGTTTTGGTAGAACTGGTTTCAAAACTTAAAATCTAGATGCGTTGTCAGAAGATCTTAAAAGTGTAGGTTTGGGACTCCTCTAGAGAGGCCAGTTTTGCTGCCTGGGTCCTAGTAAGGATGTAATGTCAGAAGGTTTATAAGTTTATAAGGCTGGCGTCCTTAGAATTGTGCGCCCCCCCCCCCCCCCCCCAAAAAAAAAAGAAGCTAGGGAAAGGTACTTTCTAGACTTAGTACCTTTTACCTCAGGTGTAAGAAGTGGCAACCTTAAATTCCAATAAAGCAGCCAAAGTTTCTTTTCTCTGGGGTATCAGGAACCAATATTAGGAGGGGAGATACATTTCTGAAAGAAAAGCCACTCTACATCAATGCACTTCACATCTACCAGCTCTTTGTTCCCCAATAACTGTTGATGACAGAGGAGACTCAACAAGGGACCCTAAATTCCACTAAATGAAAAGAGATGGGCAAACGAGGTTCCTACAAGAGCAAGCAGGCCAAAGACAAGAGTGAGGGGAATCTGCACTCTCCGTGTGAGCAGGACTGTTTCCTCCCCACTGCACCCTGGGACCGAGGCACGGAATCCCTTCCACACCTGGCTGCCGCTCCCTGTGGAGGGGGCCAGGCTTGTATCGGCTGCCCAGGTGGGTGCTCCAGAGGGACACATGTCCATCCAGTACAGGTAGCTGACACTACTCACTTCTGTGCTGGAGGAGGGCCATCTGGGGATGAGGGAGCCCCACGCAGCCTCTGCATACCAAGAAGCAGACAGAAAGGAAGTCCCTGGCATCAACAAGACTGGTGGGTGAACCACACTGCAGAAATGAAAACTAATGTATACAATTTAAATTGCCTTAAACAACAAGCAAACACACACTCCAGCCATCGATGACTGTGCAAGCCAGGGTGCAGCCCCGGAAAACTTACACCCTTGTTAACAAGGGTGAACATTGCACGCTCTGATCTCCTTCTTGTCCTTGCAGCTGGTAAACTGGGAGCTTTTGAACCTCTTCTTGACGGTCATGTAGCGTTCCTGGATCCCACCACCGCACAGTTTGGTGCATTCCGACCAGGCTGTCCATGGGCGCATCCTGCATCCTGGAAGCAGGAGGTCAGGTTAGGCCAGCAGAAATGGGGGGACCAAACTGAATGCTGAACTCCAGGCCACAGCTATGAAACTGAGTTGTCTGGGCTTCCCTGCTCTTGTATGGAATGATGGGTTGAGTTTAATAATGGTTAGGGCCCTTATTAGAGACTGTCAACTCCTATGTGTCCATAAATGCTGTTGCAGCATTTCCCATCAAGGGGCAGAGTCCACATTGCCACCTCTGGAATCTGGGCTTGGCTGTTTGACTTGCTTTGGCCAATGGGACATGAGCAAACAGGCTGGAAAAGGCTGGTAGGAAACCCCCCGCCCCCACCATGTCAGCAAGCCTGGCTAGACTGCTGGAGAGAACGTGTGGCGAGAGACTCCAGCCAGTCTTTCTGAGGCCCCAGAAGTGCAGGTGAGGCCGGTCTAGACCTTCTAGCCCCAGCCGAGCCTCCAGTTGTCAGGAGCTACAGGAGTCTCAGCAGGACCTCAGAAGACCCACCTAGCTGAGCCAGCTCCTGCCACGGACCTGCAGAATCCTAGTAGTTTCGGGGTGGCTTGGTGATGGCAGTTAGCACTCGAGCAATTAAACCACTTTATCCTAATGCTTTGCTCCCCAGGTACGTGGTCTCCTAAATACATTCAAGTGTGATTAATTTCCCTACACAGATAAACATGCTTGCCTTAAAACTTAACCTGACTCAGAGGTTACAGGAGATCTTTTCAAAAAATGTTTTCAAGATCCTCTACATTACTCTTGTACAACCAGGCACGTTTACTATGCTAAGTTTTATGGAGGAGAAGGCCATGGCACAGTGTCTGCCTGGCACATAGTTGGGCTTAATCACCATTTCGTGAATGGCTGACTACCCTGTCCCAACAGATAGCACTTTGATATGCACACCTCTCCTTAACGGACAGTGAACGATCAGGTGGCTCTTCAGATCTGTATTTCTCTGTCCTGTCGGGGTGAAAGGCCTTAGGAAAGAGAATGTGGGGTAAATTGAGCTGTGCCTTTTAAAATAGCAACACAGTGTACCTATTAACCTTCAAACATGACACCTTCCTCACCCACTCCAGAGAATCCAAACACCATCAATCAGTCTGTACTAAGGGCTGAACCATGAATCTGTCACTGGCAAAAGTATGAAATAATGACATTGTAGTCTTTGCTTGTGGACCAGCTTATTCAACAGTGAAGCCCCAGGTTTTTGTTGTTTTTTTAGTGCCAGAGTAGGGGACACACTCTTTTTCCTGGGCTACAAACAGAAGTGGCCTCTGGGCCTCTGTTTTTGCCACCTCAGCACAGGTGTGTTAAGTCACTCCTGCTTAGAACTTCTCACAGGATCAAGTCTCAAAACCTCAGCAGGCTTATGGTCTGGTCCCCACGTCTCCAGGTTTCCTGCCTCTCCCCTTGTATTCTGCTCCATCTGCCCCCTATTTATTGACCATCTCATGCTCTGTGGCATTTCTGTGCCGTGGCGAGCCCTGTCCCTGCTGCTGGGGATGCCTTCAACTCGCAAACCCCTATCAATTTTCAAGACCCACTTCCCCTGCTTTGACATTTCCCCCCCCCCCCCCCCCCCCCCCCCCCCGAACTCCAGCTTCAGGCTTGGGAGCAGTACCTGGGAACTGCTCGCCTCCGGACTCTTCCCTCAGCTGCTCATTCCGCCGGCTCTCTCGGGCCTCTCTCCAGCGCAGCTTCTGGATGGATGGATTTCTCAGGCATTTCCGGATACGGCATTTTTTTCGTTGCACGGTCTCTGGGCAGGGTGCACCTCCAAACTGTGGCTCCATTTGGATCATCCGGGTTCGAATCATGTGGCCTTTCCCACAGGACTTGTTACATTCCGACCACTGAGACCACTCGGTGAGCTCACAGTCAATGGCTGGCAAGACACAGATGGGCAGGAGTGGATCTCATGTCTGAAACAGCATATGGCCACTTGTGTTTTCCTCTGAACATCTCCACACAAGTCTGAGAGATGCAGAGAAGGTGCTGTTTTCCCATTTTACAGAAGAAACTGGGAGGTTCCTACACGCAGATTGACTTCAGCCCACAGGGTTGGTGCCCAGGTCATAACCCACCTTCTGTGCCCAAATGACTCGAGGAATTTGGAAGATATGTTCAGAGTCTCTCACCCTTCCCTGTGAGCAGCTAGAGTATTGTCAAATCAGCCCTAAGTGGCATAGAGCCATCTTCCACAGTCCCAAGGACTGGGTATTTTTCAGAGCTGACCCCTGTGGACCAATACCCAAGGCCACTGTGACTTTTGCAGTAAGACTCTGGTAGCTTCTCGTTCAACATCTCCCCGGGTCCTATAGATGGCAGTTTGTGCAAAAATCGCAGGAGCCAGAATCAGAAAATTCATTAGAGAAGAGGGGTGGGGACAAGTGGGGGTCTTAATGGTCTATCAGGGTATAGGATCCAGCAAATTCTTATTAAGCCAACACCTCACAAAGTAGAGGGAAAATAACGCAACGGTCTGATTCTGAGAATGTGACCTAAGGAGGCAAAGAATTCTGGACTCCTCACTGGGTCTGCAGAATGTAGATCTAGGAAGAACTCATTTGGGTCAGTAGTTTTTGGCCTTTCTCCCTGTGAGCTCAGGCAGCTTATGTGTAAAATGAGGATAATGGTATTTTTCTCATGAGTTGTGAAGACTAAATGAAATCTTCCCAGCTCAGTTCCTGGCACACAGGAAGCGTTGTTCTCCATTCAGTGAACCCTGTGAATATACATTTCAGTGGGTAAGTGTCTCAGTCAGAGGTTCTGGAGCCCCCACGCTTGGTGAGATGGGTTGAACACAGGGTCAACCTTAGTTATTCAAAGCCTCAGCCTCAGTTTGATGGTCTGGGTCATCTCCACACATGACCACATGTAGCTAAAACAGCTCGGGAACTGTAATATGTAACACTGAGTGTAACACACCTGCTAGGTCTAGTGTTTGGCACTTTGTACCAGTTATGTGGTTTAATCCTCAGAGGAACCTAGGAAATGTTTCTTGCTATTTTACAGTTGAGCAGGGGGCGGTCATCTGTGTAAGGAACAAAGCTGGGACCTTCCTCTCAGAGGAAGCCAAAAAAACCCATCCTAGCAAGCCTGTCTGACTTTCTACTTCCTAAAAGAGAAGCTCTCTTGGAAGATTAGCCAGAAAAATGGGCTTCCTCCCTCTCCTTGGAGATCAGTACCCGAGAAATGCAGGTGATCAAAGAGGTTTTGGAAGAGGCGGGGGTGGGCATTGAGCTTTTCGTTGCTGGTCTTAGCAAGGCTGCAAAAGTACAGAAGTTACTGACTTCACGTCCACCCTCTAGTCGTGGGCAAATGGTCACAGGGAAAAATAATAGAAGTAAAAAGGTTGGAAAGCCCATGGATCAGAGAGTTGTGGAGGGGGGAGGGCAAGAGCCACATAATGAGGCTCCTTGACAAGGAGCCTGTGCTATGTGTTTCCCATCTCCGTCTCCTCTTTAGACTTCATAGCAACGTGCAGTTTGGGTGTCGTGTAGCTGGTAGCAGGACCCCCTCTTGCTAGTGAGGAGACTGAAGGTTAAAGATCTGTGCTAACATGGAGACCCAAAGCCTGTGCTCTTTGTCCCCAGCAGGCGGCTGGGCTGCAGGACTTACGGCATTCGGGCAGCATGCACTTCTCCACCTGCTCCAGCTCCTCGTTACAGTCCCCGAGTTCCGCCAGAGACTTGAGCATCCGCTGGCGGGTCCGCATGCCCTTCCCGCAGGTCACACTGCAGTCACTCCACTCGGACCACGGGGACAGCAAGCAGGGGATGGTGTCTAGGCCAAGAGCCAGGTTTGCCACTGAGAACAGGCTCCCTTTACTTTCTTTGATTTCCCTGTGTCCCCTACCCTCTGTTCCCCACTCTGGCCCCTGGAGTCGAGTGCCATGGACCGACGGCCTTCAGGTGACCCAAGTGACCCCGTGGAGCAAGAAGTGGCTCAGCAGACTACTGCCCTTCCTGTCACTCTCCTGCATCTCCCCTGCTGATGTAGCTCAGCAATAGGAATACACAAGTCCCCGCCTGCAACACCCCACACTCCCCCAAGACCATGCAGTACATTTTTGGACACTTTGTTGCTAAAATCCCTAGGGTGACCGCTACTCATGTGCATGTGTGCGCATGTGTACTGATGTGTGGGTCTGTGTGCATTTGTGGGTAGAGCTGGGGTTGTAATGCTTTATGGGGCCAGGCATGTCCAGAGCAGAACAAGAGTGGGGGCCTATGACCTGAGGGGTGGATGTCCTGCCCGAATGTATTACAATATCACCCGCCTCCCACCAGGATACTCTGGGGTCCTATAAAACACAGCTGCTGACGAGTGCTTTCCAGAGGTCGCCAGTTTGCCATCCCAGCCTCTCTCAGAATGTCCCTCAAGGGAAGCCCCGCTTGATGGCTCTTGCAAGGACAGTGGGCCGTATGTTCTCCCAGCACGCGCCCAGCCTCCGACCTTGCTGGTGGTAGCGGCAGGGGTTCTGTGGTCCGGCACACCGCCCCCATCCCCTGCCCCACGGCCACTCACGACACTCGGGCATCATGCACTTCTCTGCCTGGGAGGTCTCGGCCTTGCACGCAGAGCCGTCCGCCGGGCTCATCTTGACCATGCGATGCCGCTTCTTCATGCCCATCCCGCAGGTGGCGCTGCAGTCATCCCACTCGCCCCACTCGGTCATCAGGCAGCTGCTGGGAGCTGGGAGGCCAACCCTGTTGGGGTCACGGCTGCCGCCTTGGGAGCACCCCCTCTCCTCCCCTAGCCCCTGCTGGCTGGGCACGCCTACTCACAGCACTCCTCATTGACCGTGCACTTCTCTGTCTCCTCAGTGGGCAGCGTGCACACAGAGCCGTCCTCAGGGAACTGCTTCACATACCTCTCCCGGGACCGCATGCCCATGCCACAGGAGATGCTGCAGGGCGACCAGGTGATCCACTCGGACATGGTGCAGGTGGAGCCGTCTGCAACACACGAGCAGGCGCTGCTGCAGCCCGCGTGCCCAGCTCTCCAGGGCAGGAATCGAGAAGGAACTGGCTGTCTTTTCCCCATTGTGTATTCTTGCCTCTTTTGTCAAAGATTAACTGACCATAGAATCACGAGTTTGTTTCTGGGCTTTCTGTCCTGTTCCGCTGATCTACAAGGTCTGTTTTTGTGCCAGTGCACGGTTTTGAATGGGGAAAAAGATGGTCTCTTCAACAAATGGTGATGGGAACGCTGGAGAGCTACATGCAAAAGAATGAAACTGGACCACTTTCTTGCACCGTACATAAAAATAAAATGGCTTAAGACCTAAATGTGAGACCTGAAACCATAAAAATCCTGGAAGAGAGCACAGGCAGTAATTCCTCTGACATGGGTCGTAGCAACATTTTTCTAGTTAAGTCCCGCGAGGCAAGAGAAATGAGAGCAAAAATAAACTATTAGGACTACATCAAAGTAAAAGCTTCTGCACAGCAAAGGAAACAATCAAAGCTAAAAGGCAACCTACGGAATGGGAGAGGATATTTGCAAATGACCTCTCTGATAAAGGGCTGGTATCTAAAATATATAAAGAACTTATAAAACTCAACACCCAAAAACCAAATAATCCAATTTAAAAATGGGCAGGAGACGAACAGACATTTCCCCAAAGATGACACACAGAGAGACAACAGACATATGAAAAGATGCCCAACATCACTCATCAGGGAAATGTAAATGAAAACTACAATGAGCTATTACCTCACACCCATCAGAATGGCTAAAATAAAAGCAACAACAGGTGTTGGGGAGGATGTGGAAAAAAGAACCCTCGTGCACTGTTGGTGGGAATGCAAACTAGAGCAGCCACTGTGGAAAGACACTGGAGGTTCCTCAAAAAGTTAAAAATTGAACTGTCCTATGATCCAATGCTACACTATTGGGTATTTATCCCCAAATACAAAAATATTAACTTGAGAGGATATATGCACTCCTCTGTTTATTGCAGCATTGTTTACAATAGCCAAATTATGCAAGCAACGCAAGTGTCCATCGCTTGATAAAGGAAATGATCTATGTATACAATGGAATATTATTCAGCCATAACACAGAATGAAATCTTGCCATTTGCAACATGGATGGAGCTAGTGAGCATAATGCTAAGCAAAGTAAGTCAGAGAAAGACAAATCCTGTAGGATTTTACTTGTGGAATTTCAGAAATAAAGCAAGGGGCATTAAAAGTCTTTTTTGGTTTGTCTCAACTATACAGAAACTGTTCTGGGCGTGGGGGATGGGTGAACTAGGTAACAGGAATTAAGAGTACACTTCAGATGAGTTCGGAGTAATGTATGGAATTGTACACCTGATACTAACATAACACTGTATGTTAAATATCCTGGAATTAAAACAGAACTGGGTGGCATTCAAGGGGAGTCAGGCAGTTGGGGATGGAGGGGAACTTAAAAGGTATAAATCTTGAAACCAGGAATTGTTCTCTAAAAGGACATGCCCGTTTTCCAGGTGCATGGATTACTCCTTATTTCAGGACAATCCAGTTGAAAGCTGCTTGGATGGGTACAAGAATATTTTATTTTATATAATAATTTATCTTAGATTTTATATCTGCATGGTCTAGGGTGTATCCTATATCTAAGACCATTAAATAAAATTAAAAATTCACTTCCCTCTGTCACTTAACTACATTTGAAGTACCCAGTAGCCACGTATGATTAGTGGCTGCCATTTTGGATAATACAGATACAGAACTTTCCCATCACAAACTTCTACTGGACAGTGCTGGAAAGGTATTATATATATTCTGAGATACAATGTAAGCTCTGTTGCTCAGAGGAACCTGAGATTTTAGAGTTCTTCTCTAAAGCTGCCAGTTCCCTGTCTAGAAAAACTGATGAGAATTTTGTTCTGGAGGGTAAAGATTGCGACTGGCTTTCGGATATAGGGACCTGAAGACAAACACAGGGTGGATTTGTACCCAAACAGATTACACTAAGTGACCACAGACCTCTCATTGCCTCTGTTGAGGCTGGCAACCAAGAGAATACCCCAGCTGCTAATGGAGAACAAATGGTAGTGTGGGGAGGGAATGTCTGTGTGCCAGGGGACAGAGGAAGAGTGAGGAAGGCAGTAGAACCATTCTTTTGTGTTGACATCTTGGGCTATATATGGCTTTGCGTCTATCCCTAGGGGTTAGCAAAGGCCATGATCACGTAGGGGACACTGGAGGTGGGGAGCGGGGGGAGGATAAAGCCCGCAGCATGGCTTGGTAGTCCTGTTTCCAAATAGGGGTGGGGACTACCCTTGGTGAAAACATAGGAGTGTGTGTGTGTGTGTGCATGCACACGCATGTGTCTTAGTTCTTTAAAAAAAAGAAAAAGGAAATGATGTCATCCGTTTATCCATATCAATGAAGACTTACTGAATGCTTTGAATGCCTAGTGGTATGCTCTGAGGTTAAAAAGATAACGTAAGTGGGGCGCCTGCATGGCGCAGTCGGTTAAGCGTCCGACTTCAGCCAGGTCACGATCTCGCGGTCTGTGAGTTCGAGCCCCGCGTCGGGCTCTGGGCTGACGGCTCAGAGCCTGGAGCCTGTTTCCGATTCTGTGTCTCCCTCTCTCTGCCCCTCCCCCGTTCATGCTCTGTCTCTCTCTGTCCCAAAAATAAATAAACGTTGAAAAAAAAAAGAATTAAAAAAAAAAAAGATAACGTAAGATATGGATCTTGTTCTCTTCTAAGAGCTGGGCACAATAATTCCAGGTACTGAAAATATGACAGCAAAGGTAACACAGAGGGGAAAAACCCACTCCTTGGAGTTTAGGGGAAGATTTCACACAAGAGGGCACACCTGAGTATACTTTTGTTGGGTAAAGGAGATTTGCTTTTAAGGTGAACGGATAGCTTATGCCAACACCCCAGTACGGAGTGTTTATGTACATGGCATTGGGAGATGAAGTCAGAAGAACTGTGAGTCCAGCCTGCACATGAATGTGGCTGTCGCTTGCGAGGTGTGATGCCTACACATGGTGATTTAATCTCCGGGCAGTGCCGGGGGGACACTGTAGGTTTCTCTCCTGGGACCCACACATTAGGCCCAGGGACAAGGCTAACCAAAGGAAGCCCGTACAAAGAACACGATGTTCCAGTGTAATAATGGTTAGGCTGGTACAGTAATAGTTAGGGGTACCAGGCTTGACAAGTCCCACCTCAGGCTTTCCAGGGCCTGGGAAGACATTACCCCAGGAAAGCAGAATTTGGCCACCACCCACTGTGTACCTGACAGGTAGAGCTTGGACTTGAGGCTCAACTCTTCCAGTGACCCCCAAATGGCTGTCCCCAAGTGCCTTTACTGACTGTGTGTCTTTAGTGTTGCAGTGTAACTCATGTGGTGTGGATTTGTGTCACAGTGCTCATTTTGCCCTGGCCTTGCACCCGGGGTCGCTGCAGGACTATTTGCCCTGTAAATTAAGCTGAGGACTTTGCACATGGGCCATAAGGAGCCACAGATCTTTTAGCTGGGGAGTGAAGTGATCAGATCTTTGTAGAAGATCCCTCTAGTGGGGCCCTGGAAGATGGGTGGGAGTGGGGAGATGATAAGGCGTGGACTAAAGGGCTGGCCCAGAGGATTAGGAAGAAACGAAGATGCACTCGCTACAATAAGATGTATATTCATGCAGTCTAATTCCTTTGGAACATCCAAAGGGGTCTCTGCTTCCTTCCTGTTCTAGCCACACCCTGAATAATCAAGTGTGGAAGGCAACCAGATGTGAGCACAGGAGAACTTGATCTGGTGTTGAGTGGGGTAGCTTCTGGGCTGCATGTACACGCACCAGGCACAAAAAGCACGAACAATTGCAGAAATAGTAAAATCTAGCCTACAGTCCATAGGGAATTTTAAGGACCCCTGAATAATCAAAACAACCTTGAAAAAGAACAAAGTTGGAAGATTCACACTTCCCGATTTTAAAATTTAACTACAAAGTTACAAGAATCAAAGCTGTGGGGTGCTGGCATACAGACAGACCTACAGATCAATGGACTGGAATAGCCTAGAAATAAAGTCTCACGCAAATCGGCAAATAATCTGAAAAGGGTTCCAAGACCACTCAATAGAGGACAGGCTTTTCAATAGGTGGTGCTGGGAAAGGTGGATACCCCCATTTAAAAGAATGGAGACTTTTACCTAATATCGTATATAAAAATTAACTTGAAATGGATCAATGACCTATAAACTTAAGAGAAAACCTAGGGTAAAACCTTCAGGACACTTAATTTAGCAATGATTTCTTGGGTAGGATACCAAAGGCACGGGCAACCAAAGGGAAAAAACAAACCCAGATTTCATGAAACTTTAGAATTTGTGCAAAAGGACACGGTCAACAGTGAACCGGTAACTTATGGAATGAGAGAAAATATTTGCAAATCCTATCTGATAAGGGATTAGTATCTAGAATATATGGAAGTGGGGGGGTTCACTCCCCTCTGAAGTGCCTTATCCAAGGCACAAATGGCAATAAATCACTGTGGGAGTGCAGCCAGGAGACGTATTACTGTCCCCAGCAAGAACCAGAGGGAGAATGACCCACAGTGGGATAAGCTTTCTTCAATTATACTCAGCTTGGAAGTGGTTTTCTTCCTGCCGTAAACCAGCCCAACTTCTATATCTCTTCCTGTTGCCTCATCGCACCTGTGAGACAGTTAAGCTCATGGTACAGAGACTAGACCTGTCCAGGTGGAGAGAACAGCTGTACCCTGGAAAGTAGGCAGCTGACCTTTGCACAGCAATCAGCTCAGTGCCATTCTGAAGCCTGTGCCATCATGACAGAGGCCATGCAAGTTCACAGCTCAGGCCTGATTTTTGAGCAGTAGCAGAGAGCTAGATAGGATCCTTGCAATCAGCCCTGAGGTCCTGACACAGGAAGGAGGTGCTCCAACTCGGGTGTGAATAGAACACGAAGGTCCATGATGGTCATGCCCCACTAGGGCGATGGATTGAGATTCAGTATTGGCCAACCTGCTCACCTGTTTCTTTTTTTCTTTAAATATTTTTAATGTTGGTTTTTGAGAGAGAGAGAGAGAGGGCGGGGCAGAGTGCTAGCAAGAGAGGGGCAGAGAGAGAGAGGGAGACACAGAATCCGAAGCAGGCTCCAGGCTCTGAGCTGTCAGCACAGAGTCCCATGCGGGGCTCTAACCTATAAGCCATGAGTGCATGACCTGAGCCGAAGTCAGATGCTTAGCTGACCGAGCCACCCAGGCGCCCCTCGCCACAACACAGAACAAGCCTCTGCCAGCTCCTCGCTCACCTGGGCTGTAGCCTCACCTTCGTCACTGCAGCCGGGGCCCATGCAGGGCTGGAAGTCCTGGGTGTCCGGGCAGGGGACGCTGAGGTCCAGCTGCGCCTTTAGCATGCGCTGCCGCATCCTCTTGCCTTTGTCACAGGTGGAGGAGCTGCAGGCGGACCACGGGGACCAGTTGGAGTAGATGCAGGTTTCGGGGGTGTCATCTGGAAAGAGTGTGGGACAGGTTTTCCTTGGGAGCCTGTGGACACCGGAGCCGGCCCTATCCCCACGCAAGCTCCTTTGGGGATAAGAAAATCTGTGTTGCCTGCCCTGCCTCAGCAAACCTGGGCGCTCTTGGGGTGGAAGCAGCTATTCACTTGCCTTTAAAGGCGATATTTTAATCATTCCAGGAGTATCTAAGCGACAGGGAAGAGTCCTACTAGCCCTTCCCTTCAACACATGAGGGTCTCTCATTTCTGGCCCCTCACCCCTGGCAGACACGGTTTCTGCGGGTGTACAGGCAGATCACAGGCAATTGGGGAAGCACAGCCTTGTGTGTGTGTGTTGCTGTTTAATCTTCTCAACGACCCCATACACAGGTGTCACGATGAGGGCAGCCAATGTTCGCCCAGCACTTATTACACACCAGCATCGTTTTAAGAACCTTACATGTTTTGTCCCATTTGGTTCTCACAGCAACACTCAGCGAGGCAGGTTCTGTTATTATCCCCATTCTACAGGTGAGGACAGTGAGGTAGCATGGAAGCGTCCTGCCCAAGGCCACAGAAAAAAGCCCAAGTGGTGTGGCTCCAGATCCCATGAGAGAAGGGGCTGAAGGCATGGGCCTGCTGCTCTCTCCTGACTGTAGGATCTAGGCCTCCCTTTCCTTGCCGGGAAAGTGGACGTGTCCACGCTGCCTCACAGGCCAGAGTGACCATCAAAGTGGGGAGTGCCGGGGGTCCCAGGACGCCCATGCAAAGGCCCAGTACTGGTGAACACATCTTCTTTGAGTCCTGGCCTCATTTTGGCTTATCTTCCAGAAAGAAGTCCTCAAAGAAGGGACTGCCAAGTCAAAGGACATACTATTTTTGCAGCTCTGAAAACCTGTTCGCAAACTGATTTCTCAGAAGGTATTGCCAGGTTATATTGCTACCTGCAACCAAGAAAACTTACATACCTTCATCTTTCTCTTCTGGAGCCAGATCCGCGACAATATCATCGACGTTATCAGGTACAATATTGCATTGTTCCCCCTGCAAAAGGAAGTTTTCTTGGAGGGCTCCCATCAAACAGTGGCACGTGTTGGGGTCAGACGAGGGAGGAGGTAAAATCGGATGCCCACCCTGCGTGCAAATCCCAGGCCACGGTGGAGTTCCGAGCCAACATTTACAATCACACTGAAAGAGAAATGGCAAGAAAGCCACAGCTTCCCAGTCCCTGACCCATGGCAGACGTCAGTAATCAGTTATGGAACTCACTAGGATACCTATCTGTCTGGACCAAATCATTCAGTGGAGCGCAGAACCCCACTGTAATGTTGATTTTGCTCATTTAGATCTTACGAATAATTTTCATGCTTAGAAACCTCAGGAGGTCCAGGAGTCCTGTGTTTTGGAATACGCCAGGGACCCCATGATTCCTGAGCAGATAGGGGTACAGTCGGCTTGCGCTCCTGGTGGGAAGGGTCTGTGGCAGGGTGAGCTCTAGCCCCAGTACCTTCCGGGCGATTCTCTCGATGACAACTCTGGCTACTTGAGTGATAGACCCGCCCTCTGGATCGTAAAAAGGACTCTGAGGATGGTCCAGGCTGGTCAGGGGCCGGATTTTCTCCTGGGGAATTGTGGGCTTGTTGGGTGACTGTCAGCGGGGAAGAGAACACAGAGAGAGAGTGTGGGAAACAGAGTGTTTAAAAACCACAAAAGCAACTTGATTGTAATACGATCAGAACAAAAACCTAATTGTTAGGGATTTCACAACAGCTCTGCCTCTGGTGTTAATGCAATTCTATTCACGCCGTGTATCGTGCAAAAAAAAAAATCGGTAGACCTCGATTTTCAGATTCTCCCAGGTACTCAGGATTACGTCCTGATGAAGACAAAGTTTCAGAGAGCTCATCCCAACTAGGAAACAGCTGAACCAGGCTGGCCTGAATCCAGAGCTCTTCCTGATGGACCAGGCGTTGGCAAACTAATCTAGAGAGGGTCAGATGGTAAATATTTTAGGTTTTGTGGGTCCCACTGTGTTGGCTCCAGCTACTTGACTCAGCTTTTGTAGGGAGAGAGCAGCTCCCTACAACATGTAATTGAATGCGGGCGGCGGGGTTTGAAAACCTTATTTACAAGTCAGGTGGTAGTCCCAGTTTGGCCCACAAACTGGGGTTTTCCGACATACTGCCCTGCCACTGGTTTTCCAATGGCTTCGGATTTCAATGCAATGAAAAATATTAAATCAGGAGAGAATCCAAAGTCCTTAACCTAGGTGTCTGGAAACCTCCAGGATCTGGCCCAACCTCACATACGTCAGCTTCTGTTGTTCCCTATTCTCACCCCCATCTCTTGCTTTTTGCTTCCATGCCCATTTCCTGCTGTTCCCTTGCTTATCTATGAACTGCTTTTTAGCAGATTCCCTCTCCATGGCCTCCTGGCCAGCTGTGTGGGTCATACTGTATATGGTATGTGAGGGTGAAACTATGCCGGCCTCCCCTTCCAGACTGTGGATTCCTTTACCACATTTGTGTCCGGGACCCCCAGCACAAGGCTGGGGGAAGAGAAAGCACCCAGAAAGCTTTGTCCCTCACCACCACAGGCATATACCCACCTCATAGGTCACCCCACTGTCAGTGCCGGCGTCCCAGGGGATCAGGTCTTGTACCACCTTCTGGACCCAGCCGCACTCCTTGGTACACAGATCCTCTGCAGACAGGCCTACGTTCCAGTCGGGGCTGGGGCCCATCATGGTCAGGAAGGACATCAAGTGGCGTGTCCTGTCCACTGAAAACTCAGCCGAGGGTGCCGCTCTCCTGGAAACCAAATACGTTACGTTAGGGGGTCTGGGGGGTACACACACTGAGGGACATCGGGCCAGACCAGAGCTGAAGGAAGAGAGGACAGAAGGACCAAGGATTCTTGGTCTTCCACTGATCTCTGCCTGTGGCCACTCCTGTTTTACACCCTTTGCTATCCTGAGCCCTTCCACTGGCCACACGTGGAGAGAATCGTATGCTACCATCGTATCCAGTTTTAATGTGTTCAAGGCACTTAAACTGTTTTTGTAGATGTTTCTTATTGTTCAGCTGTTGATTGACTGTCAACTCTCACTGGAGGGTGAGCCCCAGGAAAGCAGGGCTTTTGTCTGTCTTATTTATGGCTTGATTTCCAGTGCCTACAACAGTGCCTGGCACAGAGTAGATGCTCACTGTTTCTGAGTAAACGAACAAATACTTTGTGTTATTGTAACTGAACCCAAGTTTGTCTGCCTGATGCCCAGCAAAGATGATCACTGAGTCACCAAGGATGCAGCAAGGAAAGAGTTTGAGAGGCAGCCAAAGGCAGAGATGCAAGGGCAAGCCTCAAATCTGCTCCTAAGGAGGAGAGTCGGGGAAATTGGAAGGCAAATGAAAAAGTTCTGGGTAAAGAGTCACAGCTGCACTTACTAGTCTGCAGCTGCGATCAGCCACATTATCTCTCTGGTTACCGGTTTCAATCCCTACCCTCTTTTGATCATTCCTCATTCTTGAGGGAATTGGGATGATGACCATTCTAGTTACTTCCTGCTGAGATGGGGCACAGATTAGAGTTGGGGAATGGAAACTTCCTGCACTCACTTAGAGATACTCTTCAGTCCCAGGCTGAAACCCAACATTCTGCATTACTAAGAGTTATTTTTGAGAGCATGCGAGGGAAACAGAATCTGAAGCAGGCTCCAGGCTCTGAGCTGTCAGCACACAGCCCGATACGGGGCTGTAACCCACAAGCCTGAGCTGAAGTTCGACACTTAACCGACCAAGTCACTCAGGTGCCCCTGCATTACCAAGATTTTGTAGTTTGGTTATTAGTGTTTGTACTACATTTTATCTAGGACCTTTGGGGAGAGGTGTTTTAACCAAGCTTGTTGCATGTATTGAGGTCTTCAGGCCAGCTCTCCTGAATAGGAGGGGTCTGCCAGAGGCTCACTGCTCCAAGCAGTGCTTTTTTTGAGGTCCTCCTTGCTGGCAGGCTGTAGGGAACCTGCGGATTCTTGTATGTTGAATGTGAGGAATCCACGGCTTGACTCCCCTCAGTGTCCCTGAAGAGTGAGCCTCACTGAAGTTGGAGCTGGCCCTCTGGGTGCTCACTCTTCAGGTCTTTAGTGATACCGAGTCTCCAGGATACAGTCGGTGCAAGGGCACGTCTGTGGGGCACGTCAACCTGCTGGAAGTGAACTTACCTTACCTGCTGGACCTCCCTGAAAGTATCCAATTCCCTAATGTGAGGAACTCCTAAGTTATGAAAAGGGTGTAACAACACCCTTCCATATACCATTTCATAAGGGCTTATTAACTCAAGCCCATGTCTAGGGGCCACTCGTACCTAAAGCAGAACAACCAGCAAGGCTTCTTCCCTAAGTTAAGTTAGTTTCTTGGCAGATCTTTGTCAAGAACAACCAGCAAGGCTTCTTCCCCAAGTTAGTTTCTTGGCAGATATTTGCCAAAGGTTTTTTTTTTTTTTTTTTTTTTTTTTTTCCTTGGTTTTTCTAGCTGGTTGGGGTCTCCAGGAAGTGTGTAATTTCCACTGGACACCCAAGGCATTGGGCATGGTTTGTCTGGCTTGTGCTGCAAACACTGCTCCACTGTCGCTCTGAATGGTTAGTGGCAATCCAAACCTAGGAATGTTTTTGCTTAAAAGTGTTTTTTTTTTTTTTAAGTAGACTTTATTGTCAAATTGGCTTCCATACAACACCCAGTGCTCATCCCAACAAGTGCCCTCAATGCACATTACCTACTTTCCCCTACTTAAAAGTGTTTGGACAACTTCTGAGGACTTCACTGAATGGCAGGGGAAAGAGCTTCAACCCGGCTTGCCAAGGGATCTATAAATACCAGCAAATATTGAAAATTACCTGTTGTTTTTGGCTCCTGGTAAAGTCTACCTGCCGGTCTTCTCCAGGCTTGGTGCTTAAAACTTCATCAGGCATTACAAAAAGTTCTAAGGTTTTTTTTTTTTTTTTTTTTTTTTTTTTTAAGTTTCTTCCCCTTGACAAATTTTGCAATGGAGATAACAGGAACTTATGTGACTTTCAATAAACACAAGCAGAATAAAAGTTTTATATTATAGTGCTTTTAATTCTAAGCACGTGTCCATTTTAATTAAACCAGCAACCTTAAATTAGCTTTACTACTCAATATTTTGCAAGATCATGTGAAAATCATTTGGGTTAGTTTCAGTCTTTGAGTTTTAGAATGTCCAATTCGAACAAGCGTTTGCTTTTTAACTAACCAGAACTCTTTTACAAATTAACTTTAGCAACACCATGCAGATGGAGAGCAAATAGCTCACACACATGGACACATACAAATACACAAACAAGATGCAGAAAAAATCTTAAAGGCCCAGTTTCCAAGTCTCTACCCCTTTTTACAACACAAATCTAATTGCAAGGTGGTATAATTTACGGATTCATTAATTGGTCATTTTTCTCAAGAGTCGAAGGACTATTGTGGCCAGTGTTACAAAAGAAGATTGCCCTATTTTGGAGAACAGAGCCCAAAGGGCTGCATGTGGGGATCAAGCAGGGACTTCCCATTTTCCAATTAGAACACGGCTGGTTTTATTCGAAGATATCACAAGCTGCAGCAAGCCTAATGAAGCCCAGAGTGCCTCCGTGGGCACTGGTTCCTCTGCAAAAGTTGAGGCTTCACCCACAGAACAAAATGGCTTCCTAGTTTCTAGTTCCTCCCTAAAATTCAGAGCTTCACTGACTGAACCAAACAATTGGCTAGTCTGCCTTCTCTTAAGAAAAGGAGGGGCACCTGGGTGGCTCAGTCGGTTGAGCGACCAACTTGGGCTCAGGTCACGATCTCGCAGTCCGTGAGTTCGAGCCCCGCATCGGGCTCTGTGCTGACAGCTCGGAGCCTGGAGCCTGTTTCAGATTCTGTGTCTCCCTTTCTCTCTGACTCTCCCCTGTTCATGCTCTGTCTCTGTCTCAAAAATAAATAAACGTTAAAAAAAAGAAAAGAAAGAAAAGGAGACGAAGAGAACCCAAATCCTGTGTTTGGAGGCAGCCGAGTGAGAGGAAGAAATCTAAGAAAGCCAAACCAGAGGGAGGAAGAAATAAGCAGGCTCCCATGCCATGGAGTATGCAGTACTCACCAAGAGACCGCTGTCTAAACCAAACCCAAAGCCATTTTCTTGCTGCAGGTTAATTTAGGTGCCGAAGGCCGGTGGTGCCCAGTCGGAGTGGGGTCTTGAGGTCGGGCCCCTCGACAAAGAGCCTAGGCAACTGCTTGGACCAGTCACCAGAATCCTGTTAGCAGCTCGGGGCCGACAAACCAACGGGGGGCGCAGAGCTCCTGCCTGTCTCACCAAATCTGTAGCCAAACCCAAGTTCGCCTGCCTGATACTCAGCAAAGACCATCACTGAGAGACATGGAGTCCCCAGCAAGCTCCTCCACAGGCAGCAAAAGGAGGAGACAGGATAAAACTCAGCCCCACCTCCTCCCAGGAGCAGAATCAGGGCAGTTTAAAGGCAAATGAAAGACGTTTGGCTGAAAAGTTGCAGCTGAGGGCAGTTCCATTAACCCTTTGCTTACCGGTTCCATTGTGTGCCTAGCCGTGTTGGGATGGACTTTACAAATCAGTGCTTACCAATGCCCAAGCCTTTCTTTCTTTCTTTTTTTGGACATCCTCACTCAATCCTCAGAACAGACCTGAGGGAAGAATGACTGATTCCAATTTATGCATGAGGAAACTGAGGCTCACGGGCTTATGTTATGCAACTTGTCCAAAATCACCAAGTTAAAAATGGCAGACAAGACCACGACCCAAGGCAATATTAGTTCGAATCAGCACTCTTCTCATCATCAATTTCAAATTCCTTCTCCCTGCCCCGTTTTCACTCTGCAATCAACATTGTGCCGTCACAGGTGGGGGAGCATCTCCCCAGCTTGCTGCCTCTGTTGTCCTCATGGGGCTGCTGACAGCACGGCCCTGCCCCGGTACCAGAACTCGCCCGTGGCCACATCCTCCGGTTGGTGAGCAAGGACCTGGCTATATAGCCGGGGAGATGGGTTGTCTGTCAACCCCCAAGCCACAAGAGGCTATTATTCTTCAACCTCTGTCTCCTCAAGTGGCTAAGAAGAGGTCTCAGCCGTGGCCAGGGCTGGGCGAGGACAATGGTGGTAGCCCCCTGGGGCGGGGGTTGGGGAGCTGGGGAAGGAAGAGTTAGATGCACTCAGCACACACCGGGTGGCAGACCCGGGTTATTTTATTTCCCCACCCCCGTGACAATCCCGTGGGGTTCGAGTTGTCCCATTTTGTAGAGAAGAAAGCAAGCGTGGAAAGGTATAAAGGTTAATGGACCTTTAAAGAGACACAGCTGGTAGGGGCTGAGGTTTAAAGGCAGCTCTGCCTGACTCTACACCCCCAGGCTGCTAATTGTGGGGAATCCTTGGCTGGGGACCAACGTGTCTGTTCAGTTCAGCTGGCAGCTGGTGCACCTCAGCTGCTGGGGAGTCCCCGTGTCCCTCTGTGGAGGCCAGCTGCTTCTGGCTCCCCTCACCTGTCCCCAAAGGTAATGACTCCAGACCTGGTTAGGCCTCGTGGAACTGGACCCATTGGGCTCTGGCAGGCTAGATGGGGTCAAGCCACGCACAGAGAGGAACGGAAGCCTGGGTGTGTGTCTGGCGTCACCTCTTTGAGCTGCGGGTCCTGGGGGCAAATTACCAAAGCATTCTGTGCCTCAGCGTCCCCGTCTGTAAAATGGGGATCTCCATATGTCTACTCCAAAGGGTTACTGTGTTTAATGAGAGAACTTGCATACGGTGCTTAGTCCAGTGCCTGGCACGTGAGAGAAGCAGTGTAGGGTCGTAAAGAGATCAGAAAAGAGAGGGGGGAAGTGGAGGGAGGCCTTCCTGAGTGGACTACACATTATAGCCTGATGCCAGTCTATGTTCTGTTACAGGAGTGGGGAAGAGCCTGGTCTGAGCCCTGGCTTGGGTGTCAGCAGCCCAGCAAGGCCCTGTGTCGCCCTCCTCTCCAGCCTCCTGCCGCCCACCCCATCCGCCGCCCTGTGCCCCGGCCAGACCAGCCTAGATGCAGGTCCCATGTGCACTTGTGTCTGCTGGGAAAGCTCTTCTGCAGTGGTTTGCACCGTGCGGTCCCCTGGTAACTTGTTAGAAATGCGGATTCTTGAGCCCCACCCCAGATTTACTTAATCAGAGACTCTGGGGGTAGGACCCAGCATTCTAGTTTAACGACCCCTCGAGGTGCTCTGGATGCACCTCGAGTTTGATGAGTGTTGGTCTACTCCTCTTTCAAGCTTCAGGTCATGAGTCACCTCATCCTGGAGCTTTTTGGGATCTCCCTGACTGAGGCCAGTGCCTGTGGTGTCTCTCCCTACTCTCTGAAGCTGTGCCCTATGATCGACATCACCCTGTCATCATTTGGTCTTCCCCCTCTAGATTGGGAGCTCCTTGAGGACAGGAACCCTAAGCTTCATCCCAGGACCGAGGTGCCCAGCGGGCGGGCTGAACAAGGCAGTGTGTGAGGACTTGGGCTCTTCCACCCCCAGCTCTAGGTCTTGGCAGTAAGTCACTCACTGTCCTCCAGTCCCAGGTTCTTCATCTGACACCACCTACCTGCAGGGTTTCTGTGAGGCTCCCACGATGCTTTTTGAGGAAGCCTTTATAAACCGCTAACGTCCCCCACACACCTAGTCCACTACGTAGGCACAAACTGGGGGATTTCATCTTTTCCCAGGTGTGCGTTTACTGGCGTGTAGGTGAGTGGCTTTAGCTTCTACCAGCTTCTTTAAAGACCTGGCTTCTACAAGAACTGCAGCCTTGCTCACTAGGGACTCACAGTGTATGGTCCGGGGCCTGCCTTCCTGTCGGTGCAAACCACACAGCATGGACATCTGAGGGGACTGCTTTCGCCCCAGCCCTCCTTGGCTCTTGGCCCCTTGGGGGTCCAGCAAGGCCTTGGGGGGCATACGTCGTCTTCCATTGCCATAGAAACCAACCACTCCACCTGTTACCTTCCCATCTCCCTGAGCATGTGGCTTGCTTTGTCAGAATTGTCATTTGTATCCTGTAAACTATGGGTGACACTATTCATAGTGACAACCTAAGGGGCAAAGACATCTCTGCTCAGGAGTCTGGTGCTGGGGAAACCGAATCAAGCCTGACCCAACAGGCCATCCTGATACTCTGCTCAGCTGATGGACTTAACCATTGGAGAACCTCACATGTCTTGTAAGACACGATGCAAATTGTTCTCCACCGACGCACTTTGGCCAAATCTGTAACCTGAGTGACGTATCCTTCCAGACCTTGGTGAGTTTTAAGGAGTAGGAAATTTGGGGCAACCAATCCCTGCACAAAACGCCTGACCTTAGGTTGGGTAATATGGCAGACTTGAATCTGTACGGGCCTGGGGGCAATTTTAGCAATTTTCTAGCATCTTCAGTTATGCTCTGCTCTTTTCTCTTACCCTTGACTGGGAAATTCATCCCCTGATCCCCAGCTCCCATAATGCATCCTGCAGGAAGCATTTCCTGACCTCTCTTCAAATTGTTTAGGACCCCGGGTGCACTTTCCCAGAGCACGATGAGCTCGCTCTTTCCTTGGGGTTCTGGTTGAATTTCCATCTTGTACATTAGGTTCCGGAAGAGTAGAGACCATTTTTGTCTTGCTTACAGCTCTATCTCGGAGCCTGACTTAGAACTTGGCATGAAGTGGATTCTCCTCAAATATTTGTTTTAAATAAATTACTTAATCTAGGAAATGAATGGAGCTCTTATACTTCCTTTGACCTTCAAATTTAATTTAAAAATCACCTCAAAGTATTTATTACTTCCATAATAAAAATGCTATTTAAAATAATGAAATGGATAAGAATATATGGGAGTTTTCTTTGGGAAATGCTTGGTACGACTGGAGTTCTTTAATTTGTCCAAACCATAATAAAAATCCACATTCATGCTTTCTTATATGCCATATCTTTCCAGATATGATATTTTGTGAATTTGGTTTTATTTTTCTGTTCTGGGATTTAAGTTTTTCATCAGTTTTTTAGCAAAGAGAGTTGATCTGGCCATACCATGATAACAGTATGTTATAAATCATGATAATTAAAATGGAAGCCTATTCAGGACAAGAAAGAAATATAAATGAGTGGCATAGATTGGAGATCCCAGAAACTTTAGATATGGTATTATACAAAACAGACTTCTCAAATTAGGGGGAAAAGGAAAGATTGTGCCAAAAGGGTGGGGCCAACTTGACTGCAGTTTTTCTTAAAAATGTGGAATTTGCACTTAATCTCACATACCTAAATAAATAATCCAGAGTTAAATAGACAGCAACCAGATTATAGGGGACATGTCGATTACTGATTTGCTAGAGAAATGTTAATTTCCTCTGCTTTGAAACAATAAAGCAATAACAAAAGTAACTATGAACCAACCATTGAATTATGAACCAACTAAAGACATCTGTGTAATGAAACAACATGGTTGAATGAGCGAGAAAAAAAAATGGCATGTTGGAAAAAACATCTCCATGCAGTGTGACTGACAAATGTAACTGTCATATATACAGAGCTAATCCAAATCTGTAAGAAAAACACCACAATCTCGACAGATAAAGGAAAGTTATGAACAGACAATTCACACCAGAAAAATGAATAAGGAAGACCAGATGAAGACATGGAGAAGTGCTTCACCTTTTTACATTCAGAGAGGCAGCATGGTGCGCAGGGAAGAACAAAGGATATTGGAAGAGGCAGCTGGATTTGCATCTGGGTTCAGCAGCTTGCTAGCTCTGTGCCAGGGGCTTTTTGCCCCCCTCCCCCCCCCCCCGCCCTTTGCACCTACTATGGCAGCAAAATGGGAGCATCATCTTACCCACCCAAGGGCTTTTCGTGAGGAAACTGCTTGTCATTGTGACCGGCACATCCTAGGACTTGGTAAATGTTGATTTCTTGCTCATTAAGCCTTTCCAAACAAAACTTCAAAGAACACCATAAAAGAAAAGAGGCAGTAGGGATTTTTATGCTCCTCCTAAGAACTTATTATCTCCTTCTAAATTTCAGATCCAAACCAGTGTAACTCAGGTCACTGGTGAGACTCTAGTCAGTGGCGATTCAGGTCACTCATATGCCGAGTTCTGTCTCTCATGTATTTCAAATAATCCCCCGTAGCTTTCGAAGTTGCAGAAACTCAATCTAACCACTAGAGGGCGCAAGAGTCACGCACTAGGCTGAAGTCCCGCGTGGTAGGTCTGAGGTTTCTGCCTCGGAAAAACTGCTTATAACCTGGAGGCATCTAGGGCTCCGGGTCCCTCTGGCCAATTAGATCTACTGCCTGCTCCTCTTGTCCAACGCCATTCTTTACAATCCTGAGGGTATCGGCAGACCTGGGCAAGTGCTACAGGAGACGGGAAGGGCCCTGAAACTTTCAGCCCTGATCTGAGAAAGAGAGAGATGCCTTTGTCCTCATGGGGAGAGCCATGGCTTGGGTGATTTGCCGGGCAGGATTTCTGGAGAGGGTGACTGTCTCTAGTCCACCCTCCCTTCATCTGTCTCAAAAACAAGGACAGCTGTCTAATCAAATGTGAATTAAACAGAGTGGCTGGAAATAATTACAGAGACTACAGTCCCTTATAAAATCCATTGTAAGAATAAAGATTATTTGCAGAAGTTCCAGTAATTCCTAGCATTCAGATTAACCTGGAGGAACTGGGTGGTAGAAATTTAGAACTGATTTGCAGGAAACCTGGCCATTTTCTACTCAGGCGCCAGAGGAACTGGTGAAGGATGTGGGTTTTGTTCAGAATCTGTCTTTCCTGTCTCTACCTGCACTCTGGGCTGACAGACCCACAGCTTGATTTATTGAGCTAAACAAGTCAGCAGCTAATTTGTTTCGTTCATGGCTGTCCTTTGAGAAGTGGTCCTGGGGAAAAAGATGAAGATCATTGAAAAGCAAGTCAGTTTCACAGGGCAGGACCTCACAAAGTAGGTCACCCCGGCTTTCCACTGGCCCAAGGGTGGATAGAATCCCATTAACCTCAATCGGGCAGGCTCAGTGAGGAGGGGCAGGGCTGTTTCTGCAAAACAAAACTTGGCTGCGTGGAGGCTTCCTAATTTGACTTCCTAATGAGATTTGGAAGAGGGAAGGGGAGACTGGGGTATGGGAAAATCAAAGGAAAATTCCTTTCCCTTAACGAGCTGGTAGCACTGAGCAGAGAGGGTTTGGGTGTTTGGGAGGTCTGGGTGTTTGCCATCGATTAATTCTGTTCCACTGGGGTCTCATGAAGTCTGAGGGACGGGGGAAAGCTGGGAAGGTGTCCCTAAATATATATATATATTTCAAATTTACAGAAAAGTCTTCCCCATCTTAAAAAAGAAGAAGACAAAAAAACATCATTGACTCTGTTACCTCCTTGGAGCAGTAGCTGTTCCAGCCACTCTTCTTTCACAGCGAACTCAGAAGACTTGTCTGTATTCGCTGACTCTATAACCTCACTTTCCGTTCACATTTCACCCCCCTGGAGGCTGCCCGCCATTGCTCAGTGGAAAGGATTCTCAATAAAGTCACTGATTTTCTTCATGTTGGTCAACCCAATAGGCATGATGCAGCCCTAATCTTACTTGATCTCCCAGGTGCACTGGACACAGCTGACCACCCTCTCCTGGAGCACTTTCTTCTCTTGGCTTCCCTGATGCCAAGCTTCCTTCCCCAGTCTGTTTGCTACTCCTTTTCTGTTTCCTTCCTTTGCAGGCATGTCCTCCAACGTACCTCTCCAACGTATCACATCCAGAACTGAGCTCATGGTCTTTCCCACTGAACTTCATTTACTATTCTGAACCTAATAGGTGGCCCCACCAACCCATTCATCCAGGTGTCTCTGCTTCCCTCACTCTCCACATTGAACTTATCACTGCAGCCTGTGGGATTCTGCTCCTACACCTCTCTACGACCGCCGTACCTCTCTCCATCTCTACCACCACCATCCTTGTCAAGGTCACTGTGAATTCTCCCCTCACTACTCTTAACCTTCTCGTATTGGAGCCAGAGTGTTGTTACTGTTTTTTTTTTTTTTTTTTTAAGTTTATTTACTTGTTTTGGAGAGAGAGTGAGCTCATGTGGGGGAAGGGCAGAGAGAGAGAGAGAGAGAGAATCCCAAACAGCCTCTGAGCTGCCAGTGCAAAGCCCGACATAGGGCTCGAACTCACAAACTGTGAGATCATGACCTGAGCGGAAATCAAAAGTTGGACAACATACTGAGCCACCCAGACACCCCTGTTTTGTTTTCTTTTGAATGCAGATTTGATCATGTTGTCATCCTGCTTAAAACCCTTCAAAGATTTCCCATTACTCTTAATGGAAAAATCTAAATCCCTAATGTGTGCCTTGGCCCCACACCAAGTTCGCCTGTGATTTCTGGACCTAGTTATACCACAACTGTTTAGCACCTTAAGTATGCTGAACCCTCCTCAGGGTCTTTACACATGATAGTCTCTCTAGACTTTCTAGAATGTTCTCCCCTTTCTTTGCCTCTTTACCTAGTCAGCTCCTATTGGTTCCTTAACTCTTAGCTCAATGGCCATCCCTTAAAGGAAGCTTTCTCTGACCTTCAGGTTGGGTCAGGGTCCCCGTCACGCTCTCTCATGGCACCTTATATCTTCACAGACATGTCACATTTGTCAGCATTTGGTTAATGTCTCTCCCTCACTAAACTGTGAGTTCATGAGAAACTCTGCTCTGCTCAGCACTGTGTTCCTAAGTATCTTTGACAGCACTTCCCTTTAGAGACCGGCCATAAATGTTTGTTGAGGCAATGAAATGTTTCAGTCATCCTTAACGGAAGGACACAAGGTAAGTGAAAGTCACGGTTTTGTTTTGTTCTGGGGCAGGAGTCAGACAATTTGGTTGTGGTCACAGTGTGAATTTCATGCTGGTCCGAAGTCTGACTGGCAGATATATATATGTCTTGATTGGTGAAAAGACGGACACTGAATGACTTGTTACGTAGTTGGAGGGGCCTTGTAATAAGTAAGGGGCACAGGGAGTGGAGGCAGCTGGGGAGGGTTGGAATTCTAGTTCCTCCGCCAGCGGAGCTGGCTGCTGAGGTCTGAGCCTCTGTCTCATCTGCAAAGTGAGGCTCCAGACCCCTACCTCATGGGGTTAGTATGAGGATGGAGTGGGATGAGGAACATAAGTCCTGGCAGGGTACGTGGCACATAGTAGGCGCTAGAGACAAGAGGACAGCTCTCTGCTCCCTGCTTTTTCTTCCTCCTTTCCGCTCTCCTTCCAGAAGCACCCTGCTTTGCCATTTACACCTTCCTAAACCCCGGGCTCCTTAAGGGAAAACTGGGATCAGGTTTCCCTAGTGGTATCAACACTGGCATCTGCAAACTCTGGCCCAGATGCCCCCAGCCCCTGCCTGGTTTTGAGCCCAAGGTGAGGACTCGTCCACATGCAGTTTTGGGAGCTGGGGGCAGCTGAGGAGAGCCTGAGCGCACAAGATTCACGGTGGGTGTTTTTTTCTGACTGACGTTAATGATGTGACGGGGCCTCAGGGCCTCGGTGAATTCACATCGGTGTTTTTTGGTGGGACAGGCCTGAGACAGGCAAATGCCCCCCTACCAGGGGACAGCTGGGGGCAGTAGACCCTGCCTCTGCTGCTTCTCCTTGGAGGGGAAGGCATTTCCAGGGCTGGGCAGGTTTCCAACCACGCTGGCCCCAGCTTCCTCAGAGGAGATCACAGCAAGCCTGGAAAGGCCTCTATGCAGCCAGCTCGGCTGCCCTTGGTCAGTTGTCCAGGTGTGGGCCTGTCTCTCTTTCCTCAGGTCGCCACTTAGGGCCTCAGTTCTGCCCAGACCTAGGCCAATCCAGGGCAAGGAGCCTCCTTGCAGACTCAGCCCCGTATGATACCTTCTGAACAAGGCCCTTCATGACCCCTCCTCAATCCTCGGCTGGGTTGTGCCCCTTCTCTAGGCTTCCAGAACCACTTATAACCTCATCATAACATTTATCCCCATGGAGTGTGCACGGCCACCATGGTGTATGGTGTCACCCGAAGGTGTGCAAAGGGCAGCTCTGGGGTGGGAGACCTCTCTTTATTGTCCATCCCCCCCCCCCCGCCCCAATGGCTATGGGTTCCAAAGGCTGGGGACTGGGTGTACAGGGCTGGCACGTCGTGGGTGGGGGAGGAACGGTTAATTTGCTGAATGGTTAAACAGGTGGGTACCAGATGCCTGGCAGCAGCTTCCCTGCTCCTCACTGCTCCTGTGGGAGCACTCCTCTCTCTGCTCCTGCTACCCCATCCTGTGCTTCTCTACCCATCATCTTGACTTTGCCTTTGCTCCCACCGAGCAGAATCTCACCCACTGCCTGTGTCGTTGCACTCTCCATCACCACCATCGTCGGTGGGTATAGACGACTCCAGAGAATGGCCAAGCCATTCTTCATAAACCATTTTCATGCGGTTGGCAGGAACTTTGCTCCAAGTCTTGCATCCTTGAAGGAGGAGTGAAACCAACGCTCGTTCAAGGAACTGCACAGGACTCAGCATGGCCAGAGAGAGGTGCAGAGTAGAGAGAGGCAAGATATGAGCCCTAAGGAAAAGGAAGCAGGAGCTGGGGCATGTTTGGCTCACTGGGGCCTCTCTAAGTGATCCTGGAGACCAAAGGAGGTCATGGAGGGATTCTAAGGAGAGGATAACACAATAGGATTTGGTTTTGTTTTGTTTTGTTTTGTTTTTTTGATGATTTCAAGGTCCACGTACACCATCTACAGACAGGTGTCCAAGAAACTGATGGATGGATGATCTACTTACCTACCTATCTTCCTACCTACCTACCTACCTACCTACCTACCTACCTACTTACCTACCTACATATCTGCCTGGCGGAGTAGTCCTTCAGGGAGCCATCAGCATACCCTAGGTCATCAAAATACAAGGGAGGATGAAATCTTAAAGGGATAGAGTAGACAGGAAAGAGATAACCTGGGGCCAATCTAGTTTTCCACGAGTAAGACCTGCCTAGAGTGAGTGTACCTGGGTGCGAAGGTGGTTTCAGTCGGTCGTGGCCGAGAACATGAGTGAACACGTAATGGCAACTGTTATGTCCGGTTCTGTGGTATTAGAGCCATCGGGGGAGACAAAGACCAGGCCCGTATTCCTGAGAAGATACGGGTAAGTGTGATAGGCCCACACGTGGGCAGTGTACCTCACCTGCTCATGCACCTGAGAGGTACTGCTGACTTTAATGACATAACTCATGTGGTGGCCAGCCGGTGGGTGGCTCTGAGTATGAGAAATGGCCAGGGTCTGTGTGCTACTTACACGTTGAGAGGCTGCCAGGCTGGCCACTGAGCTTTGGCCTTGATGACGGTGAGGACCTCATCACTCTGCAAAAAAAAGGATCACAGTTGTTTAGTGAGGAGAGCCAGGCTCATGGCAGCAAGAGAGGTTTGACATGGTGACATCGTCCACCCTTACTCCCTTACCTGCTGCCCAGGTGTGGAGCCATCCCCCCCCCCAGGGTAGCGAAGCCCGGGAGCCTCGGCCATCCCGGGGGATGGGGCTCAGTGCCCGCTGCGTCTGTTGTGTGTTGCACACTGATGGGTTCACTGAGCCACACTCTGGTTTCCAGCTCCGGCCACCCCTCCTGCACTGCAGCTGGAGCTCTGACCCGGCCTCCGCCTTGGATGGCCATGCTTCTATATCATGCCCAGCCTGGAGGGCAGGTTGTGCACTCTGTGTCCAGGCACCGGCTGCATGAGGAGTTGCAGGGTAGCCAATACCTGCTCCGGAGGATTGTCACCACCACCCCCCCTCCCCCACCGGCCCCAGACCTCTCCTGCTGTTGAGACCCACATGCCTGATTGGACTCCCTTGGACAGGAGGCCAGAACAAAGTCTGAGGCCAACACCCCTTGTGCCGCTCATATCATTCCGCTCTATTTGCTTTGGACAGCGTGTAGCATGGGCCCTTAAAACCGATTTTTGAGGAAGGATTTGCTAATTAACAATTTGAAGGAAAGCATTAAGTCAACATCGAGGGGGGAAATGCAGAAGTTTGTGGATCTTGCTTAACTTTACTTGGCAGTCTGTTTGGGTTTTTATCTTCAGTGACGGGGCAGAGGAGTATCATAACCTTTTCAAGGCTTAAGGCTTCCATGGGCCCAAATTTGGCTTTGGCTAGGGACCTTCCCCGGAGAGGATTCAGCTGGTCCTGGATCTCCCCTTCCCCTGGCTGGGCCCAGCAGTGCTCAGACGCCACTGTCCACTGTACTTGGAAAACCCTAGAATGTCACCAGCCGAGGAAGGAAGTACTCTGTTGCTGACTGAACAGGTCCCTGAGTTCCAACGGGGCAGAGACTTGCTTGGCTGGCTTATATCTCTGCTCCAGTTTTTAGAGCCATGCCTGGCGTGAGTGCCTAGGACATATTTAGGATGAACCGACAAACTTCTTAATTGGTGGGTACCATGCCCAGAAAATCCCACCACCCTGCAGTCATCTCCTACATCCCATGGCTCGCAATGAGCCCTTCCTCCAACCCCAGAAGCCCACTCCTCCTCCAGCAGGCTAAAGGCACATCTACTGTGAACCTCCATTCCCCCATCTCCTGCCCCCACAGCTGGCGGGCTCCAAGACCCACTGTGCCCACAGCCTTCAAGTCCCTTGAGCCTCCTCCCACAGTCTCCATACCTTCTTGCTTCCCCCCCAATGCACCTTCCATGTTGCCACAAATCCGACCGTCTCTGTTCCCTGCCTCAGCCCTTCAGTAGCTCCTCACAACTCCCATGACCAGTTATTTTTTTTAATATTTATTTATTTATTTTTGAGAGAGAGATAGATATAGAGCGAGCAGGGGAGGGGCAGAGAAAGAGGGAGACAGAATCCCAAGCAGGCTCCGTGCCATCAGCACAGAGCCCGATGCGGGGCTTGAACCCATGAACCATGAGATCATGACCTGAGCCGAAACCAAGAGTTGGATGTGTAACCAACTGAGCCACCCAGGTGCCCCCCATGACCAGTTCTTAATTCCTGAGTTTTCCTACATGGCCTTCATCATCTGGCTCTAGTATATGTTTTTCTTTGATTTTACATATACAAAATAATGCATAAACAGAATTGTACATGTATACTGTAGACAGATTTAGCATCACAGAAGCACACAATGCGAATAGTGACCATAGTCCATCCAGCATCTACCCTGCCTTCTGCTTCCTTCTCCAGAATGTTACAGTTTGGTGTGTATCATTGCATATGCAACTACGTGCGTGTGCGTATGTGTGTGCACATTAGATACGGCTCTCCCCACAAAAACCGCATCATACTTATTCTGCACCATGATTTCAAATTTTTTCCTTAATACCATCCCATGGGAAACTTTCCATGTCAGTAGATACCGCATCATAGCAGTCCTTTGGGTGCTGTTTAAAGTGTTGGAGATCTTTAAATTCTGGTAAACCAAGTCAAGAGGCATCAAAGAGAAACCCAAGACATGAGACCCAAGAAACGAGATACCGTCTGATGACAATCCTTTTGCCCTTGAAGAAATACTTTACTAAGAAGTAAGATCAATGTGGGTGGAGTTAAGATAGACACCATGTTAGCTGGCCCTGCAGATGCACCTTGCATTATAATGAAGTCTTGGTTTTCAAGTCCCAGCTGACGATATATTGATTTTGCTTTTGCAGTATATAATGACAAAAATTGTTTGGGCCCTCCATTAGTGTTTATGCATGGTGATGAAACTCTAGCTGTAAGTTTTAGAGATATGGAGGCTCCAAGGATGATGGAGCCACGTGTGCAGGCTTTAGAACAGCTTGTTGCTGTAAATTGTTTCATCTAGTGGTTGCATGCCATCTGCATGATCAATAGCTTAGTTTTGCTTGTTTGTGATCATTTGTGTTATTCCATCAGATAAGAATGCAGGAGCACTATGGAAAATTTATTTAAAAAGCTAAAAATCTTTGGAGCATCAAACTTGTCTGGTAGACCCTAGATTCTATAGGACTGGAGAGTGGTTTTTCCATGGCCATATCCAGCAAATTATTGAAAAAGCAAGGCCTTTGATGTGTATCTAGAATTCCATAGCGTGGAGGGTCTGTAATTTACTTAACTAGCATTATTGGTGGATATTTAATTGTTTCCATGCTGTCACGAAGACTTGTATACATATTTCTTTGTTTACAAACCCAAGGCTTCCTGTGTTATGGATTCCTAGGGGATGGTTAAAAGATGAAGCAGATTTAGAGTTTTGGCAGGACCTACCAAATCGTGCTCCAAAAATCTGTACCAGTTTACACCCCCACGAGAATGCATATATGCCCATCTTGCCACACCTTTGGACACACTGAACACCATCCATCTTTTGGGTATTTACTGTTCCAGCCGGCACGGGAGCGGTATGTTTGAGAGTACAGGCTCTAGAATCACACCGAGTTCAAATCCTGCCTGCACCATTAGCTAGCTCTGTGTCCTTTGGCAAGTCTCTTGACCTCCCTTCGCCTTCTCATCTGTGAAATGGGATTTAGAAAGAGTTTCTACTACACGGGGTTGTTGGGGGACTAAGTGGCATCATTCATATAATGTGTTAATGCAGTGCCCAAATATGCATATATTAGTTACTATTCTTACTCTCATTTACATTCAGGCCAAGCTGGTATTAGAATCAATTTGCACCGCTTGAGTACAGATTGTGAAGCACACAGTTGCATCTACAAATCCACAAAGCCTCGGGAGAATACTCCCTCCCTTAAAGCCAAGCTCTGAGTCTCAGGGAGCATATGATGGGAGGTTCATGTAGCTGGGTGAGCTTTGGATGGGGCTGCTTGGGGGGCGGGGCGTGTTCCATTCTGAAGAATGAAGGATTTAAAGTCAGAGTAAGCAATCCAAACTTCAGACTTAAATGAAAAGCTCTCTTAACACGTCTCTAAGGCACAGAAAGGATCTTTCAAGAATCCTTAGAGCCCTTATACATCTCCCATAGGACTCTTTCAAACCAACTATTTCAGGGCATATTCACAGTTCATGCCTCTTTTGGATGACATTAGCACTTTTCCGGAGATGTGCCAATTAAAATAAAAAACCCCAAAGAAACCACAGGTCACTGGTGTCCATCTTCATGGGGATGAGCTCTTTCATTTTGCTTTTGGTAAATATGTTGTGAAGATGTCACAGCTGTACTCAGACTTCATAGCTACCGACAGCAAATGGGAATCACACAGCCCCAAACAGGCCACCGGCTGAGATCAGCTCTGGAGGAAGCAGGGCCGTGTGGAGCGAACACAGGCCCGGGACAGGTTGGAGGCAGAAATCACATCAGTATTAGGAGATGCCGAGTCTGGGCAGAGCAGAGAGTAAGAGTGTGGGTCTGGGGAACGGGTGGGGGTTGGTGTCAGAGCCAACCTTGCCCAACACTGCCCTTCCCATGCCCTCCAGAGCCAGCCCCCAGTGTGGGAGAGCGCTGGGCATCTCAGCCATGCACACAGTGAAAGGCCAGAGTCTGTCACCTCCTCCCTGCCTCGTGCCTCACCTCCTCTCTGTGCCTGTACCTGCCTGAACCTTCATCTCCCAGTCCTGAACCACAACCTCTTTCCTCATCCCAAGACCCCCTCTGCTCCAAGGGGCACAGAGAGTGTCCTGCCCTCGACCTATGGTCTGGGACTCTGCCCGGACAACCGGCCTCCTCCCTGCAGGAAGAGAAAGGGGCTGCAATCCATACTCAGAGAGGGAAAGTAATGGAAACATCAACAATAATAACACAGCGATCTACTGCTTTTATGTGCTGGGCAGAGGCACTGTGCTCGTTACCTTTATATAGTATTTTATTTAATCCTTACAACATTTGCAAGGGACGTAGGTATACACTTTTAATCCTTGGAAACACATTTATCTGGCCAAATTAGTTAGCCAGCTAGGCAATGGCAGAGCTGGAGTTTAAACGTCAGCCTGACCCTGGAGACCACGCTCGTCACCCTGTGACCCCAGGCAGAGGGGAGCCGGGAGGGTAAGCTGTGGTGCAGGGAGGGCTGGGCACTCTTGACAGGTCAGCACCCCCCCGCCGTCCCCCGCCTGGGCCTTGGCAGGCCTTAGAACATTCTGAGTTCTGAATGTTAATGCTGCCCTGAGAACTGATTTTGATGAAGAGCAGGGGAGACGCAGGGTCCTTGCGTTGGAGAGGAACTGCTCCTGGAGAGGCAGACACCCAACGACCAATGATATTAAATGCACGTGCAGTGATACACGTGCGTGCACAGAGAGACCCCCCACCTCATCGCACATTTCCTTGTATTCATCAGCTTGTTTCTTAGGAAAATCCTTGGGAACAGCTATCATCTCATTTTGCAGACGAGGAAACTGAGGTTCAGAGAAGTCATGTGACTTCCTGCAGCCCACCCAGGAACCATGGTTCCCATACAGATGTGTCTGGCTCCAAAACTCTTGCTCTTTCCACCCGGCCTGACTACTCTTCCTCTCTATCTTGCTCTGGTCCCTCTCCTGTTTTGCTTGTCGTTTTCAGCAAGAGCGTGGCTACTGCTGGCTGACAGTTTTCCCCGAAGAGCTCTTGCTCTGAGGCATAGGGTCACCCAGATCCCTCTGTGAGGGCAGTGCCTGGCCTCTTAGGTAGACTCTCGTGAACGGTGTTTGGCTCCATTATTTGCTTCTATCCTATCCCAGAATTCCCACTTACCATAAAAAACAACCCTGATGGCTTCCATGTCTGAAGGGAGCTTTTTCATCCCTTGGTGGGTGTCTTGGTGATGAGCAGCAGGAAATGAGCCACTTTAGGAGGTAATAATGGAGCTATGGGCATCTTTTAAATCAATTGTGCCCCACAACATAGTCTCTCATTGTTTCGACAAGCTCTGGGTTTACTGGGTCATAAATAAAAACAGATGGTTCATATTTGGCGGTGGTCCATGTCTTTGCCTGTGGTCGTCTGTGGTCCGTACTGCAGAAGTCTGAGGCAGGCAGGCAAATGGTTCCCATTTTTCAGATGAAGTAACTGAGATGCCTCCCTCCTCCGATACTGCTCTGGTCAGGATCACCAATGCTCTCACCACTGCCCACGGTTATTACCCAGCTCTTAGCTTCCATGACCCCTCGGCAGTGTTGGACCAGGAGAGCTGGTCACTCCTTCTGCCTTGCAACACTTTCTATATGGTTCTGGCACCTGCTGCCTCTCTATTTCTTCTCACCTCACTGACTGTTTCTCCTCAGTCTTCTTTGCTGACCCCTCTCCATCCAGCTGGGTTCAAGTCCTTGATCCTGTCCCATATTGCCTTACAATTAACTGCAGCTTGTCTCATACCTTAAAATACTATACATACATCAATGATGACTGAAGTTTAATTTTCTACCTTGTGTATCAACTGTTTAACATTTTCGTCTGGATGTCGAATTGGTGTCTCAAACTCAACAGTCTGAGACCAAATTCGTGACCGTCCTCTCCCCTAGCCCGTCCTGCCCTTTTCTCCCCAGCCGGCTCAGTGGCAATGCCAGCTTTCCAGTTTCTCCTCCCTGATGCTTCTTTCTCTCCTACTCCACATCCAATCCTTCCGTCCACCCTGTCAGCTCTGCTTCTAAAATGCATTTATGAGCCCACCGCTTTCCATCACCTGCCTTGCTGCCACTGTGGTCCAAGCCATCATCACTACTCACCTAGATGATTGCAATTGCTCCTTGGCTGGTGTCTCTGCCTCCTCGTTGGCCCTCCCCTGGGCTCGTCGCACGGCAACCATCCCACGCCATTTGTCAGGTCAAAATCCTTCAATGGCTTCACACCCCACAGCAAATGGGGAGCTTCCGTGCCCCCCACAGCCCTCCGTGACCAGCCTCGCCCTGTGTTACTTCACTAACTCTATCCCTTAGGGCTCTGTCCCTCTCTCATTTGTTTTGGTCATTCCAGACGTCTCATTTTCCCGTGAATGGACCGGGCACACTTAGCCCTTGCTGTTTCCTACGCCAGGAATGCTGTCCTCCGGACAGACATCACGACACTCACACCCTTGCCTCCTCCAGGTGTTTGCTCAAACGTCACCTTCTCTTCAGGTCTTTGTTGACCCCATGACTAAAAAGAGCAATTCCTCGCTGGCTCCTCAACCCGGCACGCCCCCATCAGCTTATCTGATTGTGTTTTCTTCATCGCCTTGGTCACTGTCCGATACCCTGTGGATTTTGCTTATTTACTTTCGAGGGGTTCTCTTTCCCTGCTAGAATAGGGCCCCCCCCCACTTTGGGCAAGGGCTGTTGTCTCTCTTGCCCAGTGCTGTAGCCTCCATATTTGGGACCATGCTTGGGACATGCTCAAGCAATATTTGTTGCATGAATGAGAGGCTGTGATGAGGAAGGGGCTGGTGCCCTCTGAGCCTCAGCCCAACAGCACTCCATCATCCTAGCTGCGTGAAGTGATCCTCAGAGATCTGAGCGTGGAGCTGGCAGGCACTGGCAGAGCGGTAGGACAATGCCAGCCAGACAACTGTGCTGGAACAGCCTGAACTAGAAGGAGAAGGAAGGGACAGGACACAGGCCGCGTTAGGAGCTGTGGTCAGATTTCACAATTTCCGAGTCCGCTTCAGGGGGACACCCCGCGACCTGGGCTGCCTGTTGAAGTGCCCATAGCGTGCCTCACGCCCGGGAAGCAGCCGTCATCCCAAGCCACTGTCTGATCGGTGAGCTCAAAGGCAGAGAAGGTACCCAGAGCCCATTAACAGATCCACAAGAAGGTGATGTGGTTGCACAGAAGCGTTTCAAATTCAATGTCTTTTTAGTTCTTTTCAAATACAGCCTGTAATTCCGATGGGAAAATTGTGTAAGGCTCGCAGATAACAATTTCCCCGTGAGACGTTTTGGCGAAAGCAGCTTGGTATTTCTGAAGCGGGAGAGGGGGGGCCCATCAGAGCCCCCGGGGGCTGCCCCACCGCCCCTCTACCCTCAGCTGACTCTGGCAGGTGGAGCGCTCTGAGGAGAGGCATCACCCCATGACCTGAGAGAGATGACCAGCCTTCTGTGTGCTTCTATGAGCCACCGGCAACAGTTTAGCTTGTCCTTTGGGGACCGAAGTGTCAATCCGGGGTTTAACCTCATTTTCCGGACTTTTTCATTTTGTCCTTTGTAATGCACGTGAAAGTCTGCAGCCCCCGGGAGGGAGCTGAGGGAGCTAGGGAGGTCGATGGGGCATGTCTGTCTCTCCATCCCACCAGCCTCTCTCCACCTGATCTTCCCAGGCCCTCCTCCCCACCTCCACCCTGCCTCCAGCAATTGGAAAAGACTAAGTGCCAGGGCCAGAGGCAGAGGAGTGAAAAAGGGGCCAGGCCAGGCGAGATTCCGACGTCACAGGGGAGAGAGAACGCGAGAAGCAGAGGCTGTCTGCTTTCTTTTTTAAAAAAATTTTTTAATGTTTTATTTATTTTTGAGAGAGAGACAGAGAGAGAGAGCGCATGAGCATGAGCAGGGGAGGGACAGAGAGAGAGGGAGACCCAGAATCCAAAGCAGGCTCCAGGCTCTGAGCTGTCAGCACAGAGCCTGGTGCAAGGCTTGAACTCACGAACCGTGGGATCATGACCTGAGCTCAACCTGGACTCTTAACCCACTGAGCCACCCTGTGTCCCCTGTGGCTTTCAAACAGGCAGGGGTTGCAAGGAAGCCCCGGCCAGGCCTGGCTGAAGGTGACTGTGATGCCACCTATGGGGCAGTGCCCCAATCCTGCCCCGTGGGAGCATCTCCAGTGGTCTTTTTATTTTTTTTTTTAAAGATTTTATTTGTACTTTTTAAAAAAGTTTACTTACTTATGGGGGGGGGTGGGCGAGAGAGAGAGGGAGACAGAGAGTCCCAAGCAGACTCCACAGAGCCCCATGCAAGGCTCGAACTCATGAATCACGAGATCATGACCTGAGCTGAAATCAAGTCGGATGTTTTATTTTTGAAAGGGAGAGAGGCAGAGCACAAGCAGGGGAGGGGCAGAGAGAGAGGGAGGGAGACACAGAATCTGAAGGAGACTCCAGGCTCTGAGCTGTCAGACACAGAGCCTGATGCAGGGCTTGAACTTATGAGCTGTGAAATCATGACCTGAGCTGAAGTTGAATGCTTAAAGTCGGACATTTTAAGTGAGCTGCCCAGGCGTCCTTCCAGTGATCTTAAAAGCACAGCATTGAACACCCCTCATCCCTCTTCCCTGTCTCCCCCTTGTACCTTCCTCTGAGGACAGCTCCAGTCCAGGTCTAGTCCCAGAAGCCAACACTAGAGCAGGGGTGGGGTCTGTGTCCTTCCCTGCATCCCCAGCATCGGCTTGGGTTGGAGGAAGTGTGTCGGGTATGATTAAGGGATGAATAATGGGTGAGCTAATTAAATGATTAATTAATGACAAGCTAGAGGAAGCCCCTGGCCTGTGTGGCCCTCCCAGGGGTCCGAGGGCACTTCTGGTGAATGCAGTGGGGTTAGCCTGTGCCGAAGGGTCTGCCCCCAGGAGCAGGTGACCCGATTGATGCGTTCCGAGGGCTCTGCCCACTGCAGGGAGTGGACAGTGGTGGGGCATGGGGGCAGCAGGACAGGAGAGAGCACTGCAAGGTGAGGAGACCGTGGATGCAAGGCATTATTTTGAAGGGAGATGCAGAACATCAAGGTGCTGATGGATGTGGGTTGTAAAACTAAGAGGGGTCAAGGATGACTCCAAGGGGAGGTGTCTTGTCAGCAGTTGGATATACGAGGCTGGAATTCGAGGGACAAGTCCAGGCCAGAGATGTATATTTGAAAGGCATAAGCATATAGGTGGTAGTTAAAGTGACAGGACAAAGAACCTGGAGAGTGGGCAGAGACAGAGAAGGGAGTGGGGATGGCGAAGAGCCTAACTAGGGACAGCCAGAGAGGCTGACGACACTAGGGGAACTGCCCCCTCGGCCTCTTCAAAGCCCTTGTGCTCTCTCCCCGCTGCCTATTAATGTCTCCATTGCTCCCTGCTGTCCCTGCTGTCCCCTCTGTCCCCTGACACCCCCCTGTCCCCCTGCTTCCCCTACTGTCCCTACTTCCCCTGACACCCTGCTGTCCCACTGTCCCCTGCTGCCCTCCTGCCCCCTGCCACCCCCACTGTCCCACTGTCTCCCTGCTTCCCCGCTGCCTCCTGCTGTCCCCACAGCCCCCCGATACCCCTGCTCTCCCACTCTTCCCCTGCTACATCCACTATCCCCACTGTCCCCTTGCTGACCCCTGCTACCCCACTATTCCCTTCATGTCCTCACTGTCCTCTGCTGTCCCCACTATCCCCCACTGACCCCTTGTCCCCTGCTGCACCCCCTCCCCTTTGCCCCGCTGCCGCAGGCCCTGCTACTTGCTCACTGCTGCCACCGCTGCCTCGCTGGTCACTGCTGGAAATGCAACTGAAGCAGGTTTAGGAAAGACCAGCCCGCGAGGCGGTGCCCCAGCAGGCCCAAACAGCTCTTTTGAGGAGTGCGCTGTGCAGGGTGTTGAGAAAACTGGCAGTAGCAGGAAGGACATGTGATTATTTCCTAAAAGATGAGTGACATCACGGCAGGTTTGCATATGAAACGGTATAATCTAATACAGAAAGAGAAGTCGTTGTCGCGGGAGAGAGGGTGCACTCGGAGTGGAGTGCTTGAAAAGATAAGGGGTGAGATCCAGGCCCGAGGTGGAGGGCGGCCTTCCAACCAGAGCAAGAGGATGGACGAGGAAGGCACAGGGCTGTAGCTCCTAATGCTTGAGGTCACGGGCATTGCCGGGCGCCCAGCAGATACGGAGTGAGCCCATAGTCTCTGCCAGGCTCCACTGCGGGGGGCTGGAGACAGAGCCGGAACAAGAGAGACGCCAACCCCTGCCTCATGGAGCTTTCTTGAGTGGGGAGGCAGACCTAAACAAAGGGCAGTCACAGCGTGCCAGACTTTGATGGGCTCTCTGGGGCCAACACAGCAGGGGCCGGTGAGCCGAGGGCCAGGCTCGGAGAGTTTGGGATGTGGAGAAGGCTTCACTGACAAAGCCACTGAAGTATTCTGAGATACAGGTGCTAATGCGGGTGAAAAGGGCCAGATCAGCACTCTCTCAAGATGAAAATTACCTCACGCACTAAAATAAGGACTTTAAAATAAAAAAAAAAAAACCCAAATAACATAACCATATTATATGATGTTACAAAGAGAGAGGGCGTGAGAGATATGTAAAAAGGAATATCCACATCTCACCATCCTTACCTAGTGGCTATTATCAATTCATTTCTATATTTGTATGTTTACACACACACACACACACACACACACACACACACACACACACACGTTGTCTTTACCCCTACCATTTCTTTGCACAATAGTAGCTAGATTATTATACAAATAGATGATTACATAAACTGTACCTTGCTTTCTCATTTAATACATTTCAGAGATGATCTCATGTGTGACATAGCTCTTTTAATGATGACCTCGAAGACCATATAGCAAAGTAAAAAAAGATACAAAAGCATATACGTGTGTGTTTTTCCATTGCTATATGGGTTCGTCATTAAAAGAGCTATATCACTAATGAGATGATCTCCGAAATACCCTAGACTGAATTAGAAAGCAAGGTGGAAGCTTCAGGTATTGTACTGTCAGCTTGTTTGTCCGGATCCTTAAATATAAGAACATTTCACTTCATCAGCTCCCTTCATCCACTGATTTCCATAAAAAGCTTTCAGACTGTTAAGTAATGAAGCTCCAAATGACCTGGACAGTGGAGGAACAGGCCTGCCTTAAGGTGCTGGGGGTGGGGGTGGGGGGGGGAATGTTAGCATCAAATAAGGTTCCAGAAATGCTGCTTTCTTAAATAGCGCTATTTAAATGCAAAGGAACAGCTTTAATAAGCTGTAAAAGCTTAACCCTTCTCACTCCTGAGGACCAAACCCCCCTCCATGTCCTCCACAGAGGTTTGGGGAGAGACTGGGGAGGTAACAGAGAAGTTCTGTGTTGTGGCTGACACTAAAGGGATGTCCCTACCAGGAACTTAAGAGGTTGGCCTCTGTCAGGCTTCCCATGGTAAGAGAAGTTTCCCTGGCTATGAATACCAACTTCTAGTTATTAATTGTGGCATCACGGACCAACAGTTAAAGAGCAGTGTGGTGGGATAAGTCAGACCGAAGTTCAAATCCTGGCTCAACCACTTACAAGCTGTGTAAGTTTGGGGAAGTTACTCACCCTCTCTGAGGGGATTCCTCATGTGTAAAACATGTATTCATTGAGCTCCTTTTATGGGTCAGAGACTGTGCTGGGCATGGGGCAGAGGGCAGTGGACAAGGCACCACAGTCCCTGCTCTTGTGGCCATGTCCTCTCGTAGGTTAATAAGATATGTGCAGATTGAATGAGATAGTGAAAGTGAAGGGCCAGGCGAGTGGTGACAAAAGGCTAGCCACGATTACTAAATTCACATGTCTCCATATCCCCTCCTTCTGTGTAATTGTCCACTGTGTCCACTTATTCCTGTCCCTCAAGCAACTCCTCCTCTCAAAGGCCTAATTTTTTTTGAGTAGAAATTTATATATTTAAAAGGTGTATAATACAATGTTTTGATGATATACATGCACAGGCATACCTTGGAGATATTGTAGGTTTGGTTCCAGACCACTACAATAAGCCAATATCACAGCAAGGTGAGGCAAATGAATTTTTTGCTTTCCCAGTGTATATAAGAGTTACGTTTACACTATGCTGAAGTCTGTCAAAGGTGCAACAGCATTAGGTCTAAAAAAAACCCAAAAAACCAAAAAAACAATGTGCGTATCTTAATGAAAAAATACTTCGCTGCCAAAAAGTGCAACCCATCATCTGAGCTTTCAGTGAGCCACTGATCACCCTAACAAACATAACTATGATGAAAAAGTTGGAAGAGAATTGCCAAAGAGTTACCAAAACGAGAATTACCCAAGAGTTTGCAAAAATGACCAAGATGCGACAGAGACGCGAAGTGAGCAAGTGCCATTGGAAAAGGAATTCTGAAAGATTTCCTCCATGGGGGATTGCTGCCAACCTTCAATTTGTTAAAAAAAAAAAAAAAAAAAAAAAAAAAAGGCAGTATCTGCCAAGCACGATAAAGTGAAGTACAATAAAATGAGGTGCGCCTGCACGTAGTAGTAAAATGGTCACTGTCGTCAGGCTAATTAACACATTCATCTCTTCACAGGGTTGCCTTTTTCTTTTTGGGGTGAGAGCACCAGAAATCTACTCTCTTAGCAAATTTCCAGTATACAATCCAGCATTATATTAGTATTCGTATATATTATATGATACTATATATAAATACATATGTTTGTATTTATTTATTTATGGGAGGGGAGAGAGAGAGAGAGCGTGTGCACAGGAGCAGGGGAGGGGCAGGGAGAGAGGGAGAGAGGGAGAATCCCAAGCAGGCTTCACACTCAGTGCAGAGTCCAAAGCGGGCTCGATGCCACAACCGCGAGATCGTGACCTGAGCCAAAACCAAGAGTCAGATGCTTACCCGACTGAGCCACCCAGGCGCCCCTACGGTCATTTAAACTATAGTCATCGTGCGGTACGTTAGGTCTCTAGACTTATTCGTCCTACATAACTGTAACTTTGTACCCTTTGCCCAATAACCTTCATTTCCCCCACCTCCCTGCCCTGGGGATGCCTTCTTGATGCCCCTGGATCCTCAAATCGTCTTTTTTTCCATCACCTCAACCAAGTTGCTTCATTATCACTTGCACGATCATTTTTTCACTTACGTGTCTTTCCAACCAGAAGGCATCTAGGAAAACACGCATCTATCTCATAGTAGGTGCTTCATCAAATATACTGAATGTTCAGTAAGTGAAAGTTTTTATTCCCCCCTAATATTCTCTTTACTCGAAGATCCTATAACCTAGCATCACCAGACAATTTCAGCAGCCAGGATGTATGTGTGTTTATATCCCACAGCTGCTCTGTACAACTTTCCTGTGGACTGGTGATGCTCTGCCCAGATCACTCTTCAGCTGCTGGGAAAGATGCTAAAATGTGGTCCTCAGTTGTCAGTTCTTTTTGGGGGTTGCACCGGCTGGATGAAACCGCCTCACGTGATGTCGGCAGAGGCCTTCTTTGGGTCTGCACCGCAGCTCTGCCTCTCCCTCGGCCCGTCTCTGCCCGCCACCCCTCTCGCCACCTCAGGTGTGGTTCCCAGGAGCATTCCCTAACTTCACACGTGCCAGTCTGGACTCTGCCTGCTGCCCAGAGAACCCAGCTGCTACAGCTGGTGGGGAAAAAACGAGAGGCAGAGTTAGCACATCAAAGACATTCTCACCAGGGAAAGTCCAAATGATGCATGTGCTGTCAGCGGCCCGGGAGAGGTGGATTAGGCCGAAGGACCTGGTGTCCAGGCCCAGCAAACTCTGAAGGACCATGTTGGGACAGCGGGCCTCACAACTGGGTCTCGCGAGTAGTCAATTTCAGCAAAACGGCATCACCCACCGCATTTGAGCAATGTTCCTAATTAGCATTTTAAAAGGTTTGTAGTTTGTGTTATTATTATCGTTAGTTTGCTTTTATGGTCATATGAGAGCTATAAGCATAAAGAGTTAATATCCAGTTATCTTTGCACACATTTAAACAATATGATAATGAAAAGAATTACAACTCAGCCCTGGGGGTTTGTGAGCTTACAAATGCCCTCTAAAAAAGGTCCCTACATTACTTGGGTGTGGGGATTATCTAATTTTGCAATAGCCTGGGAGGAAGAGCTTGGATTTTAGAGGCTCTGTGGCTTAACGGTACAACCTTGGACAGGCTACTTAATTCTCTGAGCCTGATTTTCTCATTCTGCAGAGTGGGATAACTACCTTACAGGCTTGCTGTGAGACATAAACGAGCTATACATGAATACAGAATGCTTGCCCGGTTCCTGACACAGAGTAAGTGCTCAATAAATGGCAGCAGGCAGGAGAGGCCTAACAGGAGAGAATGCATCTTTCTGCAGGCCTTTTCCAGACCTGACCTGGAGAAACCCTGTGGGCAGCAGCCATCCCTGGAAGACGGCAGGAGGCTGGAGTTTTAGGGGACAGGGAGTCAGACTCAAATTTGCTTCAGAGTACAAGCAAGCAGACAAACACGAAAGCCCCAAGGCACTCAAAAGCATAAGGTTAAAAATAGAGAACTAAAAGGAGCTATGAGCTACATTTAGATTCAGAGGATTTTACGTTGAAGGACCAGTCCAGTGAATACTCCCGCGGTAGGCTGAACAATGGCCCCCCCAAAGGTATCCATGTTCTAATCCCTGGAACCTATGAAAGTTACCTTATGGCCAAAAGGGCTTGGCAGATGTGTTTAAGTTAAGGATCTTGAGATCAGGAGATTATCCTGGATTATGTGGGTGGCATTAAATATAAGTGTCCTTGTAAGCAGGAGGCGCAGGGAGGTCTGACTACAGAAGGTGAGAAGGCAATGCTACGATAGAAGCAGAAATTGGAGTGATGGGGCCACAAGCCACTGACATACTGAAGAGGCCAGAACCTTTTGGAGTCTCCTGAAGGAACCAGCCTGGCTCACACCTTGATGTTAGCTCTGTAAGGCTCATTTTGGATTTCCGGTCTCCAGAAGTATAAGAGAATAAATTCACATTGTTTTAAGATACTAAATCTGTAGTAACTTGTTTTAACAGCAATAGGAACTAATACAGGGGCGTCTGGGTGGCTCAGTCGGTTGAGCGTCCGACTTCGGCTCAGGTCACGATCTCATGGTTCATGAGTTTGAGCCCTGCATCGGGCTCTGTGCTGACAGCTCAGAGCCTGGAGCCTGCTTCAGATTCTGTGTCTCCCTCTCTCTCTCTGCCCCTCCCCCTGCTCATGCTCTGTGTGTGTCTCTCTCAAAAATAAATAGACATTAAAAAAAAATGGGAACTAATACAATTCCTAGGGACCCAACTTGCCCTTTGAATTAGTGGGTCTGGTGAAAATGAGGTAACTAAGACCCGTCGTTAGAAGGGATGAGGGGAGGGAATAACATGGAGTCTGAGAGCTGATCTGAGTCCTGTCTCTCTCCTTTCTAGCTGTGTGGCCTTAGGCCAGTCAGTCAGCTTCTCTGAGCCTCATGGGTGTCTCCATCTCTAAAATGAGACTCAAGTTGACTCATAAGCTTCTTGCGAGGATTACCTGTTAGAACACTTTATGTACCATAAAACTACGTGACCTCTTCTCATTACTATTATAATTACCTTAAAAAATTCAAGTTGAAGATTGCCATCAAGGTGCTACCTCTTAGAAGGCAGCCTACTGGTGCATAACGTGTCTATCTGAGGTGACTCCATGAACGTTTGAATTCAGGCATGGCCACTCAATGTTTTGGAGCACAGAGCTGAAATTTTTCAGTTCTTAGACCTCTGTCTGTAGCTCCTACTGAATTTCACTAAACCTAACCCAGCGCCCACCTGCATGCAATTCCTTATTTTTACAACCCAGGCTGAGTGTGGAGGTATTATTGTCACTTGGACATCTCTTTGATGAGATGTTTGTTTGCTTTAAAAAGAGAATATCAATAATCCAATCACCTCTAACTACTGGGCAATTTTCCTGTACTTGAAGCTTCCTGAAGTAAAAATTGTGCAAAGAATTTGTGCGGGAAGCTATAAACACTAAAAACGACTATTATTTTTCAAACTCAAGACTGCTCACGTGTGTCTGGTCTATCTTCAATGGCACAGCACAAGCCCTCAAAGCAAAAGGAAGAAAACGAACACCTTCAAAGTTTGAAGTTGGGTCTTATCAACAATTTTTTTTTTCCCCATTTGTAATTCAATGGAGCATTTCCCTACTCAGGTGGGAAGGAAAGAATTGCTGTTTTGACTGAAACTGTGTGTAGTTCTGTTTTTTCAGAAACCATTTTTATAATGGATTTTTTTCTTATTACAAAAATATGTTCATTGTAGAACGTTCAGAAAATTGAGACAGGCAGAAAGAATACCATAACGACAATTTGTAATCCCGTCACCCACAGCTAACCACTGTTACTGTTTCCATTTTGAACTGCAAAAGCACACTTCAGTGCGTCTGGGTGTGATGTTCTGGGAATCACCAAAGCAGCTTAATTCCAATGATGATAGGAGCCCTGATTCTCTATTCCTTCACATAGTTAGGCCCCGCTGAGAGTGAGTGGAGCTGACCTACCAAAGTCTGAGAAATCCCAGGGAACACCTTTGGTCATTGGCTCCGAGGGGCCGCCCCACCAGGCTGCCCTCATCACTCCTTTATATGAGTGCTCAGGCCTCCTAATTCCCTCCCGCCTCCAGGGTTACTCTCCCTCCCACTCCAGCCCTTATGGGGAACTTTCTAGAGCATACGCTGGACCAGCTCACTCACTTCTTTTTTGTTTTTGGTTTTTTTTTAAATTTTTTAATGTTTATTATTTTTGAGAGACAGAGAGAAAGAGACAGAAACAGAGAGCAAGCAGGGGAGGGGCAGAGAGAGAGGGAGACACAGAATCTGAAGCAGGCTCCAGGCTCTGAGCTGCCAGCACAGAGCCGGACGCGGGCTCGAACTCACCAACTGTGAGATCATGACCTGAGCCGAAGTTGGCTGCTCAACCGACTGAGCCACCCAGGCGCCCCTCACTCCACTTCTTGAAGTTCTTCCTTTGGCTTTAGGGATAATATATACATTTTTTAGCATGGGACACAAAGTTGTCTCTGGCCCTGCCCCCTCCTCCAGTCTCATGTCTCCTCCCCTTCGTGCACCCTCAATCCCCATCAGTCCTAAAAGGTGGGGTTTATGGATGAGGAAACTGAGGTTCAAAGAATCCCAACAATTTACTCCCCTGCACGGGGCTAATCAGCGAAGGAGCCAGAATCTAAGCCCAGGGTCCTCCAATGTCAAAGTATCCTCACCGAACTACTTGAAGTTTCTTGAACCAGACATGGTTTTTTCAAACTTCCATACCTTTGCATCAACCACCATCTCCCCAAGGTGACTTTTAGCCCTTTCTTACCTACATAATGGCTCCTTGTCCTTTAGAATGCAGCTGAAGCCTTTGGATTATTGTAGCGGCCCCTCCTCTGTGCATCCAAGGTACCCGATGTTGACCTCAGTCTTGGGATCCACCTCACTGAATTGCAGTTACCCTTTTACAAGCACGTGTCCCCTCCCTCCCCAGCTGGGAGTGCCTCAAAGCGGGGGTGGGGGGGGGAAGGTGGTGGGGGGGGTGGGGGGTGGTGGGTGGGGGAACTACATCCCATTCATCTCTCTCTATTTCCCACTTCTAGCATAGGATTTGGGAGACAATAAATGTTTGTTTAATAAATGAATGAATGGTGGGAATGCAAGCTCGTGCAGCACTCTGGAAAACAGGATGGAGGTTCCTCAAAAAACTAAAAATAGAACTGCCCTATGACCCAGCAATTGCACTACTAGGTATTTATCCAAGGGATACAGGTGTGCTGTTTCTTTTCTTTTTTTTTTTTTTTTTTTTACTAAATTTTTTTTTTAACGTTTATTTATTTTTGAGACAGAGAGAGAGCATGAACAGGGGAGGGGCAGAGAGAGAGAGGGAGACACAGAATCCGAAACAGGCCCCAGGCTCCGAGCCGCCAGCACAGAGCCCGATGCAGGGCTTGAACTCATGGACCGTGAGATCATGACCTGAGCTGAAGCTGGACGCTTAAGTGACTGAGCCACCCAGGCGCCCCCAGGTGTGCTGTTTCTAAGGGGCACATGCATCCCAATGTTTATAATAGCAGCACTATCAATAATAGCCAAAGTATGGAAAGAGCCCAAATGTCCATTGATGGATGAATGGATAAAGAAAATGTGGTATATGTATACAATGGAGTATTACTCGGCAATCAAAAAGAATGAAATCTTGCCATTTGCAACTACGTGGATGGAACTGGAGGGTATTATGCTGAGTGAAATTAGAGAAAGACAAAAATTATATGACTTCACTCATCTGAGGACTTTAAGAGACAAAACAGATGAACCTAAGGGAAGGGAAACAAAAATAATATAAAAACAGGGAGGGGGACAAAACAGAAGAGACTCATAAATATGGAGAACAAACTGAGGGTTACTGGAGGGGTTGTGGGAGGTGGGATAGGCTAAATGGGTAAGGGGAATTAAGGAATCTACTCCTGAAATCATTATTGCGCTATACGCTAGCTAATTTGGATGTAAATTAAAAAAGATTAAAAAATAAAACTAAAAAAAAATGAATGAATGGGCAGAAGTTCCTACAGACCTCAAGTGGTCTTTGTCTGATCAAAACTTGATTTGCTCATAATGTTCCTGCCAGAAGTAGCTCAGAGAAATAAGGGAAATGAAACCTAGAATTCTTTGCTACCACATCCCTCACCAGCCTGGAGCCAGATGAAAGAGCCGGTCATTTGTAACTAACTGCTGATCCCCAGCGGTGCAGGGGGAGCTGGAATCCCTGACCTTTCTTTGTTGTGTTTAACTCTTGTCATTTGGTTATTTTGTCAGCAGGATAAGGTCTGGTGGCAGGTGAAGGATAAGAGCATATGCCACCCTGAAATATGCCTCCTTGGCACAAGGATTATTTTGAGAAACTGCAGACACAGGAGAAGTGCTGAAAATCGAGTAAAAGTTACCCTTTTGCAAGGGAAAATTACATTTAGAGAGGGGACCTGTACCAGCAAGAGGGCAATTACTAGAGGCTTGTCTGCAATGCAGGGCAAATTTTGTTGATCATATATCTGGTCTCACCTTCCTGTGATTGCAAGCCCCAGACCTTTATCCCTTTCCTTAGTTCAGGATGGATATAAGCCTCAATTACCTGGCTGTATATGTGTATACATATACATATACATATACATATACATATACATATACATGTACATATGGATGCAGTTACAATTTTTTTCTCCTTTTATTACAGGGATGGGTGGGAATGTCTTAGCCAAGAACTTAAGTAGGTAGAGGGAAATTATTCTCCCCCCTGCAACAGGGTGGCTTTGGACATTCTTGAAAGGTAAAGAACAGAGATAGAAGGAAGAAAACTATATCCAGGGCCTACCTTTTGGGAGTGGGGAGGTGGGGGGATGAGGGATTGGGGGTGAGGATAGGAGGTGTGAGGGCAGACACAGGCCGGGGGCCTTCTGCCCAGTTCCATGCTCACAAAAGCTTCAGATCAGGATCTGGCACGGTTCCAGAGTCACAGAGCTACACCAAATAGAACTGAAGAAGCTCATTGCAACTATTAACACGTCCTGCTCTGACCAACCCCACCTATGCTGAAGCATAAATGAGTATTTTTATAATTCTTGTAAATGATCATGAGATTAGCATAATTTTGTTGCCTTGTATTTTGTTGTTGTTGTTGTTATTAAAGCATTACCCAAAGTTTGTCAATCCTGTTATAGCATTTCCCTCTATTTTTTCATATGGCGATAACTTTGGAAAAATGGGGGTAACTTGACTTCTGAGAAGCACTGGCTGTGTTGTGGGATCTGAGTGAGACCTCTGCTCTTTTGAGCACAGGCTAGTTTGGGGTTTGGAGATAAATAAGGGGTGGGCAGTACAGTGGGTGGTGGAGCTGCTTTATCTGGCTCATGAGAGCTGATTGTATACACACCTCTTCCCAACACTGTGTTCAGTGACTTATGTTAGTAGCTTACAGTTGGCCATGGTGGGAGTATTTACATGATAGAAATTGCCAAACACCAAAGACCAGGGTCCGTCTTCCCTTCCCTTCCCTTCCCTTCCCTTCCCTTCCCTTCCCTTCCCTTCCCCTCCTCTCCCTTCCCCTTGTCCCTCCCTCCCTTCCTCCCTCCCTCCCTTCCTTCCTTCCTTCCTTCCTTCCTTCCTTCCTTCCTTCCTTCCTTCCTTCCTTCCCTCTAGAGCTGATGGTTAAATATTTACTAACCTATCACTGGTGGTGGGAGAGGGAATGGCAAATTGGAGGCTGATGGTATTTTTTCCTCACTTAATGATGGTGAACATGAGTGGGGGAGGACTCAAGACACTTGGTGTCAGGATGTAAGGAGCATCCAGATTCATGAGCAGGGGCTATCTGCCAGTGCTCCCCAAACTGTGCTTCAGAATCAGTGGAAGATTTTTTAATTTTTATTTATTTTTGAGAGAGAGAGAAAGGGAAAGAGAGGATGAGGGAGAGAAAGTATGTGAGCAAGGGACAGAGAGAGGGGGACAGAGGATCTGAAGCACACTCCAGTCTCCGGCACTGACAGCAGAGAGCCTGATGTGGGCTTGAACTCATGAACCGTGAGATCACGACCTGAACCAAAATCAGACACTTAACCAACTGAATCATTCAGGTGCCCCTCAGCTGAAGACTTTTTAAGTCTACTTATGTTCAGGTCCCACTTTGGAACTACTGAATGAGAATCTCTGGGTGGGGCAGAAGAATCTGCAGTCTTAAAAATGTTCTGCAAATGGTTCAGGTCAATGGAACAGCATATGGGAATCTTTGTTACATGTCTCATGGTATTAAGACACCTCAAAAAGAAGATGGTAAGATGCAACCTATGAGGTCATGGATTTCCTAATCAGGTTCCCTGACTCTTCATGTATGGCCTCTATCACCTGTCACAGCTTGATGAGATCTGGGTTATGATGCAGGTGGTGGTGCCAGGCCTGAATAAGAAAGGGGTTGTAAAATGTTATATTGGGAAAAGGTATGCTTTGAAAAAATTTTTTTGTATTTACATAAAGCTGTATCAGACATACTTCTTTGATTTAGACTGAGGCCATTGTATCACCTGCCAATGAATTCCTGACTTCACAGGGCAACAAAATATCTTACATGCCCACATGACTTCAGCACCCATAACTATGGAAAGTCATCCTAGTCCCAGTAAAAACTGCTGATGTGGTTTGGAGAAGACAGTGGTCTCAGGGCCAAAATCTTCAGTGGTGGCTGGGAGTGACCAGAAGGCTGGCAGGTGGCAGAGACTAGGTGGACAGAGGCTGAGTGGTGGCATGTGAGGAGCCTCAAAGGAGCGTGGTTCTTTCTATGAGATGAGATGTGGGGAGGTGATGGAGATGAGGTAGAACCTGACCCTTCCTCTTGTCTTGAGATATGTGGGATGTGGGAGAACAAATGCCCTTTGTTTGGGAGAATGGAAGGGGGACACAGAGACTAGGTTTTTTCATAAAGAGGTGGAAAGAGCTGTCTGATGGAGCTTTAAGATAAAAACACTTCATCCTGCACTAGGAGTCATTACTTTATTTGAATAATATTGAATTGAATAATATTTGAATATTGAATTGAATAATATTTGAATAATATTGAATTGAATAATTACTTTATTTGAATAATATATGGAATAATATAGGAGCTTTGCATGACACATTAGGACGACCTAGACATTTCCCACTGCCCAGAAGTGCAAAGAGTCCACCCAGGGTGGGGATCTGGCTATCACCACCATGGTTTTCCTGCTCATATTACAGTGTGCCATTTGCATAATTTATCACAGTGCATTATAATATTTTAAAATATCTTTATATCCTAAGTCCAAATTCCAAGTGGAGTGAAAAGAGCTTAGACCTTGAAATAATACAGGGTTAAGTTTGAATTCAGATTCTTTCCCTTTCTATCTGTGAGGCCTTGGGCAAGTTATTTCACTAGTCTGACCCTCAGTTTTTTCAAGTATAAAATGGGTATAGTAACTCTACCTACCTTATGGGTTGTAGTGAAGAATAAATCAGATATTATTTGGAGGCTCCCACTATGTTGTTGGAAATGTGCTATGTTCTCCGTAAGCCTTGACCCTCCCTCCTTGATTAAATCATCTTTGTTTCTTAATGGTCGGACACCATTCATGGTTTCATGAAGGTATACAAAATATGTTGGCTGAATGAATGAATGAACTGGTTCAAAGAATGAATGGGTAAGTGAACTAATGAATTGATTAATGAATGCTAATTTTCAGAAAGATATGGTTGAGGAAACTCATGGCACTCTGCCATGGCTGAAGGACTTCTCTTGCAGTTCTTTCAAACATTTAGCCCAGGTCAGGTCCTCTGTCCTATTTCAAGGTCAGGGCCATTCCTTTGTTCTGACCTTGGCATAATGAGCCATGAAAAGCTTGAAGCTTTTTTTCTATTTTAATCCTTCCGTCCATTTAATGGGCTATATTTTCTCTGGAAACAGTGGGGTGAACATCACCAAGATAATGGGTAATAACATTAACATTATCACCACTGGCATGATCCAGATATTATTCAATTAAAGTAATAACTCCTAATGCAGGATGAATTGTTTTTATCTTAAGAATTCAATTCAGCCATCAGCTCACCATCATATTCAAATGACAGAAATTACCTTTAAGTCATAGATCTTTAATGTGAGGTTGAAATGATTTCTAGTTATATTTTATGGTGTCATATTACAGACGGTTTTAAGATCAGAGTGCATATAGCTTGCCATGTTTTCATTTTCTATCACCAGGCAATTTGAAATCCTTTTCAAATATATAATGAACAAAAATTAGAAATTTGGGGAGCAAAATCACTTCAGAGGAGTGCTTAAAGCAATCTAAAAATCTACCTTAGTAAAAATAAAAAAGAAGAGACTCTGGCTTATTATTTAATTTTAACATTGGCCCTCTGAAGACAGAGATGGGGAAAAAATAGCCCCTTCTCACAGTTGAATTCAAGAGCTTTGTCATATAGTCTTCTCCTTTTTCTGACCCAGGATCTGGACTTTGGTAGTGTGTGCAGAGGAGGTCACCCAAACTCTCAAGAAGTAGAAGATGCTCTCAATGGTGAGGAACTCAAAAGGGATGCAGACTTTACATAAACCCGTGAGTGCTGGGCCAGCCTCCATGTGTAGCAAAGTCTTTTTGAGAAGCCATAATCTTAACTGAATATTGCCTGGAAAGCACAGAGTTGAAGCAAAGGACGTGGAGCTGAATGGTTTTAATGGACAGAGTCACAGAGCTATCTTAGTCAAGTGCACTTACCTCCATCATAGGGACAGACCTGCCTTGTAGGTTGAAACATTGCACCTGCTGGTCATGGTACCTACTCTCTTGGCCTGCACGGAAGACGTTGGCCAACTCCTTCTCTTTGACTGCCCTCATTCTAGAGGCTGTGCAGACCATTCCCTTCTATCTATACCTGACTTCAGCCGGACTACAGTATGACACTAGTAGGTGAGAGCTTTATAACAAACATTTGACTTTAGAGGACACAGCCTAGTTGTGACGGCTGGAATGTGGCTATCCCCCACTCATAACCAGATCTCAGGACCATTTATACAACATGGTTTAACTCAGACCTTCTGTACCTATTCTTTCTCCTTCAACTCTTAGGGGGTGTCTGCTCTCCCCATAATGGGGCACCTCACCATAGCCCAACACCTACTGTCTCTACTCTCGCTTGGAGAAAGAAGGCTTAACTGGAATGGCCTTCCCCTCACAGTCTGAATTCAACTGTCAACGTTTTCTAGCGAAGGATAAATTCCCTGCTGCTTTTCAATAAAGCTGAATGTGACCGCAGCAGGTATGAGCATTGCAGCGAGAATGAAATAGGAAGGTCCCATAAATTAATGTGTGGAGGAAGAAGTCTATATTTATTCTGGTTCTTCTAAGTGAGCTAGATGAATGGCTTCTGGCTTCGGTGGCAGTGGGGGGGGGGGCAGGCTGGGGAGCAGGGTGGCTTTCTGCACCCACCCAGCATGAAAAGACCCGGAAGGCAGCAACAATCCAGGGGAAGCCCTAGAATAGGGCCAAATTCTTCTTCTGCTAAGGCCTTGCTCAGCTCCCATCTCTCCCACTGAGTGCTTTGTTCCTTTCCCATAGCCCAGAGCAGGATTCAGTCCTCTGTTGTTCAGGATTCTTGAAACAGGAAAGTTATTCTACCCAAACTGTCAACAGACAGAGTTGATTTCAACCTCGCCTGCAACTGGGGAAACAATTACGACCGAGCAAAGAAAGGGGTATTTGCAGTTTACTTTCCTAGGCTGTTCCTAATGTGGTTCTGATCTTCCCTGAGACTGTCACACAGCCTTCCTTGTGGTACTGAACCGACCCAATGGATTGGGGGGGGGGGGGGGGGGGGGGGGGGGGGGGGGCGGCGGCAGCGCTCAGGTAACATCTCACAGGTCCTTGGGCAAATCCCGCTGCCTACTTGTCACCAGGGCTGGAGATGTATTGGCTGCGAGGGCACACCTGCCACCTGAATGCTCCTGGAACAAATGTCCGTCCCTCTGATGTTTAGGGCTGACATGTCATTCATTCGCCACCCATTTATTAGGGGTCTGCCATGTGTATACCAGGCGCTGGGAACACCGAGATGAGGAAGACATGGTTTTTGCCCTCAAAGAGCTCATATTTTATCAAGGGGACAGACGGAACACACAATGACAAGTCAGGGAGATATGGGTCGGCCCCAAGTGCTAGGGCTAAGGAGGAGCTATTCACTCTCTCGGGAGTGGCTGAGTTCTTCGCGGGTGTTTTACAAACCGCCTGACACAGGACACAGACCCTCTGGGGGAGGAAAGAGAGGACCTGGGAGGGAGGAGGACGTGAGGTATTTGGCTTTCCTGAGTCTCCTACCTTCCATCTCCTTGCAAGGAATGATTCTGAGAGCCACCCATGGCACAGATGTGACTAAGTCAGTAAGACTCTGGGGCCATCATCAAACAAAATAGAAGAGGGCACGTCTGCATTTGTTTCTGCACAAACTATTAGCTGTAGTGTAATATGGATGAGAACACCATATTCTCCACTGCTTCAACACCTAGGCTGGTGGGCTGCAAACATGAATATGCGTCCGAATCACCACGTGGGCTTAAAGCACAGTATTGGACCCGCCCACCCCCAGAGGTTCTGATTCAGTGGGTCTGGGGTGGGACCTGAGGAGAAACTGTATTTCTAACAAGTTCCCAAGGGACAGCCACTGACCTAGACAGTGCCTGCCACATACTAAGCGTTCAATAAATGATGGTATTAGTAGTATTAGGTTGGGACACCTGGGTGGCTTGGTCGGTTAAGCGTCTGACTCTGGCTCAGGTCATGATCTCATGGTTTGTGAGTTTGAGCCCCCACATTGGGCTCTGTGCTGACAGCTCAGAGCCTGGAGCCTGCTTCGGATTCTGTGTCTCCCTCTCTCTCTCTGTCCTTCCCTGCTCACACCCTGTCTCTCTCTGTCATTCAAAAATGAATAAATGTTAAAGAAAATTTAATAGTATTAGGCACTGTGCTTAGTGCTTTACATAAACTAGCTAACTTAACCCTCATAATAGCATGATATTGTGAGAATTATTATCATCGTCCTTATTTTATTCACGAGCAGGTGTAAACCTAGAGATCCTAGTATTTTGCCCAGGGTCACAGAGCCAATAAGTGGCAGAGATGATATTCAAATCAAGTCTTTTGAGTAGAAAAATCCATGTTCTGTTTTGTTTTTTCTGTCACTCTATTCCGCCTCTTCAGGAAAGAAGTACTTTTTTCTTTCTGCTTTTACATACAGAAGCAAAAGAGATTCAACTATAAATAAGTGAAGTCAAGAATCATAATACTCTCATTCCATTTCAGATATTCCTCAAATATATTAAAATTATCCCTCAAGAGCCAGTGAGAAGACCATTTTATTTCCTGAAAATAGTTGTGAAAATATATGAGAGCATAAGCTACCTGTGCCCTGAACCCGAGGAGCCCTCCCAAGCCAATAGCCATCAATCCTTTTTTTTTTTTAAGTAATGGAATACATTTTGTTAAGCAAAAGTATACTCAGAACCCCAATCGATAAAGCAGACAGGAACAGGGCTGCTTTTAGGCTAACACAACAAACGTTAGAGCTGAAATGAATGAATCGTGAGCACTCGCAGGCAGAGACCGAAGGCTATGACACAGGCAAGAGACCCAGCTGACCTGCTTTGGTGTGGTGTAGCTCAGTGAGTTTCTCAGAACCGGGAAGAAGGCCAAAGACATCCTGGAGAACACCTGTGGCTCATGCCACCTTCTCCTAAGAAAGGCTTCACCAATACCCGAGTGAGAGGAGGGCTGTATGGATGTTACACCTTCTTTATGGGAATGGGTTATTTTTTTCAAATTTTTTAAATGTTTATTTATTTTTGAGAGAGAGAGAGAGAGAGAGAAAAGCAGAGAGAGGGAGACACAGAATTGAAGCAGGCTCCAGGCTCTGAGCTGTCAGCAGAGTCAATGGGGGGCTTGAACCCACGAAATGTGAGATCATGACTTAAGCTGAAGTCAGACACTTAACCTACTGAGCCACCCAGGCGACCCGTTACGGGAATGGTTTTAACTCGAGTTAGATCTGCTGTACAATTATGGTTGATAAACCATTTAGCGGACTATTTAGCAAATTCCTTGTCAACCAATTCTTTGGTGGTCTTGATGAAATTTGGAGGAAGATGCTGCATCGGATATTTCTAAGGAGAAGGACCCCATCAAGTGAACCCAACTGATAATTATCATTAGTATTCAGTGAGAGGTTTAAGCAAGTTATCTTTCCCAATAGGGGGTTCTCTGCGCATAGTTTCCTGCTGTGTGGGTGAGTGGCCCCACACTTGGAGGTGTATTCAGAGTACCTGTGATTCACTCCCCAGCCCTGGATGTGAAGATTCTCTACACTTATAAGGCTGATTTATAAACCACCCCCAGATACCAAGTTTATTATTTAGAGTTCAATCTCATGCACCACCACCTGTTTCTTTTTCAGCTGCGGAGAGAGACCAAGAAGGAACTCTCACTCAGTCCCATTCTTCCCATTTTCCATTTGGTAGTAACTTGCAATCCAGGTGTGGCTGTGGGACTAACATTTAGCCACTGTGATGCAAACAGAAGGGATATGTGTAACTTTCGGATCATCTTATTTAGGGAAGCTGTTGGCCTTCTGTTTTCATTACTCTTCCGGCTTCTTGGAAAGGAGTAGCTGACTTGGACCCAGGTGTGGGAGCCATGTGCAGAGCCTGGCAGAAACAGACCGCCAGCCTGCGTTGCTCCCTTCTGCACTGTTATGTGTGAGGGAAAGACACTTCAGTCTCATTTAAAAACCATAGTTTTGGTTGCTTTAGCACAACAGCTTAGTTTACAACCTATGTATGGGTCAAAGATGACCATAAATTCTGTCATTACTCCTATGAAGAGGTGGGGGTCTGTGTCCCCTCCCCTTGCATGTGGGAAGCTCTGTGACTGCTTTGGCCAATATCTAGGCCCAGGCTTTGAGAAACGGGCAGCTTCCACTTTCTGTCTTTCGGAACACTCTCTCTGGGAACTCTGAGCCATCACATAAGAATTCTAACTCCCTGAGACCACCGTGCTGAGGAAGCTATGTGTGGGCATGCCAGTCAGCAGTCCCAGCCTTCCAGACAACCCTCCACGGTTCTAGACACATGAATGATGCCGTATCAGATCTCTTAGACCACGAGTAACCAGGTCAACAGCACTCCAAATGGAAGAAATCACCTCGGTTGTCATATGAGGAGGCAAGGTACTGATCTTGTGTCCACAAATGGAGCCATGGCTGATATTTCAAACATGGCAGAGCAGGATGATGGAAGTGGCTTAGTTCCTGATGACATCCATGAGCCACTCTCTTAACCCCAGAACCAGCTATCTCTAAACTTCTCATTGAGTGACATAGTATATGTCCATGTTGTTTCAGACACTCCTGGATAAGTTTCCTGTCACTTGTGGCTGGCAGGATTCTAACAAACATATTCCCCCACCTTCCTCCCATCTTGTCTCTCAGGAAGGGTTTGTTACAGGGGCAAGATCGTTTAGCTGGGCTTGCAACCAGTTCCTACATCTTCAGTAAATTTACCAGATGGGAATGGCTGATTTCTCCTGAGGTTCTCCTGGGACTTGACACACAACCTTCAGTTATTCTAGCCTGCTGGATGACGTTGCAGGTGGACTTCTACTGCATCTCACCTCACCTGCCTTCCCTTCATCCCCTTTCACCTTCCCTAGGGTGGGGGAGCGGAGGAGGGCCTGGAATACTTCCATGACTCTTAGATGGTTAATGAAGGGATTTATTCCAACAGATACCTTGATACAAGGTCTTCGTGGTAAGGGCTGGAGGTTTTATGGCCAGGGGACTGAATCAGAGAGTTTCTTTTGCAAGATGACACAGAGGAAGGGGCTAAAACTCCAGGAAAGGAGTAGAACCAACAACCATATAGAAAAGACTAGATGTAAGAAGCCAGACTTTGGAGGTTATCAAGCTGAGGAGGGCCAGAGGCCAACTGGAAGTGAGGATTTGGGGCTGGACAAATGCAGTGAGGGAGAGGAAAGCAAACACATGTGAATTGGGAATGTTTGTGTGCTTGTGTGCACACATGGGGCTGATGGAATAGCCCAGAACAGCCGCTTGTGTTGCTGACATCTGGGGCATAGTGCATGGGTGCATTGGCTGACTCATCCAAAAGAATCTGAAGGAACACGCTTATTGGAAGCCTATTTATAGTCTAAGATGCAACATACATGCAACTTGCTCACAAAAGTCCTTATCATCCATTCCATTCATCTGTGCTCCTACAGGTGTGCCTTGCAACCCGATTACAGCCTTTGTTTCCATATCTCTTGTATTGTGGCCAGTCTATTTTTTAAAAATTTTGTTAATGTTTAGTTTTGAGAGAGAGAGACAGAGAGACAGAGAGTGAGAGGAGGGAGGGGCAGAGAGAGAGGGAGATACAGAATCTGAAGCAGGCTCCAGGCTCTGAGCTGTCAGCACAGAGCCCGACATGAAGCTCGAACTCACGGACCACGAGATCATGACCTGAGCCAAAGTCAGAGGCCCAACCGACTGAGCCACCCAGGCGCCCCTGTAGCCAGTCTATTATTTAGCCATTTTCCCAACTGGATTGAAGGACTTCTGAGGGTAGGGACTATTTCTTAATTCTTCCCTCATAGTGTATACCACAGTGCTTTGTACATAGAAAGTGTTCAATGAATATCTTTTGATGAATTACCATTGTCAACCTTTTGGCTTATTTTCTCTGTTGACATTTATAAACAGATCAGGAATGTTTTTCACAGTGCATTTTTTTTCTAAATGACAGAATAAACACAGAAATCCATCAACCAAGGAGGCCAAATAAATCTTAAGTAGAAGAGTTAAACATATTTCAAAAAAAAAAAAAAAATGGGGGGGGGTGGTGGAATAGGGCAACAAGAGAAGGATTTGGAGGCTGAAATTTTCTGTCTTAGAGCAGCTCCAGGCAGATGAATGCCCTCTGAAAGCTTCATCAGCCTTTTCTACACAAAGTGCTTTCTGACCATGTCTCTACAGTGTCTCTCCTATTTGGACACAGAGTTTCATTTATTAATCAAACATAATTGGGCCCCATTTCAAAAGGATGAACAAAGCCTGTTTTGTTGTCCCATTCAAAAGCTGGGTTTAGTCTGGGTCATGGTGTTTGTCAGCGTCTGTGTCTAGGCCCTAAAGGGTTGGATGCTGGAACAGGACAATTGGGGGCCACTTGGTCAATTTCCCATTCCCTTGAGCCCTTGAAAGGGCCTCTCCCGAGCTCTGGAGCCTGTGTTCACTGACTATGAATGTGAAGCCTACACCTCCACATCCCACTTGGCAAGAAGGGTCTACAGCTGGCCCCTTGTCAACTGTGTCATTTCTTACAGCACAGGCCCATCTTCTGATGGCCTGTCCACAAACCTAGCTCGGACACTCGATTACCAGAGCTGGTGTTCTTTCTCCAAAACCCTTCGGTGGCTCCCCATTGCTTATATGTTGCTTCTGAAAATAGGATGAAAAATACTGAAAAGCCCATGGAAATATAATGAAGAACAAAAGAGAAATGAGGCCAACAGCATTAAAAAAGAGAAGATTGTAATATCTTCTACTTATTGAGGACCGGCACGGTGCTAAGAACTTCATAGATGTTATCTGTAATACAGCAACCCTGGGATGTAAGTCACATGACCCCTATTTTTTAAAAATGTTTATTTATTTTTGAGAGAGAGAAAGAGACAGCAGGGGAGTAGAAGAGAGAGAGAGGAAGACAGAGAATCCCAAGCAGGCTTTACAGCTGTCAGTGCAGAGCCCAGTGTGGGGCTTGAACTCATGAACCGTGAGATCATGACCTGATCTGAAACCAAGAGTCAGACGCTTAACCGATGGAGCCACCCAGGTGCCCCAACATGACCCCCATTTACAGGGAAAATGATGTCCAAAGTCAAATTACTTGGTTAAAGTTGCATTGATAAATTAGTGGTGGAAGCTAGATGACAACTTGGGGCTCATTCCATATATGAAATATAAAAAGGGGATAAACTTCCTACATGTGACAACTATACCTAATTACATGCTACTTGACTAAAAAGCCTCAACAAATGGGTAATATTTTGTAATAAAAATATAAAATACCCCAATGAAACAACGAAGTAGGAAACCTTATTAAACTAGTTACAGAGAAAAATTTTTTTAGAATTTTCAGAAAACTCGAAAAAGCAAGGCACACAGACTTAATGGATTTCTTCAAACTCCCAAGGAACAGATAATTTCCAAGCTATGCCGTCTGTATCAAAACACAGGCTGGGCTGGACTCCATCTCATGTATTCTATGAGACAAGTTTGATCTTAATGAAGGTTACTCCAGGAATGTGGAAAACAAATCAATAAAAGAAAACCTATTAACATTAGATGATGCATACTGTTTCAATATATTTTAAAAGGGGAACAGATAAAACCTCTTATTTTGAGGCAAATAATTTGTACCTTAACTTGATAAACATACTATTTAATTTTTTTTAACGTTTATTTATTTTTGAGAGACAGAGAGACAGAGCACGAGCAGGGGAAGGGCAGAGAGGGAGGGAGGTGCAGAATCCGAAGCAGGCTCAGGCTCCGAGCTGTCAGCACAGAGCCCGCCATGGGGCTTGAACTCGCAGACCATGAGATCATAACCTGAGCTGAAGTCGGACGCTTAACCGACTGAGCCACCCAGGCGCCCCATGATAAACATACTATTTAAAACCATGAACCAATGACTGAGTAACACTAAAAGCTTTTCTTGCAAATATAGGCCCTAAAGCAGAAGGTCACCACCATTATCACCTAATACTGCTTTAGGCAAATTGTAAAAGATACAAAGAACAACTGTTGGGAAAGAAGAGAGAAATATTTACAAAGACTTTGCTAAACACTTGGAACTAAACCAAGGAGCTTAGAACAAAGGCAGATTTGGTATTCAAGTTAAGAAATCAGAGGCATTACCATCCACGATACATAATCGTATACCATATATATGACCATATGTAAACAGTAAAGGCCTAGAATCATATAAATATGATAATATAAGAATATAAGATGCCTAGAATACTTGCAGTGATTTAAGAAGTTAAGTAATAATGACTTGAGGCATTCTAAATCAAAATCACCACTTTTTCTCACAACCTGACAAAATGATTCTAACATTTATTAGGCAAACAGTGTCAAGAACATGAAAAGATATTTTTAAAAAAGTCTTCTGATAGGGTAAGACTAGGAGTATAAATTCTATACATATTACAAAGCAAGGATCATTAAACCAGCGCAGTACTGGTACAAACCCAGACATAAAGAACAGTGGAGGAGAATTAGAGTGCTGAAATAAACCTATTGGTATACAGTGAATTGATATGTAATGAAGTATGATGAACAATGAGTAAAGGAGAAGTTATTTAATAGATACTGATTTAAATATCGTTTATATCTAAACATGTACCCAATACGCTCAAATACATTAAAAAGTTAACATATATATTTTTAATTTTATTTATGTATTTTTTTAAGTTTATTTATTTATTTTGAGAGAGAGAAAGTGAGAGTTGGGGAGGGGCAGACAGAGAGGGAGAGAGAATCCCAAGCAGGCTCCAGGGTGCCAGCACAGCGAGTGGGGCTTGAATTCACAAACTGTGAGATCATAACCTGAGCCAAAATCAAAGTCGAACACTTAACTGACTGAGCCACCCAGGCGCACACATATATATATATATATATATATATATATATATATATATACACACACACATATGTATACATATATACATATGTACATATATATACATATATGTGTGTGTGTATATATATATACACACACACACACACACACATATATATATATATACACACACACATATATACATATATATATTAAATCTACAGAACAACTAAAAGAGTACAGAACCAAGACTGCATCAGATCTTGGGGACTGTGAATAATGAACTATGAAGAACTTTCAAAGGCTCAAGGCAATAGAAGAAATAACAATGGAGATCAAGAGATTCAACTAGATAATACTTTACATGTTTTAATCGCAAAAAAACCCATGAGAAATGGAAAGAAAAAGAACACTGAAACAATACTTGCATCAAAACGGTTCAATCAATAACATAGAAGGAACCTGTTAAAATCAACAAGAACACATTTATCTCTAGAAAATATGAGGATATTCAATACAGCATTATTTCTAAGAGCATAAAATAAAAATTGCTTTAACTGTAATGGAAGACCCGAATAAATTAGAGCCAACCACCATAAACGTTTGTCATGGAAAAAGGTAACCATGAAAGATGTGTCTCACATAATGGAACAATATTTGTGGTATGGTGTGAAGTGAAGGAAGAAAATATAAAATGATGGGTGCAACGTGATGACAACTATATATAAACAAGGATGATGGGGTGCCTGGGCGGCTCAATCGGGTTGAGTGTCCGACTTCGGCCTAGGTCGTGATCTCACGGTTTGTGAGTTCCAGCCCCGCGCTGGGCTCTGTGCCGACAGCTCAGAGCCTGGAGCCTGCTTCGGATTCTGTGTCTCCCTCTCTCTCTGCCCACCCCCCCCCCCCCGCCCCTGCTGCTTGTGCTCTGTCTCTCAAAAAAATAAACATTAAAAAATAAATAAAAATAATAAAAAATAAAAATAAAAATAAAAACAAGGATGTGTGCACTCCGGGCCCAGAAAGGAGTCATAGCAATGAAAAGCGCTCTTTGAGGGCTGGGTTTGTTGTGAACTCAAATGATATCTGGGATCAGGCAGGTGAGGATAGATAGAAAAAAAATAGCAAATGGTGGGAACTATGGTGGACTGGAGAATCAGGCTCAGCCAAAGGCAACAAAAACAAACAGAGAAACCTGAAAACACAAAACATTTAAACACTGAGATTTTGTGAAACCTCTTTGATTGTAGCAAAGGGTATGGGGCCCAGAGCCATCTCCCTCCCGGTCAGATCTCCATGGAGACCTGACCCGTAGAGGTCCCCAAGGGACCCCTGAAGCCCCGTGGAGGGATTCAAAAACCACAGGAAACAACAGGGAGCTGCACAGATTTTAAGTGAAGTGACTTCAGATGAGCAGGGTCAAACCATGCCAATTTAAGAGACTGCTATCGTCCATGGGTTTTCAACGTGTGACTTCTGTTCAATGTTTCTTTTAATTTTGTAATAGTTATTTTTACAAAAATGAAATTCAGATCCAAACAGAAGTAGTTAAAAGAAGTTATTTTATTTGTCAACACAGAGCTGCTTGAGTTGGTTACGAGACTGGCTCTGTGTCTTTGAATTCCTTCTGAATAAAGCTGTTTGGGAAAATGCCAACTTGCTAACTAGTGGTGAATTAAACAGCTCCGCATCCATCCATCCATCAAATATTTATTGAGTGCCTACCGCATGCCAAGCCCTGAAGGAAGATGGAGGAAGAAAGAAATAAGACGTGGACTCTGTCTTCTGTGAGCGTGCAGATGAGTCCAAGATTCAGACATAGGTAATAATTCTATGTGTGTCAACACGTACGCAAATGCTGGGGGAATACGGCTAATTACTGGGAATGCATGAAGAGTAGCACTCAGAAGGCCAAATTTGAACCCAATCTTCAAGCAAGAATACAGATCCACCTGGCAGAGAAGAAGGAAGACATTCCAGGCAGAGGGAACGGAAGGGAGACTGGACTCTGCAAGAGAGAGAGGAAGGCCGCTAGACATATGCCCGCACTGTGGGGGTGCGCAGGGGGTGCTGTCTGAGATAGCCAGGAGGAAGAAGAGGCAGGACCTGTCCAGTCTTCACCCCATAGGGCGGTCCTTTTGGAACTTTGTTTCTCAGTCACAAAACCCTTTGCTGAAAATCCTGCTTGGAAGCCCAGCTTCTAGAACAGATAAAAGGAGAACTCAAACGAGTGGAGGCGTTGGGGCTGAAAACGCACCTTACCCCTCACCCCTTGGAAGCCTTACCCTGAGGCCCTGAGGAGCAGTATGAAAGCCACAGCTGTAGGCAAGAAGAGCCACATAAGGAGTTTAGACAGCGAATGTCTCAGTCAGATTGGCTGGGGTTGAACTATGTGAAATTAATTAATTAATTAATTAATCCATTTATTTATAAACTTTATTTTTTATTTTATTTTTACATATTTATTTTAGAGAGAGGGAGAATGCAAGTGAGCCGAGAGAGGGGCAGAGGGAGAGAGAGAATCTTAAGCAGGCTCCGTGCTCAGTGCAGAGCCCAATTGGGGCTCGATCCCACCACCACGAGAACATAACCTGAGCCCAAACCAAGAGTCAGACGCTCAACCAACTGAGCCACCCAGGCGCTCCCAAACTATGTGAAATTTATTTATTTTTTAATGTTTATTTATTTTTGAGAGAGAGACAGACAAAGCATGAGCAGGGGAGAGGGCAGAGAGAAGGGGGGACACAGAATCCAAAGCGGGCTCCAGGCTCTGAGCTGTTGGCACAGAGCCTGACACGGGGCTCGAACCCACAGACTGCGAGATCATGACCTGAGCTGAAGTCGGATGCTCAACCGACTGAGCCACCCAGGCGCCCCAACCCCCACCTTTTTTTTTTAAAAAAACTGTGTGAAATTTAAAAGATTGATATTAAATCGAAGATAGACCCTTGGCAGTGATAGGAAAACACCCTGGATTTCTGATTTCATTTTCTTTGTACCTGAGCTGCTAAGCCTTGTGGATTTTGGACTGCCTTGCCCCCACTGCTGGAATGATCGGTCCAGCGTTTGAAGAGTGGAGAGGAAAAGTCCTTCATGGTAATGTCTCCCCCGGTGCTGGGGGACCAACACTAATGTGTGGATTGATATCACATGCTCCATCCTTTCTTTTAATTCAGTGCATAAAAGTCTGTTGGGGGAGGTAGTGTATCTCATGCGTACTGATTCGTAGACTCCAGGCAATGGGGACCTGAATGCTGTCTTCTTCCCAGCCCTCTCTCAGGTGTGAAGCTCCTTTTTAAGCCAGTGGGTACTACTCAGATCACTTGGCTCTGTGTCGGCCAGAAGCAGGCAGACGCTTAGGAGTTTACACGTTTGTTTTCTCTAAAAGCTCAAATTCTCCATCTGCGACCTCCATTCTTGGTGACTGTGTGCGACTGGGCATCTGGCACAATGCTTTGCGGAAGGGACACGTTGATGTACGACAATCATCTCTTAAGGACATTTACATTGCACGTTTCTCTTTCAGGGGGTAAAATATGGAGATGTCTTTCGATAAAGCAGGTGCCGCTTCTTCTTGCCAAATCCTGCCTTGGGCATTAAAAGCAGCCCACCTTACAACACAACCCGGTAAGTGCCAGCAGCGATGTCTGTGTGGGGGGCTGACAGAAGCAAAGCAAGTATCTTGTTGGAGAGGTGACTGGGTGATATTAAATGTCAAGATCTCAACGAATTACTCTCCGAGGTTCCATAAAAGAGAAACATGGTCTTGTTTCCATCGCCGCCGTGTCAAACAACAACATTTTTTGCCTGCTCCTTTGCAGACAAATGTAACTATTGGCTTTTGATTTGGGAATATATCCTAAGGAGGAATCAGGGGAGAGATCGGCCTCCTAAATCAGGAGTTCTCGAGCCCTGGCAGGGCAGGTGAGGGGATTACCTGGGTCTCGAGGGCTGCCTTCAGTGTGTTCCTACAGTCTGGCCTTTACCTTTTGGTGTGGTGAAGGGTAGGTTGAGGTTGATTATAGACAGACACTATTAGCACGAACGCAGCAGAGATCAACAGCACCACAGGTTCCCTAAGAATCTGTAAAGAGCAGAGCCAACACGTCTGCTTGACTCTGCTCTGTGTAATCAGTGATACATAGGAGCCCACAGTGCGACGGCCTTGAAACTTGAAGAGAAGATTACCCCCTGAGAGTTGCACGAGTCCAATAATCGATGACATTAGCCACCCGCAGAAATTGTGGTAAAAGAAGGGATGTTTCCTGAAGGGTTAAGCAGGAAGAACAGGATTTGGCATGATTGAAAGTGAAAGAATCCAAAGGCTACTCAGTGAGTTTGGCTCAAAAGGAAGAGAAGGTTAGCCAAGGTGGGTGAGGGTGGGTGTGGGGCTGGATAAATTTGGAAAACAGAGTCCCGGGGAACAGATTTCAGTGGAGTGCAACCCAATCTGGACGATCAAGCACCAGCTCGGGGAGCACGAGAATTCCTGCCATTAGAGGGTATCGTCCCGTCCCTGTCCCACCCTCCTTCCTTATTTTCATTTAACACACACATTCATGGAAGACTGCTCTGGACCACATACTGTCCTGGGCATGGGGGGCTGGTGTGTGGAAAAAGACAGAAGGGTCCTTGTGTGCCTGGCAGCTGCATGCCCCTAAAACATAAACAGAGGTACGTGATCATTTCAGAAAGTGATAAGCGCTGTGCAGGAAATATAGAGGATGTCTGGGGGAAGAGGAGAAGGGCTTTCTGCAGAAAGGACTTGAGGCAAATATCTTCCCAAGGCTCCCTCTTGTCAGGATGACTGAGCCCTGGAGAGCTCCTCCCTCCCTCTGCTGAGAGCCACGCTGACGACAGAGGCTGCCAAGGCTGCCGTGCAGGTGCTCAGACTCTCAGAAAAGGATGCTCTGGGCCGGGCAGACGGGAGTGTTCTGCTCACTAGCCAGATGTTTCCCTCATTGTAAGTGGAAAGTCAGCCTCTGGCGTAGGCACGGGGCTCCAGCGAGGTTGGAAAGCCTCACTTGGGCTGCCTGACACACAGCAAGCATTCAGTCCGTGTCTGCGATCATTACTCTTGTGGTTGACGCTGTGAGATCCCTCTGACACATTGATGGATGTCTCCTCAGAGACTGACATTTATAAAGGGGTGATGTCTTTGACTCCTGTTTCTCTCCTACAGTGGTCCATTAGAACTCTCTATTTAGGGTATTAATCCATATTAGAATCTAATCTTGCTAGAAAATCATATTAAAGGGAAATTCATTCCACTTAAAGTAGGATATCTTTTCAAACAAGTTAATACAATGAAGAATTTATCCATTTTGAAGGTGAAGGAATAATCTTGTAGCTTAATTGTAAGAAAATGAGCTAAACATATTAGAATAAAAATGGTTTCCCCATCACCTCATTATCTCTCCGTTCCCGGTGAATGTTCTCTTTCTCCTTTATTAGAATCTGCTACTTTATAGTCACCTACTAATGAAGCCATAACTTAGGACTGGATATAGATTTTATCCATAATAATCATTTATTGAACAGCTATGTGTATTTACTCCGTTGTATGTATTTTCTCATTTAAATTTCAAGCCAATGTTATGAAGTTATCAGTTTTATTATCCCCATCTTATACATGAGGAAGCTGAGGCTTAGGGAGGGTCGGCAACATGCCAAAGCCACACAGATGGTAAGTGGCCAAGAGGGATTCATTCAAACGGGGGCTTCACTTCAGAGCCCGCCCTCTCAGCCACCACCCTACAGAGGACCCTCTCCCGGAATCTGGGAGCACTACAGGTTTCTATGTATCCTTTGTATAACTTTAAAACAAATCACCAAAGGTGCGAATAATGAAATAAGCCAAAAGGTTTTTTACATAAAGACAAAAAAATGTATGACATCAACAAGAAAACCTTATAGAAATTAATTAAATGGATGTTAAAAATACTTTCTTTTCTATGGCTTTGATGGAAGGGGAATGATTACAGCTCTGATTTTCCACCTCTTTGTCCCTCCTTTCCTTCCACAGATCTCAAATATTAGCGAATTCCTAGGATAAAAATCACTATGCAAGGAACTGAGGTCTTAAAAATTAATGATTCAAAGTCCCTAGTCTCACAAAGCTTACACTGTAGTGCACAGGACAAGCTACTAATTAGAGATTAGCATGGAGCCATAAATGAGTCAGGGGTGGGGCGTAGAGACTAGGGGTGTGGATATAGAGCATGGAAGATTTTCTAGAAGCTGTGGTTCTTCAGCTGTGTGTTGAAGGATTGGTAGTTGTTAACCTGGTGGATGAGGGTGGAAAGTGTTCAAGAACCGAGAACTCAAGGTCATACCCATAAAATTACATGTTCCTACTTCACAGGCGATTTCAGGGACTTAAGGACAATTGTGACTAGGTGTGATTTTTCACACTATGCACTGATTTTTTAGAGCCTGGCCTTCACTCCAGATGGGATGTTCCTACCGTCATTCTAGTGATCTGCACAGTAGCAATGAGAGTTAATTAAGCAATTGCTTAAACTCTATTTTTAAGAAGAATTGGAAAGCGAGGAGGCTGAGAATAGTCAACTGCTTCTAACAATGGACATTTAAACACAAAAACAAAATAAAACGTGATTAAAAGGAGCAGGGAAAGGAACATGGCTAGAGGCAGATGTACCAGGAGGCTAAGGAAGCTTAACTTTGAGGGCCCTCCCTGTAGAAGCTTCAGAGATCCTACACTTAATTTGCATTCATAATTCTGCATTCCCTTTTCTGAAAAAGGACCCTCTCCCAGGCTGCATAAGCTTTAAGCCCTACGGATTTTGGGTTGACCCTGCGGCCAGCACTCACTGCTCTTGAGCCCTAAATTTAGCTCTGTGTTTTCAGACACGCAGGGCAAAATGGGACCCGTGACCACTTACTACAAGCACTGAAATGTGAGGGGGGAAATCAGAATGGCCAAAATACCAAACTGTGTAACTGCCGACCTCATTTATAGAGCCTGAAGTGGCAGCTGCAGAAAATTAGGCATCAGTGTTAGGAAATAATACTATGTCACTGCCTTATTAGTTCATATTAAATTTACTTACAGTTCACCAGTAATTCAGTAAACAGACATTTATCAAGTTCCTACTTTGTGACCGGCCCTGAGCTAGATTCTCCAGGAAATAGAAAAGGATAAAGATCAGACCTTTTTTTCACTTTTTACGCATGAAAACAGGGAAACACCTAACAGAGGAAACACAAAACTGTTGCTGAGATCAATCGCAGACATGCGCACTTCTGTCCCAACAGAGAAAAGCGGAACAGCCACTGGTTGGAAATCAAGGATCAGGGATCTTTCACCTCCTTTCCTTCCATTCTTCCTTCTTTCCACAAATGTTTACTGAGCATCTGTTTTTGTTTTTTTTAATAGCAGCTTTACTGACATATATTTTACATACCATACAACTTACCTCTTGAAAGTGTGCCATTCAATGGTTTCTGGTATATTCACAGTGTTGTGCAACCATCACCATTTCAATGTAGAACATTTTGATTGCTCACCCCTCCCCAAGACCCTCATAGATATTAGCAGTCACTCCCCATCTCCCTTCCCCTCCCCAGCCCTAGGCAACCACTCATCTACTTTGTGTTTCCATAGATTAGCCTATCCTGGACATTGCTGAGCATCTGTCATACATCAGGCCTAAAGCCAGGAGCAGGTGGCTATAGACCCCGGTATCTCTCCCCTGCACCCCAAGCTCTACTATCAGCTTGGAGGACACATCACCTATGCTCCCTGGGCTTCCCTGTTTCTCCTCCTAAAAATGAAAGGGGACAGAATCCCTTGTACTTTAAAACACTCTACTTTAAAATTCAGTCCGAGAGAAAAAGGCATAAGGCAAGTGGGGACTAGGTGGGGAAATGGGAACTTCGAAGTGATCTCATTAGGGACAGATGGTACAATCATCCTCGAGGCCCGTTTGCTAGTATTATTAAAAGCACCAGAGGGGCGCCTGGGTGGCGCAGTCGGTTAAGCGTCCGACTTCAGCCAGGTCACGATCTCGCGGTCCGGGAGTTCGAGCCCCGCGTCGGGCTCTGGGCTGATGGCTCAGAGCCTGGAGCCTGTTTCCGATTCTGTGTCTCCCTCTCTCTCTGCCCCTCCCCCGTTCATGCTCTGTCTCTCTCTGTCCCAAAAATAAATAAACGTTGAAAAAAAAAAAATTTAAAAAAAAAAAAAAAAAAAAAAAAGCACCAGAAATGTATATATGCTTAGCCCAAAAAATTCCATGTTTAGGGTTATCCTTAGGTGTTCATCAAGGATGGTTGCAAAGATACACCGACAAGGATGATCATGCCAATGTTGACGGAACTATTGAAGACAGTGAAATAAGTGTCAGACAGCAGACAAGGGTGTGACCTCTAAATCTCACACAGGAAGCCCCAGTTAAGAATCCTTCTAGGTCCCATTTTCTAATGTGGTCCACTCTCACACCAGCCTTTCTGCAGCCTCTATATGCCCCTGACTCCGACTGGCCTCACCACCCACTAAGACCCACAAGTTCTTTTCCTGCCTAGTACCGACCGATCTCTGATCTTGTCATCATGCTGTTTGCTTCGGGCCCAAGTGTGGGGCCTGACATTTTACCCTCCACCATAAAGCAGGATGCTCATGGGATTTGATTTGACCTGTACTATGAAGAAATCCATGGTATCCTGGGGTTTCTGACTGTGGGATTTTGCTGTATTATCTTTAATGATTCTAGCTTTTGCCCTTTGACTCCGGGCTTTTCCTAGTGATTTTGTGTCTCCGCCATTAATATCCCACACTCTTTCAGTTCCTAAATAACTTTCATCTTCTCAGAGAGCGGGAAGCCAGGCACTTATCACCAGGTATCTCCACCTGTCTGTGATCAAATGGGCACCACTTCATTAAGGGCTTTGCAAAACCGATTGATCGGAGACAGCCACTTTTTGAACTTTGTATGGTATCTAATAGAAATGTGATTTAGAACCTGAATATGAATCTCTACGTTTTCATAATTTTAAAGAGGGCAGAGCATGCACTTTCGAAGAAGGCATTACTTCCAGCGTGGTGAGGCGGCTGCATCGAATGATCACATGTACAGCAGGCGCCACGAATTTCCACCTATGAAGACATTTCAGTGACTCACTGACCTGGGGCTGAAAAGGACGCTCATGTACACGGTCCGCGTAGCCTGCCCTCTCTAGTGTTCTCAAGGATTCAAACACGCTTTCTTCTCTCTCTCTCTCTCTCTCTCTCTTTTTTTTTTTTTGCCATTTATTAAGGGGAGAATAAGTATTTCCACTCCGCACACCTTTAAATTTAGGATTTTCCTCTTGACATAAGAAATCCATTAGTAAAAGAAATCAACAAACTATCTCTCAGTCTAGAATAATCAGTCAAGCCAGTGTTTTATCCTAAATAATTTCCCTAAGAATGCCTTCATTTTCCCTTTGATAACGACTAATTTATTCTGCAGCTAATTTAATTACTTTGTAATTAGCTTACCAGAGCAGGAGAGAAGACAAATATCTTTGTGATTGGTCCTTTGCAATGCGTTGGCTGAGTAAGTAAACACTCATGTCTACCGTGCCAGCCAAGGCAGGCCCTGGTTTTGTGGGGTAGGCCTGGGTCCTTTTCAGTTCTTTCCCATCGCTTTTTAACATTCTCTCTCCTGAGGTTTCACCGTTGCAATCTATCCTTAAGCTTTAAGCTGACCCTGTAAACTGACATTTGCCATTCAAGTTAGAGTCACAGAAGAAGTTTAATTTGCATTTATTGCCCAAAGAGCTGAAGGGTACTTAGGACTGTCAGACGACTCAATTACATGCCCACAGGGACATGCTTCTCTGTGACCCACATGAAGAGGAATCTAGAGCATACCCCAGAGATTAAATCTTACACATCAATGCAGAGGTTTAAGAGGCATGTTCTGTCTCACCCACGGCGGGGGGGGGGGGGGGGGGGGGGGGGGGGGGGGGGTGTGTAGGAAGACAAAAACCTGTGGGAGGTGAAGCTCATCTTTAACCCAAATAACCCAAAGGGCTGGAACCCCTGCCTGTGCTGGCCCTGGATGAGAGGCCTCAGGGGTAGCTACTGGTGCAGGCTCATTTCCCATAATCAGCCTCAGTGAGCATGAAGAAGTTTCTAGAGAGAGATGTTCCTTGGGTCCTTGGGTGAGCTGTGCTGCAACTAGGCTCACTAGGGCTCAGCAGGGGTTCTTTTGTAAACTGCCACCTTTTATTTTTATTTTTTTGAATGTTTATTTTTGAGGGAGGGAGAGAGAGACAGAATGAGTGGGGGAAGGTCAGAGAGACAGGGGACGGGGCGCCTGTGTGGCTCAGGCGGTTGAGCGTCCGACTTTGGCTCAGGTCATGACCTCGCAGTGCATGGGTTCGAGCCCCGCATCAGGCTCTGTGCTGACCGCTTGCTCAGAGCCTGGAGCCTGCTTCAGATTCTGTGTCTCCTTCTCTCTCTGCCCCTCCCCCGCTCACACTTTGTCTCACTCTGGTTCTCAAAAATAAATAATTGTAAAAAAAAAAATTAAAAAAGAAAGAGAGAGGGGGGACAGAGGATCTGAAGCGCAATGTGGGGCTCGAACTCGTGAACTCTGAGATGATGACCTAAGGCAAAGTTGGATGCTCAACCAACTGAGCCACCCAGGTGCCCCTAAACTTCCCCCTTTTAGAAGCACTGCTGAGGGCCTTGAAGCCGCCAAGGAGCTATGCAGGCAAGCGGGTAACCCTGAGAGCCGCTAACGGTCACTCCTGTCAGAAGACTTTGTGGGGGTCTTCTGCATGCATCCTGTGGTGGGTGGGCCTCACAGCCGGGCTGTCCTGCTGCAAGAGTCCCTGGACATCAGAGGGGAGAGTACAGACTGACAGTATGTTTTAGTTTCCCTTCCGGGGGAAGAGAGAGTAACAGTTTTCCATTAGGACACAGATGTGCTCGGAGACCCAGGTGGGGCCCAGGCTCAGGCTAGACCTTGAATTAGAACCCAGCCTATCGATTTCCACTTGATGGCCTTGTCTGAGAGGCAGTGAGATTCTGAACATGCATCCCTCCTACTCACCTCCTTCCCACAGACTGACCAAACCCCCTCCACCCCCCACTTCTTAATACTTTCCTTTTCTAGGGTTTGAGGTAACACAAGGCTTATGAGAAAATTTGTCCTCTGAGAGCAGAGGAGTGGTATTAGCTGATGGCAATCCCTAGCCAGCACACCCTTGGGGGATTCGAGGCAATACCTTTGCTTTGGAGACCACATCCTAGCTCCACTTGTCTGGGGAAAAAGCTCGTAGAGGAAGACAGAGACCCTCCTCCCCAACCATCTCATAGAGCAAACTTTTGAAGGTAGGATACATTGAATGCACGTTCACTTAAACTTTAAAGTCACTTAAAGTGAAATGAATCACCACTCCCTTTATCTCTGGGTCAAACAGGACTCATTATCCTCAAGAACCCTGGAGCAGGATGACATGTATGGATGTACGTATGCAGGTATAGATTTTTACCACAATGCCTTTTGGGTCTTGCGCGTGTTCACAGGCTATCACTGATGAGGTTCAGAGTATGATGCCTTTGAGACTGGGGCAGTACGGGAATGGAGGTGAGGCTATGGCCTTCCAAGGAGGCCCTATCCCTGCAGAGCCATTGTGATCACCCCTTCGGCCTTTCCACCAACCCTTCTAGTTGGAATCTCAGGCTGACCGTGCTGTGATCTTGTTCTTGGGCTCACCTGTTTCCTGCACTGCTTTACCTCTGGGCTTGTGGCATTGGTACCATTCAAATACTTCTCCAGGGTCTGACCTTGACTGTATCCAATTTGTGGCTTCACTATTTATTTTTTTGGAGCTAATACTCCAAAGACTCGCTCTGCAGGGCACCAATTTAGACTTTCTTTTTCATATTGTCGTTTACCCTCCATCTTTTGTACAGTAGCTACACGTGTTCTGCCCCAGTTTCTTCAAATACACACGGCAAGTTGGTGGGAAACACCACTTTGGATGCCTTCACTTTACTTTGAGAATTCCTCCAGACTTGTCCATCTGAATACTCCTCACTCACTACATCTCTGCTTTGCTTCTTTACAGTGGCTGTGAATTTCCATTTTATTCCTTGGCTTGGATTATTGGCTTTATTGTTTTTTTTATGGGGGTATAAGTGACATATAATATTAGCTTCAGGTATACAACTTAATGATTCCATATTTGTATACATTGTGAAATGATCACCACAATAAGTCTAGTTAATAGTCTAGTCATTGGGGCGCCTGGGTGGCTCAGTTGGTTAGGCGTCGAACTCTTGATTTCGACCCAGGTCGTGATCTCACGGTTTGTGGGCTCGAGCCCTGTGTCAGGCTCTGCGCTGACGTCATGGAGCCTGCTTGGGATTCTGTCTCCCCCACCTCTCTGCCCCTCCCCTGCTCATGTACACGCACTCTCTCTCTCTCTCAAAATAAAAAACAAACAAAAAACTTTAAACATAGCTTAGTCACCATACATAAATACAAAAAGATTTTTTTCTTATACTGAGAACTTTTAAGATCTATTCTCTTAGTAACTTTCAGATAGGCAATACAGCATTATTAACTATAGTCACCATACTGTGCATTACATACCCATGATTTATTTATTTTATAACTCTAAGGTTATACCTTTTTACCTCCTTCATCCATTCCTTCCCCATCCCACCTTCCCCAACTTCTGGCAATCATCAATCTGTTCTCTGTATCTATGAGCTTGTTTTGTTGTCGTTGTTGTTTTGTTTTGTTCTTAGATTTAGATCCCACGTAAAGGGAGATCAGACGGTATTTGTCTTTCTCTCCCTGACTTATTCCATTTAGCATATTTCCCTCATTATGCCCTTATAACGACCTTGATCTTGATGCTGGGTCTACTTCTGGGCACAATTCCAGTTCTTCCTGCTCTCTAAACACTGCATTCTCTGATGTGAGACACCTTACTCCGAAACTCTGTCTTTCTCCTTGGAACACGTGGCCTGGCCAGGTCTGTGGTTTGCTTGACCTCAGTCAGGTCTCTGTGTGTGATCTGGAGGAGGGGCATGGTGTGGAGAGTATCTGCACAACGGTCCAACAAAAGGCCTTCATTGTCACCCTTTGTGTACTCTTTGCCCCCATAAGATGCTTGTCCATCATAAGGCATAGCAATGGAGCAGGCTGCATTCTTTCCTGCTTCCCTTTCTATATTTAGGGACAGGAAAACACACCTCTATTTTTACACACAATGAAATCCTTAAAACGCTGAGCCTACAACTGACTCCTGTTATTCATTTACTCAACAAATAGTATAATCCATCTATGATGTGCAAAGAAGCTGCTGGGAGCTAACAGTGAATAAGACATACCCACTCTAGCAGGGTCCCAGGTAAGATAAATTTCCATTTTCAGCAAACAAAACGCAAAATATCCAACTCCTTAATGGCACCTTCTTTTTTACCTTCAATTTGCTACCAACATTTTGAACCCATGTTCTTTAATTTTGTTGTTTTCCTTCAGAACGGAACACATGGTTGACTGGCTTAAGTCCAATGACTCTCTGAGGCTAACGCTATTCTGTTTCCAACACACCTCATAATTTCTTTTATTTTCTTGCATATATTATGAGTTTATAAGACCTATGCTTCTTATGACTTTTATTCTTTCGATTTACCACTCTTTTTACTAAGCCAATAAGGGCAAAATATACTAAAGTCCTCAAATAATTATGCAAACTCTGCTGTACAAACTGCCTGGCTGGCTGGAATAAAAATTTTGTTTTTAAAGTTTATTTATTTATTTTGAGAGAAAGGGAGAGAGAGAGAGAGAGAAAGAGAGGCAGAGAGAAGCAGAGAGAGAGAGAATCCAGAGAGAATCTGACACTGCAGAGCCTGATGCGGGGCTCGAAACCACGAACCGTGAGATAATGACCTGAGCCAATACCAAGAATGGGATGCTTAGCCGACTGAGTAACGCAGGCACCCCTCAAAGGCAGTTTAGAGGGTCAGCGTTTGATGTACGATAGTGAAGATTATCTGAAGCTTGCATGTACAAAAATACCAGACCGCGTGGATTTTGAACGCCTCTTGTCTGACCATTAACGACTTTCGTAATCAGCATAATTTTGGCAAAAATGTATTTCCAGCTGTTTCAAGTCTCAGATGTACTCAGAGTTTTCTAAGTTGTTCTAAAAATATGTACAGGCTGTTTTCTTAAGTTTTAAATCAGAGTTCTCTTGATGGATTTTTTGCTTTGATTTGGAATCTTTTGGCTCAGGACTGTTTGCGAGAGTGAACTGGATGCTAGCTTACCCTGGAAGAAAATTTCTGGAACCAGAGAGTCATACAGCCCATGCTCTTCCTTCCCTTCCTTTTATTATTTCACAACGTGTGCCCAGTCCTGAAAGATCGTCGAGAACAAAATGTGCCCGATTGTTTTAAGTGTATGGGGAGGGAAGAAAGAAATCACTCTACTTGAGGAGGTGGGAGCGAGAAAATCTGTAGGAGAGGTGGGAAACTGAGGCACAAGGTTACAAATTAAGGAGGAAATCAACACTGTAGAAGCACCGTCTATAAACGTAACCTACAAGCTCTTCCGAGCGGAGACTGGTTATTTGTCCAAGTTCTGTGTCTTCAGGGGCCGCTTGGTACAGGAACTGGATTCCCAGCACAAGGCTAGTGTGGACAATTTGAGGCAGACTGGGGATGAACAGAACCATCTATAGAAGAAAGCTAAGATGAGGAAGCTTGGTAGAGCATGTCGGGGATTGATTTGTGAGAGGTGGCCTGGAACGGTGGAATGAACAAAAGCTTTGGAGACAGTGGACCCGCGTTCAAATCCTAGCTGTGCTACTTCGACCCTGACTTTGGACAAGGGAGTTGCTTATCTGCTCCGAGCCTCAGGGGTGTCCATCTGTCAAGTGGAGATGAAGATAGCACCCACCTCATATGAGGGTTATCGGATTAAACACACCAATGCATGTGAAATGTCACACACAGTGCTGGCTACGTAGCCAACATTCAAAACCGTAGGACTAGTAAGTACAGCATCATTCTATTTCTCCAAGGTATGTCTGGGGATATGGCTAAAGGGATAGCTTCATTTACATAAATTTAAGGAAAAACTGGGAAGGACATACACCAGTCTGTTAGGGATAGTTACCACCTCTGGGGTTTAGAAAGTGGGATAGGAAAGGAAAGATGTTCGGTATTTTCTTTATATACCAAGTGGTGGGATGGCACGTGCTTTTTTCTGTTTTGTTTTTCAGCATCATATAAATAATATCTAAGGAAGGAGGAAGGAAGGAAAAAGAAAGGAAAGGAGGAAGGAAATAAGGAGGAAGGAAGGAAGTTGGAAGGGAGGAACATGGGCCAGAATGGTCCAGCAGCACGAGCTACCTTCATATCTGTGGTACGGGATTCCTGGCATGCAGTCAGTGCTGAGTAAATACTGAGTTAAGATACTGATTGATTATTGTTCAACCAGTAAAACAGCATTAAAAAAGATGATTGCTCTATTTACTTCTAAAACATGCCTATAACCTGGGAAGCAATTGTATGAGGCCTCTACCCCAGGCTCCCGGGAGCAAGGGAAGAACAGGGCCCTGGACAGCGTGTTCTGTGCTCTGCTGAGAAGGTTCACAGAAGGGTCCATCACATGGTGGTCTTGGGCCACTCAAGATCCAGATGCTGGAGCTGTCAGGAAAAGCCCAGTTGTGAATTGCCCTTAGAGTTCATAGAGCTGAAGCCAAATGCTACCCAGTGCCTGCCAAAGCTAAGAAATTGCAAAATGCACCTAATTACACAAACTGAAGAGAAATCACATGCTCTTCCCCCTAGATGTTATTGAAAGAAGTTCCAGCTTACAAGATAAAGGTAGACCAAGTGCTTTTACTGAACTTTCTTTTTTCACCAGTTAAATGCCCGTGTTTTTTTTTTTTCTTTAACTTTTTAATGTTTATTTTTGAGAGAGAGAGCGGGAGAGAGGGAGACACAGAATGTGAAGCAGGCTCCAGGCTCTGAGCTGTCAGCACAGAGCCCAACCCCGGGCTTGAACTCATGAGCGGTGAGATCATGACCTGAGCCAAAGTCAGATGCTTGACTGACTGAGCCACCCAGGCTCCCCTAAATGCCCGTGTTTTTAACTTCACGGATGCCAGCTTTGAAATGATGTGGTTTAATAACATTTCAGTCCTGTCCTGAGGGATTTCACGAAGTATTCAAGGCTTTAAGATTCAGAGTCTAAGTGTGAATGGGTGTCTGAGTAACCTTTAACATCTAAGTTAATCTTTTTTCCCACTTCCATTAAGTGTATTTGGATGAGCAAATGTTGGACACTCTAGAAGATATGTTCTCTAACTTAGAAAGTCACAACAAACTGTTAGCAATAATGGAAAAGAGGTTGCAAGTGGGCAGACAGCAGGGATGTGAGGTGGAGAAGGGGCAGGGCTGAGAAAGACGCAGTTACAAGGCAGCCTTGGGAGACAGAAAGAGGCTGAGCTAAGAGGAAACTAGTCACTTGGTCATGGAGAGAAGCTGTGTCTGTAGGAGAAAGAGCTAAGGTTTGATGCCAGAGGGGCTGAGGCAGCTGGGGAAGAAACCTGCATTGTGCGTGGCAGGCTCTGGCACGAAGTCCCACCCTGCCTCAACCTTCCTCCCACCCTGGGGGAAGTGCCAGGATTGCAGAGCTCTGGCAGAAAAGGGGCTAGAATTGCTGGTCTGCGGGCCATGCGGGAAAGCCCTGCAGAGAAGAGGGGTTGGTTAACAAAGTGAAGAAAAGATTACATTTGATCCTTGATTGGTGGACCTTACCCAATCTAAGACGTTGTTATGAGCTCTGTATTTAATACTGATTTAAAGCAGTTTTAGAGCATCAGCATAATGCAGAAGCATCTGTTCCTGGACGCTCAGGTTGCTTCCAATTTTTCGCTGTAGCAAGCCGTTCATGCAGTGAAACTCTGCAAACTCTGAAAGTGCGTTATTGCTCTTCCTGTATCGAGGACAATTTCCTAAGAATAGATTCCGAGAACTGGAACAACTGGGTCAAAGGATATGAACATTTTTATGTGTCTTAATACACAGTGGAAAGCATTTGGAAAGCCAAATTGCTTTCCAAAGGGTTGGTTGAACCCAATCACTTTTATTTCAAACAAGATTTTATGGGTGATTATGCAGGGCTTTTAATGAGATGTTTGGCTAAGAAATGATAGTATAAAAACTGACGTTTATTCTGTGCTAATCATAGCCTTTCTATCCACTGTCCTGCTTAATCCTTGCAACAACCCTGTGAGGCAGACAGTATTATCCCCATTTGACAGATGAGGACACAAGCTCAGAGAGATTAAATACTTTCCCAAGAACATGTGGTTAGTTGAGCGGCTGAGCCACTCTGAACCCGTGCCTGCCTGGGCGCTGTCCAGAAGCTTAGTGCCCTTAGTTTCCCTCCAAATTGTGCTGCCTTCAGTGGTTCCAAAAACCACAACCCAAGACACAATAATATACCTGAGATGCATTCTGAGTCCCCAAGAGCTATGAAGCTAATAAGCCGATTTCTTTACAGATAGCCGCCCGCTGGCGGTGAAAATGGTTTATTTCAGGAGAAATGTATTTTATTTCATAGTGAAATAAGTGATTCTTTATTATCGTATTCCATTTCCACCACTATTACCTTAATTCAGACCCTTATCAGCTCGCCTTGGACCACAAAATAGGCTATAAATTTTTGCCTCTTCCTGCAGCCTCTCCATATCCAGAATGGAACAGGCAGGGCAGTCCTGAACTGGGTCCCAGGATTCATCTTCTGAAAACATGGGTTTTGATCATATTATTTCCTGTGATTATAATCATCTTGAAACCTTCCCTGGTTCCCATCATCGTTAGGATCAAATAATGTTGGTGTTGAGAGTCTTCTAGGACCCTAAACCAACCATTCCATTGAGAATTCCTGCCTGTGCCGTGTCGTTGGTACTCAGGGGTTTGCAGCAGGATGGCAGCATGAGGTAGAGTCTAGGTTTCCAAAGATTGACTAGAGTAAGACATCCTATCCCAGGGTGACCAAAGAGGAACCAATGGAGTGGGTTTAGGTGATAACAGGGTACTATCAACTAGTGATTGGGAACCATGCCATGGGGTCAACAGTTTGGGGATCAAATCCAGACTCTACCACTTATTGGTAGATGTGACCTTGAACTTTAACATCTCAAACATCAATTTCCTCATCTGCTAAATGGCGGTGGGGGCAGTACTATCTCACAGGGTTATTTTGAGAATTAAAGGTGGTAGGACATTTAAAGTGTTTAGCACACAAAGGCCTAGGTAAGTGTTAGCTTTACTTCTATAGGTTTGAGTTGGAATCAAGAAGTAAATCTCTATGGTAAAACACTAGAATTGAGTTTTCATGGCTTGAGCAAGGGTATAAATGGGAATGTAGGCAAGGTTAGGGGTCTAGCTAAGCTGGAACAGCAAAGGGTGGGTAGGTAGCAAGAAGGACAGGGTGTTGGGCAAGAGACATGGCCTAGACAGTGTGGAGCTTGTTTTTCTCTTGGTTAGAGCACGTGGCATAGGTGTGTGGGCTTGTTTGGAGGTATAAAGTCACAGAAAATGCTATTCACAATTTCCCACTATCTGCACACTCCTCTCTGCCTACTGTCAAACCCGACGTCCTCCCGCAGCTTTCCCCCCGAACACCCCCTTGCCTCTCTGTCCACCTGTTTCCACAGAACTTATCTTACCTGGAATGCATTCCCTCCATCAACCCTAATCCCATCCGTCCTGCAAGACCCAGAACAAATCTCCATTATTCTATCCAGTCTCTCTGGAGCCTCATTCCATCCCTCCCCCACCAGCTAGAGCTGAGCCTTCTCTTGTTCATATTCTTCTGGCAATTATTCTTCTCACAATTCACTTGGCAATTAATCACACACTGTCTTGTGATGCATTTACTGTTGTTGGCTTAAACAGATAAAAATATCTTCTATGCCTGTTTAACTTGTCACATGTGTCTGGCTTGCCTTTCTGAAGGGGAGTCCAAAGGACAAGCCAGCAATCAGTAATAGGGGAGAGTGCCTTTCATAAAAAAGTAATAACAACAACAAGGCCCATATGCTTTTTAAACTCATTCTGTGTGTATTTCACTTGATACTCATACAACCTGGGGAGGTGCATATTATTATCCAGATTTACTCCCCAGCTCAATAATCTTTATTGACTCTAAGATCAGGTGCAAGATCTGGCATTGAAAGGTTCCCCAGTCACGTCAGATCGTTGAGACTGATAGAAGAAGAAGTCTTTGCAGTGTGACCACCGGCTCTGATGTAAGGAAGGGGTGAGTCTGATGAGCAGGTGGGTTGACCAGCCTGGATCCAGTTGTAGATCATGAGAAACTGCAGAACCACCACAGGTGAACCTAGGAGATCTAGGATGGCTCTACTCAGCTGGCCTAAGCCAAGGGCTTGCCCCATACCCTGTTTGGAGGGATACATATTTAATCCACCTTCACTCTGTGGTGCTGTTTGTAATCTGTGGTGGCTGTGTATGCATTTACATCTCTTTGGTAAACTGCATATAAGTCATTCTGCCACGGGTTCAGGTTTCACCTGCTGTTGCTGTCCTCTCTGTTGTAAGCAATCTCTCCGGCTGCTGATAAGGAGTGTCAACCCCTTCGCTGACCGGTCGGCATCCTGCTGTCTGTGATGTGCGGGCACAAAACACATTTTACCAATGAATCTGTACAGAGCGTTCTCCTGCTTATGGGGCCCACCTCTGGAACACACACGCACATGTCCATACACGCTGTTCTAGGAAGGCCGTGCTCATTGGCTTGCCTGACAAGACACCACCATCTCCAACGAGAAAACAAGCAAGGAAGGATCGACGGAATTTCTGAAAACCCAACGCTCCAAGTCTACAGAGAGTTAAGTTAAAAGCCGTGGGATGCTAGATTCACATCCAGAGCTGAACTCTGAATGAAGCCCGTGGTCTGTTCCCATGATTCTTTCAGGAACATGGTTACAGGATTCCGTGGATGAGTTACGAGTTGGCTGAGTTACGAGTTCAGCCAAGTCTGACTGAGAAAGGCTCTTTAGGAAAATGGGGTGGGAGGCACAGAACTTGAACAAGTCAGGGCTGGTGTTAAAGGGAGGGAAAATAACGCATACAGATCTTGGGTAGTAAGACATGGGGCATGTGTCATGGGCAAAACTGCCAACTAAACTCTGCAGCCAATAGCAAGGAACAATGGCTGTAATATGTAAGGGAAATCGATTGGCTTCGCTGATGGAGGGGGAATTAAGGATAGACCCTGTGATAAGGAGAATGTGTGCTACCATGTTTTCTGATGGGAGTAAGCTAGCAAAGTCATGTGCTTTGCGCTGGCATTACTTTTTTATCCAGATGGAAATGCCTCAGGGCTAAGGGAACTGCACGAGAGACTTGAGGGACTCTTCAAGGATTCCCTTCCTCATACATGAGAGCTGGCTGTGAAGGAGGGGTGGACCAGAGCGGGCCGATGGAAGGGTCTGGGCTCTCCCTGGTGTCTGGCTGCTGACTTGAGTATGTGGAGCGCCTGTCTTGGGCTCTGGGAGCAGCAGGACGAGTGCCCTCTCAAAGATGGGGTGATGGGATCGCAGCTACTTGCTGCACCGACCAGAGCTTGCAGGGACCAGAGGCTGGCAGGACAGACGGTCCCATTGTTTTCTTATTTTGCTGGACTGGCTCTTGGGAATTCCTGGGTGGAGAATGGTCTCGGGGTGAGGGGAGGGCCAGCAGTGCAGGGCTGGTATGCAGTGGTGAGAGAATCACAGTGGTTATGGGGAAGGGCAGGTCAGAGTCAGGGAGCACAAAGGGATGGCCACTGTACTTTGTGCCGTGACGGCCTCAACACATCTGTACAGCAGCCCCCCAGCCTCAGCCGTCTCAGCCACCAGTGGTCACCTGGGCTCCAGAAGCGGATGACCCTCCTTCCGATGTATCCTCAGAAGGCCAGTGGTAGCCTAACACTGTGTCACGGTGCCTATGTCACTCGCCTCACTGCGTCTCATCACGGAGGCATGTCATCATTGGACATCATCACGAGAAGAAGGAGGAGTACAGGACAGTAAGAGATCTTGAGAACGAGAGGCGGAGACCACACCCACATACCTTTTATCACCGTGTTTTGTTATAGTTGTTCTACTTTATTATTAATTATTGTGGATCTCTTCATGCGCCTATTTAATAAATTCAACTCCATCACAGGTATGTTTGTCGTACAGGGAAAAGCATAGTATATACGGGGTTTGGTATTACCGCATTCAGGCATCCAACTGGGGGTCTTGGAATGTATCCCCTGCAGGTGAGGGGGCACTGCTGCACTCACAACGTGCAGTTCACTTTTTCTACCTGGCTGGTGACAGCTCCCATCTTTCGCGTGAGAGGAAGGAACATTCTTTCAGCCTCGCCCTCAACTCCCGTAACCATTTGACACTTCAAAGGTAATAGCAATTAATGACGATTGTAACAGTTCTGAGCCATTAATCCATCAATTAATAAATTAATCTCTTGCCTCATTCCACAAGGGATCTGAGGCAGGAGTTATTAGGAACATTTATCATGGTAACCGGGAGAAAATGATGATAGCATTGCAAGGAGCCTGGACACACGGTAATTGCAATCATGACTGTAATAGCTGTAAGTTAGTAGATCGATGCCAAGTACAATGACTATTTGGAGAAAGAATTTATGTTAATAGATCAATGAGGGAAAGAGACTTGGAAGACGGAATCTGTAAGCGAGCAGGGATCACGGAGGTGGAAGATTGCCAGGGACTAAGCCTGGCTGAAATAATTGTCAAATGAAATGATTTTGTCGAGTGTTTCAATTCTGGGCAATGTGCTGGATACTTTATATAAAACACCATCTCATTCAATCCGCACATCAGCCTGCACACTCCCTGTTTGCAGATGGGGAAACCGAGTCACCAACAGACTTGCAGATCCATTAAATCACCTTTGGAACAACTCAACTCCCTCTCATTTTCCCTTTGCATCTCTTCTTTTCCCTTTGAATCTCGTTTACCTTAAGCCCCAAGGACAATGTTTAACTTGTGCTCTCCCTGACCTTCTTGTGGCATTGGATATGTGGTTTCAGTCTTGCAGAAGGCAGGCCGATACCACCCAAGACCTCATATGGCAACATCAGGAGACATTACCTATCACTTCTGTGCAGCACTTCATCTGCAAGAGCCATTTACATTTATTATTGCATTTGATCCCTACAACGGACTGTGAGGGCATGAGTATTATCATCATCCCTGTTTTATAGAGGAGGACCCTGATGATCAGAGTGTTAAAGTGACTTTCCAAGTTCCTAGAACCAGTAAGTGGCAAAGAGAGGCTGACAATTTAAATCCCAGCTCCGCAATTTGCCAGCTGTGTGACCGTGGGCACTTTACTTACCCTCTCTGAGCCAAAGTTTTCCCATCTGTAAGTGGAGATAATAAGGCAAGCTCATAGGGCTGTTATAGGCATTAAGCATCTTCCCCGGAACCTAGCAGATGGTGCCTAATAAATGTTCATCTCTTCCCTCTACCCTTCTTTCAGTTCTAATGTTAGAGGCTGAGACGGAACAAACACTAACTCTGATATTCAGAATAACAGGAGAGAAAACTTACAGGCTCTAATTAGATCTTAAAAACATTTCAACAATGGTGTCATATTAACCAGACGTTGTGTCTGCTAGCAATAAATGGTTCAAGTGGGATTTTGTGCAGTAAAGGGTCTATGCCTCTAATTGCACAGAAAGTTGTGTTCCATGAACACTGCTAAGCAAAAGAGGGGGAAAAAATAGCTCTTCTTCAGTTCCTTTTGCAAAGGAACACTGAGACAATCTAATTAGCATGCCTGGTGTCTCCAAAATTGAATTCAACCTAAGAGTATGCTATTAAAGGCTCCCACATTAGACAGGAAAGTAATTTGAAATGACTGAGCTATCTGCACAAACACCTTAATGTTACTCTAATGGGCCCAGAAAAAGGATGACATCAAATACAGTTAAAAGGAATTTAAGTTTAATTGCTGCCTAATAAAATTATTAGTACATTTTCCTAACCATAAAGCCATTTCACAGTCATGGATAAGATTTTGCAGTTTGATAAATCATCAGGCATAGCTCACTGCCATAGGTCCCTGTTTATTTTGTTATATTCCCCCCTTGCAGAAACATTAGCTCGGATGCTAATTGCTGCTGGTCTCTCCACATCTGGGCTCATTTGGGGACGTGGCTCTCGCCAAGAGGAGCCAAAGGACACAAAGTTTGCTGCCCGTTTGGCATCTGGAATGACACCTTCGTGCTGGAAACTGGAGTCCCTTCTACTCTTCAGGAGACAGAATCCCTTCTAAGGGCGCTGGACTGTGTTGACCTGAAAGGATCACTACTAGTCTATATGATGTCTTTGTGCAAAGTAGAAAAGGGAACCCCCTGGGGATGGTCAAATTAGAAGAAAAGAGTCCCTCAAGCCGGGGGCACTCAGCTTCAGAAACAGAAAGGAGACAGGATTTCAGCTTCTATCTGTGTTCTTTAGCTGGGTGCCTTTGTGCAGTGCACAAAGCATGCAACCATGTATCGTAGTTCAGAAAAACGAGGTCCCTGTCATTGGAGGCATGACAGGAGGTAGGGTGACTACCTGCTAGGAATGTGATGGAGTGGTTTCTAGCACTGGATGAGAACTTGGTCTGAGTGATGGGTATTTAGAGATTTTACCTACTGGCTGATAAACAGGAGTGTTGATCTTGTGTAAAAGATGAAGTGGTCAGGATTAGAACTTTGGCGTCTGAGTCTGGAAGCCTGTCCCATTTAGTCTTGCTGGGTTGTCTTCTATAGCTCCCTATGGGAAGATTTTCACTTGAAAGTGGGTAAGGTTTGGGGGTGCCTGAGCAGCTCAGTCGGTTGAGCATCTGACTCTTGATTTTGGCTCAGTTCACGATCCCAGGGTCGTGGGATCAAGCCCCGCATCGGGCTCCAGGCTGAGTGTGGAGCCTGCTTAGGATTTTCTCCCTCTCTCCCTCTGCCTCTCTCCCCCCACCCCCCACGCACTCTCTCTCTAAACTAAATTTAAAAAAAGAGAAAGTGAGTAAGCTTCCCTCATGCATACCTATTCAAATGTGATTTCAAACGATTCCTGAACTTGGGAAGTGAATGAATAACTATCAGAAACAATAGTGTATGGAAATAAGGAGCCTAAGGGACATACAGCAAGGTGTATATAAGAGAGTTTAATGTGTTGAGACTCCTCTCCATTTCCAAGATTTAGGAATTCCAGTACGGGAGTCACAGCAGGGCACAGGTGTTCCTAGACCTTCCCAGAGACTCACAGACACCATTTTTAGAAAATAAACCACCATTTTTTTTGGCTTTCGTGGTCTGCTCTGGGATGGAACCACCACATTTCCTGGCACCCCTGGACAGTTCTAATTTTATCCTGTTCAGTATACTATTGTCTTTCTATTCGAAAGCAAGTAGGTTTTAAAATTTTTTTTTTTCAAAGTTTTTATTTATTTTTGGGACAGAGAGAGACAGAGCATGAACGGGGGAGGGGCAGAGAGAGAGGGAGACACAGAATCGGAAACAGGCTCCAGGCTCCGAGCCATCAGCCCAGAGCCCGACGCGGGGCTCGAACTCACGGACCGCGAGATCGTGACCTGGCTGAAGTCGGACGCTTAACCGACTGCGCCACCCAGGCGCCCCAGCAAGTAGGTTTTAAAAATGCATAAATCTAAATTGCATTTCATTTAAAATAATCTTTTGGGGGGTTATCATTATAAAGAAATCTACAAATGAAGGGGAAAATCCTTTGTCAGACAAGAAGTATCATTTTAGCAAATACAACAGGAGTCAAGAGAGGGGAGAGAGGGGCGCCTGGGTGGCCCAGTCGGTTAAGCATCCGACTTCGGCTCAGGTCATGATCTCACAGTCCATGAGTTCGAGCCCCGCGTCGGGCTCCGTGCTGACAGCTCAGAGCCTGGAGCCTGCTTCACATTCTGTGTCTCCCTCTCTCTCTGACCCTTCCCTGCTCATGCTCTGTCTCTGTCTCAAAAATAAATAAACATTAAAAAAAATTAAAAAAAAAAAAAAAAGAGAGGGGAGAGAGCTAACACATACTGGACATACCCTGTAACCAAGCAGGTTTTGTAAATCTTCTCGCTGTAGAGATTAGAAACTGAAGCCCAGTTAACTGGGGTCACACAGCTTCTACATGGAAGAGGTAGGTTTTGATCCCAGGGCTGTGTGACCACAAGGCCCTTAGACCTTTTTCCATTCCACACTTATTTCCAGAAACAATCACTCATTTTCCAATCTGCTCTCATTTTCTCCATCCTGCCAAACCCCTTGAGGTCTTAATTCCTGCTAGGTTTTCTACTCAACTTTCCATAAAACTTTTATAGGGGAGAAAGTTACAGTTTACTGGCTGGAAAGGTGGTGGGAGGAAATGGACAGACCTTGCCTGCTGCCTGACTTCCTGCCATCAGGCAGTGGAATCTGCATGGTCACAAAGGGCTCCCAGCTGTTTAATGCTGAGCTCCAAAAAGACCAAACCACTATGCAAGTGGAAATGACACATATTTCATCTCTTTGTAGTAGGAAAGCCATCTGGTATAGCTTTCTTCTCCATGTGCTAGTGGCCTTTCCACTCAACTGTGTAGGGAATCTAATTGAGAATTTTCTCCTATCTGAAATCAGTCTTTGGAATGAAACCATTTTTCTTCCGGAGCTTGTGTCTATAGGAGGGAGCAGAGGGGGCATAACCCCTGTAATTTTTAGCCAATAGCTACCTAGTGACAGCATGGGGCCATGCTTGGTTCTAACAACTGGTGCCTTGTGCAGGGCAGGGGACAAACTGAACCCATGAAAGTTCATCATCTGGCTTCTATCTAAAGAAAGATGCATCCATCCATTCATTCGTTCAAAATATTAATTGCGCCCTGCTGTGTACCAGGTACTTAGAGGAGAAAACCAAGAAATCGAAGAAAATCAAGATATGTGTCCTTTCTGCTTTAGAGGAGTTCACGTGGTTGTGGGGGTGGGGAGGCAAGTGTGAACACCTCATTTGTTCATTCTCTCCACAGCCAGCAGTTACTTGTGTCAGCTCCTGGAGTTACAAAGATAGAGAAGACACAGTCCCTATCCTCAGGGACCTCTCAGTCTGTTTGGGGAGACAGACCATAATCACAGTAGAGTGTAGTAAATGCCAGGTCAGAGGCAAAACCAGGGTGCTATGGGAGCACAGCAGAGGAGCACCTATAGCAGGTGCTAAGGGAAGACTTCTTAGAAGAGGTGATGTGTTAGGATCCAAAGGACTTAGCAGGGTAAAACGAGTAGGGGGATGGGCATTGTATGTAGAAGGAACTGCAAAAGGCACGGATGAGGATGAGGCTGGGAAAGAGCATGAAACATCTGGAAGCCCAATATCACTGAAACAAAGGGTGGTAGTGTTTGTGTAGCAAATAGGGAGGGGGTGACGAAGATGAAGGTCGAGAGGAAGGCAGGGCGAGATGACAGACGGTTTTGTTTTATGTATTACCTTGACTAATGTAAGTTTGTCTTGGAATTCCTAAGGAACCAGTGAGAGATTTGAAGGAGGGGATGTAGGGTGACCAGCTCATCCTGCTTTGCCCAGCACTGTCCTGATTTTAAAACTCAAAGTTCCACATCCGGGGAATCCCTTCAGTCCTGGGACAACTGGGATGGTTGACCACCCTATAGGGGAGGGACAGTAGAGATCACTATGGAAGCTTCATGGACTTGCAAAGGAGGGGGTAAGACGAGAGGCGTGTAGATCTAAAGAGACTATTGCATTAATGAAGAAACCACGTGTGAATCAAGGCAGTTAGCAGTGAGGTCCAACAGGAGGGAATGGATTTGCAGCAACAGGCTACTAAGTTTAATCACCTTTTACTTGGGTCGGGGTAGGAGGAAAGGACAGAGAAAATCTGAATCCCTGTTTTCTGACTTGCTGATCAATTAGCATCATAAAGGAGATTTTAAAATGCTACTGTTGGCGGTGTAGAAAAGGCAAGTAAAGGATAACCTATCATGCCCTTTCTATGACCAGGCGTTATCCTGAGTGCTTCATATAAAGTATCTCACTTAATATTTATAACAACTATGACTTAGGAGAATGTTCATTCTCCTCTAGTGCACATATGAGGAAACCGGGGCTCAGAGAGCTAAGTGACTTGCACAAGGTCGGAGAGCACTGACAGTCCTGGTCAGATATATCTCATCTAAGGTCTTCTGCGCTTCCTGTTCCCACTCCTACACCACCCCCAGGGCAGGGCAGAGGAAGTGGCGATTGAGCTGGGCTTTGCTGGAAGATGATATTTGTCCAAATGGAAAAAGGAGAGAGAAGGGAACAGCATGTGCCAGGGACCAAGGGCATGAATGAGTATGGAAAACCCTTAGAATGTCTCTCGCTCTGTCTCAGTGAAACAATAAATAAATACATACGCATGTCAGGGTTAATTATTCTTCAACCTTTTTATGCAGAACATCTGCAAGGATGGTCAGATGCTGTCTCATATCTCGACCCACTCAAAGCATTTTAATTGCCCAAGCAAGATAAATAAACATAAACTGAATGCTGCTTTCTTCGTGGCTTCCAGTCCGCTTGCAAATCCCAGTGACTTGCCACTATTTCCCAATACGGAGCTGGCTGAGTTGTGGTGCAATGAAAAAGGAGATCTGTGTCAGTGAGACCACTGCACCCTGGATTTTATTTTCCTTTCAGGAGGTCTTTTGTTTCAGGACAATGAGCAGGGGAGAAAGTGCTACTCTCTTGTAGATGTAATTAAAATGGAAGCGCTTCCCTCTTCCTCAGTGATTCAAGTCATTGAAATTAATCATCATTGGGCCAGTCTACAGGCTGCCGTGGTCTCTATAGGAAATGCATCTCGAGGTGTTTGCTGCAGCAGCTGCAATTAAAATCTATTGAGCAATGGGATGAAATGAACCAGACACTTGCCACAATAGCACAGGCACCGATAATTGAGGGACATGTAATTAACGGATAACTTCAAATGGGGTCGGGGGGCATCATATAGATTGACACTCTCATGCTTTTTTACAGGAACCATCTGATGGCAAAAAATTACTTTACTTAGTCTAGCCATGATTTATTTAGGCACTTATTGTGTATGATTTCACGGGTATGAGGGTTCAGTCTCGGAAATACCTACTCTCATTTCCTTGTAGGGTATGTAACAATTGAACAAAGGAACAAAAGGAATTTTAAAAAGTGGGGTAATTTTATTTGTTTTCCCACCTGTGGGGTGGGGTTGGGAATTGATCACAAGATGAGACCAAGTTTGTGTGGGGTTCTGTATTGTTTCTGACTTCTCAACCCTCATTTAATTGAAGAATTTTTTTTTTTTAACATTTATGTAGTTTTGAGAGACAGAGCATGACTGGGGGAAGGGCAGAGAGAGAAGGAGACAGAATCTGAAGCAGGCTCCGGGTTCTTAGCTGTCAGCACAGAGCCCCGTGTGGGGCTCAAACCCACGAACTGTGAGATCGTGACCTGAGCTGAAGTCAGACACTTAACCAACTGAGCCACCCAGGCGCCCCTAATCGAAGAATTTTGTATAGAGTAGTTATCAGTGAGAACAAATGCCTCTTCCTTAGTCACTTGAGACCAAAGTATTCATGTGTGTTTAGGACAGTGCAGTGAGGAGAAAGAAAGAGAATCTTTGATCTAAACATACCTCACAAGACAATTACCATGAAAGGGAATAAGAAACAAGTATCTCAATCTCTGAAATACTTTTGGAATTCTTACCTATGTTGGTTAGGAATAGATTTGACTGCATATAACTAACAAACTCAAATATGATAGCTTAAAACAAGAATAAAAGTTTATTTGTCTCTTATGTAAAAATTCTGTAGTTGGAGAGTCCAGGGGACAACAATGGGCATGTGCACTCCTTTTATGTCCTCTTCTAGGCAATTATACACATTATTTTTCTTATATCTCATCGGTCAGAAACTTAGTATCACCGCCAAAGCTAACTCAAGGGAAGCTGGGGAAATGTAGTCTTTATTCTGGGTAGCCATGTGTCCAGTTAATGCTTGGTATTCTGAGATTAAAAGGACGGGGCCTTAGACATTGAGGTACACATTAGGTTACATCATAGTGGCGGCTTAAGCTTCTGTGTGGGATTTCTCTGAGTTTCTTCCATTTCAGTGTAGTCAGTAAGTCTTTCCTGAGTGACAGTTATTTAAAGGAACAAATCTATTTCCAGAGCTAACGGTTAATGGTGGCTGAAGTTGGGTCTCTCTTGCCCTGTCCACTCAACCCCATGGGTGCCAGGTAAAATACAGACATTTTATAAGAGTTTTTCCAGAAACCATGATACTTAGTGACTAAACAGTGACCATTAGGTAATGCTCAGAGAAATCATCACTGCTATTGCATGTGTCAGGTAGAATTCCCAGAAAATACTTTCCAGTCTGAAGTGCTTTAGAGTATAAGCCCCCCTGTAAACAAGGGGGTATCTGTGCTGGGATAAAGAGCCTTTATGGATGTGGAGGTAACAAGGACTGTTGCTAAATGGAGGTAGCAAATTGGGGAGCCCCTTTCTCAGGACTAAATATGGAGGACAACAACCCAAGGGTGCATTTGGTTCTCATCACAGCAAGAGCAATGAAAAATCATAGCCCGGGAACCAGAATTCAAATATGTTGTAAGTTTCTGGAAACTTCGTCATTTTTCTGCATGTATTTTTCTCTTACTCTGTGTCTCCATAGTGATGACAGTAAAAACCTTAAATCACAAAGAGCTCACAAAGATGTCTCCAGAATCAATGAGGAAAAAGAGAGCTTTGGATGCCAGAACCCTGCACTTTGCCAGGCTTGGGAGGGGGAGAATCTGGAGGATGAGAGAGAGGGAGGTTATCAACCCCTGAGGGGAAAGAAAATGGGCTGAGTTTATAGATGCTGACTGGAGTGAAAAAGGGAAAATGGCAGCATGGGGAGCTGGCCCCAGCCTGAGAAGCAGAAAGGACCTATCACCACCTCCCAAGTTCTGCAACAAGGGATGCAGGTTAGTGTATGGAAAAGATGTGGGTTCTGGATTCTGATGGCCTGGATTTTAATTCTGCATTTGCCATTCCCAGCTAAGCCTTGGGCAACTCATTTCACTCCTCTGAGTCTCAATTTCCTCAGGTATAAAATGAGGAGAATAATAGTACAGCTTAAGAGGGTTATGAAGATTCAGTGTGGTTATTTATGCAAAGTGTTTAGCAGTCTGGCACTCGATAACACACAAACCATTCAGTGTTATTGTTATTAAATTTAGGCAATATTACAGATTGGCGATGGAGCTAATTTCAGTCATTCTGAAATCACGTTAGTGAACAAATATGAAGGGTAAGACGCGTGGTGGCAAGGAAGGTAACTTGCAATCGACAAGAGTCAACCCAACCCTGAGCAAAATGCACTGCACCCATTGCCAGCACTGTAGAAGCTTTCCTTTTTTTTTTTTTTAATTTTTAAAAATTGTTTTAATGTTTATTTATTTTTGAGACAGAGAGAGAGAGAGTCAGAGCACAAGCAGGGGAGGGGCAGAGAGAGAGAGAGAGAAGGAAACACAGAATCCGAAACAGACTCAGGGCTTGAACTCATGAACTGTGAGATCATGACCTGAGCCAAAGTTGGACGCCGGTCCAACTGAGCCACCCAGGGGCCTCTGTAGAAGTTTTCTTGACTAACCACCACTTCACCTCCTTGCAGGACTCATCAGCGCCTGTCATTCGCTCCGCTGTAAATGCTGACGGAGTCCACTGCATGCTGAACGCTTCAGCTGTGTGTCACTCTTGGCCACAGCCGCACTGCATGTTTACCAAGTGGTGTTACATCTCCAAATCTGCTGCCAGTTATTCTTATACTGTATTTACATAATTTAGTTGATTTTTTGAAATTGGTGAGAAATGAGTGAAAAAAGGAAGGCGTCCTTTTATGACTGCTTTGAAGGAACTCAAGAAAGGCAAGTTGCTCAAAATATTGGATGATTAGGTGAGAACAAGATAACTGTCAGAGACTGGGAGAAGTTGTAAGCATCAAGGGCTCTGGACTCAGACTGCTTTACAAGTATCTTTAAGTATTAGACCCACTTTTGAGAAGCCTACACTGGAAACCAGGAATGATGAATTTTTTTGAGTGATTTATATTTGTGATGGAAAGTATATACTTACGTTAAGTTAAAATACTGGACATATTCAGGTATGAACTTTCGAATTCCCTGCTTTAGCACATTCTTGTTTAGATTACAGTAATCGACTACTGCTCCCAACCGAGCTAGACCAGAGGGCATCTACCAAAGTAGACATTCCTACGTGTGCACTGACTGGTGCTCAATATATAGCCAACATAGCTTATTTTGTATTTTCAGAAAAATCTGTATTACCTTAATATAATTCCTGTTCAAAGGTACCAAGAAATTCTTTTTTTTTTTTTTTTTTTAATTTTTTTTTTCAACGTTTTATTTTATTTTTGGGACAGAGAGAGACAGAGCATGAACGGGGGAGGGGCAGAGAGAGAGGGAGACACAGAATCGGAAACAGGCTCCAGGCTCTGAGCCATCAGCCCAGAGCCCGACGCGGGGCTCGAACTCACGGACCGCGAGATCGTGACCTGGCTGAAGTCGGACGCTTAACCGACTGCGCCACCCAGGCGCCCCAAGAAATTCTTTAATAATGCCTCATTCACAGCTAATTCTCAACATTGAGAAAAAGTGGCATCCATCTCATAACATCTTAGAAGAATCGGAGTCCTCCTAGTTGACTACTGTAAAATATCATTTATTTTAAATCCATAGAAGTCTTTTTACAAATGTTTGTTTGTTTGTTTATTTATTTAGAGTGCGGGTGGGGGAGGGGCAGAGAGAGAGGGAGACAGAGAATCCCGAGCAGGCTCCGCGAACTGTCAGTGCAGAGCCTGACACAGGGCTCGAACCCACCAAGTACCAGATCATGACCTGAACTGAAATCAAGAGTCAGACGCTTAACTGACTGAGCCATCCTGTTCCCCCAAGCCCATAGATAAGTTTAAAAAGTTTTTCTTAACAGTTTGAATGTTTGGAAGAGTCGATCCAATTTTCTTAGCACTTATGATGACATATTTATCAGGTCTGCCACTCGTATGTAATGGAAATCCATAAAACAGAAAACAAAGCTCCGAGACAGGTAATTTGAGTTCAAACTCAAAGGAGCAGGTGGTTGCTTCCCGGTGGGGTTATGTGAGTGGAAGCCGGACACAGAAAAATAATGTTTTGACCAGCAGGAAAGAGACTTCAATGCAGAGGAAACCTTATGGATCAAAGTACTAAAACATTACAAGCCATTTCCCCAGTGCAGAATTTTGCCAAGTTACTCCCATTGAAAGAAGTCACGCCTGGTGTAATACTGTATCTTCCAATATCAATTAGGAATGAAAAAAAACAGCGAATGCAACTTACACAACAAATATAACTTAAGGGGGAGTTTTGAACAACTGTAGTTAGAAAGACATTGAGATCTCCACACTTAGCACATTAGCACTGATCCAAGGGAGTGGGACTGGGTTGAAGACAAAGGATCAGAACGATGTCAGAGACACAGCTATATGTTGGAGACAGAAAACCCACATACTTAGAGAAGATATTCTAGTTTTACCTCCAGCAATGGTGAACTAACTTGTATCGGACCAACAACCTGCCAAGAACAACTAGAAAATATCGATGAAACAAAACAAAACAACTCGGTTTAAAGCACTGGAGAGCTCTCAATGCAGCCAGGAGTTGAGGGCCAAGATCCTGGAGAGATGGGAGATGCATAGAAGTGAGTCAGATATTCCAAGCTGCTTTTTCCCTTTAGACACTGGCTTTTCCATCAGCCATATGAAGCTAAGAGGCTGAGAAGCTGAGCATAGCTTTTGGCAAGACTGGGGAGAAAAAATTATTTGAGCCAAGATCCTGAAGAGAAAAGAAGGACAGAGAAATGAGCCCAACATTTGGCACTGCTTTTCCTTCTGAGGCAGTTGCTGATTTGTAAGAGCCACAGGAGAGAAAGTTTGCAAATCTGAGTAGAAATTAGTAGCTAAGAGACTGAACAGAGCTTTCAGCAGCCTCATGTTTTAAGAAGATTAAAATTGTAAGTCAAAAGCCATAAGGAAGAGGGATACTGGTAAGCACCCCAGACTTTCCATGAGAACCCCTGAAGAGATGCATCCTTGGAGTAAGGGTAAACCGTAAATAAAACAGGTCTCACAAAGATTGAAATTCGGCATCAAAACAGCCCAATCCATGATTTGATTGAAGTGATCTACCCTACACTAACTGCCTGCTAAACATGGAAGTAAATCTTTGGTGAAGGAAGATAATGTCATCCAGAGCCTCTATAATTTTTCATAGACAATGTCTGGCATTCAATAAAAAATCATCAGATATATCAGGATACTGGAACCAAGAGAAAAAGATAATAGAAAGAGATCCATAGATGATCTAGATATTGTAGTTATCAACCCAGATTTAAACAAAAATCTGTGTGATTAGCATGTTCAAAGAAACAGAAATCAAAATGGAACATTTCAGCAACAAATTGGAATTTGTAAAAAGGAATCAAATGGCAATTCTAGAACCGATAAATATGATAACTAGGATTAAGAACTCACAGGTTTGGGGCACCTGGATGGCTCAGTCAGTTAAGTGTCCGACTTTGGCTCAGGTCATGATCTCACAGCTCGTGACTTTGAGCCCCGCGTAGGGCTCTGGGCTGACAGCTCAGAGCCTGCAGCCTGCTTCAGATTCTGTGTCTCCTTCTCTCTCTGCCCCTCCCCTGCTCACATTCTGTCCTTATCTCTCTCTCTCTCTCTATCAAAAATAAATAAACATTTAAAAAAATGTAAAAGAACTCACAGGTTTAACAGTAGTTTGAGACCAGTAGAAGATAGGGTTAGGAAATATCCAGACTAAAATACGGAGGGGAAAAATGATGGAGAATAAAAAAACAAAAAAACAAAAAAAACAAAAACCATTCAAAACATATGGGAAATGATAGCAAAATTTAACATATGTGTCACTGGAGTCCCAGAAGGAGAGGAGAGAGAAAATTGGAGTCAAACCAGTCTTTGAAGCAATAACGGGCAGAATTTTCCAAAACTGACAAAAGATATGAAGCCGGGGATTCAAGACGTGCTACAGCCACTCCCTGTCCAAAGGATAAGTGAATACAAACAAAACCACACCTAAGCATAGATTAAAATTTCTGAAAAGCAGAGACAAACACAAAAGCTTAAAAGCAGCTGGAGAAAAAGAGCGGCTCTTCAAAAGAGCAACAGTCAGACTGACATGTGACTTCACAACAAAATGACGGAAGCCAAAGGCAGAAGAATCATGTCTTTAAAATACTGAAAGATAATACTTGCCAACTTACTTATTAAAAACTAACCTTCAAACATGAAGGCACAGTAAAGATATTTTGAGACAGACAGAAACAGAAGTTTTGCCTTCAGATTCTCACCAAAGACAATGCTAAAGGTGTTCTTCGGGTAGAAGGAAATAATCTTGGAAGGAAAATGGAAATGCAAAAAGGAAGGAAGCATCAATATAGGGGTAATGCCAAATGAATACTGACTGTAAAATCAATACAAATAATGCCTCGTAGGGTTAAATATATATAAAATTTTATTATTTGGCATTATTAAGGTGGCAGTGGGGTGCAGGGAATTAAAATGTCCTAAGATCCTTGCATTGTCCCAGAAGAAGCAAAAGTATATTCCATTCCAAGTATATTAGACTCCAGTAACTCAACGATGCATGTTGTAAAAGAACACAAAACCTCTGTGGAGGTTGGAATAATAAAATAAAGCCCTAACCCAGGCCAAATATGTACCCTACAGCAAACACTGCCACTGTCTTAGGCTCCAATTGGGAGGGCTTTGGAGTTGATCGCTGACCCACTTCTTTGTGGTTAGGTTTGTACATTATTTGTATTTGATATATGTATTTGCTTAAGTTTAAGGTCACTAGTCTGCATGTAGATCATGAAAAGGGGTGAGTTTTCAATAATTAGCAGGTCCATTTGAGAAAGATAACCCTTTGGGTGTTGGTATAGAGGAAATCCTCATCTTGGAAGACCCAACCATATTTGCAGTCATGATCCCATATTATTAGGCAGGTAAGCACACTCTTTATGTTTGCATTGATTGATCTTCTTGAATATATTCTGCAGGGAATTCATTATACTAAAGAATAAATTAATTTTTCCCCAGGAAACACATATATGTATCTGTCAGTGCTTATTGGTTAAATATATGCATCTATGAAATCCTATGACATATTTAGTCTCTACACCATATTACTGACAAGCCAATAGTCTCCCCTTCCCTACCCCCCCCCCAAAAAAAAAATCCCAATAAGAATCTGATATGTGTCTATGCATTCAAAGGCTAAAAACATTCCAGGCCCCCCAATACTGTCCCAGAGAGCTGCTCTCAGGAGCTGTAGTTTCCAATGAGCAGGCTGCCCATAACATGCATGAATCAATTTTCTTTGGAACAGCATTGGCTTGCCAGTTAATAGACTTTTGATTTTCTTTACCCATTGATTAATGAAGCCATAATTTTGCTTTTGAATAGAAAGATAAATTAAGAATTACTGTAACTGGAGCCTACTGGGAAATAGGGTGTCATTTGGCGAACTGGTGGTAGCTATGGAGACAAAGGAGGTTGAATGACTGCCTTTGCTAAAGCAGGCTTCCTGTCAGGGATCTGAGGGGTAAAGTGTTCCACTTAATTCAACAGACACTTATCAGTGTGTTATGAGCCAGCCACATGTCAAGCCCTGCTGGGGAGAGGGAGGGGTGGGTCCAGGGCACAGCCCTTCTCAGATGGACTCCTACATTATGTCCTTTCTTCCAGAGGCAGACACAGACACCTACGATACAAGACAGAAAATGGGCCAAACCGGGACTCAAGATGCTCTGGAAGACCTGGGGAGGAGGATGCAACATGCATTTGTAAGGACAAGGAAAGGCATCATGGCAGGGTGGGATGCGGGAAGCTGGGTGGAATTCTGATATAGATGAGAGTGAAAGCTCTTTTAAGGATGGAGAGGCAACATGAAGAAACCTAAAGAGCCAGTGAGAAGGAAAGAGCTCAGAGTCCGGTGCTCCTGATTATTAGCTGTGTGACCTTGGGTTAGAAAAGTTACCTAACTTTCCTGGGCCTTGTTCTTCTCCTCTGGAAAATGAAGTGAATAATGGACCACCTTCCAGGCTTGCTGTGAAGATGCACTCAGATAGGTAAGTCTGTAAGGAATCTACCATAGTGCCTGCTATGGTGTAGACACTATCAAAGGAATGCTAGAAGCCCCTTCTTTGAATGGGAAGACTTTGAGAGAATCATTGGCCTTCCTCCCTTTGGCCTTCCAGAAGCAAAGGCAGTGTACTGCTTTTTGGGTTTTCTGCCTGTCTGAACTCTGATTACTTGAGCTCTTTCGAGGTAAGATCTGTGTCTATGCACTTGTGATTGCCTTCCTGCTTACGTGAGAGCATGGCCCACAACAGGGGCACAGGAAACCTTTGGGGGATGAATAAGTGAATGAAATGTTCCATCGCCTACCGCTCTCCCATCACTTAGTTTCATGGAGATATTTCACACCTCCATACGGCCTGGCGTGCCCTCCCCTTTTGCCTACCGGCAAACTCTTCATCCTTCAAAATTCAGCTCATGGCTTTGTGAGGTCCTTAATTCAAGACGGAATTGGTCAGAACTGATACTTTCTCCTTAGTGCCCCCACGTACCCTTCCACAAAACTCTACCATAACATGCAGTTCATCAGCTTGCAATCACAGCTTGCTTTACCCTTTGCTACCCCAGCCCTCCAAGCCACGTCTCGCAAGCCTCATTGGCTCCATGGTGTGAACGAGGCATGTTCTCATGTGAGGAGGGAACCTGAGGAGACAGCAGAACATCTCTCCATGAGGGGGGGCTCCTGTTTCCTCTTTGGTTTGTTTGCTTCTAGATTTCTATCCTAAGGAAAAATTGCTATGTTTATATAGTTACAGAACAATTGGGAGTCTGACTTATGGCTTTATAATTTCTGTAGCTAATTTTATATAGTAGGAAGTTTCTCAGACAATTTAATTTCTTTCCTTCCCTGAGACAAGGATTTTAAATGGTTGCATGGAGGTAAAGAGTGCATTATAACCCAGGGGGATGACGTGATATGACTCCCATACTAGGTCTTAACTTATTTCTGCGCTTTTAGGACCTAGCACGGGGTCTCGTTCAGTGCTCTGCACACAATAGACGCCAATAATTATGTTGAATGAATGAATGCCCTGGTCTCTGGTTATGTGCCTGCCCAGAAACCCTCAATGGCGCCCCATTCCTACTAGCCTACATGTATTCTCCACAGCCTGGTATTCAAGTGCGTTCACGAGATGATTTCAACCTCTAATTTCAGAGAAAGCCTTTTACAGACCTGTTTTCCACTGCCTTATGCCATGCATTCCTCACTGCAAGCAGGCTGGACTACTGGGTGGATGGCTCTTGGTTCTACGACTGGATGAACTTGTTTGTCTGGGAATGCCAGGCTTAGCTTCAGGAGAGCTCCAGTATGAGAGAGCCCAAGAGAACTGCATGGCCAGGAAGGACCTTCACAGATGCTCTGATCAGAGGTGGGAAATGAATAAGGCATTCTCCAGCAGACCTGAAGACCAGATGCAGTGGTGGCGAGGGTTATGGCCCTTGGGACAGCCACCTCATTCAGCCAAAGGACATGTACTGGCTACATTCCTAGCACACTCAGTTCATGAGCTCATCCTCACAAGAAAAGGTGACAATAAAAACTGCTATCCTGATGGTCCAGGAAGAGCAAGACAAGAAAGGGACTCATGCTTTTTTTTGAGCATCAAACTATTGAGTTTAATGCTATTCATGAAATTGCCATCTCCTGAAGCAGGGAAGGTCCTGCTCTGCGCTCCCAGTGTGTTCTGTACTTGACTTTCCCGGCCCACTTCACACTGTGTTGTAATCACCTGTTTCCATGTAGGTCTTTCTCAAGAGACCATGAGCCTCTGAAGGACATGGCATTTCCCAAATATGGTATTTGACACATGAATGAATGAATGAATGAAGTTGATGCAAGGTGCATACACCTTTTTTAAAATCACTAGATGGCAAATATTCATTGGAAAGTCTAGTCTAAAGTGTCTCAGAAACAGTTCTGAATGAGTACATACAACAGTATGAAATTTTCAGGGCTGTCCTTACCTCCTTTCTTTCAGCAGAGAGAGGAGAAAGCACCAGAATGGAAGTCAGGAGTCCTGGGATACAGATCTGTGCTGCCAGTAGTATTTGGGCATCATGTGTATTCTTATCTCAGTTTTCTCATTTAAGAAAAAACCTATGGGGGCGCCTGGGTGGCTCAGTCGGTTGAGCGTCCGACTTCAGCTCAGGTCACGATCTCACAGTCCGTGAGTTCGAGCCCCGCGTCAGGCTCTGGGCTGATGGCTCAGAGCCTGGAGCCTGCTTCCGATTCTGTGTCTCCCTCTCTCTCTGCCCCTCCCCCATTCATGCTCTGTCTCTCTCTGTCTCAAAAATAAATAAACATTAAAAAAAAAATTAAAAAAAAAAAAAAAAGAAAAAACCTATGGACTGCAGTGACTTCAGGCCACCATCTGTAAGCATCTATGGTATCCCAGACCCTGACTCAGGTACTGGGGGTAAGGAAATGACTCAGATATGGTCCTTGCCTCTAGAAAATGCTTCTCAACTCTGTAGTGAAAGACCAGCTTGTTATTGTTTTTAAACGATGTGATCTGTTGCAGACAGTATTTTGGTAAAATTAAAATGTCATAGTAAAAAAAAAAGTAAAAGCGTACAAAATCCAAGTTCTGATTTTTTAATTACTCGATTCATTAGACATTGTTAAATTGCTATTTTTAAGTGCTTATTCTTAACTTCTGGACTTAGCGCATCATGGACTGGTAGCAAATTGTCCCCACCGCTCCACAGACCACACTTTGTGTAATGCTGACTTAGCTCGTGCTCTTATGAGACAGGCTTGCACAGGCCCATGCAGGGCCCGTGAATGTGGGACAATCCACTGATAAGCAGTGGATTTAATACTCTTCTGCAGAGTGGCTGTGATCGCTTCTGGAGCCTTGAGAAAGTTCTGGCTGGTCCCGTCTGACCCTTTAAGACATCAGGCCATCCCAGGCAGTGTAGCTGCCAACATACCTGAATAGGCTTTGGGCACATTTCAGCTTTTTCCATGCCATCTGGACTTCCGTGGGCTTCCTGTTGGCGGCCTCACTCCTCAGACCTAAGTCCAGGCACCGACTTTGACATTTCCTCTTTTGCTATGATTTATACCCTTTCTCTGAGTAAACTGCTCTGGATTATAAATCTGTACCTCTGACCAGTCCAGTCCCCGGGAACCTAGTGGGGGTTTTCAGCGCACACTGGCACCACGTTGGCAAGTCTAGACAAGCTCTGTTGATCACCAGGATGGAACAATCCACCAAGACCGCACAATATGCTTCCTTATATGGTGTCTTTGAAAGGTTCCTAAGCTTGGGTGTTTGGCTTATTTCCTTTTTATTTCAGCTATAAGAATAATCACTTTTTAAAATAGATATTGCAAAAATATGGTACAATATTCAAAAGCACCTTGAGAATACAATGGAAGGTCCCTCTCTTACTCCTATCCCACAGTCTCAGCCCCTCCCCCCACCCGTAATACAACCTCTATTCATGTTCCTATCCACCCTTCAGGAGATGCAAGCGTACGTCCCTAAAAGGATAACACACACAGAGCACACTATAAATACCCTGCTGTAACTTTCTTTTTTAACGAAACGATTTGTCTTGGCAGTGTTTAATTTCAAATTCTCATTTTTATTTAACTGGTCCCCTATTAATGGATATGTAAATTTTTTCACTTTTTCTGTTACAGTGTTCAGTAGATAGCACATTCCCATGTGCGAGTGTATCGGCATATGTAAACGTCTAGGTATGAACTCCGGAGTCAGAGAAACGTACTCTCTCTGCAAGGCTGTACCGATCGTTATTGCTACAATCAGCTAGGAAAGTGTATGTTTTCCTATACCTCTCTCCACAGGGGGTTCTCAAAAGTCTCATAGATCAAAAATTGCAGCTCTGTGGAATGAATTGGCATTTGCATAATTGTAAATGAGCTTGAGCATCTTCTAAAATATCTAAAAGCCATTGAATTTCCATGTGTTCTGATAATTTTTCCTATTGCTTTATTGATTTTTTAAAAAGCAACCCATAAGAACTCTGTATATATTAAAGAAATCAGCCCTCTGTTTATTATATGGGATACAAATCTCCCCCCCCCCCACTTTGTCCTTTACCTTTAAAATTTTGTAGTCTCTTTGATAATTAAAAAGTTTTTTTAGTTTACTTTATCAGTCTTTTCTTTTAGGCCATCTGTGTTTTGTGACATGCTTGGAGAGGACTTTGCTCTAGAGTCTAAAAAGGATTTCTCTCATATTTTCTTCTAATGCTTTTATGTCCGCGTTTTTTATTTTACTTATTTATTTTATTCTACTTATTTTTAAAGTTTATTTATGTATTTTGAAAGAGAGAGAAAGACAGAGCAAACGCACAGGTGGGGAGGGGCAATATTCAGAGAAGGAGAGACAGAATCTCAAGCAGGCTCTGAGCCATCAGTGCCTCAGGAACTGTGAGATCATGACCTCAGCTGAGATCCAGAGTCAGATGCGAAACCAAATAAGCCACCCAGGTGCCCCTATTTAGATTTTATTTTTAAGTAATCTCTACACCCAATATGGGGCTTGAGCTCACAACCCCAAGATCAAGAGTCGTACTCTCTACTGACTGAGCCAGCCAGGCACCCTTATGTCTTCATTTTTATTTTTATTTTTTTATTTTTTTTTAATTTTTTTTCAATGTTTATTTATTTTTGGGACAGAGAGAGACAGAGCATGAACAGGGGAGGGTCAGAGAGAGAGGGAGACACAGAATCGGAAACAGGCTCCAGGCTCTGAGCCATCAACCCAGAGCCTGACGCGGGGCTCGAACTCACGGACCGCGAGATCGTGACCTGGCTGAAGTCGGACGCTTAACCGACTGCGCCACCCAGGCGCCCCTGTCTTCATTTTTAAATATTTAAATCTCTGCTATATCTGGAGTTTATTTTGTTTAAGGGATTGAATTACAGAGCAAACTGCTCCCCCCACCCCCCACCCCCCGACCGTGACTTCCAGGTGTGCCATTACCATTTATTAAATAATCCATCTTTCCCCAACTGGTAGGAAATTGTACTTTTCTCATAAACTTCTTTTCAAATGAATTTGGTTTTATTTCTGCACTTTCTATTAGATTCTATTGATCAGTTTATTCATGCCCTAGTTTCACACAGTTTTATTTAATGCGGTTTTATAATGTAGTTTTATTTTTATTTATTTATTTTTATTTGAGTATAGTTGACACACATTATATCGGTTTCAGGTGTACAACTTAGTGACTCAACATCACTATACATTATGCTGTGCTCACCACAAGCATAGCTACCGTCTGTCACCATACATTATTACATTGACTATATTCCTTATGCTGTGCCTTTTATTCCTGTGACTTATTTATTCCATAACTGGAAGCCTGTATCTCCCACTCCCCTTCACCCATTTTCCTTATTCCCCCAACCCCTTGCTTTCTGGAAACTATCAGTTTGTTCTCTGTATTTATAGTTCTGATTCTGCCTTTTGTTTGTTTATTCATCTGTTTTGTTTTCATTCCACATAGAAGTGAAATCATATGGAATTTGTCTTTCTCTGTCTAACTTATTTCACTTAGCATAATACCCTCTAGTTCCATCCATGTTGTCACAAATGGCACAATCTCATCCTTTTTATGGCTGAGTAATACTCTTCTGTGTGTGTGTGTGTGTGTGTGTGTGTGTGTGTGTGTAACATCTTCCATATCCATTCATCTATCAGCGGACACTTGGGTTGCTCCCACATCTTGACTATTGCAAGTAATGTTGCAATAAACATAGTGGTACATATATCTTTTCAAATTAGTGTTTTCATTTTCTTTGGGTAAATAGCCAGTAGTGGAATTATTGGATCATATGGTATTTCTATTTTTGATTTTTTGAGGAGCTTCCATATTGTTCTCCACAGTGATGATACCAATTTACATTCTCACCAACACTGTACAAGGGTTGCTTCTTCTCCACATCCTCACCAACATTTTCTATTTCTGTATTTTTGATACTAGCCATTCTGACAGGTATAAGGTGCTATCTCATTGTGGTTTTGATCTGCATTTCCCTGATGATTAGTGATGCTGAACATGTTTTCATGCGTCTGTGGCCATCTGTATTTCCTCTTTGGAAAAATGTCCATTCAGGTCCTCTACCCGTTTTTAAAACCAAATTATTTGTGGGTTTTTTTTTTTGGTGTTGAGTTGTATAAATTCTTTCTATGTTTTGTGTATTAACCCTTTACTGGATATAGCATTTGCAAATATATGATTTGGCTAGTCTTCTCTCCCCCTCTCTCTCCAATCATTATTATCTTTCTGATATTTTCCGGCTTTCTTGACTAGTTAGTTTTTCATTTCCATAAAATCAGCCTGGATAACTTAAAAAAATATTCGAGTTTCTAGGGGAGCATATTAAATTTACAGGTTAAATTTAGAGTATTGGCCTTTCTGCAATATTCAGTTTCATATCAAAGTTTTCTTTGTTTACTTAAATAACATTTGTTTAAAAAGGTAACATGTATATGTATAATGGTACAAAGGGGTATATGATTAAATGCGAATACAACTTCCAGTTCTGGTCCCTACTCTCCCGTTTTGCTTTAGAGACAGCGAGTTTCTGGTGTATGTTCATAGAGGTATTCTATGCACTGAAAATGCTATATGTGCATATAATAATTTGATTCTGACTTAGATGGCAGCAAGCTAGAGACACTGTCCTGCTTTTCCCCACCTAACAATATATACTGGGGAACATTCTATATCAGTACATATACACTTGCCTTATTCCCTTTAATAGATGCATGGTTTTGAACTATGTAAACACAGCCAGAATTTTTTTCTTTAACACAGCCAGAATTTTTAGTATGTCCCCTACTGATAAAAGATTGCTTCTTTCCACCTCTTATTTTTATAAACAATGCTGTAATGAGTATCCTTCCCCACACAGCTTTGTGTGAGAATATTTCCAAAAGCCTAAGTCCTAGATATAGATTTACTATGTTGAGTCATAAAGAAAATATACACATAACAATGTGAATACACTCAACACTGCTGAACCGAACGCTTAAAAAATGATCAAGGTGGTAAATATTATGTGTGGGTTTTTTTGCCACAGTAAGAAAAAAGAAAAAGTACAATTTTGATAGATCCTTACCAAACTGCCCTTTAAATATCAAGGCAGCTTATTAATTATACCCCCATTTAAATTTGCCTTCTGTTTACCATATTTTGGCTCAGTGGTTGTAAAAATAGATTTTTTTCCTGAGTTAAATCATCTATAAGTTTTGAATAAAGTTGCCCCCCACTTCTCTCATACAGAAATTTTTGGAAAAATTCCAGGGATCAGCGATGCTCTGCTATAAAACTGCACAGGCTGGGAATTGCTGCTAGGAGGCAGCTTTGCTTCCTTCCAGCGAAGGCAGCCGCACCACTTTTATTAAAGAACAGGCTTTGCTGAATCACTGTGGCTCCCTGTCCTACTGCGATTTGGGTTTGTTTGAAGACTCAACTGAAAGCAAACAAGAGGTTTCGTATGACTGGAATCACACCTTTCAAGTGATGTCCTAATTTCCGTATCAAGGGTCTGTGACTGAGAATGTTTATTTAACTCCTTTCCCCATCTCCACTCTCAGAATCACCTTATTGCTATCAATCGCATGCCCACTTGGACACATTCCATGGGGTTAAGCCTTGAATGAGATGGGAAGGACAAAGGAGGTATGAGTACGGATATTAAGGTAAACCAAATAAAACTGGGCACCCCTGGGGGCTCTGGGCAGATGGGTAACATACCTAAAAGAAGAATCTACCCAATCTGACTCCAAGAAGTGTGAAAAGCACCACAGGTCTTTACTGAATGTTTCCTGAGGACGCAGCAGAGGGTAAATTACCTCACACAGTGTTCTGCAAAGGGCTTACTCCCTTTTGATGGCTCTTCTTGTAGAAATTAAATTCATGAAAAATCTCCTCTGGATTTTTCCTTCTTTCCCTGATTTCCACTCCAAAATGGCAGCTGCTCAAATATGTCTCTTCTCACTCCCTAACGTTCTAATACCGTCTCAGCTTCCTGACCTTCCTTCTTCCCTCACTTCTTTACATGGTCTTCATCCTCTAGCACCTTCTCTGTAGCACAGTTTACCTCTTCCAATTGCATTCCCACCCAATAAAACCAAAGCATCTTAGAAGGTGGGAGGAAGGGAGGATGATAAATCCTCAACTTAATTTTTTGTCCCGATGATAAAAGTAATAATGGGCTTATTCTTTGATGGGCACTGCATGTGTATTATTGCGTATACTGTTTCATAACCAACATATACAGTTCCCGTTCTCACTAGCGCCATTTTGCAAATGAAGACTCTAAGACTCAGTGAAGGTTAGGCGACCTACTCAAGGTCAAAGACCTTCGGAAGCCACATTAAAACTTACCTACTTGCCTTGTACTGTTTTCATGGTGTTTAAGTAACAATGCAAGGCAGTAGGTGGCAAGGGCAACTTGTGATCATGACAGTGTTCTCCATCCCCATATCCTTTCTCTAATCTCTCTTTTTCCAAATCGTCATGCGTGGGTCTAGTGATGCCCCCTGCTTCCACCTCAGTGGCTGAACCAATCTCTAGACCCAGCATCTTCTTGCCCAATTGGCTTAGCTCTACATCCCAGGGTTCTGTTAATCTCTCTTCTCCTGCATGCTGTCTCTGTTCTCTCTAGTGCTCCCCCTTCTGCTCCTACAGGCCTGACATGCTGCTCTGAATTCTGGTCTTTTGGTTGAGGTTCTGCAATCTGTTCTAATTCTTGCCAATCCACTGCTGCCTTGAAATGTCCATCAATTTACCTTCTACTTTCCATTCCTTTTTTTTTTTTAGTATAAACTGCCCTACCCACAGCTCCTATGTGGAGTAACGAGATGTGTGGTTCTTTACATGGAGGTAGCCACTGATTAGACTAAGGGTAGATATCTGATACAGGGGTGCCTGTGCACTGACTGTCCAGTGATCAATCTGTCTTCCTAGTGTTTCAGCTAAGAGTCACCAAAAAGGCTCAGTTGGCTATGGGAAGCCAAGGAAGAGAGTTATATAGCCACCCTTTGGAGCCATGTGCAACATTAGCAAGCAGGGACAGTAGGTCTATTGAGGACGGAGGAGAGATTCACATAGAAGAACATAGAAAAGGGGAACCTGGGTGGCTCAGTTGGTCAAGCATCTGACTCTTGATTTTTGGCTCAGGTCATGATGTCATGGTTGTGAGAGCGAGCCCTGTGTTAGGCTCCATGCTGGGCACGGAGGCTCTTTAAGATTCTTTTTCTCCCTCTGCCCCTCCTCAACTCATGCGCATGCACATGTGTGCTCTCTCTCACTCTCAAAAAAAAAAAAAAAAACTCTAGAAAAAACTATGTGACTTTGGGGGACTGTGGGGTTGTGGGAAAGAAAAGTGACAATTTGTCTCAGCTTGATGCCTTCCAGACACAGCTCTCCTGAGGCTTTTTCACTCAGTATTAACTTGTGTTCTCCTAAGTTCTATTTTGTCCCTACATAAAGTTTTCTTTGTTCTTCAGTTAGTTTGAGTAGGTTCCTGTTATATATAATCAAGAAGCTTCATTAGACCATCTCCTTCCTCAGGTTGGGAGCCTTGTCTGCATGTGTGACCTCTGGCTGTGTCCTGATGCATACTAGAAGATCTCTTGGTTTTGATTGCTTCTAGACCTTGTTCTGGAGGTGACATTGAACTAGCTCCTGCGGACATCCAGATAAGGTTGCTCAAAGGAAGGGGAAGAGTCTGAGGACAGGAATAGAATTGGAATGGGTATGGAGTTTTGTTGTTGCGGTTTCTTTTTGATGTGAGGGTGTGGTTATTGTCCTCAAATTGCCCCTCAGCTTTGGGACAGAGGGTTAGGGCATATGGGGAGATGGCATTGTCACGCAGGGGAGGAGAAGCAGGCAGAGGCAGAGCCTGGGGGGTGGCAAAGGAGTCATGTCCTCACTCTGTGGGCATTCTCAGGCTGAGGAGTGACATGGTGAACTTGAACATTTGAGTCACCAGCTTTTCTGGTTCCTGCAGAGGCTTTTCCATCTGAGGACAAACCCCTGACTTACTGATGAGGAAATGGAGACCCAACCATGAAAACATGGCAGAGATCAGTAGCATTTAGGGAGTGCTTTCTACAGGAAAGGCTCTGCTCCAAGCACTTCATGCATATCAGTACACTTAGCCCCCACAGTAACCCTCTGAAGTTGGCACTCTTACCATCCTCATCTCATGGAAGAGGGAACCAAGGCACAGAGGGGTTAAGCAGCTTGCCAAAGTCACACAGTAAGTGATGGAGCCAGGAATGAACGCAGGCAATGTTGATTTGGAGCCAATCCTTTCAGTTATTATACGGCACTACTTCTCCCGTGTACTGAAGATCAATGGAGCTTTATTGTCACAAACAAAAGCTGGTAATGAGTGTGTGTGGGTGTGCGAATGACTTTCTCAACCAGATGAGGCAGCATGTCACAATCCATGGAAAACATAAGAAAGAAGACAATGGTTTTTTTTTTTTTTTACATTTTTTTTTTTAACGTTTATTTATTGAGACAGAGAGAGACAGAGCATGAACGGGGGAGGGGCAGAGAGAGAGAGGGACACAGAATCGGAAGCAGGCTCCAGGCTCCAAGCCATCAGCCCAGAGCCCGATGCAGGGCTCGAACTCACGGACCGCGAGATCGTGACCTGAGTTGAAGTTGGATGCTTAACCAACTGAGCCACCCGGGCACCCCAAGAAGGCAATGGTTTTAATTAGAGAAAAGTGATCAAAAGTTTAGAAAATCAAAAATCAGGAAAAACAAATGTTTGGTAGACTATGATTTAAATGCTTGAAAAGGAGATGAGAAAAGAAAATTCTCAAGCCCCTTTGGCCAGTACCCAGAGTCTTATACACTATTTTAACTTTAAAGAAAAAGAACACCTGCTTGTTTATTGATTCTTGTGTCACAGGTGGGGTGACAATCCTGCTGGCTGGCTTAAGTAATCTTCCAAGGGCCCCCTGAAATGAAATAATCAATGCCTGTTTTAGGGCCCACCATTATCTGACCTCTTATGGTCAGGGAAGCCTTGAAGCTAGAGATATATATAAAGGCAGGAGTGGTTTTTTTCTAGGGCATTTTCCATGAGTGAGTGACCATTCAAAGCTCATGGTTTTATGCAAGAAATATACGTGACTCACTTGTCAGTTAATTCAGATATTTGTTGAGCACCTACTATGTGTGAGATACTGTGTTAGGGACTGGAGATATTAAGTGGACATCAAACACAAAACACAAAACACTGAGCTGACACAAGAGCTCAACTTTCTCCCTTCTGCTTCAAACACATAAAAATGTTAGACAGGGTGGGGTACTTGGGTGGCTCAGTTGGTTGAGTGTCTGACTTTGGCTCAGGTCGTGATCTCACGGCTTGAGAGTTCGAGCCCCGTGTCAGGCTCTGTGCTGACAGCTCAGAGCCTGGAGCCTGCTTCAGATTCTATCTCCATCTCTCTCTTTGCCCGTCCCCTGCTCACGCACTCTTTCTTTCAAATATAAATAAGCATTAAAAATTTTTTTTTAAATGTTAGATGGAGCACCTGGGTGGCTCAGTTGGTTGCACGTCCAACTTCAGCTCAGGTTATGATCTTGTGGTTTGTGAGTTCAAGCCCCACATCAGGCTTGTTGCTGCTGTCAGCATGGAGCCCGCTTCAGATCCTCTGTCTCCCTCTCTCTCTTCCCCTCCCCTGCTTGTGCATTCTCTCTCAAAAACAAATAAAACATTGGAAAAAAGTTAGACAAAATGTAATGGATAAATTTTTAAAAATACATAACTGAAAACTTAGAAAAATTTGGAAACATTTCCTGGATGCCAGAAATGGGGAGGAAAGTCTAACCTAGAAGAGTGAACAGGAGCTGGTATGTGATGGCCTACTGGGGCCATGGACTGGGATGTGGGCCCCAGGGGCAGAGGGGAAGGTTTTAAGGCCACATGGGGAGAAAAGGGGAAGTATTGAGCAGGTTTTAGATGACAAGTGGGCAGATAACAAGCTGCATCATTTGTACACGAGGCTACTACGACCAAAAGCACAGATCTGAACTTTACATTTTAGTGAGGGAGAGACACCAAACAAGGACTTACAGTCAATGTGATGGGGGTGACGACAGGGGAGGTACAGGGTGCTGTGCAAGCACCTGGCAAGGTCACCCATTTTGTACAGAATTAGGGAAGGCTTCCAGGAAGAAACAAGCTGAGTCTGGAAGGATAATTAGGAGTTCACTGGGTGAAGGGGGGCTGGAAGATGTTCCAGGCTGAGGGAAGATTCAGATGCTAGAGGGGCATGGCTCTTTGGGGAGCGTAAAAGTGGCTCTGGATGGGCAAAGCTTAGAGCGGAAGCAAGACATAAGATGGACAGGTGAGACAAGCCTGGATCAGGAAGGGTCCTCAAGCTATGATCAGGAGTTTGAACTTTATCTTAGGGTCAGTTAGGACATCTTAGTCGGAGGCAATGGCATAATCTGATTTGTGTTTTCTTGAAATGGCCCTAGAGCAGTGTGGATAAGAGGAAGAAGACTGGAGGCAGGGAGATCAGGAAGCTAGTGCAATAATTCAGGCAGGAGATGAGGGCGGCTTAGTGGAGCAGTGGTGATGAGGGAGTGAACTGGATGAACTTAGGACAGAAGGCAAAAGTTGGGGCAGGGGAGAGAATCGAGGATGATGCCCAGGTTTCTAGCATGACTAACACGGTGAATGGGCATCGTTGGCAGAGAACCAGATGCCTTGGACACATGCCATAAGGGTGTGCTTGATAAAGTGGAAACGGACTCAGTGCAACGTTTTCCTAACAGTGAGCAAATATCCGCTCACTTTTAGTTCCTGGGTCCACCTACAAGTTGATCTAACATTCTCTACTGCCTCCACCTGCCTCGGGTTACCTCTTTGTGACTTGTCGGTCTAGCCTGAGCTCAGTATTTCTAATCCACAGTCCCCACTGGTCATCAGGACACTCTGTCCGCTAAGAAGTGTGCATTGGGCGTTTCCTCGTCTCTTTCTGGCCATCAGTGGTATAGCCAATAACGTGATGATGATTTTTCATTAATTTTCTTGCCGTTTTGCAGTTAGGGTAACAGTAAAATTTATACTCAACAATATTATTACAATTTTCCACTACTAATGGGGTTATTATTTTTGTTCATTTGTGTTTGAAAGCCATTAGCATAAGATTTACCTCCAACAATATCTACTGTGATTTTTAATGCCCTTGAAACTTACAGGTGACCGATAAGTCTATAATAAGAGAATGCTAGTAAGCATATAAATGTCTTTCTTGGGAAAAAAAGGGCTTTTTTTTTTCCCCCATCCTGGTTGGACTCAGGTTCTTTGATAGAGTGATTGGTAGGATATAAGGCATTAAAGGCTGAGAACACTGTGTTAGTTTGTAGATGTGTTCAAACAAGTTCCCAGTTATTCAGAGAACACTTTTATATTCTGGAAGGATTCATATTCTTGCTCTTTTTTATGTTGTTTCTTACCTGACTTACAGAAAAATATAATAAATTATGTGTTTGCAGGGAACAATATTGAGAATTATGAATGGTTTGGAACTAAAGGGGCCTGGAAATCACTCTCTCTGGCTGACTTTCCAAGGGGCTCTGGGGCTTGATGCACGGCTAGTGGAGCTCTGGAAACAGGGATTATTTCAGAGGCTGGTGGGAGGGGTTTCTCTGTGGGGCAGCTGTACCAGGCAGGCAAGTGGACTGGCAGGGCTACCTTCAAGGGTGTGTGACCAGCAGACTCTCAGGGCCCCACGCTATGAAATTCACAGCATCGGGTGCCTGGGTGGCTCAGTCAGTTGAGTGTCCGACTCTCGATCTCGGCTCAGGTCATGATCTCATGGTTTGTGGGATTGAGCCCCGCACTGTCAGTGCAGAGCCTGCTTGGGATTCTCTCTCCCTCTCTCTCTGCCTCTTCTCCACTCACATGCGCACGTGCTCTCTTACATCTCTCTCTTACATCATCTCTTACAGCAGCACCATCTTAGAATTCTTAAGTCTTGAACAAGGGGCCCCACTTTGCACTAGGCCTTGCAAATTATATATATGGTACTGTGTACAAGCTTTGGAGCAAGACAGATTTGGGTTTAACTTCCAGTATTCTCTGGCTGTTGACTGGGGCTCAGTCTCCTTATCGGTAAAACAGGGATAATACTACTGTCTTCTCAGACTAGACATGAGGGCTAAAAGTAGATACCTGCACCAGGGGGCCTGAAAGACAGTGATAGACCCCGAGATAATGCTCAGTGGGATTTTAACTCCCAGGTGCAGTATTCATAATTAAACCTATTATGATTTAATGTCAGGAATACTAGCCAGCTGGGATAGGCAGACTGTGGGATTAGATAGCTAATCCCATGTGTGCTGGTTAGGAACACACCAAGCAAAGAATGTTTTCCTAAGGGGGATGTTCTAAGGCTGGGGGCCCCATCCATCAGCTTCCAACCTTTTTGCTGCTATGACACATGATAAATAATGTTTGCTGGCACAACTGGTCCCATTTTCTCATGATTCACACATACTTCCCTTCTCTCCAGGAATCTCTCGAGAAGGACACTGAATGAGACTGGCATTATTAAGAAGATGCCCTTGACCTTGACCTAACTTATTTTCTAACTTCAGTGTTTCAACTATTATTTGTAATGTGTGTGTGTGTGTGTGTGTGTGTGTGTGTGTGTGTGTGTTTTATCATACCACACAACGGAACTTGCCAAGCCAGTGTACCAGAATCCTGTGCTTGAGAACCAGGAACGTGGACCCTCAGGATCGCAAAGGATCCTCCCCCATGACAGGCTGGACAGATTAGGACCAAGACGATGCCTTCCAGGGTGCCTGGGTGGCTCAGTCGGTTACGCAGCTGACTTCAGCTCAGGTCATGATCTCACGGTTTGCGGGTTTGAGCCCTGCACTGGGCTCTGCACTGACAGTGTGGAGCCTGCTTGAGATTCTCTCTCTCTTTTTCTCTCTCTGCCCCTCCCCCAATTGCACTCCCAAAAATAAATAAACAAAGTTAAAAAAAAAACAAGGTGGTGTCTTCCATGGCCTCACAGGTGTATGTACACGAGCAAGGTGAGTTATGAGCATGCCGGCCAGAGTCTGGGAAATACTAGCTAGTTGGTTGGATACACTTGTGATGAATAACATGCAATCTTGAAACATCTGGTTAGACATTTTTTCCCAAGAGTGTAGAAAAGGCTTTAAATCAAATTAATAAAAAACATAAGCTAATTCCTGGGAATTTTTGGATTCTGGTCCAAAAGGATTCTTCAGGAGATTATAGGAGGAGTCAGGGTGACCTGTGCTGCATTCAGTATAAAGTTTGTGGGCAGCCTGGAGTCCCGACGGGAGACTTCACAGAGAGGCACCAGGGGCCTTAGCTTAGCTTGCCCTCCTGTGCTGCTCAGGCCTGTGGGCACACACACGTCCTGAGACAGGCCCCCAGGGCCTCCTGCAGTCTCAGGAGATGTGGGACAGCCTTGCAGTGACCTGTGCTCTGAAATGACCACATTCCAAGCACGCTTGCTCCTTTCTTACTCCCTCCTGAGCACTTGCGAGCAGTGAGCCGTATCTGCCCAGTGGGCCCTCTCAGGCCTGAAGGGCTTCTGTGAGTGCGTGGTACCAGCCGAAGCTGGCCCATCACCTCTCCACAGTACAGCCTGTGAATGGCCGTGGAAGAATGGCAGCTCTTCTTGCCAGATGCTTCTTCGGCCTCTTTCTAGTGCTTTTAATGAGGGACGATAGCACTGTCAGCCAAGCAAATCAAAAAGAACGATGGGCTATTTCTCCCTTAACTCTCAATGGGATGGGGGGGCGGGTGGCTAGATAATGGTACAGTTCCTGGCCCCGTGGCACACAATACATGGTACATAAAAGATCCTCAGTCCCTAATTATTACAACTAATGACCAACTAACTTGTTAAACACCTCGAGGCATAGTCGCAAAAAGCATGGGCTGATATGCAGTGTATTTTTGGAATAGTGATTCTGGTGTGGGCAACTTCAGTGTCACTCCTGCGACCCTCTCAAGGATCATAGCAAGAAAACCATAACCAACTGCTTTGACTCTCAGGAGGCCGCATCCCAAAACGTGGCCACAGCAGCCGATTTTAGTACAAACTGAACAAAATGCAAATACAGTCGGGGAAAATCTGGGACAACAGGATAGACATGTGTGTCTCTGTCCTCACATTGACATAAACCCCCAAACTCAGCAAATAGATTTTGCTTCCTATGGCACCGATTTTCCAGCACATTGTACTGTGAATTTCAAGCCCCCAGGAAAGAAACCTAAGGGATGTTTTGACTGCACTCCTGGTTTGGGGTCATTCTGTGATTGTTTTTCTTACCTGTTGCCGAATTTCTTCCTCCATTTTCACAGGTGAGCCCAATTCTGCAACTTGTTTGACACCTTCGCTCGCATATCCTCCGTACTCCCATAGCACGTAATTCTTGGAGTGGGATCCACCAATGATTGCAGACCAGTGATTGGCCCGACCTGGGAAAGCCAATCAGAATGCAGGTATCAGTGTGGCTGTGGCTAATGCACGAGTCCCTTAAATGTTGCAAAGAAAGTGTAATTGGACAATTATTCAACCAGCACCGGCTAAGCCCCCACTCTGTGTTAGGCCCTGTGCTATTCAGGGATGAATAAAACCATTGCTGTAAACAAGAAGGTCTTGGGAATATGCAGACAGGACAACAATAGACAGAAATCATTCTGGGTTTCAGGGAAGGGTTTCAGCGAGACTTTTAAAGGCTGATCAGATTTGTAAGACGGAATAGAGAGGAGAGGCTATTTCTGGCAGACTCAGAACCATTAAATAACACTGTGTGTTTGGGGAGCCATAAGTAATTTAGCATTGCTGTGTCACCAACTGTCAGGGGAGAGGTAGGAAACGATGCCAGGGAGGTAGAAAGGAGTCTGCTCATGGATGGCTCTGCCTCGCATGCCTCAGGAGTTTGGATGCCATTTGAAAGGGTCTGAAATCACTGAAGGGTCCTGAGCAGGGGAATGGCGTACTCGCAGTTGAATTTTAGATAAGTCATCTAGGCAGCCGTGTGAAGAATGCATTAGAGGGAGCAAAAGGGGAGTGTGGGGCTGTGGGGGGAGAGCAAGGAGCAAAGGGTAGAGGGAATGAGTGTGGGCTTGGGAAGCTCTTGGAAATAAGCATGGTTGGCTTTGAGCTGGCTTTTCTGTGCTTTCCAGGATGAGGGGTAGGCAGACTAGCCACGGGAGAGGATGGGGAGAGGTGGTCTGGGTATGTGGAAGGGACTGGTCCACAGTGGTCTGGTGAGGATCACGGGGGAGGGTGCCTACAGGAGGGAAGGGTGACGTGGCGAGGAGGATGACATCAGGGTGACGTGGATGAACGAGGAGGGAGGTGCAGGAGGGAACCAGTGGGTGATGTGGGGGGAGAACAGAACAAGATCTGGACAGGACCAAGGCAAAACTGACTGAGGGGTCTTCCAAGTGCCAGGGGGAGGAGGGAGAGGAATGGAGAGTCAACATCAGCACTTCACTGGGTTTGTTTTTGCCTGTGATGAGTATTGATGTATATATATGTGTATATGCTGGTTAATGAACATATAGTCCATCATAAGGCCAGGTCAGTTCTCAGCCATTCTTTGGTTGGTTAATAAAGTCCTGAGTTAAAGGACATTTTCAGGCATAGTGAGGAGGAAAACTCGAACTGGGTGGACACAAGTAACAATTGCAGCTCACTCCCCTGTGGCCCGGGGTGACAGAACTCTCTGCTTTACTCTACCACATAAGAAAACCATTCTGAACAGGGCCCAATCCGGTTTACACGAGCTCCCTGCTACCCCAGAGCCCTCTGCTCCAGGCGCCCATCAAGAACACGGGCACAAAGCCACCCTCCCAGCCTGCTGAGGGCTGCCATGCCCTGCCCCAGGCACATGATGTCACTGTGTAAGCCTGCCCAATCGCCTGCTCATTATTTCCTACACATCAGGGAAATGCAAACCCTGTGTTCATCCATCATTTCCCTAGAGAAGACAGATGGATATGCTGCCAGCTTTTTCTGTAACTCACTTCCTGGGTGAGGAGACTCTCCTGGTTGTCATCTAAGCCAAGAGCACTACTTATGTAAGGCCAAGGGCTGGGAGCCACATGTGACCTTTGGTTCACGCTGTGAACACAGAGAGACCAGCTTCAGCGTCTCTTGCTTATTCTGCCTTGTTCTACCAAAATGCCCCCTTTTCCCAGACCCATCCTGCCTGCAATTCTGCACCTCAGGGGCTTAGCACACGCTGTTACCTCTATGCTCTCCTCCTGCTTGGCTTGGCCAACTCTCATCCCTCCTTCATGACTTACCCAGAATCCCCCAGGAGTTCTCAGACTGACCTAAGTCTTGTCTCCCGTCTCCCCATGGCACAGATAACATTTACGATCACTGTTACATGTCTGTTTCCCCACCAGACTATAACCTCCCTGAGGAGACCTGTTCTCAGTGCTGTCCCTAGTGCCTAGCACTGTGTCTGATGCATTGAGAATGCTTAGCCCATGTTTTCAAAAGCATTTCACCCAAACAGTCAAAGGGGAAGGTGGCAGTATATGTGCTCGAAGCATTTGGGAGCAGGCTTGCACAGATTTGACTCAATATGATTAAATTCAAGTTTCAGCTCAGCAGAGTTCCTGACACCTATTGGGCTAACACTCTCAGCTAACCTGCATGCTGTTAAAAAACAAACACCAAGCAGCAACGAAAAAGAGAGGCATTGGTCTTACAAGGACTCAAATGCTAGCATTGCCACTTTCTAGCTATGTAAACTTGGTCAAATTCCAATTACTTTATTTCCCTGAGTCTCGGCTCCTTCCTCTGTAATTCAAAGATGATAATGCCTATCTTACTGACCTATTATAAGAATTAAATTCAATTTTTAAAAGATGAGATAATATATGAAATCACTACTGGCACACAATAGACACTCAATAATTATAGTTTCCTCCTTTCCTGGTTGTTAGGGAGGCTACAAAATGAGTAAAACAAGAAACCTGCCTTTTATTCAGTATAGGTGATAAGAAATCTATGTACTATGGAATAAGAGAATAGGAATGAGCACAATCATAGGGAGATGAGGGGATGGACCCAGATGGGTCTTTCTGATTTATTCATTCAACTTCCATTTACTATGTGCCAAGCACAGTGGCAGGTCCTGGACACTGACAGGAATTGGATAAGGTGCTTGCCCTGGAGGGACTCACGGCCTGGGGGTGGGGAAACAGATGGTTCAGCAGATTACTCACAATCCAGCATGGTCAGGGATATTATAGAAACAAGATCACAGAGCAGAGAGGATGGAGCAGGCAACTCCAAAGTCCCCAAATCCAAGGAATCAAAGTCTAAAGGCATGAGTGCAGAGAGGCAGGTGTCGCAAGAGTGGGATCTGTCTTTGTGGTTCCTTACACTTGAATAAAATGTCATTGTACCAGTTCGGCTTTCTGATCAATTTAGTTGTTAGTTTCCTACAATGGTCTTGCAACATATCACATTAAATCAAATTCCAATCCACTGAATGACATCAACCATATAACAGATATCTGCAAGGCACTAGGCCAGGGGCAGGGACTAGACTTCTCCCTAGGGAGACAAGGCAGGTACCCATGGAAAACAATCCACAACATTAGAAAGGGCGATGACTTCAGGTGAATGGCAGTCACTCAGGTGCAGAATGGTACAGGAAGAGAGGCATTGGTGACCAAGAGCCAGAAGAAGTGGGCTCCAGCCCTCTACGCATGACCATGAATCAGTCATTCACTCTCTCAGAGCCTCAGTTTACCTTTTAAAGACAGGGGTAGTAATTACTAGCTGGACTATCTACCAGAGTTGTGCAAATTAATTGGGCTGGTTTTGGAAAGAACTACGAAAACTTTAAAGAACCATACAAAGCAAAGGTCTCGGTACTATTATGGATGGAAAGCATTATGGGAATTTGCAAGAGGAATCTAAAAGAATATGGAAGATCAATGAGACTGTCCAGTGGAAGGAGGCTCCCACGGGAAGATTGGCAGGACAGGAGGAGCAGGGGTTCTGATAATGACATACATATGAGGATTAAACACCTATGAGGTGTCAGGTGTAATGCTTTCGTAGGTGTAATCCTCACTACAACCTCATTCTCACTTTATAGATAAGAAAACTGAGACCTAGAGATAGATGTTAAGGAACCTGCCAAAGCTCACAAAACTAGCAAGGGTCAAAACTGGTGTTCAAACCCAGGTCTGCCTGACCTCAGAGCACATGTTCTTTTCCCTACATCCCACCGAGAGGTCAGGAAATAGAGGAGACTATTTGGTGGACTTGAGGTAGAGAAGGCAAAGAGATAAGATGAAGGAGAAAGTCAGGACTGGGTCAAGAAGGATACTGAGTGCCCACTGTGAAAGGAGGGAAGCATGACGGAAGTTTCTTTCTGGGAAGAATCAAATGCCGATACTTAGCATGTATTGACCCTTCACTAAGTGCCAGGCTACATTATCTATATTTTGAGTAAAAACTCGAAGAAGAAGAAGAAGAAGAAGAAGGAGAAGGAGAAGGAGAAGGAGAAGGAGAAGGAGAAGGAGAAGGAGAAGGAGAAGGAGAAGGAGGAGAAGGAGAAGGAGAACAACAACAACAACAAAAACAACTTCCTTGATAAAGAGGCTATAAGAATTCCCATTTTTCACATGTGGAAACCCAGACTCAGAGAAGTTAAGTGAGCTAACCCAAGATCAAAGAGTAGATGAGTGAGGACATGGGATTCAAGGTCAAATCTGTCTGGTGCCAGAGCCGCGCTCTCCACTCCACCACACCACGTCCAGGATGTGCCCAGTGTTGGGAAGGGAGAAGGCCCAGAGTGAGGAGACACCGCAACAATTCCTGCATGCGTTGTGTAGGGTTTGACTCTGGGAACAGCAGAGAGGAAACAGAAACACAGGATCAGAGGTATGAGCCAATAAGAGGGAAGACTGGACAGCCTTTGGGAGGCAGTTTGGTGAAGTAGTTAAAGCTCTGGTTTTTGAATCAGACCACTGTGTGTTCTAGGATCAGTTCTGAAGCTCAGTTCTAGATAGGATATGTCAGTAATCACTCTCAACCTCATTTTCTTCCTCTGGATATGACCAGTCTCCTGGTGTGGTTCTGAGGCTGAAGTCCACGAAGTCATGACTAGTGGCTGGAACATAAAATGGGCTTGATAAATATTAGCCAGTCAAATTAAATGTGAATAGGATGGGGGCAAATCCAGACAGGTTTCTGGAAGGCATGGGAAGTAAAAAAGATCTGAGCAGGTGGTTGGAAGGCAGCTTGGTTTAGAATTGGTGGGTAGAGATGACAGAATGACAGATACAAGGTCTTGAAACTGAAAGAAAAACCAGGAGGGAATCATCTAAATGGGACTCAGTAGTCTGGGGCCTGAGAATGAGGTGGTTAGCACATCCACTTAGCTGGGACATAGAGAGGTTCAGCACTGGGCCCCAGGACCCTCCAGGAAATAAGGGAGGAAAGAGAAGGAGGAAAGATCAGGAAGCCTGGGGATAGAGAGACAAGGTACATACTTGTGGCTTTCTTAAAGGAATACTTAGGAAGGCTACAGCTGAGGTCCTTGGTGAAACTCTAGGGCTTTAGTCTTGAGGGAAGGGGCAGGGGTAGAGAAACGAAGACTATTGTTAACCTCTTTGGCTCTCAGATAAGGCTACACAGCTCTTTAGTTTATCACGCCTCTCTCTGGCTCCAGCAGTATTCTAGTGGCCTACACATACCTGGGTCCAGGTGGAAAGCTGGGAGGAGGAAATGATCAGACATGTGAGTTTGAGATACTGATAGCCAACCAGGTGCATTTGTGTGAAAAGCCCCTCCAAAGAGATATACTGAATATATGTGCAGTAACCTCACTTCTGACACTTTTTCTGTTGTCATTGCTGGTGCTAAATCACCAGTGATGCCTACATTCACAATGATGCCTAAAAGACCATTACTGATGAAAGAAGAACCATGTCTGGCTTTTTGTCTTATGCAGAAGGCAGCATGTTATATGTACACGGATTCTGTGAAGTGTTCTGTGCAGGACAGGTATTCAGTAACAGCCCAGATTTCCTAGCCTGCTTTGCCAGTGGCTGCATTCCCTTGCCAATCTCAGTCCTGCAGAAAGTCATCCATATAATTCCTTGACATAACATTCATGGTGCTTCACTGGAGAATGTCCTACAACCTCAGTGTCTACATTGCTACAAACTCCCATTACCCAACCTCAGCCTCACCCAATGTATCTCAGCAAATCTTTGGGTTTTAGCCCTGGATGGGTCCTTATGGATCTGCTGAACCAGGGCTTCTCCAATCCCTAGGTTCCAGACACTTCTTGTCCTTTCATCTCTAAATGGACAACCTTCTCACTTAACTCCTCTGAGAAGACCAAGGTTAACCCAACCACAGACTTATCTAGCATCATGTAGCCAGTGACCAACTGAAAAATGCTGTGGACCTGCCAGCCCTATTCATAAAAGTTGTCTTGGATCTCACTTCCCTTTTGCCCTTGTTATTCTCTCCCTGGGCTCAGTTCCAGAATCTGCTTGGGGTTTCGATGCCTTGGATTCAGCTACAGAACTTGGCTCCTCTGGGTTTGCCCCTGGGTGCTGCCCAGAACGCAGCTGGTACTTGCCCTCTGGCTCTTCCTGTGCTTGGCTACTTCAGGAACTCACTCTGACCAAGCTATTCTGTTTTTCAGGATCCCATCCCAGTATGGCCTCCTGGAAAAAACCCTGCATGGGGAGATCTGTCAATTTGGCCAGAAATTCCTCAACTTTCTATCTTTCTGCCTTCTTAACTCAGCTAGTCTTTTTTCTTTCCTTAAGGTCTTAAGGAAAGTGTCACGTTTCCGTTCTAGGGAAAACCCTTGCACTGACACAATTTGTTGTATCCTTTTGCGTTTCCTCTGAGGCTTCCAATAATAATATTCTATTCTATTAATTCATTCACTAAATAAATGTTTACTAGGAATACTATACGCTAGGTTAGGAACCAGCGAGCCACAGCCCACTGCCTGTTTTTTTTTTTTCCAGTGAAGTTTTATATTTCACAATTATTTATGCGTTGTTCGTGTCTGCTTTCCTGCTATGGTGGCAGAGTTGAGTAGTTATAACAGAAACTGTCTGGCCTGCAAACTGTAAAATATTTACTATCTGGTCCTTCATAGAAAAAGATTGACAAAATCTGTGCTAGGCCCTGGAGTCTCTGAGCAGAATCAGACTTAGTCCTGCTCCTTAAGATGTTCAGTCTGGGGGATGGTGGGAAGGTATGGAAGACAGGTCACAACAGGCAATTACAATGAAGTGTACATAATATAGCTTGGATAAAGGCAAAGCAGAGTGACACAATAGCACACATGAGGGATATTTAACCCAGACTGTACTAGAGAGAGCTTTCTGGAGGAGATGACAGCTGAGCTACCTTCTAAAGGATAAGTGGGAGTTGACAAGGCAATTAAGGAGAAAGGGGAGGGTATTTTTGTAGAAGAGCCAGTATGTGCAAAAGCATAGCATACCAGAAAGCCAGGAGTATATGTAAAACACAAGGTAGGTCAAAGTGAAGAGAGAGAGAGAGAGAGAGAAAGAGAGAGAGAGAGAGAGAGAGAGTATATTTGTAAAGAAGGGATGATCAGTGAGGAAGCCAGTTAGCCAGGCATATCAGAAGGGATATGAATGTCTTAATAAAAAGTTTTTATCTTGAAGACAATGTGAAGTAGAGAAGACAATAGGATAGTTTTATCTATAGACAACCTCCAAATTTATACACGCTAACACAACTTCTGCTTCTGACTCTGAAGGAATAAATGGCACTGGGCTAGCCCTCTCACTATAAGTGACTATAAAATCAGGTAAAATATGTGAAGCACCAATTTTCAGGTGTTAGAAAATAGACAGCAAAAATACTGTGACCCTTGAGATAAGGGAAAGAGGTGAGCCCTATGTTTGTCCTGGGCATTTTCTGGTCTGTGGTATAGGAAGGTGGAAGACAGCAGAGCATGACAGTCTGGCTCAGCTGAGGAGGCAAAGACAGGAACCTGAGGATGCTGAGGTCAATGGGTAAGAATTTACTAGTAAGAATGACACAAAGGAGGAACTTCATAAATATGCATAGGAGTCCCTTTACGTCTTTGCCCAAACACTAAGCTGTATGTGTGCAGGACAGAACTTCACAAGCCTGGGAAATATAGCTACTGAAGAGCTAAGAGCTGAATGGAGAGTGAAGAAGTCACACAATGCTGAAGACGTAGGACTTCCAACCATCCATATTTGAGAAACCTTGCTGGCCATTCTGGGCATTCACAATTTATATTTGTGGAAAAGCCACAACTTAGGAGAAAAATACTTTCGCACTAGAGTAAGGGCTACTCTGGACTCACCCTAAGAAAGCTTAGAAAACAAGCCTCAAAAGTGAAACAAGTAGATATACCAGTAAATTGACCATCTGCTAGATCAAAACTCCTTTCTCTTTAGAAGAAGATAACAAATTCAGTTACTCACCAATTTCCATCATACAATAAAAAATTACTAACAAGTACAGAAGCAGGAAAATATGACCTATAATCATGAGAAAAAAACAGCGAAAAGAAAGAGTTCTTGAGATGATAGGGATGTCACGATTACCACACAAAGACCTTAAAACACCTACCCTCAAGTTGAAGGACTCAAAGGAAGAGATGGACATAATGGGTAAACAGATGAGGACTCTCAGCAGAGAAAGAAACTATTTTTAAAAACCCAGTGGAAGTTCTAGACCTGGAAAATATAATATCTGTATTCGGGTATGGCAAAGAAAAAGGTCTATAAACTTAAAGACAGGGTGATAGAAACAATTTAAAATGAAACAGAAACAAAAACCTAAAAAAAAAAAATGAACTAGAGTCTCAGTGATCTTTGGAACAACAGTGAGTTGTTTAATATAAGGGTTATTGGAATCCCAGGAGGAGAGGATAGGGAGATTAGGTATAAAAATATTTAAAGAAATAATGCCTGAAATTACCCCAAATTTGATGAAAAATATCAACCTATGGATCCAAGAAGCTCAATAAACTGCAAACATGATAAAAACAAAGAAAATTATATCTATCCACATCATAATAAATTAATGATAATTAGAGAAAATAAAAAAGTCTTAAAAGCAGCCAGAGCCAATAAGACACATACAATCAGAAAAACAAAAATAAGAATGACTGCTGGCTTCAAAAACAAGACAAACCAGAAGACAATGAAATGACAACTTTAAAGTTTTTAAAGAAATAAAAAACGGTCAATCTTGAATTCTATATCCTGCAAAAATATCCTTCAAAAATGAGGGTGAAATGAAGCACTTTTTGGACGAATGAAAGCTGAGTGAATACATTAATATATTACCAGCATGCCTGCAGTATATGAAATAATAAAGGACTTCTGGTTGAAATGAAATGAAAGTAGATGCAAACTCAGGTCTACATAAAGGAATAAAGAGTGCTAGAGATGGCAAATACATGGGTAAACTCCACCTTTAATCTCTTTTTCACTGAGGAGCTTCTCCCTTGAAGTAAAGAGGTTCAAATTTTCTCATTCTGAGTGAAAAAAAATTTTTTTCTGTCCCTGTTCTCTTCCCACAAAGTCTATCTTTTGTCTTTCCCACACTTCCAGGCTTTTTGGGAAAGTTAAGCTGACTGTTTCCATTTCCTCTCCTTGAACTCTTTCCTCAGATCTTTGCAACCTGATGCTGAGCTCTCACCTTAGCTCATTTATTCCACCAAACCTCTGAAACCTTGATTTTTGCTCCCTTCTATTCCCACAGTTGGGCAATTGCTGGGGCAATCAGAAGAAAATTAATGTTGGGGGCCTGGGTGAATCAGTCGGTTAAATGTCAGCTCTTGATTTCAGCTCAGGTCATGATCTCACAGTTTGTGAGTTCGAGACCCATACTGGGCTCTGTGCGGACAGCGAGGAGGCTGTGTGGAATTCTCTCTCTCTCCCTCTCTCTCTGCCTCTCCCCCACCCAGAAAGAAGAAAATTACTGTCTGCTTTATTTCTCTTTAGAAAATAAAGTATATTTTAGGGACACCCAGGTGGCTCAGTTAGTTAAGTGTCCGACTTTGGCTCAGGTCATGATCTCGCGGCTCGAGGGTTCGAGCCCCCCGCTGGGTTCTGTGCTGACACTGAGACTGCTTTGAATTCTGTGTGTGTCTCTCTCTCTCTGCCTTTCCCCTGCTCATGCTCTCTCTTTCTGTCACCCAAAAATAAATAAACATTAAAAAAAAAGAAAAGATTTTTTAAATTCAATAAAAATTATCATTTTAAATGTATTGTTTAGCGAGTTTTGACAAATGCATGCAATCATGTAACCAATCACAATACAAAATATTTCTACTACCTACAAAAATCACCACGTGTCCCTTTGTATTCAACTGTATTCCTCCATCCCCAGCCCTTGGCAACTTGTGATCTGTTTCTGGTCTCTATAGTTTTGCATTTTTTAGAATATAGTATAAATGAACTCATATAGTATGTAGCCCTTTGAGTTTGGCTTCTTTAACTTAGCATAGTTTTGACACTTATCCATGCAGTTATATGGATCAGTTTATCCTTATTTCAAATATGAATATCCTACTGGTTCAAGGTCATCATTAGGCTCCTGTTTCCACCATTTACTAGTGTGTGACCTTGAACAAGCTTCCCAAATTTTTTAAGACTCAGTTTCCTTTTCTGTGGAAAAGTGGAAATAACAATAATGCCTACATTCTAGGCTTGTTACAGGTATCATAGAAGGAAATCCATATAAAAATAGTACAGTTCTTGGTGCATAACATTCAATAAATGGTTACTTATTCTTAAATTTTTTAAAGTTTATTCATTTTATTTTTGAGAGAGAGACAGAGAGAAAGAGAGAGAGAGAGAGAATATGAGTGGGAGAGGGGCAGAGAGAGTCAGAGACAGAATTCGAAGGAGGCTCTAGGCTCTGATCTGTCAGCACAGAGTCTAACATGGAGTTCAAATTCATGAGCTGTGAGATCATGACCTGAGCTGAAGTTGGATGTTCAACCACTGAGCCACCCAGGCACCCCAAATAAATGGTTACTTTTAATATTGATATCCCATTTCTCCAGGGAAGGTAGAGATTGGGGACAACCTGGAGCATTCACAGGATCTGTCTATTAGGGTAAGGCAAGGTCTTACAGGATAGCTGAATTTTGTAAGTAGTATGGTTAGCTTAGTTGTGGTTCCAGTGGCAGTCAGCACTGAGGGGGTGGGGGGTGTAGACGTCCATTGGGTGGGTGGAGCAAGTGGCAGGAAAATAGCAGCAGAATGAGTCAGGTGTACAGACAGAAGTTCCCAGAAACAAGCAGCAGAGCCCTGACACAAGCTTATCATCAGGGTTCATGTTCTATTTTCTGGAGGCTGACAGATAAGCAGTGGCAAGTGTGAGAACACAGTCATCCTGTCAGTGAGTGTCCACCTCCAGTGTACTGTGCTTCTTTCCATTTACTGCCTCAAGGCCTTCTCTGAAGCTCTGAAAAGACTTGGCCAGCAACCAAGTGCCTGGAGTGCAGGGAAGTTAGTGCTCCTGGAGACAATCCCCAGCCTGTGCAGGGGTGGGTGCTCATGGACAATGCTGGAAGGCATCCTGTACACTTTTCAGAGGTGTACTGATGCCAGTGACTTCGAAATACACTCTTTGGTTGATTCTTCCTTCTCCCTTCTCCCTTGTCATTCTACCCCAGTCCTTTCACTCCTGCTTCCTTCACCTTCTATATGAACTACCTGCACCAAAGTCCTTTCCGCAGGCTCTGCTTTTGGGGAAATTAGACATGACTCGTTCAACTAAGATCACGTGTCTGGGCACAGAGATCCATAAAATAACAGTCTGGAGGTTAGACAAGAACCAGCTGGGGCTACTCTTCCTGTTTCTGGAAGCAAAGTAATAGTTTTATAGAATAAAAATGATGCTTCAACATCCCACCACCCAAAGCTATGGGTGTTGATTCTGTTGTTGTCATCATAATTGCTGCCATTGTTATCACTATAGATATCATTATTACAACCACTACCATTTACTGAGCACCTTCCCTGCAACAGGAACTTCGTAGGCATTAGCTGACATCCCTCCATTCTCACAACGGTTCTTCTAGGTAGGTCGGTTACCAGCCCCATGTTATGGATGAGGGAACTGAACTGCTAGTAAGTGCCAGAGCTGAAATTATGAGCAGGTCTGTCAAACTTAAGGCTATGCCCTTTCTACTCCACCGGGGATTCACAGCCTCAGCCAAGTCCAGGTTTAGTTAGGAGGTCATTCTGATGTCATGCATGGCTGTCACCAGAATCGGCTCTTGGGGTAGGGATGCCAGGGGACAAGTAGGGTGGTACCTGTCCAATGCCCCAGGCAACAAATGAAAGTATTTGCTCTTGATGTTCATAAATCTCTGCTTTCTTTGAATTCAGTCTTCCCAGCCCAATTTTTCTGAACTTCTGGCCCCTGATGTATTTGATATCTTTAAAACCTAGCCCATTATGTGATTCTCATCTTGGAGATAAAAACCATAATCTCAGGGTACCACCAAACTCCTATCCTCATTGCTACTCTAGAATCTGGTTATATGTTTATTGTGCACTGACAAATAGCACTTCAGTTATATTTTTAGAAAAAGGAACTTTATTTAAAAGTGTCCTTCCCAGCTGACTTTTCTACATAAATATCGTTATATATGGGAGAGAGGCTATATTTCTGGACAACTTCCAAATGTTTACTACAACATTAACACCTGAGTTTGAAGCCTCAGGGAAGGAACTGTAGCATTTTGGATGATAAATTCTAGCACTGTTTATCTAATTTAAAAAAATCTAGGAGCTTGTATTTAAAAACTCAGCAGGAGCAGTAAATAACCGCTTTGTGTTTTAGAGTTTAGCAAAAAGAATGGACTTCTCCCATCCCGATTAGTTCATTTTTCAGGTTTGAATCTTAACTGTTGCCTAAACTCTGTAAGTAAGTAAGTAAGTAAGTAAGTAAGCCAATACTCTTCTGTGTTTTCAACTTTTTAGGTAGTAGATAGAAGAGGTAGTGAGAAATAGGAATTATTCAGCGTATGTTTGTACCAAGTGCTTTTGTATGTTATTATCCAATTTACATTTCAATCCCATTTCATTGATGAGGAAAGGCTCCGAGAAGATCTGTAACTTGTCATTGGACACATTCTCAGTGAGTGGTTGAACTGGGATTTGGCTCACAATTGCTTTGTTTTTAGGAAGGCTTTTTGCATTGTCAGTGAGAGAGAAGATAGAAGTCCCAGGGGAAAGTTTGTTAAGCTAATAATAGAAGCAAAGCCTATTGAATCAAGTCTATATATAGGATAAAAGGGGGGGTCAGGCTGGGGTAAAAAATTCCACCTCAAAATTGAAGGGAAAAGTGTAGACAGAACTCCAGTCTCGTTCGTGAGCGTAGATGTAGAAACTTCAAACAAAATATTAACAGATGCTATATCCCGTTATACTATATCACAAACATGTAGAGTTTATTCCAGGAATACAATGGTGGTATAGCATTCAAAATTTAATCACTATAATTCATCACATTAACAGAAAAAAAGAAAAACTATATGTATATCTTCATAGATACAGAACAATCATTTGATTGCATTCAATATCCATTCGTGATAAAAAAAAAAACATTCAGCAAACTAAGAATAGAAAAGAACTTTCTTACCTGATAAAAAAAGAAGTCTACAAAAGAGCTAAGGCAAAAATCATACTTAAAAATGAGATATTAAAAAGCTGTCCCCCCAAATAAATAAAGCTTTCCCCACAAGACTGGAATCAAGGCAAGAATGCCCACTATCACCAGGTTCTAACCATGAAATAAGGCAATAAAGAGAAATAGAAGGCATAATGATAAGAAGGGAATTGTTGGTAGAAGATATAATAGTATAATATTCCAAAATAAAAATTCCAAAGTAAAAATTCCAAAATAATCTGTACATAAACTAATAGAATTAAAAAGTGCATTTAGCAAGATCTCTGAATAAGAAGTCAATATGCAAGAATCAATGTCATTTCTATATACCAGCGACAAAAATTGAAAATTTAAAAAGCTGTCACTTGCAATAGTATAAAATATATAGTATCTAAGAATAAATCCAGTGAAAAATGAACAACACCTCTTCTCCATAGAAATCTACAAAACAGCAATCCCTATCAAAATAACACCAGCATTCTTCACAGAGCTAGAACAAGCTATCCTAAAATTTGTATGGAACCAGAAAGGACTCTGAAAAGCCAAAGCTATCTTGAAAAAGAAAACCGAAGCTGGAGGCATCACAATCCTAGACTTCAAGACATATTACAAAGCTGTAATCATCATGACAGTATGGTACTGGCACAAAAACAGACACTCAGATCAATGGAACAGAATAAAGAACCCAGAAATGGACCCATAAATGTACGGCCAACTAATCTTTGACAAAGCAGGAAAGACTATCCAGTGGAAAAAAGTCTCTTCAGCAAATGGTGCTGGGAAAACTGGACAGCGACATGCAAAAGAATGAACCTGGACCACTTTCTTACACCATACACAAAAATAAACTCAAAATGGATGAAAGACCTAAACATAAGACAGGAAGCCATTAAAATCCTAGTGGAGAAAGCAAGTAAAAACCTCTTTGACCTCGGCCACAGCAACTTCTTACTCAACATGTCTCCAGAGGCAAGGGAAACAAAAGCAAAAAATAAACTATTGGGACCTGATCGAAATAAAAAAAGCTTCTGCACAGTGGAGGAAACAATCAGCAAAACTAAAAGACAACCGAAGGAATGGGAGAAGATATTTGCAAACGACATATCAGATAAAGGGTTAGTATCCAAAAATCTATAAAGAATTTAACAAACTCAACACTCAAAATATTAATCCAGTGAAGAAATGGGCAAAAGACATGCAGAGACACTTCTCCAAAGAAGACATCCAGATGGCCAACAGACACATGAAAAAATGCTCAACATCACTCATCATCAGGGAAATACAAATCAAAACCACAATGAGATACCACCTTACACCTGTCAGAATGGCTAAAATGAACAACTCAGGCAACAACAGATGTTGGCAAGGATGCAGAGAAAAAGGATCTCTTTTTTAATGCTGGTGGGAATGCAAACTGGTGCGGCCACTCTGGAAAACAGGATGGAGGTTCCTAAAAAATTAATAATAGAACTACCCTATGAGCCAGCAATTGCACTACTAGGTATTTACCCGAGGGATACAGGTATGCTTTTTTGAAGGGGTACGTGCACCCCCATGTTTATAGCAGTACTATCAACAATAGCCAAAGTATGGAAAGAGCCCAAATGTCCATCGATGGATGAATGGATAAAGAAGATGTGGTATATATATACAATGGAGTAGTACTCGGCAATCAAAAAGAATGAAATCTTGCCATTTGTAACTATGTGGATGGAACTGGAGGGTATTATGCTAAGCGAAATTAGTCAGAGAAAGACAAATATCATATGACTTCACTCATATGAGGAATTTAAAATACTAAACAGATGAACATAAGGGAAGGGAAGCAAAAATAATATAAAAACAGGGAAGGGGACAACACATAAGAGACTCTTAAATATAAAGAACAAACAGAGGGTTGCTGGAGGGGTTGTAGGAGGGGGAGTGGGCTAAATGGGTAAGGGGCATTAAGGAATCTACTCCTGAAATCATTGTTACACTTACGCTAACTAATGTGGATGTAAATTAAACAATAAATAGATTAATTAATTAAAAAATAAAAAAAACCAGTAACAACCCTTGAGGAGTTACTAGAGCAGGGGACAAAGAGACACTTATATTTTATTTTAGACATTTTGTATATTTAATATTTTAGATATTTTGTATATCATTTGAAATTTCTAAAAATAATGTTAACTATTGTAAATTAGAAAAATAAAAGAATTTTAAAAGACAAAAAACAAAAAAAAGAAATCTACAAAACATTGAGTGGGGCACCTGGGTGGCTAAGTCAGTTGAACACTGGACCCTTGACTTTGGCTCAGGTCATGATCTCATGGTTTGTGAGACTGAGCCCTGCATTGGGCTCTGCTGCTGGGAGTCTCTCTCTCTCTTCCTCTCTTTCTGCCCCTCCACTGCTTGTGCTCTCTCTCTCTCTCCCTCTCAAAATAAATAAACTTAAAAAAATTACTGAGTGAACGGAGAGCAAATCTAAATAAATGAAGTGATAGAACATATTTGTTGATTAGAAGAGTCAATAATGCAAAGTTGTCAAATATCCCCTAATTTGTCCATAAATTCAACATAATCTCAATAAAAATACTAGTGGAGTTTTTTTTTAAAAATAACAGTTGACATCATGATTTTAAAATTTATGCAGAAATATAAAGGACTAAGAATAGTCAAAATAGTCTGAAGAAGAATAAAGTTAGAGAACTAATGCTTCTAGATGTGAAGGATAGACAAATAAATAATGAAACAGAATGACAGAATACAGAGTCCGGAAATAGACCCACAGATATATAGTCACTTGATATATGACAAAGGTCACACTAATGCAGAAGGGAAAGGATGGGCATTCCAATAAAGGATTCTGGAAAAAAATTTTAAAATCTATCTTGACTCTTACCTCATACCATATACAATTTCAATTACAGATCAATTCAGCAAAACAATAAAACTTTTAGAAAAGAATGAAGAACAAAGTCTTTATAGCTTTGGGGCAGGCAAAGATTTCTTAAGTAAGATACAAACAGTGCTAACCATGAAGAAAAAAAAGATCATTTGAATTATGTTAAAATTAAAACCTCTGTTCATCAAAAGATTAAAAGAGTGAAAAGGCAAATCATAGAACAGAAGATATTTGGAATACACATAATTGACTAAGGACTCTTATCTAGAATGTAAAAATAACTGCTATATATCAATAAGAAAAAGGCAGACAACTCAAGAGAAAAAAATGGTCAAAAGACTGAACAGGCACTTCAGATTTATCCAAATGACCAATAACAACACAATAGCAAAAACCAAAGAAATTCAAACTAAAATCACAATGTGATATCACTACACATACCAGGAAAAGGACCAACAATATCAAGTGTTGGCAAGGATGTAGATTACCAGATTTCTCTTGCTGTGGAAAACTGTTTAATAATCACTACTAAAGCTGGGCTATATATCTTATGACCCAGTAATTCCATTCCTAGTATGTAAAGAACAGAAATGCATACATATATTTACTAGAATACATGCACATGAACGTTTATATGGCACTATTCATAATAGTCCCATGTTGAAAACTACCCAAATGTTCATCCATAATAGGATGGTAAAATGAAATGTGGTATATTCGTGCAATGAAATATTATACAGTTATGAGAAAGAGCAAACCAAAATTATGTACAACTACATGGATAAACTATAAAGTTGAACAAAACTACAAAGTTGAACAAAAGAACCCAAACACAAAAGAGTACCTGCTGTAAAATTCTATGTATTAGAAGTTAAGATGGCGGCTGCCCTTTGTAGGGGAGCACTGCCTGGACAAAAGGAGGCTTCTGGAGTGCCAGTAATTTTCTGATTTTTGTGCTGCTAACATGCATGTGTTAAAATGAATGGGAAACTGTGAGCTGTACATTTATGATGTAGCCACTTTTCTCTATGTATGTATGTATGTATGTATGTATGTATGCATGCTTCAATTAAAAGTTTGCTTTTGGGGCGCCTGGGTGGCGCAGTCGGTTAAGCGTCCGGCTTCAGCCAGGTCACGATCTCGCGGCCCCGTGAGTTCGAGCCCCGCGTCGGGCTCTGGGCTGATGGCTCAGAGCCTGGAGCCTGTTTCCGATTCTGTGTCTCCCTCTCTCTCTGCCCCTCCCCCGTTCATGCTCTGTCTCTCTCTGTCCCAAAAATAAATAAACGTTGAAAAAAAAAAAAAAAATTTAAAAAAAAAAAAAAAAAAAAGTTTGCTTTTAGGGCTGCCTGGGTGGCTCAGTCGGTTGAGTGTCTGACTCTCGGTTTTGGCTCAGGTCATGATCTTGCAGTTTCGTGGGTTCAAGCCCCGCATTGGACTCTATGCTGGCAGTACAGAGACTGCTTAGGATTCTCTCTCTCCCTCTCTCTCTGCCCCTCTCCTGCTCACGTTGTCTCTGCCTCTCTCAAAATAAATAAATAAACTTAAAAAAAACATTTTTTAAAAAAGTTCACTTTTAAAAAGGAAGATGTGAAGGTAGAAGCAATGTTAGCTTTCTTTCACTGTCTCTTAAGGCTCACCCTGGCCTTTCCTAGGCTTGAGCTGCATTGTACTGGAATCAAAAATTTAATTCCCATGTAATGGGGGTGGTGACAGGGCAATGACAAGGGTGAGCTGTGAACTTGTAAGAGTTATTGGTGAGAGCTCAAGGCTTACCCCAGAACATTTTAAAGATCACAGGTCAGGTGCTCAGCCTGCATGGAGCCATTAGCCAGGAACTGAAAAGCTGGTATCTTTATTTTCAGATTTGACCTGTCAGGGAGGCAGCTTGGTAGAGAGAGAGCTTGCTTCCTCTTAATTCAACAAATACTCACTGGTCACATGTTATGCTCTAAATCCTGGGTCCTGGGGGTTCTGAGCCAAACCAGACAAGGGCTTTGCCTTGTCTTAGGATATTAGGGCAATGAAACATGTGAATAGGCAACTGCAATGCAGCATGGAAGATGGCATGATAGGATAACCAAAAGGCTGGAGCAAAAAAGAAGAGGGCTGCTAATCCAGAGTCGGGAAATAGAAAAGTGTTTCCAAGGCAATGGGGATTAAGCTGAGAACAAAAGTGTGGGGTGGGCAGCAGTCACCCAGATGAAGGTGGTCAGGGTGAACCAGAATGTTGCAAACCCATCAAACAGCCTGTGCAAAGGCCCAGAGGTCACAATGAGCAGGGTGCTATCTGAGAATATAAGATGGGTGTGGAGTCAAAAAAAAAAAAAAAAAAAAAAAAAGCTACAGAGAGGCAAGAGATTAGGCTGGTCAGGTCTCAGTAAATTTAGCGCTATTGAAGAATTAGTCTTTTAACCCAGGCTCACATAATTAAATCCTGGATCTACCCTTCCTGGGGTGTATGACCTCGGTCAAGTCTCTTCCGCTTTGGTAGTATGAGAATTTTCTTAGTTTTGCCTTGAGTATCAGCTTTCCTTCCAATGCTTTAAAAAATACATGAAGGGGGGCGCCTGGGTGGCGCAGTCGGTTGAGCGTCCGACTTCAGCCAGGTCACGATCTCGCGGTCCGTGAGTTCGAGCCCCATGTCAGGCTCGGGGCTGATGGCTCAGAGCCTGGAGCCTGTTTCCGATTCTGTGTCTCCCTCTCTCTCTGCCCCTCCCCCGTTCATGCTCTGTCTCTCTCTGTCCCAAAAATAAAATAAATGTTGAAAAAAAAAATACATGAAGAGGTGACTTATTTTTTTAAGGGCCTGCACATAGTAGGTGCGTGTAGGCAAGGTGGTTGATAGATGGGTGGCCAGGGTTGGTTGATAGATGGGTGACCAGGGTTGGTTGATAGATGGGTGGCCAGGGTTGGTTGATAGATGGGTGGCCAGGGTTGGTTGATAGATGGGTGGCCAGGGTTCTGTAGCAAAGGAGGACAGCATCTCAGCCTTATTATTTAGGAACACAAAAGTTGGCTCATACCCACGCCCACCACCATGTGCTGGCAGCTGAGAACACTGCAAAGGCAATAATCAGGATGGAAAATTCCCCTTTCCAAGTTCCCGAAACCTGCAGCCCAAGGTGGCAGCTGGTGGCCTATTATTCCCTGGAGCTCTGGTGAAATGGAAGAGTTCTGTTTGTGCCATTCTAAGCAGGAAAAGTCTGTTTTCTCTCGATGAAGAAGGATAGTTTATGGTTAGAGGGGTATTTCCTTAGGTTTTTGTTTTTTTGTTTTTTGCTTTTGTTTTTCCTGAACTTCTTAGAGATTAAATTATTGCAGTAAAGGGGCAGCAGGAATTCTTTTGACTCAATAAGGTCTGGCTTCCTAGTTCTTCCCTGGAGGGAAATAAAGCATTGAATAATTTATTCATTGCTTGAACACATTTCCAGGGTGCTGCCAGCATCAAGACCAGACCAGGCAGTGAGCTGAAAGATGAGACAGAGAGACTGGTAGTGGAGGTGAGCAGGCAGGCCAGGGAGCTCCCACTATTTGAAGAGAACAGAGACACTGGGCAGCAAGCAGGTCTGGCTTAAGAGGCAGAATTCCAGGCCTTGGAAGGATTGATAGGAGCAAGGGAGGGGGGGCCTGGGGGCAACCAGGGCTCCTACATGAGTCTCACTGGGGAACAAGGCCACCTTAAGGGCAAGGTCAGCCAGATGGAAGGCAGTCCCTAAATATCTATGGAATCAATGAATGCCTAAAGATTGAGACCCATTTATGAGAACTGGAGTTCAAGGTGAGAACTGGATCACACGAAATGATTTACAATAGTAGCCAACAAATATATAACACTTAATCTATGCCAAACTCTTCTAAGCTCTTTACACATATTAGTCCATTTCCTCCTCACAAGTATCCTGTGAAGTTAGTATTGTTATCATTCCCACTTTATGGAAAAGAAAACTGAAACACAGAGAGCTTAATTAAGTGGTGTGCCTAACATCTCATGAACTGTAAATGGTGGTGTCAGGGATTTAGTCTGGTTCCAGAGACCACTCTTTACCATTAGGCGTGTCGGCCATGTTAGAAGTGGGACAATGATGGGTTGCTTAACTCCTGCAAAATTCTTCCAAACAAGGAAAATCACTGGTGCCAGAATGCTGGGGGCGCTGCAACTGAATTTGAACACAGGACTTCCGCAGGCTCACCTTTGAGGAACACGTTTGCCCGAAAGCGCTCTTCGTTGTGGGTTATTCTTCAAGCGTGTACCCCCTAGTAGCTACGATTAGCAAATCTAAGATTGGTCTGCCAGTTTTTTGCTTTTTTTTCCCTTTTTTTTTCTGCAAGTTTTGGCCCACCAGCTACCAAGATGGGGAGCTGATCTCTTGCTCTGGCTGATGGAAGCATCTGACAGACAACCTCTCAACTGGTTCTCCTGACACGGAAATAGCATGAGCCGATTTCCAAGTGTTGTGCGTTCAGAACCCAAACTGACGTCACAACTCTGTTAACTTGCTTCCATGATCTGTGGTCCCATGAAATTCCATGTCACTGTGTCAACCTAAATAAGCATTGCAAAGAGTTAGGGCGTTGCTCTACGCAGGGTGCCTCAGCAAGTACTGATGAAGAATAAGACCCATGTAAGTTGGGCTGAAGAGGCATTTTACTGGTTGATTTCCAATGTGAAGCCCAAGAATCCTTGCAAATTGGGAGGATATTTGGCAGGAATGCAGTGGCTGGCAGAAAACACGCAGCAATTTCAGTCATGACCATGAATAGTCAGCCTTATTTGGCATAAACAATTCTTCAGGGTATATTTTCCACTCATTGTTTGGAAAACTTTAAGCACATAAATGCTGTTGGCTCCAGCAGAGTTTTGTGTATATGAATTCTGAGTAACCTTAATAAGATTTTTAGCATAGACGCGTTTCCCTTTCTTGTGATTGTTTTAAGTAGTTACGATTATTTTTTTTAATGGAGAAGATGTTTGTGGCAAGCCCATTGAATAAAACATATTGAGCGCTAGCTCTATATCAGTCACTGTGGTGGAGCTGGGGACACAGTGATGGTCCCAACCAACTCCAATGCTCTTCTCCAGGGGTCTAGCATGAAACTATGGTAGAAGGTGAGGAAAAGCAAAGAGAACACAGGAAAGAGGAGGTAAGGGAAAGGATCATATAGGAAGTTTGGCCAATGTTATTTCTAATATACACAGTATGCTGAAGATACTAATTATCATTGCATGCCCCAAAATTGAGGAGAATATGAGAGATTTTTCCATCTTTTATGGATTAAAGGAAGTAAGATGCACTGAACTGAGGTAGGCTTTAGAGAGGGTTTAGAGTGTGTCCTATGTGACATTTCCTTGATGTCATTACAAGGGATGCTGTGGACCCCAGGAGTCTTTGAGCTTAACAGCTAGGTGGTTTCCTTATCTCATCCCAGCTTTGCTTCTTGTCTAGGTAGGTGCTGCTCAGGCCTTGTATACTCTGAGGCAAATCCCACCTAAGAATTTTTTTTGTGTGGGCTTGAAGGGGGAGATGGGGAGAGGGGAGAGAAACCAAGTAAAACTGATCTTGATCAACAGAAATTACAGAACACATAAATCTCAAACTCTGTTTACTTCCCTTAGCTTATTTACAAAAACACAAGTCAGTAAATACTAACTTGTAATCAAGATTAGCTGACTAGTTCCATGTGTTTGCCTGGCTGATTGTGAAATGTGTGTTGTATTTGTTATTAAGTTCCTTGCTGAGAGGGAAAAGTGTCACAAATGCAAACTCTATTTCCTCACTGTTGGTTGGGCTATCTGCAGTAGGAGGTCTTTTGTAAAGTATCTTTGAATTTTAATGTTTATTTATTTTTGAGAGAGACAGAGTGTGAGCGGGGGAGGAGCAGAGAGAGAGAGAGAGGGAGACACTGAATCCAAAACAGGCTCCAGGCTCCGAGCCGTCAGCCCAGAACCAGATGTGGGGCTTGAACTCACAAACCACCAGATCATGACCTGAGCCAAAGTCGGACACTTAACCGACTGAGCCACCCAGGTGCTCCAAGTATCTTTGAATTTTAAATTTGGGGCTATTCATCTTTGTCAGTATTTAAGTTAGGGATAAAATGAACCTTGAACCCAGCCCTCTCTCCATCTAAGACATGGAGAGAATTTAGAGGCCAGGTGGAAACTTCAGGAAGTTCTCACCAGGTGAGGGTAGCCAATCAGATGAGAGGATATGTCCAAGATTTCAAGATGAGATCAGAGCTAAGTCCTTATTTTAAGGTTCAGAAATGTGGGTGAGAATAATGACAAGTTCAGAAATAAGCACATTTTGGCCAGGTTAACACAGAACTTGCTGTGTATCTGGTACTAAGCAAAAAACCCATCTATGAGTTATCTCATTTAAAAATAATCATGACTAATACTTTGTGAGCTTTCACTAGATGCCAAGCCTTTTTAAAGGGTTTTTAGAATATTAACGCATCTACCCCTACAAGAATCCAGTGATGCAGATTTCGGTTTTACTACATAAAATGGGAGCTCAAAAGGTTAGTTGGTGTCTTTTCCAAGGTCCTAGGTGAATTTATTCCATATGAATAGAGAGGAACTTAGCTTTGAATCCTGGCCCATTTTCAAAACAGCTTCATGAGGTAGGTGCTTTGATCATCCCTGCTTTACAAACCAGCAAACTGAGGCACAGAGAGGTTAAGCAATTTTCATACGGTCCTGTAAGTGAATGTCAGATTCAAGACCCCTAGTGGGATCTGACTTCCAGGTCCATGATGGTTCACACTGTACGTGGTATACGTTGCTGTTTAGCAGAGCACCGACCACTGGCCAGTCTTTGGGGCAAGAGAAACCTGACTTAATAGTATTTCTCACCACAGAAACGCTCTTTCGGCTCTCACAGTGTTCTGATATTTGGTGCTGAGATTCCCTGTTGCAGGAGGAAACTGCTCTCTCCCACCTCCTGCGTTAGCTTATTTTTGTGGCTTTTAGCCTTCACGTTGAAAACTAGCCCTCTTTCACTGTTTTTTTTGTTTTTGTTTTTGTTTTTGTTTTTGTTTTTTTTTCTGATGAGCTCACCTTCCGAATACAAAGTGTAAGAGGAAGGCAGAATTAGCCCAGGAGGTGGGTAACCAACCACTCAGGTCTGCAAGCAAGAAATGTTTACCTAAAAGTTCAGTCAATGGACCAAAAATGGAATCAGAGCCTTGAAAAGCAAAGCCAAAGGAATCCATGTCCGCTGCAGTAGGGACAAGCGGACAGATGTACAGCTCTCTTCAAAGGTTGCTTAGGGACCCAATAAACCTGAAAAGACTGTGCCCTGAATCTCAATGTGGGTGGGCGGATAAAGAAACATTATTCCTCTTCTTCCTCTTGGTTTTCCCAGGGTGTGCGCAACAAAGCAAATGCAATTTGCATTCAATGACTGAAAGCTACTCACATCTGTAAACACTAACTGTCCCAGTCAGCAAAAGCCTCCAGAAAGCCTCTTAGCCCCATTTCGAGGAGCCAGATGTGAAGAGAAAGCCTTCTGCTTCGCATTGTTCTTTCCACTTGAGCTGCAAGACCCTGGGAAGCTCCATGTGCAGGCAAACATGGCCACACGTTGCTCTTAAATTGAACCAAGCTTATTATGTTCGAGAGAGTTTAATTAAACTCTTGCTGGCGGTGGTGAAAAGGGTTAGCTTCCTCTCCAGCCTTTCTTCATGTGTTCCCTACAGGTAGCGCACACTTTTCCCTTCCAATGGAAGGTCATTAGGATCACATGAATATACAGAGACCGAAGGACTCCAAGAGGTTCTGGGGGCATTTGACTCACAACTTTTAATTTAATCAATCAACTCAGCGGTACAGTAAAGAGATTACAACCATCCTACTCCCTGATCACAGGCAATCCGCTTTACTGCAGGGTGGCCCTTACTAATCCTTTTTACTAAAAATAAGGCCCGGCTGCTTGTGCTGTGATTTCCTATATCCTTTGTCCTGTTATATGTTTGTTCTTTCGCTCTGAATTTCACCAAGGCTAGGAAAAAGCTGCAAGGATTTCTTTGTACTCATGCTTTACTTCCAGCCCCAAACAGCAGAGTTCTTGCAAATTGGGAGGGAGGTTTGCCAGGACTGTAGTGCCTGGCACAGACCTTTGCAAAAAGCCCCACTCGTGATTATAAATAGTTGCCCTTTCTTGGCATAAAGCAATTCTTGAGGGTCTATTTTTCAGCTCTGTTGTTTGGAAAACTTAGGCACATAAACGCCATTAGCTGTAGCAGAGTTTTGTGTGCAAATTCCTGGGTAACCACACACAATGCTGTTGGTTAATGGACTTTGTATATTCCCTCTCCTATAATTTCACAAAGCTTTTCAGAGCTTAGAGTATCTTCATGCAAAGGGAAAATGAAGTCTTTATTGTTAAAGTAGGCATTTCTTGGAATCACCCAACAGGTATCGGCAAAGAGGTTTGAAGGAAATCCTACATGAAAAATGCATGGGTTGGTGTCATACTTAAATGTTAATCACATCCATTTTGCCAGGGGAACTGGCAGCATTAGAGCTTACGTAATAACTGATCCATGACTTGCCAATGAATCCAACCTTTCTTCCTCCTCAAATCAGTTCCAAACAGGTGGCCATTTAAGCTTCATGAATGAGACGCAGGAGCCATATGCTCTTTAAACCGCCAACCAGCAGGAGTAAATGGCAAATAAGTTATCAATAAATTAATTTACCTCTATCGTTGGTAATGAGACTTTACCTTGATAGACACAAGGACAGTAATACTGTATATAATATATAATAGTCTATGGTCAATCCAGTGCAGGCATGTCTTATTTAGGAAAGGGTATGCTCAAGAAATAGTCTGTGGACTTCCAGGAGGGAGACAGCGCGAGAGGCCGGAACCTTCCAATTTCAAGTCCCATTTAAATGCCAACAAAATAGTCTGAGGCAAAGGTTTCAGAAATAGCAGTCATAATCATCACTCAAGGAAAGAGGAGTAAAAGGGGGAGAAATGATTTTAAACTATTTAAAAATGTTTGGCTGTATGAGAGCAGAACTCTGAATTAAGAACCTGGGTGCAGGGTGAGGTGGGGGTGGGGCCGTGGAAGCAGTAAACTGTGGAATGAAATGAGAATAAACGCAGAAGTCAGAGAATGGTTGCAATCTGTTTTTTAAATACACCTATTTCAGGAGAGCTCATTATGGGAGGAAGGAGTGTGAAGGAGCAAACAATGATAACACAGGTACAGCGTGCAACGGGATGCTATAGGGAACTAAACAGAAAAATGCACTAGGAGGAAACATTCAGAGCACAGAGACAGACAGGAAAAGATACAAAAGAAGACAGATCTGAGGAATGGAGCACCCTGGCCAAAACAAAAACAAAAACAAAAACCCAAAAAATCCCAAAACCAAAAAAAAAAAAAAAAGAAAAATGCAAAAGCATTTTTGGATAAATACAATAATTTACTGGAAAATCCTTACAAGGCTTAGAAAGTCTAAAAATAAGAAAAAAATTTAAAAAACACTGAAAAGATAAATTAATTAAAGTGAAGGAAAAGCAGGTGGGGTTTCAGCCACGACTGAATTTAAGGCAAAAGTTATTAAAGCCAGCTAATTACATTAACTATGCAAGGTTGAAAGTCAAAGCTAATAATGAGGGTATAATGACCATTATGTCTACAGGTTCCAAAGACACAGCAAAAATAGAAAACAATCTGTTAAAAATCAAGGAGAAATGATAAGTATACAATTTTAGATCAAGGTGTTAAGACCCCATTATCAGAATATGAACAATTAAGAAGAAATGATAAAGTAGTACAGCCTGAAAAAACATAATTAAACTTACCATAATATAGCAGGAAGCAGAGATATTGCCAAGAATTAAATGGGTTGAAAACTGTAAACAAAAACCCCTGCAAGTTTCTCGCTGTTTCCTGATGAGATGGTGAAATAAGTACCCACTCCACACTCCTCTGAGCTCAACACTGGGAAACTTCAGAAACACAGAGACTGGAACTACCAGAGACATGGAAATAAAGGAGAGATCAAAAGCCATCCTAGAAAATAATCAATATGAATGTGTGCTTGGGTAGAGAGGGATGGTAGAGACCAAAGGAATCTGAGAGCATGCCAGCATTCTTGTTTTGTTCAGGGGAAGACAAATATTGAAATGTTTATGAAATCAATGCAGATAAATCAGCATAAGTATGTGTTTTAAATTAAAGGCGACCACCACAAGCACAACAAAAACAAAAGGAATCAAATAATGTTTAAACCAGCAGAAGAAAACCTAATGCAGGCAATGGAAAGAAAAGAAGTGGTTAAATGAAGAAACAAAAAGAAATTATAATCAGGAAGTATAAAATAAGATGGCAGAAAGATTCTATTATGACAGTAATCATACATGGGGTAAATGGAATGTAACAAAAACAAATAAAGCCAGAGGGGCCTTGAATGGACCAAGGACGCTCACGTGCCATGAAATAAATAACGTATCCTTCGGCACGTTTGGAATAAGATGCCATAAGATGGAATAAGATGGAATAAGAAAAAAGTCTTTCTCAAGTAAACATATATGAGGCCATGAAAAAAACAAACAGGACAAACTCTGTAAATACAAAAGCAGAAATATTCTATTACCTGCTCTCTTACCAAAACAAAATAAAGAAACTTCGATGAAAAAGTGATCCAGAAGGAAACCCAACCAGCACATGGAGATAGAAGCTGCTCTGTCTTAGCCTGGTCTCCAGGCTGAGCAAAAAGGGTCCCCCCCCCCCTCAGAATTTATAACCGTTAAGTCTGAAATGTGGCATCACCCCATCGTTTTATAGCTTTTGTGTTGTTCTAAAGAGGCCCGATTCTTTGCTTGTTGTCTGTTTTTCTGGATGCATTTAGGGTTGTTCCTATTCCCATTATTCTAATATTTCACGATGTTATGCTTTCCATTCATTGTGCTGAACACTTGGCTCCTGAGGCTATTCCTGTGTTCCGTGCAATTAGTTGTCTTGGTTCTTATGTGTCGCCCTCTCTGGGGGTACTGCCTCCATCCTTCTTTGCTCTGCTGACGGTTGCCCCTAGTCCAGCTTCCCAGATTTTGGCAGTATCTCTTGTATGGTGTATGTATTCTTTCCTCTTTTCTTGTCTTTGTGAGTTTATTTATTTTTTATTCACCTAGTGCTATCTTTACGGAATCTAAGGAAAGATCATAAATTAATGTTTGCATTCAACCTGCCACGTTTAGCTGGAAGATCAGACTAACCGACTTTCCTTCCCTATTCCCAGTGCAGAAAACAGCGAGTTGTTGCAGTAAGACTTCCCAGACCGATGCAGGGAAGAGAGGAGAAAAAGGGGGAAAGAAGTTATTTATTCCTTTCTCTTTTGCCCCATCGTTCACTGAAACTGTGTATCATTACACTTGTACTTGGTACCAAATTCTAATTCCGGGTGATGTACTCTATTCATACTCAGCCTGGTGGTCGCTCCACTGGAGGGCGCTGATGGGCTTAGAGAGGGATTTCCCTGTGACGGTAGGAAGGTGTGGGATTATTTGTTAAATGTTTCATTTTGCTTCTGAAGTTAGATCTAGAGGAGACCTATGGTCCACCTATGACTCATCACCGTTCTAGACACTGAGCCGCGGAAACCCACAGATCGTCTTATTCATAAATGGGAAGAAACTGAGCAAGCTAAATATTATAAAGCTAACAATTCTTCCAAAAGTAATTTAGGGATTCAATGCAATCCCATTTAAAATTCTGACAGAATCCTTTACAGAATTTGATAAAATGATTTCACAATCACTTATAAAAATAGACAATAACATTGAAGAATATTTTAAGAAGAAAGAGTCCTTCTACTTCCAAGCCAGAAACCTGGCTCATCAGTTTTGATGTTTTCCTCTGTCACTCCTCCACATTGAATCCATGACAGAATCTACCTCTAAAAGATATCTCAAGTCCATTCATTCATTCTATCACGTCTGCTGCCTTAGTCTGAGCTAGCACCATCACTGTAATATCCTCCTAATCCACCTTCCCAATAGCCACCAGCACCATTTAATCTGCTCCCCACTTAGCAGCCACATAGGGTCCTCTCTCTCCTGCCCCAGCCTCTTCAGTGCCTTCTCATTGTTCATCTCCCTCCACTCTCTTCCTTGCTCATAACTGCTTCCCCTTCCTTTTCTCCTTCCTTCCTTCCTTCCTTCCTTCCTTCCTTCCTTCCTTCCTTCCTTCCTTCCTTCCTTCCTTCCTTCCTTCCTTCCTTCCTTCCTTCTTCTTTAGAGGCTTTCAGTGTGCCAGACAATGAGCTAGGTCCTGGAGAGATAATGAGCAAAATCAGACTTGATTCCTGTCAATGCCCTAGTGGTTTTAAAGGCAAATACAATAGGCATGAAGAAAGATTCCAGTATGTTATTAATTAAACCAATGCCAACTTAAGATAATAAGATTAATTTGTTATAACCATTAATTGGCAAAACCCAAACGGAAAATGTTTAGTTAAATGCCGAGGAGGCCGGGGAGAAAGAGATATATTTACTCACTATTGGTTACATGGTGAACTGATACAAATGTTTTGGAGAAGAATCCAGCAAAATGTCTCAAGAGTCAAAAAAAGTCCATATCCTTTGATCTAGTAGTCTTACTCTTGGGAAATTATTTCAAGGAAATGATTCAAAGAAAGGAGAAAGGGTGGAAGAAGACTTTACTATATTTTTTCTTTTTTTCTTTCTTTCTTTTTTATTGTAGTGCTTTCTATGTTAGCAAAAAATCCTGACATCACCTAGATGTTCAGTAAAATGACAGTTAGATAAGTGGTTTAGAGCAAGCTGATGTAATGAATTAGAACTATGGAAACCAAACCAAATGCACAAAGTATGATGCAATGTTTCCAAATGTGAAACCCTGTATGTGGATGAACATAGGAAGAAATGAGAGTAGTTGCCAAGGGTTGGAGTGGTGTTCTTTGATGTGATTAGATTTAATAACTAAGAATTTTTAAGTAACATGACCCAATGGAAAATATGGCTGAGTTTCATTGTGAAATTAACTTTGATTCTGTAGAGTATATTTCCCAGTGGCCAAGTTCATGTTTTAGGCAATGGGTCGTTAAATGAAAAAAAAATTAATTGGCTCCTGGAAAAAATGTTCTTTTCATCAATACATGTTTGTTAAGCAGTGTTAAAACCGATACCATATCAAAAATGGGGGAAGTTATGCTGTTTACATTGTCAAGGGACATTACAGAGTCTCTACAGGGTGGAGGCATTTGTCAAAGAACCTAGGAGCTGTGTTTAGAGCAAGGGAGCAAAGAGAATCAGCATCTGTTAGGCGCCTCTCGATCCCCCGACCAAGAATGAACATGGCTGCAACCCCTTTGACATCCCTGAGGTTACCCTGTCCGGTCACCATGTTCCTATAAAAGACACAACCTCCTGGAAAGCTTCTGGGCACTGCTGACGACAGACATTGGTAGGCTGGGGGGTGGGTGGGGCTTGCACTTCTCCCAACACTCCAGGGTTCTGGAACTCTGTCCAGGGTCAGTGAATCCAGACCTTCTCTTTCTGACTTCTCAGTTAGGATCTCTACAGAGTAGGTCTTTGTACAGTAGGGCAAAGCTGTTTGGAATTTGGTATCCGTTGAGTCCACGTTGGTACAGCAGATGCTTAAAAGATGCTTTGTGTATAAGGCATTTAATTTCACTGCAGAAGAGAGAAGACAGCCTTGCAACAGCCCCCAGAAGAGGCAAAAGGGAATCAGGAGATCTGAGCTTTGATTTTGTTTCTGAAACTCTCTGGCTATGTGATCTGAGCCCTTAACTTTGTGCTTCAGGTGTTTTTTTTTTCCTTCCACTTATAAAATTAGGAGCTAAAACTTGCATGATTCAGCCTTAAAATGGATTTCTAGGTACTACCCAGTTGGGGGTATTTTAAAAGGATTTTGCCATTTCCAGATGGTCAGCAGAGATTTATGGCATCACAATAGAGAGGGAATGTCAGAAGTCACTGGGGCCGTCCATCCCCTTTCCCCTCCTTATTTCACCTCACCTAGCCTCTCCCGGGGTGGGGTGGGGTGTCATGAATGCAGAGTACTTGGTTCTCTAAGAAGTGGAACCCCAGAAACAGCATTTGGAACAAACCATCTTGTATAGTGGTTGAGAAGATGGTACAAAACACAAGGGCATTGCCCAATCCTCTTGTAGAGCCTGATGCGAATTCTTAAGGGCAAGTTACCCCAAACTGAAGGTCAGACACCCTAGGTTGCTCTGTTACCCTATTGCGGAGGCTCTCAAAGTGTGGCCTCCAGGCCTCTGGGCACCCTGAGGCCCTTGCAGGGGATCTGTGAGGTGCAAACTCTTTTCATAGGAATACGAAGACATTTGCCTCTTGCAACATGTTGACATTCACCCTGATGGTGCAAAAGTGGTGCTGAACGAAACTGCTGTCACTTAGTGCCAATCAAAGCAGTGGCCTCGACCTGTCAGCAGTGTGCTCCTCAATGCAAGGACCCGCAGCAAACCGTTTAAAGAGACAGCTTCACTGAAGAATGTTTTAGATGAAACACTACAAATTATTAATTTTATGAAACCTCTGTACCTTCTGAGTACACACTGTTTTCCTATTCCATGTGACTAAAAGAGAAACAGTGCATAAAGCACTTGCATAGATACCCAGGTGCTGTGATTGTCTTGTGTAAATAAATGCTCTTCTGCATTTCTGGAGGTCACTGGACACGTTTATTTTCCTAAACATCACTTTTACTTGAAAGAACAAATGACAGGGGTGCCTGGGTGGCTCAGTCAGTTAGGCGTCCGACTTCATCCCAGGTCATGATCTCGCGGTCCGTGAGTTCGAGCCCCGCATCGGGCTCTGTGCTGACAGCTCAGAGCCTGAAGCCTGCTTCAGATTGTGTGTCTCCCTCTCTCTCTGCCCTTCCTTTGCTCACACTCTGTCTCTCTCTCTCTCTCTCTCAAGAATAAACATTAAAAAAATTTTAATAAAAAAAAAGAAAGAACAAGTGACAGACAAATTATGGTTATTCAGACTGGAGAATGTGGCAGACGTGTTCTCAAAAATGAAGAGAGCCTGTCATTTCAAGGAAAACAACTGACAGTATCTGTTGCCAACGATAAAATTTGAACTTTCAAGCAAACCTTAGAATTTTGGAAAACTTGTGTCTGTTACTATGAATTTGATAGCTTTCCAATACTTCAGCACTTTTCTGAAAGTGATATTAATGAATGCGATTTCTGAGATTGTACAATGCAATGTCTCAACATCTGGACCATCGGCATAACTCAGTAAGCCAAGGTTTTTTAAATGACCAACGTATGATGTTACAAAATCATTCGCTTGTAAAAGATCCTTCCAAAGCGCAAACCAATGTATTTTAATATAACAGAGTACAAGTTCACTGATAGTTTTTCATATTCTACACTGTAATTATCCTTTAAGAAAGGAGGAGTGTTGGAGGCCTGTGGGGCTCAGTCAGTTAAGTGTCAGACTTCAGCTCAGGACATGATCTTGTGGTTCATGAGTTTGAGCCCCGCGTTGGACTCTATGCTGTCAACATGGAACCCGCTTCCGGATCTTCTGTCCCCCTCTCTCTCTCTGCCCCTCCCTGCTTGTGTTCTCTCTCTTTCAAAAATAAATAAATATTAAAAAAAAAGAAACTACCATTTCTAGAGTTTTGGTGTAGTATCAAAGAAGATTATCTGTAATTAATGAAAAAGTTATTAAAATATTCTTCCCTTTTCCAATTACATATTTGGGTGAGATAGAATTTTCCTCATATACTTCAACCAAGAAACATACCACAACAGGGAGAATGCAGAGGCAGATATGACACTCTAGGTGTCTTCGAATTAAGCAAGATATTAAAGAGATTTGCAAAAATGTGAAACAATGACGCTCTTTCGCTAAATTTCTTTTGTTTTAGATAATATAGCTATTTTCATGAAATATGTTAACATGTAATGGGTTTATTATTGGTAATTCATTATATGTTATGTTTTAAATTCATTAATAAGTAATATTTTTAAACTTGTTTTAATTTTTGATTTGGTGAATATTGCAAAATACCCATATAAGCAAAAGGATATTGAAGTTCTCAATAATTTTTAAGCATGTAAAAAGCATCTTGAAATGAAAAAGCTTGGGAATTGCTGCTCCGAGATCATTGTGGAGAAAGGGGTATTTTGGATGAGTAATTAATAAAGAGAAGGGAGACTTGATAACTATCAGTTTCTACTATTGTTGGGAAGCACCATGGCTTAATTGGGCTTAATGGCAAGGGTGGATTAATCAAGACAAAATCATCCTGGAGCAGCCAAAGGGAAATCATCTGTTACCTAAGATTAGTAGAAATCACTTTTGCCAGCAGTGAATTTTCAAAGTCCTTATTAGACCCTCTCTGTGCCCTTTCGACTGGCTCCAACCCTCTGAGTATACAAGTCCATCCTGTCCCTCCAAGGAAGGTCTGGCCTACAATTCCTCATCAGTGTTGGCCATAGTGACTGGATGTGGGCTAGAAACCTGCCTCCCAGGTCATAGTGGATGCTCCTGAGTTCAGCAATCAGCACACAGTACTTGGGAAGCCACTCCCAAGGCACTAAATGGAAGACGAGAATGTCATGGTTTTATTCCTGAAGGACTTCTCTCTGTGATGGAGAAGACTCCTGAAGAAATAATCACAGTCTGATGTGATCACACTCCTCTGTACATAGTGACGAAATTTTTCCAACCAAAAATTAAGACACGCTGACATGTGACACGGGAACAATCCTGAGGGATCTAGAACACATGTCTGCTTTATTTATTAAGAAACTCCCAACAACTTCACTGAAACCTGATAGAGATCTGTACTTGATTTGGCCCGAAGACCCACAAACAATGGTCTGTGCCTTTTTTTTCTTTTTGTATTTGTTTTTGTTTGTTTGAATTCTGGGAAATAACAGCGTCAGACTAGAAAAGAGCAAGAAGCTCCTCAGGATTACGAAAGAAAAGTGATGGGCCCTTAACATTTTATTTCCTCCGGGCTGGCACTGGAGGACATTTTTATCCTTCATATTTGTTCCAAGTGGTTTCTTCCCCGCCAGGCAGATTCCAACTTTGTTCACGCAGGTCTCCCACACCAGCTGAAGCAGATCAAGCTGCATCCCAGAGTGAGAAGAAGAAACTAGTGAGGAGCTTCTAAGATCCCAAGTCCTGATTACATGCGGGTAAAGTTAAACAATAGGTCTTTTGATCTGCCAAGTACCCGCTGGGTGGGCTGCTTGGGGAGCACGGAGGCTCTGGTCTGGAGCAGGTCTGCTTAAGTCCCAACCGCAGACCCTTTGCTCCCCGTCTTTAGGGGCTGACTTCAGTCCCTCCTTTGAATCTCTTTCTTCCAGTCTCACTCATTTTGCCCAGCTGTGGCAACTCCAGAGCAAAATGAACAATAAAACAGACAATGAACAGAAAAATCATGCTCAGTGCCACCCACTGAGCCACACCAACATCCTGCCACCCACAGTTGGCGAGAATGAGCGTCACTGGGTCTTAAAGGCAGAGTCCAATTGAGAGGCAGGACAAGGAGGCCAGCAACCCCTTTTCGAATTTTGGGTCCGCTACTAACTTACATCTGATTGTGGGCAAGTCATGACATCTCTCTGATATCCAGTGAGCTCATCCACAAAAACAGGTTATTCTGAGGGTTAAATGACGTGACATATGTAACAATGCTCGGCACACAGTAGGTCCACTATTCGTTGTTAGAATTTTCACAGTTTTGTGTGTGATTATTCGATTAGTGTCTGTCTCCCCACTAATCTCTGAGTTGCACGAGAATGTGGGTCATGTCTCTTTTAGTTCACCAGAATATCGCTAGAGCTTAGCACAGTGCCCGGCACATGCTAGGCATTTGTTGAGACAATGACAAGAGAAAAGGGAGTTGGTAGGGTCCTGCTTAAGGATCTACTCCAAAATGGCAAGTTTGGGGCCTCCTGACAACTCTCATGGATTGCTTTTGGCTCTCTGGAGCATGGTGTCATGAGGGATTCTAGGGTGGTATCTGGAATCAGTAGAGAAAGGGTGTGCAGATAGACCACCATTATGTTTGAGGATGCCGAACGTTTGTTGACCTTGATCTGTGGAGTCAAGAGCAGGCCCCTTTTGCCAGCTATTCCCAGCACATATAGATCTATTGTATAATTCGTGGAGAAAGCCACTTTGCGGGGACTGATGTTACCAAATGCTTGACCTGAAGATAAGCAGCATGACCTTAGGAATATTTTTTAAATCACAGATCAGAACAACACTATGCAAAGAAGCAAAAAGCATAACGGTATTATCGGCCAGCCTCAATGAATTCACTTTGTGGGAATGTGCATTTCATGAGTCAGTTGGTAAAAGTGAGCAGACCTGACACACTTTGGCTGGTGTATCCCACAGCCAGACAGAACTTCACCACACACCTTCCCCCAATCCATAAAGTAGCTACTCTACTCACGAGGGTAATCCTTTGGGTGCGTCTTCTCGGACCAGTTCCCATAAAATGTGAGTCTGTACTTGGCGGTTCCACAGGCGCAGCAGTCTAGAATTGGTTTGTCCGTCACCCCATCAAACATGGAATCTGAAACAGTTAGGAGAGTCACTAAGTTAGGAAGCAAATACGGGTCACTTATAAGGCAGCGCCATCTTGTCTTGTCCTGTCCTTCATACTTGGGAAAAGAAGATAAGGTGCAGTTTTCACTGATTAATAACACTCTGAACCAGGCCAGTACTTGGGTTTATAAAGGATTTTTATATACCTCTAAGGATAGTAATTATATTTTACAAATAAAAAAGACTCAGAACTTTTGCTCTAACAATGTGAGGAGACCTGTGGGGCCAATAAGGCAGAATATTTGGGAAACCAGGGATGAAACTTTCTCAGTTATCCTTTCTTCCCACAATGCAATTTTTCCACTAAATTTTAAGAGGAATATGCACGTGTGTGTTTTCTCTAAGAAATGTTTGCTGGGGTCAAATTGCCAGGACCAGAAGGAGCAGCTTTGCAGAAGAGCAGTGAGAACAAGTAGAGAGACATAAAAGATTGCTGGAAATTATTTTTTTAAATGCATATATAGTCACATCCCTTCTTACCAAGCTTTCAGAGACTTAGGAAGGGTGGGGTTTAGGAAAATGTTCGTAAGTTCAGGTTTACTTCTGAGCATAGAAGCAGCCAGGAAAAACTTAACAAGATTCCCTCTCTGCCTCCATTTTTATCTGTGAATAGCTGATAAGTGGGGAAAGAGAGATTACGTGAATAAATTCAGTGTTTCTGATAGTCAAGCCCACATCCCTAACCGTGCATTGTTGCTTTTAGTCTGTTCTGCTTCTTGCAAGACGAAAACAATGACTGCAGATGCAACTTGCTTCAACTGCTTTTTCTTCAGTTTCTCTAGTGGTATTAACATAAAGTTTCCTTTGGCAAGTTGGACATTTTTTCGTCAATATTATATAAAGAGCAATGACAGTATAAAAATCTTTTTGAGCGCCAGGAAGAGCATTGTACAAGTCTTCCTTGTGGAATTCACTGGGTTCATTTGGTTCGAACACAGAAAATCAGTGATGGGTAGAAGAAGTGAACTCTGGGTTCTAGGATGGAGATGAAAGCATGAAATATTATAATAATCACTACGTTGTAGAGAGTCCTTGTATGTCCGTACATTGTCTTATTTCATCCTAGCAACCCTAGGAGGTAAGTACTCTAGTTAACACCCTTTTGCAGATCAGTAAACTGTTAGGTAATCAGCCCAAGGTCACAGGGATAGAAGGTGTTTCAGGCAGAAGCGGAGCTCAGGTCTTTTGGAGTCCAGAGCCCATGCTCTTAATCTTTGTACTGTATCACTCCCGGAAGGACCTTCTGCTGGACATGTCTGCGTTAAGTTATCAATGAGAGTAATTTGTGTGTGTGTGTGTGTGTGTGTGTGTGTGTGTGTGTTTCTCTTTATGCTTTTTCAAGTAAAGAAGGGTGCATTTAAAAAATGACCTGCCTTTATAGCTTCAGGATTTCTAAACAGCACCAAAGAAGAGGTCTGAAACCACCCAAAATAGAAATCACTGTTTGGCTATTTTTGTTTGGAAGAGGGCAGTGCATTGTCTGTGCTTAGGAGCAGACTCTCCATTGCTTAATGCACATGAAACCTAGGTACGATTCCTAGGTGAGCCAGTTTGATAGTTAAGGGACAATTTTTATTGCATACATTTCCAGAAAGGTAGCATAAATTAGTAACTCCTAAAGACTTTTTCTTTTTACATTTCCATTATTATGACCAACTATGTTGTAAAAAAACTAAATTTAGTTTTGAAAAAGGGATTCCAAGCTAAGAGATAGATGCTGGGGTTATAATTGTAGCTACCAGGCACTATTAAATGAGGGAGCAATCTCTCAAAAGACCAAAATAAGGCCAATGGGTAGCTTTACCTGATCAAAAGGGCTTTCAGATATAGACGGTAGAGTAAACTTAAAGATATATCCAAGAGTTCAGGGGAATACACTCATAATAAACCTCTTGGAGTTCCAAAGGAAAATTAGCTTCTATTTAAAAAAATAAAGTTTGGGGTGCCTGGGTGGCTCAGTTGGTTGGGTTCTGACTTTGGTTCAGGTTGTGATCTCGCAGCTCATGGGTTTGAGCCCCTGTTGGGCTCTGTGCTGACAGCTTGAAGCCTGGAGCCTGCTTTGGATTCTGTGTCTCCTCTCTCTCTGCCTCTCCCCTGCTCACGCTCTGTCTCTGTCTCTGTCTTTCTCTCTCTCTGCCTCTCAAAAATAAACATTAAACAATTAAAAAAATAAATTTCTAAGTTTGAAACTAAAAAAGACATACTGTTTCCTATGAGGAAAAGCCAACTGAAAATGAACCGGGTTTTCAAAGGGCAGTGAGAACCAGCGTCAACTCACCCCTCTTCTGCTAACCACAGCCAGCCTCACCCAATATCGATGACTTCCTGCCATGTTGATCTCCTGAGCTGCCCCCTCTCCCATTTCTACCCTCCATCCATCAGCCTCCTTTTTAGCTCTCCCCTAAGTCTGTCTTTTCTCCTTATCCCTTTTCTCCCACAGTTTCCTCCCTTCTGTGAGTTCCCTCCCTGTCTCTCTCCATCGTTTGTGACATGGTATTAAAGTGAGCATGTGCACGCATGTGGTTATTATAGGTCACCTTTTTGAATATTTTATGTTTCTCTGTTCCTAATTGTAAGTAACTTAATGTTTTATGTTTCTTTTAAAAAATAATGATTGCCAGTGCCTTTTATCTTCGCTGTTGTTAATTTTTCCCCCATGGATGAACAGCTTCAACTGAGAAAAAATAACAGACACTAGTTTCTTTCCCCCCCTTCCTTGATGGATTTGATTTGACTTACCAAGCAAGAAAGAATGTAAAGACCTTAATGAAAGAGCTGGAGATAATTAAGTAGGCATACACAGTTAAGAGAAATCCCTTTGCTCTCTGCTTATAAATTAAAGACTTTCTTAATGTGATCTGCTTTGCTAATTGTTGGATTTCCTCATAGGTCTGCTGCCTCAGGTGGGGTCGGTCGGCGGGGGGATTGTCCACAACTGCATGTAATGATCCTTCAGCCCAGGGCCTGCAGGACCTTTATTTTTTGTCCACCAAGTTGCTGATGGAAAACGGTTTCTTTTTACATATGCATGTTTCGTCATTTCGATAGGATCTCTGCTTCAGAAGTGATAACCAATAGAGACTTGCACACCATTGGATTGACACTGTAACTGCAGAACTTAGCATATTTGTATGGCTTCACACAACATCAGAGCTGAGGCTTTGGCAAGTGCACGGTAGTTAATGATTGCTGTCAGTATGCGAGGGTGACAGAGAAGTGTTTCCTAAGAACCCTCAATTCTGAGAAATAAGTCTGTCCTCTGAATGTCAAACTAACAAAATCATACCACAGTGGCTGTGATTAGCCATCTGTGGGTGTAGACCAAGAGGTGGCTTGTAAATGTGTGATCCAGAACACCCTAACTCTAACCCACAGGACCTTGGTGTCATCTCATAGAGACGGGGCAGGAATGGGATTGGTCCTTTAAGAACCAAGGGACTTGACAGTCAAGGTGTCCTCTGTTCGGAAAAAGGCTGAGTGACCCTATGGACAATTAAATATGAAAAGGAAAGTCCCCGAAGCCGTGTGTGGAAATGTCCACCTGGAAGCTGACCAGGGACCTCGGGTTCCAGTTCTCTGGCCCCTATGACAGGTATGTCTCCACTGCAAAGCATCCAGTTCTCTCCCTTTGCTTTTTTCATGCTTTCTGAACCATCTTCCACATAGGACCTAGTTTCTGCTCTAGCTCATGCATAGGGAGCTATGCTTTGGTACACTTTGATCTACCAAAGGCAATAATGAATTGAGACACGGTCCCTTCAATGGAAAGGCAGTGGTTAAGAGCACTGGCTCTAAGGTCCAAACTCTGCCCTTGACCACTAGCTGTATGATTCTAAGTGAGCTTTTAAAACTTTTTGTGTCTCAGGCTTCTCATCTATAAAATGGGGATGAGATATTTGTGCAGATCACATGAGCAAGGCATGTGAAGTGCTGAGAATAGTGCCCGGCATATAGCAAGCACTTGAAATATATTAGCTATTATTATTATTATTATTATTATTATTATTATTATTATTATTTTCCCAGAATACCTTTATCAACCTTTCTTTTTCTTAGTAGCTTATGATTTGCCAGAATTTGAGAAAATTATTTCTTCGCAAAATGCCCATTGCTCTAGATGCAAATAAAAATTCTGCAAAAATGAATAGAAATGAGACAGTCAAGCTGTATAATCGTAGAACATTTTCTATTTTTATTTAGTTCTCTAATGACTTCAAAACACATTCAGATATTTAAGGTCTTAATTTTTTATGACAGATTAATAAACAAGCATCGGATACAGATAACAATAGCTAACACTTATATATATATAGCACTTACTATGTGCCAAAGATGCTGTGCTTATATACATACATTAAGTCAGATAACTAGGAAGGGCAGAGGCAGGATTCAAACCCAGGCTGGATAGGAATCCAGGCCTCTCCTCTGACCTCCCCATCTACTTGATCTCTATGAGCTTTGTTAGAATGCCTTCAACCCAAGGAGAGGGCATCAATAAGCTTGCAAATCAATGGACCATATCCTTGACTGTGGTAGAATCATAAGGTCAATGCTCCCTTGGCAACCCCATCTCCTGCTTGTCTTTCTTGGAGAAAATCCACCCCCCCCCCATACTGCCCAGGTGCCACACAAGTTCTTCTAGAGATTATTCCAGAGAATCATTACAGGCATCTTAAAGGTACACAATTGTGCATTTCTTAATTAAATCCTGTGAATTATTCCAAGAAACCTCTTTAGAATAATCACTGTTTCACAAAAATAAGAAGACGACACCAATATAAGGTACATTATCTCCTACCCAGGGAATCAAGCTGAGTAATTAGAACTTAAGGCAGATCCAATTATCCACAAAACACAGCCAGATTAAAAATTAGCGCTACGTGAGGAAGCTGAACCTGGAGAAACTCAGCACAATCAGCTAATGCCTGCCACTGGATGGTTGCACTGAAGGAGCCACCTTCCATTTACCTGGCCCTCCTCTACTTGCAGTTCTTACCTTGTTCACAGAGTTTCTTGGTCAGAGAGCCCTCATCTTGAAAATAAATGATGCGTTTCTGCACAATGCTGGCCCTGTTGGAAGAAAAGCACGATGGTGAGGAGAGCAGGTTTGAGGCATGTCAGATCCTTGCCCGGCCACCTATGGCTGTGTGGCTTTGGGTGAGTCTCCCCAACTCTCTGTGCCTCAGTGTCTCCATTGAAAAATTGTCATTAATAATAATGCATACCTCGTGGGGTTGCTCTGAGAATGAAATCCAAAAAATGCATGTCAGGAGCACAGAACATACTTAGAAGCCACTCCATAAATGTTAGTTATTGTGTTGTCAGTGGTGGTGCTAATATTAAAAGAACTAATGGCATTTTCAGTAACTTTTCTCAATGGCTCATTTTATTCTAGTTTTGTATCAAATGATGGAAGCCATTTATAGATCAACCAAATTCAAATCAGAAAAGCATGTCAAATCCCTTTCCTGAAGGGGAAAAAAAAGAATTTAAAAATATATTTTGATGTGTTCCGAAAATGTCATTCTCTATCTTTCCTGAAAGTCTAGACGACACTGTCTCCTACATTCTGAACAAAGACAATTTCAGCTGTTACATTTCTCTCTTAAACATGTCAAACACAGGATCTTAGAATTTGGAAAGAATATCTGGAGGTTGAAAAATTACTTTTGGCCAGTACGTATTTTCTCCTTAACCTAGGACTGCACAGACATACTACTTCTCCTTTAACCCACTCTGCTGTATATTTTCAGCTGGCTGTGCAGACGTCGAATCCTGAAACCCAGCGTCCCTGTAACATGAAGTCTACAATACTTAACGATGAAACAGTGCCAGTGGGTCTTGGCCCTTTGTACTGATTTTCTTCAGAAATGCTACTCAATCAAAACATAATTTTTTTACTTTGATTTGCCCTACTTAACAGAGAAAGGGATCATCAGCTCCACTACAGCAAGGCACACTGAGGGAGTGATACAGTCACATGATCTGCCTGTGTCACGTGATCGAAGAGCCAGGCATGGGCCCCTGTATGCACGGCTCTGCAGAGTAGGGAGGCGGTTTTCTCGACGGCATGGGCCTAGGCCAAGATTACTTTCCAAAGAAACATCTACTCTACACCCAGTCTTGCACAAAAGAATAAAATTCAGAGCAGCCTACATATGTCTTTTATAGCCTTTCCTTACCCAAGAGAGACGAGATGTTGAAATAAATGAATGAAATCTGCTTCCTGTCTCCACAAAGCTACTTTGATCATTTATCCATTCTGTTGACCATCAAGCAGCAAGTTTTCTCAGACCAAGAAAACTCTCTTGAGAATACTCATCCCAAAGCCAAATAACAAAGTCTTTTGTTAGTCAGAGCATCCCATTATCTACCACTTTAGAGTGTACTTTCCACCAGGAAGTACCTCAGAGAACACTGTAAAGGGCAAGGGAAGTAGCCCAGACCTGGCATTCTTGCTTCAGCTAAAGGCTTCATCCTCTTTCCTACCAAAGCAGCCTCCTCCCCCATTTGTCTTCCTGTTGTATTTATTGGTATATTTTCAACAGATAGTCGTTGGAGGCCTGCATGGTAGCCAGACACTGGCCAGGGACACGGTCATGAACAAGACAGGTGGGGCGGCTTCCCATTCTCAAAGTTGACAGCAGAGTGGAGAGAAAGCACGAGACAGCTAAATCTGCAGCTACGCATTTAACATGACCGCGATTGAGTGCTGAACGGAGAAGTCTCCAGGGTGTGGGAGAGTGTAATACAGGGGATCCCCACCAAGCCAGGAAAGATTCTCTGCAGAAAAGGCGGCTTAGATTGGAAAGAGTAGGAGGTCAATAGGGCAAGTGGGAGGAAGAAATAAAGGAGAGGACATCCTTTAAAGATCCTTGAGGTGGGAGGGTCATGGCTCATGACCAGTGGTAGGTCAGGGAGGTAGTGTGAGATGAGCCGGGGAGGTGCACAGGGCCACATCACCCCGTGTCTGCAGGGGGATGGCATTTTACACCAAGCTTGATGAGATGTCTTTGATAAGTGTCTTTGATAAGAGGAATGAGATAATCAGATGTGCTCTTTTAAAAAGAGCACTTGGGCCATAGAGTAAAAATGAGTTGGTATGTGGTTGCAGTGTAGAGTTCCCAAGCAAATTAAAATTTACTTCAATAAAATTCTCTTGCTAAAGTGGTTTGAAAACCCTTGATCTATAGGATAAAATACAAAATTACCATTGTATTCAAGGCTTTTCACAAAATTTCCCCCAAACACCCCTCTGGCTTTGTTTGTTGCCATTTTGTATCATGGTCACTGGGTTTCAGAGTTTGAGAAGTCTATTCCCCTTGCCTGAATACCTCTTCTACTCTACTGGGCCCTTGCTGATGCTGTTTCCTTTCCCAGAATCTCCCCAAACATGCCTTTGCTAGCTAGCATCTGTAACAAATCCTTGGAATCTTCTCATAGGCAAAAGCCTAAGATCATGCTTAGAAAAATTAAATCACCCCAAAATTTCAAAAGTATCATTGTAAAAGTGTTGGGGGCCAGGAAGAGAAAATATGTATTTCCTACAAGATGTTTTCATTTCCTTCATGCCTTGTTTTATGAAGTCTACAACAGCTTACCCACTCTTTTTGATAATAGTTGTAATTTCTGAGTCCTTCCTATGTGCCAGTCACTGTGCTAGGGAGGCCTTTGATGTACATAACCTTATACATCTTATGTTTTGCATATATTACAGCTCTTCAAATTCCTTCCTTATCCAAAACCCTGGGTTGGATACATTTCTGAATTCAGAGTTTTTCAGGTATTATTAGAAACTTAAGATGATAATATACCATTAACATCCCCATAATCAAACACATCAATTTTTCTGAAACAAAATGTAAGAAAATTCATAGTAAGAGAGAAAGTAAAAACTTCATATAGCTTCATGTCAGTTTTGGTCAAGTTTAGCAAACGTATCAAAATGCTCTTATTTGTAGAACAATTCAGTTGAGAATTTGTAGCCATTTTCTCCATCACAGGTGAGGATGGCTGACTGAGGGGGGGGTTAAGTAACATGTCCACAGTCTTGAAGTTTCCCCTGTCTACCTCCAAAGCTCATGGCCTGTGCTATACCCAGCATGGTTTCAAGGGATTAAAGATAATTACATATAAAAAGTACACGTGGCGTGTGAGTTGAAATGTATTATGAAATGAGGCCTGTTTCATCCATTTTAGCATCTCATGGAACATACCATGAAGAACTGAGACTTTGATGGCCTCCCTAGGGCCTGGGTCATGATCAGCTGAAGTTCTCCATGAAGACTGAGCATACATTTCCATGCCTATACATGACCAAACCTCTGTATCATGCCCTTTGGATTTCAAACTCTGTGCAGATCAAATGTGGGATACAAGGCTTATTCTGATCTGGCCTCATCTTTGTCTTCAAAATCTCATGCCCCTGGGCCTCTGTCTATGGGACTCCTCAAGACACATGTGAGCACAACACACACACACACACACACACACTTCAGTTACCCAGAACTCATACCCTACTAAGATTGGTTTCTTGACTGGCTGCTTGGCTGGGTGCTCTTCTATGAGAGCCATAGCCTCTTGAGTTTCTCCTACCACAGCACTTATTATTAACTTATACTGTAACTGCCTATTTACTTTTCTATCTCCTGTGCTAGTTTATAAGCTTCTTGAGAGCAGGAACTGTATCTTACTTCCACTGATGTTAGTATTGTTGCTGTACTGGAATTCAAGAAGGAACGGAGTTTGGGGAAAAGAAGAGAATTTGAGATTGAGTGATCTGTAGGGTATGATGGTGGTCTGTCTAGTGGGTAATCAGACATAGGGACCTGTGACTCAGGAGAGATGTGAGGGGTGGGGAGTAGGGGCATGTGAGTCACTGGGGCAGAAGTAAGAGGTGAAGCTTTTGAAGCGGCAGGTGTCACCCAGGGAAAGTGTGCAGAGTGAGGAGAGGCAGGCTGAGCCCAGAACTCTGGAGAAGACCAATATTCACCTATAGGTATACCAACAGAGACCAGGATCTGGTACGCTTGGCTGCAGAAGATGTTTCTTTTTATTCCTCATTTGGTCAACTCCTGAGAGAATTTATATTCTGAGAAAATGCATTTCATTTTGAGTCTGTTCCCATCAAAAGTATAAAACTCAGCTGAGATTTATAAATCATATTATGATTCAGAAAAATAATAGCTTTACAAGATGAGAAAGCTGTTAGTAAGAATTCCCTTAGCATTTCAAAATGACAAATTTCTCCCATCCTGTGTTACAATTTGGCAGTCCCGTTGCATAGCATTTATACACTGATACACTGAATGCTCTCTTATCATGAGAGAGCGTGTTAAGGAAATCTAAATGAAATTTCTCAGCATGTTAGCTTCTCAAACTTTGGAATATTGAGGTTCTAAACAAGTTACCAATCATTTAAAAAGTTTTCTTTTAAACCTCAAGTGGTGGAACCATCCTGGACCTCTTGGATGCTTGACCCTTTTCTGTCTGCAGGTTTTATTCATTTGCTTTTCTTTCTCCTTGGGGAATTTTCCTGTTGGGATAAAGTTAGAGTTTGCTAAATTGTGAGTATGCTCCCTGCTCTCACCAAAAAGAGACAGGGAGACACCAGAGACTGAAGGACTTGGGAGAAATCAGGCCAGGAAATCATTCACAGGGATCATCAGTGGCCAGATGGCTGCCATATAGAGATAATTCATGTACGGTCCTTAATACATGCGTATTACATGAAGTAAATATTCACAATGTGGTAGCCATTATCTTTCCTGTCGTTAAATCACCATCTCCTAACAAGGTGCCTGGCGCATAAAAGTACTTAATAAACAGGAGCTATGATTATGATTAACATTGGGTCTGTCTCCTTGGCTTGTGGAGGGAGGGGTGAGGGTGCTAGCTTGGTCAGCTGCTTCAGGCAGAGATAATGAATGGCCAAAATGAAACTCAGGTTTGTGGTCTCCAGACTAATTTTGCCCACTCTTTTCCCAATTCTAGGAAAATCCCTCTTACTGAACATTTCTTGGGGTGTCTAAAAACTTTGTCTATGATGGCAGGGATGTTTTTTCATAGAAGTGATCCAGTGTATAAATAGTAACACCACTTCCTTCTACCAAAGAAAGGACAACTCTCTGGGAGCACCCAGAAATAAAATATCAGAGTCATAGTGATGGTAATATCATCAGGAACTGAGGCTATCTGCCTTATTTTACTTCATAAGAATGCTAACTATTAACCTGACCATGGTCTCATGTTAATCAGCAAATGCTTACAGAGGCGGGATGCATTCCATGATCCAGACTCTTGCCAATTTTTTATATGGCTTTAGGTGGATGTCAGGACATGGCGCTGTGTCCAAGACTTAACAGGCATCCTGGCAGCCCATCCTAATGTGCCCATGGGAGAAGAAAAGTGAAAGCTTATCTGGAGGGCTCTAGCTACAACACACAAGAGAACTCCAATGCCGCCCAACCGTAAAGTCACAATCTGTGTTTGGGGGTCATAAAACTGCAGACTCAGAGACTTGTAGTCATCTACCATTACTGCAACCAAGCAATGCTAGTAGTTGGCATGAGATTATTCCTGCTTAATTATCAATCACTCATAAAACATTTACTGAGGACTTATTTTGTGTCAGACACTTTGCTAGGAGCTGAAAATTCAAAGAGAATAAGAGACAGTGCCTTCCAGTAAAGAGATCCTAGTCCAGTGGGAGAAGAGAGAGACAAAAAAAGGAAACAGGAAATCAATATTGAGCGGGATGATGGAGGAGCCATGGGAAGCTGAAGAGCAGTGACTAACTTCTCCTTGGCAAAGCTCCAACAGGAGGCAATGATGGCGGCGCTGCAGGTCCGAATTAAGATCTGGGCAGTGGAAATAGACAACCTAAGAGATACGTTGTAGGAAAATTGGGTAACTTACTGGCTAACTTACTGGATCTGGGGCAGAAAGAGGAGGCTGAGTACAAGATATTTTATTTACTTTTTGTTTATGTAACAATTAAACACCCAAGTCCTCCACAAGTATTAACTCACCCAATCCTCCCAACAACCCCATGACGTAGGCGCTAGTATTATCCCTGTTTTACAGACAAGAAAACGGACAGAGGGAGTTTGTGACACCCCATATACAAACCCCAGGGACTAGAGGGAGGGACATTGGTGCCAATGACTGAAACGAAAGGCAGACGGGGCAAGGAGGAATTTTTTTTTTTTTTTGTCATTTTTGGAATTTGTATGGAGATAACTGCACATCCACATTCAGTTATAAGAAATAATACAGAGAAATACACTTTGTACAATTTTCCCCAAAGGTAACGTTTTGTAAAAGCTCAGTATGTACAATGTTACAACGAGGACGCTGACACTGGGACAATCCACCAGGCTTGAGTCTGGTAACAAAATGGCATAGTAGGGTTCATTAAGGGCCAGAACATGTCATTGTGTGCCTATCACAAGCTGCCACACTCTAAGAGAGAACACTCTCAAATGACTCTTAGAAAACACAGTATGTTAGAACCCCAAGTGGAGAATCGCCTACAAGTGCTATGGGGACTCTGGGGTAGCAGGCCATTTCTGGCTCAGATGAGGTGGGAGCAGAGGTGGAGTTGGAGGAATTATCGCTTAGGAATGAGGCCCATCAGAATAATTTCTTGGAAAGATAGCACAGAAGCTGAGCGTGTACCCAGGGACGGGCACTTTGCAACAGTTAAAACGCACACCAAAAAAGAATCCTTGGCAGGTCCATCATCCATGGTCCTTCTATACCTAACCCGGGGTATCAGCTCCACACGGCTGCACGTGCACACGCAGCTGACGCCATGATCAGAATCCGGCTGAGAGGTCAGTTCGGGTCTTAACAAGACTACGATCCATTCCCAACCTCGTATCATGATCCTTGGATTTCTCAAGCTCTTGATTCACGTCGTCGAACAAAGTTATGTCTACAAAGCCACAGTTTCAATTTTAACAAAACCTGGAGAAAACTATTTTTAAACACTCAGTTTATTTCTTCTCCGAATGACCCCATGACCCTGGGGATAACAAGCTTATCACGATTCCATTTTTCTCTTAGTACTGTCCAATTTCAGACCTAATCTTTATCATATGTCTTGTCGATACTATTACCCTAGTACTGCAAATTTTACCTTCCCCAAATCCAGTGGGAAATTAACAATGAGGAATTGATTTTCATAAGAGAGATGTGAAAAGATAAAACTGGATTATGTTTCAAAAGAGCTAATTTAGATACAAGAGGCCTTAAAACCAGACAGACATTCATTCACTGGCGTTTTGTTTATCAGAGTAGGTACCACAAAGCTGTGTGAGGAGTTGGAGATACAAAGATGAATAAGGCCTAGTGTGATATGAAACAGTTACCAGCCTGATGAGAGAGGGAGAGAGACACATCGTCTGATGAGTCAGAATTCTGCATAACAAGTACTAGAATCTACTCAATACCCATGTCTTCCATCCCCCATGATTTCACAACCCAGATTTTTTTTGGGGGGGGGGTCATACCAGGCAAGCCAATCATGACTGTCTTGTTCCCACTTTCCCAGCCTTCCTTGCAGCTGGGGAATTGGTGCATGTGACCCACATGTGACCTCATTTTTAGAAGCGGAGGTTTACAGGATAGAGGGGAGACTATTTGAGAAAGTTGTGCTTTCCAGATGAAAAAAATTAATGACTTACCCTGGCCTGTCCCTCTTTTTAAGTTTGTTTGTTTGTTTGTTTGTTTATTTATTTATTTATTTATTTATTTATTTATTGGGAGACAGAGAGAGAGACAGAGAGAGAAAGAATCCCAAGCAGGGTCTTCACAGTCAGCATGGAGCTGGATGTGGGGCTAGAACCCACAAACCCTGAGATCATGACCTGTGCCGAAATCTAGTCAGAGGCTTAACGGACTGAGCCACCCAGGCGCCCCTGTCCCTCTGTTTTCAGCCTTGATTACAAACACAATGTGTTAAATAAAGCAGCCGTTTTGTGACCATGAGGAAAAGGCCAGGAAAAATCAGAGACACTGGTCCCGACACTGTTTAGCTATTGAAACAATACCAGTAGTCACCTACCTCTGGCCTTCTTGTTATTTAAAAAAAAAAAAAAATCGCTCCATCTGTTGACGTGATCCTCAGTCAAGTTTCCTAGCGAACGCTGCTCTCAAAAGCATGCCTGACTGATGGGAAGTGGTATGGACACCACAGAGGGTCGCTCAAAAGGTGAGTCACAGCAAGTTCTGCCGACCCTACGTACCTGGCCAGGAGATGGCACTGGGGAGCCACTGGAGGACTCTGGGGGGGGAGCGGGGACAGGGCTGTTTTGATCAGAAGAGTCTTTGAGAAAGACATTCTGGATTTGGCAGGTGGGAGAACATTCTGCTCTTTGCTGGGACCCTCCTGGGATGCCGGGGCCAGGCACCTGTTCACATTGTCTAGAAGGAGAGCAGGCAGGCCGACAAGTATGACCCAGGCTGGAGACAGACGTGGCTGTAAAGGAAGCAGGGTGGGTGGGAGTTTGATAGGAAAGCACAGGAGAGTGAAATGTTCTTTCTTTTTCCTCCGGAGGAGGCCTGTACATGCCTGTAAGCTGGGGCTGAGGAAACAGTGGAAACCCTTAGGGGAATGTGCTAGATCACTGGCTGGAAATTTGTCATCTGTTGGAAAAATCTTCAATAAACTCACATGGACAAAATAAATAGGCTGCAGGATGTATTCCCAGTTGTGGGGGCTCTGACAGGTAGGCCATTCTGAGTAGTGAACAGGACCATTTCTTATTTCCTAGAATTGTTTTTAACTGGACATTTTTTTTTTCCAGCATATTTTGACCCTTTGTGGAATCCTCCCTCTGGCTTAACTTATGGCATTTCTTAACCGTGCAAAGAGATAATAATCTAATTATTGAGCCTGGGGTGGAGATACTATCTCACAATACGTCTTTAGGCTAAAAAATCTTTTTATCTTAAGAATACAGTGACATGGGGTTTCATGTTCCTGAAAATTCCTTTTTTTTTTTTTTTTTTTTTTTGCAATCAGCCTTAGCATATTGTTTACAACATGATTATCAGTTCTTGGGGTGTTACCAGTCAAGGGACAACTGACAGTTGGGGTCATGTTTCTATAATACTGTTGAGCCCATGATTCTGCTGGATAATGTCTCATATGGCCAAGCTAATGGTCAGTGCCTACCTGACTTTCCCTTCCAACTTCTTCACATCTATAAACCTTCAGAGGACTGTGAGCCCCTCTAGCCCTGGGACCATGCCTTACTCATCAGTACGTGCCTGGAAACTAGCAGAGGATCTTACCAAGGCTTTTTGAACTTGGGGTTTTTATTTATTTATTTATTTAAAAAAATTTTTTTTCAACGTTTTTTATTTATTTTTGGGACAGAGAGAGACAGAGCATGAACGGGGGAGGGGCAGAGAGAGAGGGAGACACAGAATCGGAAACAGGCTCCAGGCTCCGAGCCATCAGCCCAGAGCCTGACGCGGGGCTCGAACCCACGGACCGCGAGATCGTGACCTGGCTGAAGTCGGACGTTCAACCGACTGCGCCACCCAGGCGCCCTGAACTTGGGGTTTTTAATCTGGGGGTCTACAGACAGGTTTCAGGATGATGAAATTTTGTGTGATGTGCACAAGTGCATATTTCCGGTGAAGAGTTCACAGTTTTCTTCTGCTTCTCAAAGAGGTCCCTGACCTTGAAAAGCTTCAGAACCACTATTAGGTCTGAAATGAATGATAGCAGATATGTGAAAACTGCACATACAAAATGTCATTCCATTTAATAAAATCTCCAACTAAGATATATGCTCTTTGCTTTCTTTTTTTTCTCTCTCTCTAAAGATGAAGGTTAAATTTTTATTCCAAGCACCCAAGGCTTCAACTGCTCTCTCTCCAGACTATGCTCTGATCCAAAATAGAACCTGTCGCGGCTGGAAAACAAGAAACAGAAGGGCAGCACTGCTCCTGGGGTTCTCTGGTGTTCCCTGCAGTCCTTGCCACTCGGCACAGGGCACGGATGTAATCCCACAGCCATCCCAGCCTCTAAGCTAGAGGAGCTATGCTGCCGCATCACAGACTCCCGCTCGGCCAGCTGACACAAGTCATTGCCTCCTAGAGTTGGTCCTTCTCCGCCATGGCCTCAGCCGCCTCCCCTTTCTGTGGATTCCTGTAAGCCAGGACTGGCAGCACTGTCCTCTCAAATGTAAGGAGACAATTCAGGTGACAGAGCAAGGGCCTCACGCACAGGCAGCCTGCCATCCTTTGTGTTCCTCAGAGGGCCTTCCTTGTCACACCGGATTTTCTGCTGTGGAAATGGGAGCTGCGTGTATAGCACCAGACCTGTGGGTTAGGAGATTCTCCTTCCTCTAGGCTGGGCTAGGGACTGTGGGGAGGGTGGTTATGCTTCCTAGCTAGGGATTCATCGTCCATGAATGGGTTTCAGAAGATTCCTAAATCCCTGAAAAAACTGTATGCAAGATTGTAAGTACCTGCCTTGTTTCTGGGGGAGAGATTCTACACGAAGCACTGCTCTAAATTTCGGAGTCATGATTTTCATGCTTGTTAGTACCCACCTGAGTCCTACCTCCCTCTCCGCCCGAGGAAGGAAGGACACACATGGACAATTAAATGAGTGACTCCCTGTACAATTACTGCAGTAACCTAACAGGTCTCCTCTCCTTGTCAACCCACCCAACTTACCTATGTTCTGCCAGGGAATTAACTGTCACCTCCAGCACATCATCACCTCCTTTCACAGACTATTAGGCAGCCATGGTGCTATGGTTCTAATGATCTCATCTCCCACCTCCGCCCTGCCCTGCTCCACCCCAGCACAGGGTCTGGCACATAGCAGGTCCTCTCTAAACAAAGGCACCTCTCTCGTTTATAGATCACAATCCAAACTCTTGGCTAAATGTCCACAATCCTGAACACCAGGACGCAAGCTGCCTTTGACGTCTGAGCCACCCCATGCCCCGCCACCCCTACTCTCTCCCTGACTCTTCCTATCTGCTTGAACTCAACCCTGCCTTTTCACTGGGTACAGAATGTGTGTCACATGACTCCTCCTGGCGTCTGCCCATGCTAGTTGATAGGCCAAGAATGCACTCCCACCCCCTCTCTAATCACACCCCCCTCATCTGTCACCATCTCACTGTCACCTCAGAGTCTCATTGACCAGGACTGTCAGAAGCAACCTCCTCTGGGTTTCTACAATACCATTGATCTTCCTCGTTCATTTGGCATTTGGGCGCTGGACACTCAATGTTTGCCTAAACTTGAACGCCTTGTGTTACCATTTAACTTATTGTGTGTTTATGTTTTGTGCCTCTGACTGAATTCTGAGCTTTCTCAGGGAAGGGACCTTGCTGTACCCTGTGGGTCCCTCTAGCACTGAGCTCGGTGTCTTTCATGCAAAAAGCACTGAAGGTGTGGTGATGTGATTTGTTTTCATATACTGACTTTACCCATAAGTCAACTCTTTTATATTCAACATGTAGTGTTGAGTGTCTACCATATGTCCATGATCTGGCAAGACGTATAAAGTCCTTTGTATTAGCAGTGCCACCCAGAGCGCTGGGTGAACGGCAAACAGTGACTGGTCTGAGTCACGACATGTTTCCCACTGCATAAAGGCCAGTTAAGTCGGCTTTGCTTTGTTCAAGCCAGGCAGTTTGGCTGATGGCAACCATTGTTCTCCAAAGGAACCATTCGGGTTGAATTCAAAATCCCTTCACAATGTTGGGAATCAGTAGGATGATGGTATGTCTGCCAGGAGGAAGTTAAACCAGGGACAGAGCTTTCTTTATGGAAAAGACCATTGCTGATTGCACTGTGCCTTCCACTCTGTTCATCCTTTGAGTCGACTTTTCAAAAAAAGACACCCAGAGGCCTTACATTTTTGACTCACTCCAGATTTGTCCCATGTTTCTCCTTTTCAACACTATGCAGCACTCTCATAGCATCTGACCTCATTCTTATGTCATATGAGCTTATCAGAAGTATGACATAGTCACACTGGACCCCCATAGGGCTCTAGAGCAACATGAGACCACACATAGACCACAAAATCTGGGCATGATTTGTTCTGTTTTCTACCCTTACTCATTGAAAATGCTTTCAGAGATAAGTGAAGGAAGGAAAGGAAAGGAAAGGAAAGGAAAGGAAAGGAAAGGAAAGGAAAGGAAAGGAAAGGAAAGGAAAGGAAAGGAAAGGAAAGGCAAGGCAAGGCAAGGCAAGGCAAGGCAAGGCAAGGCAAGGCAAGGCAGAGAGAAGGAAGGAAGAAAGCCAGCCAAGAGCTCTATTTTTCTGAAAAATAATGTGGAAGAGAAATAATGGGACCTCATTTTAATGCACAGAAGAATGCAAGTGACAAATTCTGTTTTTAAAAATACACGGTAAATTTAAAAAAATTTTCACTAACTCTTGAGATGGGGGACTTAAGAGGGAGCCTCTTACCCATGTTAAACAAGGTACTGCAAATCTTTTTTTCCTCAAGTAGGCAAAGAATCAATTAAAACCCCCAAAATCAATAAAAATATCTATCCTAAAGGTGGAACTGTAACAACATTTATACATTGTGTATCTCAGAGAGATGAGGAAGTTTAGTTTGAGAGCATATGTCCCTGAGAAATGCTTAGAACCTCCACAAAGTAGGGACAGAAGTCACAGTGGAGGCAGAGAGGAAGAGTCAGGGAGAGGAAGGCTTCAATTTCCTCATCTCTATCAGGGAACAGGAGTAAAACAAGATGGCCATCACCTCCAGAGGACGTCCCTAAAGCTGGACCCTCACAGTGTGGTAAACCCAAAGATCAAACTTGTTCCAGGGTCTGTGTCCTGATGGTCAGTGCTTTGTTTTGTGTTTGCAAGTGGATAAGTTTGTGCCATCAGGTTGTGATGTACATTTCCCTATTTTTCTGGATGGCTCCATGTCGATGATATTTCTGATATAAATATCAGAAGATACAGTTCAAGAAAATGAACTAGCAGAATCCTTATCCTAGAAGGATGTTCGGTAATGATCTTCCAGTAATGATGCTTTGCACTGTATTTAACCCCACTGCATCCAAATGCGTTGACATGCATCATATTTCTTTGGATTGACATAGCTGGTCCTGAAGATCTATAATTCAGCTTCCTGCTGACTGGATTCTTATCCATTCAAGTTGCCCTGGAGATGACCAGCAGTTCCTCATGGCCAGAGGTCTAATGTCACTGGCCCAGTTTTGGAAGATATCGTACTGAATTGTTAGTAGACAAAGCTAATAAATCCTGGCCTTCCATGTGTCTGGTACCCTCCTTAAGAAGGCCACACTAGTTCTTTGGATAATAAATTGTTATCATTTGTGTAACATGTTTTGGGAAATCAATTAACTGCAACTGATTGGGGATCCATACATGAACCAAAGACAACCAGAGATGGTTTGGACATGAGGGATGCTAGCAACTTCAGAGCTGTTTTCCTGCTAACTCTGCCTGGTAGGACTTTTGCATATTGAATGGTACAAACTGGCCTCCTCCTTGGATTATCTTTTGAGGAAAAAACAAAAAAATGTCAGACAAATTAAGAGAAGAAGGGTCAATGACATAGGCCATGGGTAATTGTTCAGAGCACTTTCCTGCTCCTTTCTGGAGCCCATGGCAGAATCCCATGGTGACCCAGTACAACCATAGCCGATGTGATGATGTGATCTGCCACGCTGTCCCAGACACTCATGTATCTGTGTGAGAAGTTTCCAGCACTGAAGGTCGGCTGTGCAGGAGAAATACTGCACGGAAGGCTGCAGTGAGCAACATCTCCATTTGGATCCTGTGGGCTCTTTTGGTTGTTGTTGTCAGGGCTCATCAGCATAAAAATGAAGTTGTTTTGACTTACTACTGTCTCTCTGCTATCAGAAAACTGTTATTAGGAAAATCACATTAATTAGCAGCAGCTGAGGGGAGGACCAGCTATTTTGGAGCCGCAGCTGCAAGTCTCTTGCAATCTGACTGTTGCCTAAATTTTAACAATTAACGGAATAAATAGTCTCTGAATGTATTTCATCATGTTAATTTTGTTTTCCTCTATTTGTATTCCTGTTTAGGAGTGGCAGTTAATCTGCATTAAACACTCTGATACCATTAGCATCTTTAAAGCATATCCTCAGCTATCCTATTCCTCTGTGATTTACTGCGAGTGAAGTTTAATGATAATTTTTTAAACTTTATGTAGGAAAATGAATAATTAATTAAAATTTACCCAAAAGTTTGGCCTATTAGCCAAAATATTTGACTAATCTAAAAATCTTATTTTATGGCCATGTTGGGTTACAAAACTGGATGGATGAATGAATGGATGGATAGAAGGAAGGAAAGACAAATGGAAAGAATGATAAATAGAACAGCAGACAGACGTATACATACATACATACAAACACACACACATACATACAAACATACATAAGGACTGAGATTTAAACCTTCTCAGTTCTAATCCCAACTAGTTCATTACTTTGCTTTATAGCATGAAATCAGCATGACAAAGACATGGTGTAATAGAAAGACCTTTCTAGTCAGGTTTGATCCTGGATCTACCTCGTCGGTGTGTAGTAGATGATTTACAGCTTATGTCTGAATTTCCTATCCTATACCTTTGGGTCAATATCTACTCTGTGAGGGATCTTGTTGAGCATTAATGAAATAAACCAGTATGAAGAACACCTCGGCCAAATCTTCCTTTCTTCTGGCAACTTTAAACCTCATGTTGCTATTTAACTTATCATGTATTTATGCCTTTTCTACCCAACCGGAGAGTTAATTAACCCTTACAAAGCAGGGGCTTTCTCTTGCTCATCTTGGTACCTACCAGTGTTAGCCCGCAGGCCTTGACCTTGTCATCAGCTTGTGTAACAACATCTAGTGAGTGCTTACTGTGTGCCAGACACTCTGTAGTAAGCACTTTATACACTCGAAGGGCTCTCAGTGTTAAATAACAAAAATTCAACTGAGTAAAACGTAGAGATCTGGCTTTACTAATTGATTCACGAAATGGGCCGTATCCCATCTTCCAAGTAGAGGGGAGCTCCAAAAAGCTACAGAAAGAAAAATATTTTCAAGGGAAGGATAAGGAAGTCATAAACAGAAAAAGAAAAAAAAAAAGAATTATTTCAGGAGAGGTCACCTTCATTTGGGGAGAAAAGGTTTTAGTAGATGAATTACTTTATCTTCCTTTGGGGGATAAAAAGCACCCATGGGACTGATTACCATATTGGTACTGACCAGAAAATTCCTGACTGACTGGCTAAAAGTTATATTCTTTGGGGGTTGAAACTGCAGTTAGGTTAGGTATTAACTCTTGGTTTATTGACTTGAAGCTTCAACCTAAGTGACACCATTTTGAGCCTGTGGTTTTCTGGTTAACATCAGCCTTGGCTACTCATTAAAATCATTTGGAGGAGGGGCACCTGGGTGACTCAGTTGGTTGAGTGTCCAACTTCTGACTTTGGCTCATGTCATTATCTCAAGGTCAGGGGATTGAGCCCCACATAGGGCTCTGAACTGAGTGTGGAGCCTCCTTGGGGTTCTCTCTCCCTCTCTTTCAGCCCCTTCCCTATTTGCACACATGCGTGTGCACTCCCTCCCTCTCTCTTAAAAAAAAAAATTAAAATCATTTGGAAGAGCTTCCAAAAACTACTGACATCCTGATTCCACCCTAGAAGAAGGAAATCAGGATTTCCAGGGCTGGTGCCAGAACCCTGGTGATTTTAAAAAGCTGCTCAGGTGATTCTAATGTGCAGCCAAGGCTGAAAATCACTGGCATAATTCTCCCACCTATGAGGTACCTGCCATCATGATTTCTGCAGATGAAAGAAGCCTAGGCACAGAGGGACCAAGTATCTTGGCCAAGTTTATATAACTCTTTTTTTAAAAATTATTTTATTTTTTTAATTTGCATCCAAGTTAGTTAGCATATAGTGCAACAATGATTTCAGGAGTAGACTCCTTAGTGCCCCTTACCCATTTAGCCCATCCCCCCTCCCACAACCCCTCCACTAACCCTGTTTGTTCTCCATATTTAAGAGTCTCTTGTATTTTGTCCCCCTCCCTGTTTTTATATTATATTTGCTTCCCTTCCCTTGTGTTCATCTGTTTTGTATCTTAAAGCCCTCATATGAGTGAAGTCATATGGTATTTGTCTTTCTCTAAGTTCACTTAGCACAATACCCTCCAGTTCCATCCACGTAGCTGCAAATGGCAAGCTTTCATTCTTTTGGATTGCCAAGTAATACTCCACCGTATATATATGCCACATCTTCTTTATCCATTCATCCATCGATGGACATTTGGGCTCTTTCCATACTTTGGTTATTGTTGATAGTGCTGCTATAAACATTGGGGTGCATGTGCCCCTTCAAAACAACCTACCTGTATCCCTTGGGTAAATACCTAGTAGTGCAATTTCTGGCTCATAGAGTAGTTCTATTTTTAATTTTTTGAGGAAACTCCATCCTGTTTTCTAGAATGGCTGCACCAGTTTGCATTCCCACCAGCAGTGCAAAAGAGACTCTCTTTCTCTTCATCCTTGCCAACATCTGTTGTTGCCTGAGTTGTTAATGCTAGACAGAATGTTAGCCATTCTGACAGGTGTAAGGTGGTATCTCATTGTGGTTTTGATTTGTATTTCCCTGATGATGAGTGAAGTTGAGCATTTTTGCATGTGTCGGTTGGTCATCTGGATGTCTTCTTTGAAGAAGTGTCTATTCATGCCTTTTGCCCATTTCTTCACTGGATTATTTGTTTTCTGGTTGTTGAGTTTGGTAAGTTCTTTACAGATTTTGGATACTAACCCTTTATCTGATATGTCATTTGCAAATATCTTCTCCCATTCCTTCAGTTGCCTTTTAGTTTTGCTGATTGTTTCCTTCGCTGTGCAGAAACTTTTTATTTTGATGAGGTCCCAATATTTCATTTTTGCTTTTGTTTCCCTTGCCTCTGGAGACGTGTTGAGTAAGAAGTTGCTGTGGCCAGGATCAAAGAGATTTCTGCCTGCTTTCTTCTCGAGGATTTTGATGGTTTCCTGTCTCACATTTAGGTCTTTCATCCATTTTGAGTTTATTTTTGTGTATGGTGTAAGATAGTGGTCCAGGTTCATTCTTCTGCATGTCGCTGTCCAGTTTTCCCAGCACCACTTGCTGAAGAGACTGTCTTTATTCCATTGGATATTCTTTCCTGCTTTGTCAAAGATTAGTGGGCCATACATTTGTGGGTCCATTTCTGGGTTCTCTATTCTGTTCTATTGATTTGAATGTCTGTTTCTGTGCCATATATAACTCTTAATCAGTGAGCCGGGATTAGGAACCCAATGAGGCTGACTCCACAAACCACAGCTTTCTTCACTGGGCCCTCCCAACTCCCATGCAATAAGAAAACCCTGAACTAAAACTACTGGCAAAGAGAGTCTATATAGGTGTCCCCAGTGTGAAACGGTGATTTTGATCCTCATAAAAGAAAATGTGCAAAAGCACAGCAAATCCTTTCTGTTTTAAAAGTTGAGACCAGGTTCCTATCTGACTTGTACACTCAGGGTCTGTGTGATCCAGTTCAAATCACAGTACCTCTCTGAGCCTTAATCTTTTTTAAAATTTGTTTTTTAATGTGTACTTATTTTTGAGAGACAGAGAGAGAGAGAAAGAGAGACAGAGAGAGACAAAGCATGAGCAGGAGTGGGGCAGAGAGAGAGGGAGACAAAAAATCTGAAGCAGGCTTGAACCCGTGAACTGTGAGATCATGACCTGAGCCGAAGTTGAATGCTTAACTGACTGAGGCAACCAGGTGCCCCCTGAGCCTTAATTTTATGATGTCAACTTTGCCAGAGTACGGAGAAGGTGCTCTGTAAACCGTAAACTACTTAAAAAATACAAAGGGACACTTCCTGTGCCTTAGCTTCTTATCTCCACTTTATAGCGAGGAAAACAGGCTCAGACCCAGTAGAGCCAGGACTCAAACCTTGACCTGACTGACCCCAGAGCCCACCTGCAAAGTTGGGCTAATGCAACGTTGGCAATCAGTCACGAGCCATCTTAGAAAATGTGATTAGCAATAGAATCTACCTGTAGTGATGGCCAGAGAGAGTAGAATTAGGCCATTTTTAGAAATGGCCATGACAGCAGATGCAGGGGGGAGCTTGCTCTTCCCTCCAGCACTCTCCCTGCCCCCAGGCGGTAACTCTGTCACTTCCTTTTGCCACTGGCTTTCTTCCAGGGGCTAAAGGGAAAATTGGAAATGCAGGGCTTGTTCCAAAGACAGCCTGGCATTTCAGGTTCTCAGATAAATATTCGGGTGCCAGTCCCTGGGGCTTCTTCCCTCTTCTTCCCTCCCCATGCCTAGTACAAGTCTGGCACATAGTAAAGGCTCACTAAATGTCTGTCGAGATGAGTAATGGAGTCCTGCTGAGTAGTGAGAGACAGAGGGTGGTGAAAGACACACTGACCTCCCTTCCCGCCAAGGCCAATGCCACCTACAGCAAGACATACAAAGGGGGCCTTTTACATCTTTGCCTTATTTACAGTTTCCATCCTGAACTGGCCACCATGATCCAACTTGGTGCCCTGCTTCTCCCTTATGACTGCCTTTTTCACTGAGGACCCTTTGGACCTGACCCTCAGCCTTTCTTCTTTGATGTGACCCTTTGTTTCTTTCCTCCAGTATGAGCTGTCCTGGCTTTGCAGGCACCCAGGGTTCAGCCATCACCCAGGCCAGCCCAGGCTCCAGGCTCACCTGCACCCATGGTAGGTCTCACATGATGCTGACAGTGCAGGCAGGGGAGGCAGTGAGCAGGGGGACAGGTGAGTGACTTGAATGGGTGAGATGTACCACCTTCCCAAGCATCTCCCCCATTCGCCCCTATAGTTAGACCTAGATATAAAAGGCAATCCTCCTCTAGAAAATGAAACAGATAAGGGGTGTCTGGGTGGCTCAGTCAGTTAAATGTCTGACTCTTGATTTCAGCTCAGGTTATGATCCCACAGTTTCTGGGATTGAGCCCAGTGCCAGGCTCTGCACTGACAAAAGGAAGCCTGTTTGGGATTCTCTGTCTCCCTCTCTCTGCCCTTCCCCTGCTTGTTTTCTCTCTCTCTCTCTCAAAAAATAAACATTAAAAAAAAAAAAAAAAAAAAAGAAACAAAGCTGGTGGACATAGGGGGAAAAAAAAAGAGAGGTAAACCAGGAAACAGACTCTTAACTATGGAGGACATACTGATGGTTGCTAGAGGGGAGGTGGGCAGGGGTGTGGGGGGAAATGGGTTAAATGGGTGATGCAGATTAAGGAGGGCACTTGTGATGAGAAGTGGGTGTTGTGTGTAAGTGACACATCACTAAATTCTACACCTGAAACTAATATTACACTGTATGTGAACTGGAATTTAACTAAAAATTAAAAAAAAAAGACAAGCCTCTTTATAAAAGACAAGTAATCCTCATGAGCAATCAGCCTCATTAACGAACAATCTACCCATTCATCGTGGCAGAGCAAAAGCTTGGACTGTGGAGTTGGGCTGTCTGGGGTTCAAATCCTAGCTCTTCTGCTGGTGACGTTGGGCTAGTTGTGCCTCTGTTTCCCCCCTGTAAAATGGGAGAATACTATCTTCATCATAAGAAGGTATGTTAGCACATATTTTATCTATCATTATTTCTGTTATTAAAAAATTAGAGCAATACCCAGCTGAATGTTCAAAGAAGGGATGTTTTGGTGAAGGAAAGGATCAAAAATAGAAGAAAAGTAAAGGAAAAAAAAAGTCACATTTATTGAGTGCCACCTCCGCTCCAACCGTACTCTTTCTTGCTCCACCATCAGGAGCCACAATGCAGGTCCTCAAACGTTCCGTGCTTTCTCTGGGCTGGGGACAATCCCACACTCTGTTTCATCCCCTTCTCTCCCCTACTGCCTTGTCGTCTGTCAGCTCACGAGCTGTGCTCTCTGGACCTTCTGCATCACCCCAGACTAGACTGGGTGCCCACTCACCCCAGTTCTGTGCTCTTCCCAGCGTGACCCCTTCTACACCATGTAGTTGCTACCCACAGACTGGCCTGTTCCTGCCACCGCTAGTTTCCAGGAAGCCATGCCCTGCTCATCTCTGCATCCTCCGTGTCGGGCATGGTGCCCGGTACAGACCGATGGTGCCACTGGAAGGAATCTAGGAGCGGACACATTTATCAGCCCAATGATCAGGCCTGGCAAGTCCTCGCCTATCTTCTGGCCTGAGCCCAGCATGCACTCATCTACATCTCAGCCTAACCTTCTGAGAGGAGGAAACCAGGGAGGAAAGGGAAAAATACAAAAGGGAAAATGCAAATGCACCTTTCCTTTTTTCCCTTCTACCCCACCACCCCCTGCCTTTGTGCTGGGTCTGTTAAATTCAAAACCATTTCAACCTTAAAGAAAGTTTATAAGAACAGCACAAAGAACTTGTTTTCCTCTGAAGCACCTGTGAGCAGGTGGTTGAATGATATCCAATCACCTTGAGTACTTTATTGTGTATTTCTTGCAAACAAGAGCTCTTCTCCTGTGTAACCACACACAGTCACCAGATACAGGAAATTAACATTAATACATTCAATCCTCAAACCCCGTTCAAGTTTTGACTTAAGTTATCCCTGTATTGCCAAAACATCTCATTTAGAATCACAGCATTGCACTTAGATTTTTATGTCTAGAACAGTTCCTCAGTCTTTCCTTGACTTTTATGACTTTGAAACTTTTGACGATTACATGTCAGGTAATTCTATAAAATGGTTGAGCTTGTCTGATGTTTCCTCAGGATTAGATTCAGGTTATGCGTCTTTAGCAGGAATATCATAGAAGCGATGCTGTGTTCTTCTCATTGCATCCCATCAGTCGGCTCATGATTTTAAATTCAGATTTGTCCCATCACTGATGTCTGCCAGACTTCTCCACTCTGAAGCCCCTGTTTTTCTCTTGGCAGTTATTAAGTATTTTGAGGGCAGAGGCTTTGAGGTTATATAAACAACCTGTTCCTTATCAAACTTTGCAAATTTATTTATTTGTTCATTCATTCATTTAAGCAGCATATGTACTTGTTTATATCAGACAGCCTCTAGTTTTCCATTTTATTTAATGCATTGCAATCGGTTGCTCTCACAACTCTAGGGGAAGAGTTGAATGATTACAGCCCGTGTATATTCGCACTTGGTCTTCCTCTCGTCCTGATGTTAGATTTTAGTTTTTATTTTCCCTGGTCTTGACGTTTTAAATCTAACGTGACTGTTTTATGTTTTCCTTAACACCGCTTCATATTCTGTATGGGAATTGGCAAGAGGCAAACGAACCAAAGGAAAGGAGACCCAGCGAGACTGAAACTCAACCGTGCTTAAAGCTTTAAACTGTGTTTCAAAAACTGTACAGGTTTTGTCCTAAGTGCCCCACACTGGAATTCGCTTCTAGGGAGGAACCACTTCTTTTGTCTTAGAAACATGTATGTGAGTTCTTCATTTTATTGCAAATGTAGAACAATAATAATAACAACAAAATTAATCATGTAGCCGTTTATGGAGCTTATTCTATACCAGACGCTGTTCTAAACACTTTAACCCTTACAGCAATCCTATGAGGCAGGTACTAGGATTATCCCTACTTGACGGCAGAGGTATCTGAGGCGCTGGGAGTTTAAAACGATTTGCCTAGGGGCGCCTGGGTGGCTCATTCGGTTAAGCGTCTGACTTTGGCTCAGGTCATGATCTCACGGTCTATGAGTTCGAGCCCTGCGTCGGGCTCTGTGCTGACCGCTCAGAGCCTGGAGCCTGTTTCAGATGCTGTGTCTCCCTCTCTCTCTGACCCTCCCCCGTTCATGCTCTCTCTCTGTCTCAAAAATAAATAAACGTTAAAAAAAAAATTAAAAATTAAAAAAAAATTAAAAGAAATAAAACGATTTGCCCAATGTCATTAGTAAGTGGTGGAACCAGAATTCGATCTCAAGTCTCCTGAGCTGTGACTCCACCTTTTTTTTTTAAGTTTATTTATTTATTTTTGAGAAAGAGAAAGCATGAATGGGGGAGGGGCAGAGAGAGAATCCCAAGCAGTCTCCGTGCTGTCAGCGCAGAGCCCAACGCGGAACCATGCGATCACGACCTGAGCGGAAACGAAGAGTCAGACACTTAACCTACTGAGCCACCCAGGTGCCCCTGTGACTCCACCTTTGTATCTATAATGCTGAACAAACCAGTCCAGAGAGGAGTTGGGTCTAGAATTTGGGGCACATGGGATTTGTAAAAAGACATCCTTTTGTGGGGGAAGTCTTCCCTGGCCACCAAGGATAGGCAGAGAGCTTGATGTTCACCAACCATGAGGAGCAAGGAACCCCCTGCTATCCCGGCCAAGGATGAACTTGGACTTCTGGACCCAAAGAGCAGCCAAAATCTAGAAGCAAGTTATATAATTTCTCTGTGTTGTAGTTCCCTTCTGGCACTCTCTAAGCTTTCAACAACATCTTATTAACCATTCTTGCTGGGCCTTAGCTGTGATGTGGAGTATTATGCCATGGGGCCCCCAGTGTGGAGCAAAGTTGGGGAGAATTGCCTGAGGAATGGACCCACAGTCTAGCTCTAGGTAGATGGGTGGGGTGGCAAGCAACAGCCAGGAGTTTGTGATACATGTAGCAATTCCCTAAATATTCTCCATAATTCTCGGGTGGTTGGTTGACACGGCAGAAGCTTGGTAAATCGGTAGTTAAGGAAGAATTAGTTCCTGATTAATAATCTGCAAACAAAACTTCCCATTTAAAAAGATGTGGGGCTCCCCTTGGAGAAGGCAGACTGGCCCTTAGAACCCTCATCTTGGTTCTGTTTAGAGCGTCCTGTTATTTCCAGCACTAGTTGGATGAGGCTGTGGATGATTCTTCTTTCAAACGATGACTTCAGAGCTGGGATCCAGGACGTGTGCCAAATTTTTCCTTGCAGTGGATTCTTCTTTGGCATAGCGCATGTCACGGTGATTGACTGAGGAAGAAGGCAAGGTGTCTTCCCTCTCAATGTCAAAAGATATGCAGTGTGTGATTGTGCAGAGTTGTCCCCGCTACAGAGGCATCGTCAAAGAGGGGCTGAGGGCGGTGACTGAGCACATGATAGGTACGAAGTAAGTCAAAGCCAAATTGAGACCACCGAAAGCCAAACACAAAAAAGCGGCGGCAGAGAAATCAGATCCGGGAAATAGGTTTACCTAGCAACACAGCTGGTGTGAAGGAAGATTCCTCCAAGCAACGTGGACGAGAACAGCAGGGCCTATTCAAGTACATTCTGACTCATCAGATTTCTACGTGGAGCCACAGATGTGTTTAATTTTATACATTGAGACCGATTTGCACACTGTGAGCGTGCACGAACCCAGCTGCCTGAGCCACATAAGCACGGTAGATATGAAAAGAGTGAGTGGGAGACCCTAGCTGCCATTCTGAGGGCTCTGTTTGCTCTTGCCGGTTTCCTGATTCCACGGCCGCAAGACAAGACTCAGCCCCGCGGCTTTCATCTGGGGTTGTGGCCCCGTCACCCATCATTCACCACTCCCCACTTTTTTCCTGAATTCTGGAAGGCTTTTTTGGGTAGCTGGGACTTTTTTCAGAGTCTGGGTGTAATTATCACAAAACAGCCTCTGACTTTAGGAGGGGGGGGGTGGGGAAAAGGACCTTGGACCACGTAGGAGAGGAGAGCTAACCAGTCCTGCACCCAAAACTGCAATTAGAGCAATTCTGATGTCATCGTTAATCATGCCGATTTATGTTTTGAAAGGAAACCAAATGATGAATATAATGATTATTTCTGTTTCTGCTTCCCCCTCTTTTTCCCCTAAAAAATTGGCAATAGCACTAAAGTCAAATTAAACATCTGTTTGAAAAATAAGCCGGAGTACTGATGACAGCTGCCCTGGACTTACAAATGTACCACAGCTGTCAAACTCTAAATTAACAAGATTTTCATTTATGAATAGCATAGAACTCGGATATAAAGGAGCTTTTTCTCCTATTTTCCTGGCTTCCAGGGGCTGTTAAATGTGAAATCTTCGGGAAATGCCCAAGGAAAAATGGAGCTGAAATCAGCTTGTAATAATCAATCGTGGAAGGAGCAGGGGACATTCTTTCTTCTTATATCATCTCATTTCTTCATCGGCTTTAGGTTGAGTGTTGTCTGTGGCAAGCAGGCTTGCAGGGAGGCTAAGGATTCGGAGACAATTCTCTACCTGGCAGTTGAAAGTGAATGGTGATGGTGCTGTGGGCCTCTGGGGGAGGACTGTCTTCTTCTCTGGCACCAAGGACACTGGCTTGTCCTTCAGCATTGTCTGCGTCGTCAGAGGGCTCCAGCCCCTGCTTCTTCCGGTTCCAGTAACGAACACCCAGGTACACATGACTTGGTTACACTGCAGTTCCATACTGGGTGCAAAAGATCTAAGCAAGCCATGTTGGCGACAGGGTAAAATATGTTCACCTTTTTCACCCTTTCTTCATGATCCCGAAAGACAAAGGAGGCATGCACCATTTCTTTGTCCCTTTCTACCCTTGTCCCAGAGTCCTCACCGTCCTTCCCAAGGATGGGGTGAGGCTCAGCAGTGGAGCAAGACATCTAGAGACTAAATACATGCGGGTGTGATACCATAGTGTACTTTTTCACCGTTGCCCAAATGTTTCTATTTTTATCCTTTGATTATTTCATGTCAAAAATGTCCACAGGGATAAATAAATTGGGGTAGACACATTTAATGGGACATTACACAGATATTTAAAGGAACGAACTGCCAATACATGCTGCAATATGGATGAACCTCAAAAACACTTCGCTCAGTGGAAAAAGCCAGACGCAAAAGGCCACATACTGTATGAAATATCAATCGGCAAAGGCAGATTGGTGGTAGCCAGGGGCTGTGGGCAGGAGAATCGGGAGAAGCTGCTTAATGGGTGAGGGGTTTACTCTGGAGCAGTAGAAATGCTGTGGAACCAGACAGGAGTGGAGGTTGCACAACACTGTGTACTAAATGCCACTGAACTGGTGGCTTTAAGATGTTTAATTTTAGGGGCGCCTGGGTGGATCCGTCGGTTCAGCATCTGACCCTTGATTTCAGCTCAGGTCATGATCTCAATGGTTCGTGGGTTCCAGCCCCATGTCAGGCTCTCTACTGTCCCTGTCTGTGCAGAGCCTCCTTGGGATTCTATCTCCATCTCTCTCTGCCCCTCCTCCACTCTTGCGGGTACTCTCTCATTCTCTGTCTGTCTCCCTCTCTCTCAGAATAAAAATAAATTAAAAAAACAAAGACAAAACTTTAATTAAAAAAAATGGTTATTTTTAGGGGTGCCTGGGTGGCTCAGTCAGTTGATTGTCGGACTCATGATTTTGGCTCAGGTCATGACCCCAGGGTCATGGGATGGAGCCCTAGGTCTGGCTCTGCACTCACAGCAAGGAGCCTGCTTGGGATTCTCTCTCTCCCTCCCTCTCTCTGTCCCTCCCCTGCTTACACGCACACACACACTCTCTCTCAAAATAAATAAATAAGCGTTAAAAAAATAAAATGGTTGGGGCGCCGGGGTGGCTCAGTTGGTTAAGCGTCCGACTTCAGCTCAGGTCGTGATCTCACGGTTTGTGAGTTTGAGCCCCGCGTCAGGCTCTGTGCTGACAGTCAGAGCCTGGAACCCACTTCCGATTCTGTGTCTCTCTCTCTCTCTCTCTCTGCTCTTCCCCCACTCATGCTCTGTCTCTCTCTCCTTCAAAATAAATAAGCGTTAAAAAAAATAAAAAAAAAATAAAATGGTTAATTTCATGTTATGTGAATTTAATCTTAATTTTTAAAAATGTCCACAGGGTCAAAACACCGTGCATTGAGCCCACCACGACCAGGGTAGGGAACGTACCAGAAGCTGCTGCTCTATCAGTGGGGAAGGACTGGAAGTGGTCTTGCTGTGGGGCCCTGGGCCCTGGTGCACGACAGAGGCAGACGGGACTCTCACCCCCCGGACCCCTCGTAGTGTAGGCACATTCTGTGGAACAGTGCTTGCACTCGAGCTCAGCAGCCCACACTTCCTATTTACTGCATGCCAGTTCCTCCCCCGGGGGCTGGATCCTGCACCTGGGACTCCAGCTGCTGAATAAAACTCTGCTGGCATTGCACTGCTCCCCTGGAACCACGCCACTGCTGGCCTCGCAGGAACTCCTGGCATCTGGATTCTACCAGTCGGATGGTAGGTCTCAGGGCATCTAAATCTTCCTAGGCCAAGCACATGTTGCCCTTTTAGCCATGGCCTTGGTCTTTCCAAGTGCTCTCCCAGAACTAGCCACTTCAACAGGCTCAGGGCTTCCCAGCTCCTTTCTGTCCACTCCTTGCTTCCTCCCCTGGTTGGCATGGCTGAGGTCCTGGCCAGCCTCATGGGAGAGCCACCCTGACTCACAACAAAGGAGCCTGTGGTTCTTCTCAATATCTAATGCCAGAAAAACTGTGGGGGAAGCTGCACCCCAGATCCTCCTAACGCTGCCAGCTTCCTCTAAATCATACACAGTCATCTCATGTGGGTTTCCTCTGTTATTTCCTTCCAAGATAAAAAGGTTTGGTGAGCTCTGTGAAGTTCCAAAGTATTATGAGCATTCGCTAATTCCTCCTTAAGACCCAGCCTCTCTTCCCACGAATAAGCCTTCCTCTTGCCAGATCTCAGGGTTTGTTTCCATTTTCTAAATGGCAATTAGTTTCCTCCCTTGGGAACAACATCTTTCCCCTGCCTCAAACCACCCCTCTCCCCAACAGACGATCCTCTACCCCCTGGTTTACAGGAGGGGCTCTGCACTCACAGACCTCATAGACCAACTGAGGCAAAAGGCGGAGGGGAGATGGAGAGTGATCAAACTCAGTCGGGGTAGTTCAGTGGTGTTTAGTTAACAACAAAGGTTTTGTGTCACACGGAAGTGGGTTTAAGTCCCCCCTTCATCACCCAACTGCTTTATGACTCTGGATGTAAACTCTCTAAACCTTGGCTCTCTCATCAACAAAATGGGAAAGCCCTACAGAGAAAAGAGAGATAGGCTTTTAGGAGAATTAAGTGAGATAAGGCACGCTGCACACCCAGTGCTTGGTGAGGGATATAAGCTACTCACATTGTCAGGCACACTAATCAATGCATCGGGCACCTGTGTATGCCTGCCTCTTCACATCCCTCCTGTCCCAACTCTGATCCCAATGACCATCATGGCGGTGACCAGCTCTGCCCTACTGTAATTGCAGGATGCACACTTCGTCTGCGTGGTACATCTCTTGATTCCTGTCCCAGAGCTTCTCTGGTACTGCAGTATGTGTTCGGAGTCTGATTAATTCTAACATGTGCGCAACCCAGAAGTGCGTGAGGGAGTTAATGCTTGTGGGGCCAACCTTGACCAATGGAAGATGGAAGCCAATGGATAATGGCTTTCCCCACTATCCTTGGGCACACTGTTCTGAGACATGCGTCACAAGGCTTCACAAAGGTCCCAGTGGGATCAAGTACCAGTTGCCTACACTGATGGCCAAGTTAATAACACTTGACTGAATCATGCCTTCCTTACCATCCCTCTCCCCTGCCCCTTGGGATCACTTCCCAAATAAACTACCCGCAAAAAAAGCCTTTGTCTCAGCTGGGCTTTTAGGAGGACCTGGGACAGGAATCAACTGTTACTAAGTTGTTAGCACTGGGGGTATGCATTAGAGCAGGGGTCATTTCACTTCTTCTATAAAGCGCCAGAGAAAAAATATTTGGCTGTCGCACCTTCTCAATTCTGTTGCAGTAGCATGAAAGCAGCCCTCAACAATACGTAAATGGATGAACATGGCTGTGTTCCAATAAATCTTTATTCACAAAAACAGGCAGGGGGCTGGATTTGACCTACGGGCTGTGATTTGCCAACTCCTGCACTAGGGCCACAGAAAGGAGTAAAATAGATCCCTCCATGAGGCTCAGTCTCCTGTGGAGAGGAGAAGCACATAGAAATGAGTCTGTAAAGGTGACTGAAACAAGTCATGAAGAGCCTTGGACACCATGCTAAGGTATTTTGACTTTATTCTCCGGCAATGGGTAACACTGAATAAGTTCTCAGATCCGGAAATAGGTTATTTCACTGGCAAGCAATGTGTTGCTTCTCTTTAACATTTATGTGCAACCCAGTCCTGCCACAGGGCTGCCTCCTCTGTGCACTTGGAGTGACACTTGCGTTACTAAACTTCCCACCGTAGACTGTATTGACAGGGCAAAACTCCCTTATCGACACCCCCAAGGCCAGGTGTATTTCAGAATTCGGAATATTTTTGGATTTCAGAAAGACAATGCAATTCAAATTCCATATATTTTGTAACAGTCCTATCAGGGTCTGGATGTCCAACTCATTGATATTTACACTAAAAGACTATAAACAACTTCAAGTCAGTTCAGGACAGGTTCGGGACCTAAAGGGGGTTAAAAAAAACTCTTTGGGAGTTTAGAGATTTTTGGCTTTCAAAACTGCAGATTAAAGATTGTGAATCTGATTTGTTTTGTGTTTCACTCCTAGGACTGCGACCTGCTCAAAGACGGCCTCTGAGTCCTTCGAGCCTACACACAGGAGGTGCTCAATAAATGTTACCAAGAGAATGGGCAGACAGGAATGGCTGGAGCACGGGGTTCATGGAAGTGCAGGAAGAGGCTGGTCAGGGACTCTGGTAAAGGACATGGGGAGACTTAAACACTCTGATTAAAATTCTGGACTTTATCTTGCAGGTGATAGAGAGCCCCGTTCAGCTTTGGTAGGTACGTGATATGACTCAGCTGTATACGAGGACAGCAAGACTTATCCCAGAGGAAGGAGCGGAGGGCAAGGAACCATAGTGAGCAATTAGGTGGTTCCTGTAATACTGTGGTGAGAAGAGTCTGTGGATAAGGCAATGAATATGAAGCACACGGTAGGCAGAAGAGGCAGATTTGGCAACTAATGGTTTTGGAGATGAGCTTGATCCAGTAGCACCAATCTTAGAGGGTAGAGTTCCGATCACAGACTCTGGAGCCCAGATCTTCTGTTTAAATCCCAGCTCTGTCACGTACCCTGTGACGGTGGGCAAGTTATTTACTCTCTCCTGTGCGTCGGCTTCCTCTGGTAGTATCTGGTCCATAGGGTGGCTGTGAGGACTACATACGTATTTGTAACGCACCTAGAACAGGGCTTGGCTCTTGCCTATTGAATACTAACTACCTGCATTGTTTCAAAAGGCTGAATTCCCCAAATGGTTCATCAAGTAACTATCTCCCCAGGAGCAAGAGGACCCACATCTCGGACCCTCCCCAAAAGTTATGAATGGGTGTCAGAAATCCAATTATAAGTGCATGTAATAAAGGTTACAAACATACGAAAAGAGAGGATCACTTCAGGGGACAAAATTTTCGTCAGATTTAAGGGGACAAGATTTCCCTCTGGTGGGGTCTGCACACATCTGTTCTGTTCACAGGGGGCCTTTTCTTTCAATCAGTTGCTCCTTCGCTATAATGTTTACAGCATTCCGGCAGCATGATGGCCTGCCAGGGCAACTTTAAGTGCTGGGTCATTCGTTTGTAGGGAGAAGGCTATAAGGAGGTCTGCCTGGAAAGCCTGTAATTTAGAAATGCTCAAATCTTTGCATCCAAATGGAAAATGGAAATGGTGTCAGGTTTGTGCCAAAAGGAAAGTCATAATTGCTGTGTGCTTCCCTTCCTGCCCTCCTGGGCAAAGGAACACTAGTAACCAAGCAGGCTTCCGAGCTGTCATCTACAGACATTTAGCAAACTCTGCAGCTTATTCTACCAGGAATATTAACCAAACACTGCAACACAAATGTTCCTTTTGCAAGCAAGCGTTCTGCAACCAAGTCAGAATCTCCCCTTTCATCTGCCCTGAGCTTTACTGCCAGGCTTAAATGTCCTTACTAACTCTTTAATGAACTTTCCCCCCAGCCTGTCAGTCCACCATTTAATACCCACTAATGGCTCCCTTGTTCCTCTTGAATCAAATTCAATCTCTTTATCTTGACACTGGAAGACTTCCGTGATTCAGCAATGGATATTGGCCCCCGAAGACCTTCTAATCTCACTGGGTCTGTCTCTCGGGCTGCCGTGTTTATGCTCACCTCCAGATTCTCACCTCAATTTCACCAGGGCCACCCCTTGGGCCGGAATAGCCTTGTGCATTTATCCAAAGCCTACTCTAGCCTTTAAGATAGAAACTAACCCTTCCTGGAAACTCTGGTGCTCCCCTTATTCCATTCCTCACTCATCTTCTTTCTAACCACATTTTACTGTCCCCAGTTCATGTTTGTCTGGGGCTTGCTAACCTTTGCATATGTATTTTTTTTATACTACAACTAGAGTGAAAATATCTTGGAAGTCAGGATCATTGTTGATAACCTGAGCCCTTCTCAATCCTAGTATACTCTAGTTGGCCAGTTTCCCAAATGCTGCCTCCTACATGAAAGAGGAGGAAACTTCCTCAGCGAGATAGAGTCCTTCTCAACTTGATTAAAGCATCAATTTGGAGCCCGTACTTCATGTCATACTTAAAAGTAACATATAATAGTATCCCCATTAACGGCAGGAATAAGCATGAACAGCACTATTCAGTAGTCTAATAGAGGTGAAAAATAATAAACTAAAACATGAAAAGGAAATACAAAGTATACTCATTCATTATTTCCCAAAAGAATGAAAGAACAAGCCATAAGAACTATCAAGAGAGTTCAACAGTGTCCAAATCCAAACTCGGGGTACAAGAATGAATGGCTCTCCTAAACACAGGCAATTAATGATTAGGAAGTGTCACAGGAAAAAAAAGCCCACTCACAAAAGCAACAAGACTACCTATGAGGAGAAAGCCACACAAAAAAGTGGAATCTCAATGAAGAAAAATCAGTGTACTTTACTGAAGGATATAAAAGATCTGAATAAATAGGGGATATTCCATACTTCTGACTGGGAAAACATATTGTAGGGATGCTGACATTTCCCACACTAAACTATTAATACAATGCAACACCATTCAAAATCCCAATATAAGTTTTATTGAACTAAAACAAACTTATTCTACGATTCGTCTGGAATTATGAATCTGCTTGAATGGCCATGAACGTTTTGAACTAGAAGATTAATGAGCAATGACTTGCTATCAAAACATAAAATAAAATTATGCTATAAAATGGTGTGGGTTTTGCGCAGAAATAGATAAGATCAGCAGAACAGAACGGACCTGTGTAAAGATTTATATTTGATGAAGCAGTATTTCACACAATTAGGGGAAAGGACAAACTATTCAATAAACGGAGGTGGGACAACTAATTAGTCATTTTGGGAAACATAGGTAAATTTTGATTTCCCATCTGTGCGGGATATCTTTGATTTGCTGCTCCAGATACCCTCTCAAACAAACAAACAAACATACAAAAACAAACAAACAAACAAAAACCAAGAGAAAGGAAGAACATGGGGCTTTGGAATGCAACGGACATGTGACTCAAGAAACTTCCCTCATTTCCTGGGACTTCCTCTGTCAAATGAGGGTAGTTTGTTCTGAAGATTATATCTGATAAAACGTGCTAGCTGTGCCGCCGAGTTACTGGTACCTAGAAAGGACTCGCTGACCTTTTCTCTCTCTTCCATTTGGCCCATGAGAACTTCAAGGGCCAAGAGTATACCTCAGTTGTCTATCTATCATGGACGCGTGGGCGAATAGAAGCTCAGTTACATTTGCTGAAAGAACGAGCGACTGAACAAGCCACACTTGTTCACTGTTAATGGATAAACATATGTTCACATATGTTCATTGTTAACGGGTAAACAAGAGATGCCTTTCTGGCTTCTGCCAGGAAGATGAAACACTTCTGGTTTGTGAGAACAAGAAGTCAAAGAAAACCAGAGATCGGAGCCAGGAGGACAAGAAGGATAAGGATTTTCAGAGCAGGAAGACTCATCACATAAATCTCATGTTTTCCAATGTTCTTCAGAGCCCCAGGCTCTGCGGAGTAACCGGGCAGCCATGGGCCAGAGTGTGGGAACCAAAAAGCCACGCTGGGAACCGAGTCTCCAGAGTGAGACACTGAAAGTGCTCATGGACAAAAGTCAGGTCACATGTGACCACACAATAGAACTCTAACCCCAACCTCTGTAGCAACCGGCCTGGGAAGCCAAACCACAACCCCTGTCGTGACATTTGGTACTTGTCAATGACCACCAGCTCCTCTAAATTTTGCCCCTACTGCCTCCTCTATTTCCAACTCAGGACCAACCAGAGAAAGCCAAACATGCTTTCCAAACCAATCACATAAGATGTTCTGCTTTTAGTTAGCCTGCTTCCAACTTCCCCATGTTAATACCCTACCCTCCATTCAGAACACACCAGCAATCTGCCCTTTTTTCCCCCTATAAAGCTTTCCTCTGCCAGTCTCTGAATCCCTGCCAAAGGCTAGTGATGGCGGCTGACTCCCTTGCTATATAGAGAGTACTGGATAAGTAGCCCCGATTTGTTCTCATTTCAGTGGCCTTTATTTCCACAGGCCTTCTCCCATATTCCAACTAGATATTAGATACATGTTCTATACTGGGGTTTGTATATAAGGTTTTATTTTGAAAAGTTCTACTGCTCATTGTGTTTTTTTAAAAATTCACTGATATAGATTAATGCCAAGAGACAAACGTCTCAAGGAATATGAGTAAGAATGTTCAGCTTGCATTAAAGTAAGACACAACTGATATATAGACAGATGGCAGCAAAGGGAAGCCAGACAAAGACAGGGTAGGGCCTGGGCAATGGACAGAGGCTTCCAGAGACCTCTGTAGGCTTTTTTCCGTAAACCAGGCACAGCTGAGTCCAGGAGATATAGGGGCTGGACTGTCTAGTTGGAACACCTCCTTACCAGCCACTCCTCAGAGGTGGGCTGGAATTAACCACAGTTGTAAGACTGTAGAAATGTCCACCTGCCAAAAGTGTAGACAAATGAACCAAATACCTAAATAAGGCCCTAGGAGGACTCAAATAAGAGGAAGACGATTGGGGAGCTCCTAGCCCCTTACCTCCATGGGAAAATGGCTTCTTAGATGCTGGGATTGGAGCCCTGTCTACCTATGACAATTTGCCTGCCTGAAATCCTAAAATTCTCAGGATCACTCTATAAAGTTTTAAAATCTATTTAAAATAGGTTACGGCTGCATTTGCCCAACTCGTGAATGTTAATATATGTCTCAGAAAAAAAGGAGTCAAATAAGTTTGGGAAACGCTGGTGAAACCAAGTAAAACAGATATCGTTTTAGTAGGACTTTGCAAAACCTTAAATATGCTAATATATGTAGTGAATCTATATAAAGCATTTTCCAAACTTATTTAACTGTAGAAATTGGTTTCCTGCCCACTTATTTACATCTCCCTGAACATCATTCTATGGCATACCATTTTGGAGACACAGGTTTGAGATAATGCTACCTTTCAAAGGAAAACCACCAGCTGGTTAAGTTAATATCTCTTAAAATGCATTGTAACTCACCAAAGGGAGCATCAGGAGACCAGAGAGGAAGTGGCCCAAGAGGACAATTTTGAGGGAAGGAGGAAGAAGACAAAATTATAAAGCAGGGCCAGAGGCCAAGGAGGTTACAGTTGGGTCTCAGGTCAGCCTACCACAATTTAAGGACAGTAGGTGTTAAATTCCAGATGGAGGAAGTCAAAGATTATGCTCATCTGGTTTGTAATTTTCCTTAACCAACCCTAGTATCGATATCTCGAGAAGATGGAGAGCGGCCATGAGAATCATTGAACTAGATAAAAATGGAGATTCAGGTGAATGGTTGTGTTTATAGCATTTCATCAGTGATGGCCCTTCGCTCCATTTCAGAGTTCAGATAACTAAGGGCAGAGAGATGATGCAACTCATCTGATGCCCCAGCAAAGCCACTGTTCTTTCTGCAGTCACACCTTGAAGTCTTCGATAGACCACAGGGAAGGAGAGTGAAGTGTGACAAGCATCCCTCGTTTACTTACTTTAGAATCACGCAGCCTGTTCCTGCTGGTGGCGCAATCCAGAACACCTGGATCCTTGTCCTCCTCCGTGGGGTGCTTTCGGTGACCGCGACGGGGCAATTACTCATAAACTGTGTTTCTTCTTCATCTATGATCTGTGGAACACCAGTGGAAAATAAACACATTAAAATGCAATGTCACTTCGGGAAGGCTCTTAAGTTTTGGAGTTGACACTTCCTTAATTTTATTTTTAAACCTGTCATTTTGTGTTAGCAGCTCTATATCCCCAGACACCAGAATAGTGCCTGGCATAGAGTCCCAGTCAATGCTTGTTGAATTAACATGAGGGCAGGGATTTGGCACATGTTCCCTGCTCTCTGGGACCAGGATCTTGTGTCAGCACTTTGAGAAACAGACCACTAGGTGATGATCTTGCTTAGTTCGCTAAAATAAGCTGGGTCCCACTTCAAGGAAGCAGGAGGAAGAGGGGGAGGGGGGGTGGTGGGGAGGAGGAAGAAGAGGAAGGAATAATCCAAAGCCAACACCCTCTGAATAGCTAACATTTGCAATTCAGCTACAGTTTTCTAAGGTGAAATCAAAATGCTAGAAGAAAACACCCCTTTGGAGGAAGTACACAGAAGTACTTAAACTCTCTCTAAGCTTCATGGCACTATTTACTTTGCGGTCTCTACTTTCCTAGTTTGTGCATTGTATCGGTGTTCTCCCAAGTTAACCATCAAGGTTTCCTTGGACACTGCAAAAAAACCTGGTAGCCACTTCCATTCCCCAAGACTCAGCATATCTCCTGCTTGCTTCTGGGTCTGCTGCGGAGACTTGCCTATCCCTCTAGTACTGTTATAGCCTGTTAGACCTGGAGGGATCTCTTGAGGGAAATCATCTAAATTCAGTTGGTCTTTCGTGCCAACTCCAATCGATTGGCAGGAGCTATGTCATGAGTAGTGCTAATAACAATAATCGATAATATTTATGGAGTGTTTAGTATGTGCTAGATACTCAGCTAAGTGCTTTATCTGAATTACTCATTTAATCTTCAAATACAATTTAATAAGATAATATCCGTATTGTACTTATTTCACTTTTAAAAATTCATATTCCTTTTAGGACACCAGGCAAAAAAGAAAAAAAAAATGAAGTCACTCAAGCTCCTTAGTTCATCATATATTTTTATCACTGGACAAAGCAAAGGCAATCTCCTATTTTATTCATCTTTACATTCTTTTTTTTAAAAAATTTTTTTTTAACGTTTATTTATTTTTGAGACAGAGAGAGACAGAGCATGAACGGGGGAGGGTCAGAGAGAGGGAGACACAGAATCTGAAACAGGCTCCAGGCTCTGAGTTGTCAGCACAGAGCCCGACACGGGGCTCGAACTCACAGACCGCGAGATCGTGACCTGAGCCGAAGTCGGAGGCTTAACCGACTGAGCCACCCAGGTGCCCCTCATCTTTACATTCTTTATCCTACCTCTATTTGTATATATCTGTTTGTGTGTATCTTTATAAGTGTATATAAAATATATGTATAAATAAAATATACAATATATAAATATAAAAAATATACTATATGTATTATTTGTGTTTATACATACGTGACTTACTTGAAGTTACATACAATTGTTTTGTATTTGAATGTTTCTTCTACTTAATCTTAACACTTTTAAGATACCGGTGTCCCCCACTATCTGAAAGCACAGCATACCTATGAAACCGTTTGTAAGCTGACATGGCATAAACTAAAGAAGCAGTTACCATTAATTTATGTGGAAAATTTGTTGAGCGTTCCCAGACCCCAAAAATAACCTCTCTAAGGCTCTTCTGACACCTTAAGACACATCTTGCTAACAGATGCACACAACAAATCAAGAGGAAACACAGATGCTCACAGATACAGTTCAAAGCCGTGGGGCTTGATGCGGGGATGCTGAGCACCGTTCCGGGGGAAGGAGGTTGGCCAGGCCACTCTCGCTGCTCAGGGGTGCACTGCCTCCGAACAGCTCACTGCCCAACAAATGCTGCATGCTATTTTCACTTCTTGCCTTTTTTCACGAAAGTGAAAACTGTCTGTGGACCTCCCTCAGTTGGTGAAAACACACACTAGAGTAGGTCTTGTGTAAAAGCGGGGTGGTAGAAAGCGAACTTTCAAAAAGTGGGAATGCCCGTATGCCACTGTTACCGTATGTGAACGTAATTCGTTGCTTCTGACTGCTGCCTAGTATTCCACTGCATGCACAGACCACATTTTACTTATCCATTTCCCCAGTGAGGCGCAGTCAGCTGACTTCCACATCTTTACCTCCACAAACATGCTGTAATGAAGACCTTCACGCTGCTCTGCTTGGGAACCCACATGAGAGTTTCTTAGCAATATAAACCATGGAGTGGGATTGCAAAGCTATTGGGTTGTGGATATAAACATATTAATTTCACTAAGTACTGCAAGACCGTTGTACAGAATGTCTACACCATTCATTCTATTAGCTAGTCACAAGTGTTCCCGTTTTCCCATATCCTTACCAGTATTTAGGATTATTGGGCTTTCTAATTGTTTCTCATCTGACGGATGTAAAGCGGTATCTTGTTTTCATTTAACGCTAGCAACTTTGAGCAGCTCTTCACAAATTTATCAGGTTTCTCCTTCTGTGAATTGCCTCATCAGAATTTTTGCTGGTGGATTTTCCGGTCTTTTTCTTGCTGATTTGTAGTACTTTCTAGATATGAATCCCCAATCATTTACAAATATCTTTCTGTCACCCAGCTGTTAATCTTACTTTTGGAATTTTTCATTTAATAGATATAACTCGCATCTAGTCAAATTTACCAATTTCTCTTCTATGGCTTGCACTTTTGCGGTCTTGCCTAACTGAGACCACAGAGATATTTTCCAATATTTTTTTCCGTTGGCTTTATACCTTTACCTTCCGTGTTTCGGTTTTCAATGCATTTAGATTTTATTTTTTAATATAATGGAATAGGGCTCCAACTCCACTTTTTCCACACTATTAACTAATTTAAAAAATTAGCTTATTTATTTATTTATTTATTTATTTATTTATTTATTTATTTATTTTAGAAAGAGTAAGAGAGCGAACAGGGGAGAGGGGCAGAGGGTAGAAAGAGAGAATCTCAAGCAGGCTCCATGCTTAGCGTAGACCCGAGGCGGGGCTCTATCCCAAGACTCTGGGATCATGACCCTAGCCAAAATTAAGAGTCGGATGCTTAACCAAGTCTCCCAGGCGTCCCTAAACTTAATTTAAAAAAAATTTAAAATTTTTTAACATTTATTCATTTTTTTTTTTCAACGTTTATTTATTTTTGGGACAGAGAGAGACAGAGCATGAACGGGGGAGGGGCAGAGAGAGAGGGAGGCACAGAATCAGAAACAGGCTCCAGGCTCTGAGCCATCAGCCCAGAGCCTGACGCGGGGCTCGAACTCACGGACCGCGAGATCGTGACCTGGCTGAAGTCGGACGCTTAACCGACTGCGCCACCCAGGCGCCCCAACATTTATTCATTTTTTGAGAGATAGAGACAGAGCGTGAGCAGGGGAGGGGGAGGGGCAGAGAGAGAAGGAGACACAGAATCCCAAGCAGGCTCCAGGCTCTGAACGGAGAGCACAGAGCCTGATGCAGGGCTCGAACTCACAAACTGTGAGATCATGACCTGAGCCGAAGTCAGACGTTTAACTGACTGAGCCACCCAGGCGCCCTTAACCTTAATTTTTGAAGAGCAGTTTTAGGTTTCCAACAAAATTGAGCAGGAAGTCCAGAGTTCCTATAGACTCCCTGTCCTCACACATGAACAACTTTCTGTATTACCAATATCTGACACCAGAGTGGTACATTTGTCATAACTGATGAACCTACACTGACACATCATCAGCACTCAAAGTCCAGAGTTTACATGAGGGTTCACTCTTGGTGCTGTATATTCTATGGGTTTTGAAAAATGTATAATGACATGTATTTACCATTGAAGTAAGTATTACAGTATTATACTGAATAGTTTCACTGCCTTAAAAATCCTCTGTATTCTGCCTATTCATGCTCCCCTCCCTCCAACCCCTGGCAACCATTAATCTTTTGTTATAATTGCTTATTAGTTCCACGAGGTTTTTTGTTGATTCTTTCAGATTTTCCTACATAGACTATCAGGTCATCAGAGAAAAAAAAAAGAGTTTTATTTCTTCTTTCCCATTCTGTATAACTTTTTATTTCCTTTTCTTCTCTTTTGCATTATCTAGAATTTCCAGTATGATGTTGAAAAGTAGTGGTGAGAGGGGACATACTTGCCTTGTTCTTGATCTTACTGAGAAAGCTTCAAGTTTCTTACCAGTAAGTATGATATTAGGTATAGGTTTTGTTTGTAGATGCTTTTTATCAAGTTCAGGACATTCCTCTCTATTCCTAGTTTGCTGAGGGTTTTTATTATGAGTGGGTATTGGGTTTTGTCAAATGCTTTTTCCACATCTATTGAAATAGTCACATGATTTTTCTTCTTCAGTCTGTTGAAAGTGACAGATTACATTAACTGATTGTCAAATGTTGAACCAGCCTTGCATTACCTGGGATAAATTCCACTTGATTATGGCATATGTAATTTTTATACATTGCTGAATTTGATTTGTTAACATTTTTGTTAAGGAATTTTGCATCTACCTTCATGAAAAATATGAGTCTGCAGGGTTTTTTTTTCTTTTTTTGCAAATTTTTGTCTGGTTTTGGTGTTAGGGTAACACAGGCATCATAGAATGAGTTAGAAAGTAGAATGTTGGTATAATTTCATCATTCAGTGTTTGTAGAATTCACCAGTGAGCCCATCTGGGTCTGGTGCTTTCTGTTTTGGAAGGTTATTAATTAGTAATTCAGTTCTTTAATAGATACAATAGATACAGGTCTATTCAGATTGCCTATTTCTTCTTGTGTAAGTTTTGACAGATTGTGTCTGTTAAGGAATTGGTCCATTTCATGTAGGTTACACACTTATGGGCATAGAGTTGTTCATAATAGCCCTTTATTATTCCTTTAGTGTCCATTGGATCTATAGTAATGTTATGTCTTTCATTTCTGATATTAGTGATTTTTGTTTTCTCTCTCTCTCTCTCTTCCTTTTTTTTTTATTTTGGCTAGGGGTTCATCTTTTTTTTTTTTTTTTATCTTTTCAAAGAGCCAATCTTTTGATTTTGTTAGTTTTCTCTATTGATTTCTTGTTTTCAATTTCATTGATTTCCGCTCTCATTTGTATTACTTCTCTTCTGCTTACTTTGGATGCAATTTTCTTTCTTTTTCTAGTTTCCTAAGGTGGAAGCTGAGATTATTGCTTAGACCTTTTTCTTTTCTTTATTTTTTTCATCAATTTTTTTTTTAACATCTATTCATTTTTGAGAGTGAGAGAGACAGAGCATGAGCAGAGAGGGGGCAAAAAGAGAGGGAGACACAGAATCCGACGCAGGCTCCAGGCTCTGAGCTGTCAGCACAGGGCCCTACGTGGGGCTCGAACTCACAGACTGTGAGATCATGACCTGAGCTGAAGTTGGAAGCCTAACTGACTGAGCCACCCAGGCACCCCTTTCTTTTCTAATATATACATTCAATGCTATAAATTTTCCTTAAGCATTGCTTTCGCTATGTTCTACACATTTTGATAAATTGTATTTTCATTTTCACTTAGTTTAAATATTTTTAAAATTCTTTTGAAATTTCTTCCTTGACTCATGTGTTGGTTAGAAATGTCCTATTTATAAAATAAAAAGAAAAGAAATGTGCTGTTTATGGGGATTTTTCAGCTATCTTTCTGTTATTGATTTCTAACTTAATTTCATTGTAGTCTGGGAGCAGACATTGTATGATTTCTTTGTATTTGTTAAAGTGTGTTTTATGGCCCAGAATGTGGTATATCTTGGTGAATATTTCATGTGAGCTTGAGAAGAATGTGTAATCTGCTATTGTTAGATGAAGTAGTCTATAGATGTCAATTATATCCACTTTATTGATAGTACTGTTGAGTTTGACTATGTCAGATTTTCTGACTGGTAGATCTGTCCATTTCTAATAGAGGGGTGTTGAAGTCTCCAACTATGATAGTGGATTCATCTATTTCTCCTTGTAGCTCTACCAGTTTTCACATCACATATTTTGATGCTCTGTTGTTAGGTGCATACATATTAAGGATTATTATGTCATCTTGGAGTACTTAACCCTTTATCATTATGTAATGTTCCTCTTATTCCTGATAACATTCCTTGCTCTGAAGTCTGCTCTGTCTGATATCAATACAGCTACTCTTTCTTTCTTATGATTAGTGTTAGCACTGTGTATCTTTCTCTATCATTCTGCTTTTAATTTATATGTGTCTTTATTTTTAAAGTGAATTTCTTATAGACAACACATCAGGGTCTTGTTTTTGATTCACTCTGTCAATCTGTCTTTTAGTTGGTATATTTAGACTATTCATGTTTAAGGTGATTATTAATATAGTTGGATTAATATTTGCCACATTTATTTTCTATTGGTTGCCCTTTTTTGTTTTTATTTTTGCCTTTCACACTTCTGTCATTTTTGGCTTTGATTGAACATTTTATATGATTCTATTTTCTCTCCTTTCTTAGCAAATCAATTATACTTCATTTTTTTTTTTTTTTGGCTTTTATAGTGGTTGTCCTAGAATTCATAGTATACATTTATAACTAGTTCAAGCCTACTTTTAAATAACACTATACTGTTTTACAGATAGTGCAGTCACTTTATTTTTTAAATTTTTTTTTTCAACGTTTATTTATTTTTGGGACAGAGAGAGACAGAGCATGAACGGGGGAGGGGCAGAGAGAGAGAGAGAGAGACACAGAATCGGAAACAGGCTCCAGGCTCTGAGCCATCAGCCCAGAGCCCGACGCAGGGCTCGAACTCACGGACCGCGAGATCGTGACCTGGCTGAAGTCGGACGCCCAACCGACTGAGCCACCCAGGCACCCCTAGTGCAGTCACTTTATAATGACCAAAGATTCCCAGTTCCTTCCTCTGGTCCCTTACACTGTTGTTGTCATTCATTTCACTTACACGTGGCATGTATATAGATGTAACCATACATAATTGAATGTATTATTGCTATTATTATTTTGAACAAACTGTTATCTGTTAGTTCAGTTAAGAATAACAAAAAATAAAAACTATTTTATTCCTTCACTTATTCCTTCTTTGATGCTCTTCTTTATGAAGATCCAAGTTTCTGAATTATATTATTTTTCTTCTCTATAAATAACTTATAAAGCATTTCTTGCAAGACAGGTCTACTGACAACAAATTCCTTCAATTTTGATTTGCCTGACAGTCTTTATTTCCTCTTCACATTTGAAGAATAACTTCAGAGAGCACAGAATTCTCAGTTGGTATTTTGTTTCAACACATTAAGTATTTCACTCCACTCTCCTCATATTTGCATGGTTTCTGAGGAGAAATTGGATATAATTTTTATCTTTATTCCTATATAGGTAAGTGTTCCCCCCCCACCCACCCACACACACACACACTCTGGTTTCTTTCAGGATTTTTCTTTACCTTTGACTTTCTTTAGCTTACAGATGACTTTACTTGCTGTTAGAATGGAGTGGTGACTTCCAAGCTTCTTACATGTGGGATGGGACACCAGAAGTCCACACCGTGAATTACTTTCACACTACTTAATCCATCTTTCCCCCATTTTGTGGGGGATTTTAGGATGCCACCTCTGTCATCTATAGGATGACAATGTAGTTTATTGTCCAAACAAGGATGAAGGGGGTGTTACTAACCATTGTTCTGGAATAACAGGCAAAACTGAGACTTTCCCAGGCAAATGGAGCATATATTCAACCGAATCCTATACTGTTCCCAAACACGTTTCTGGGCTTTCCATTTTGGTCTCCTGCCCACCCCCTGCCCACAGCACTGTAATATATTTTAAAATCTAGAAGGGCAAGTCCCCTTTCCTAGCTCGTCTTTGTCAACAGTGTGTTATCTTTTTTGTTTTAAGTTTATTCATTTATTTTTGGAGAGACAGAGAGAGTGCAAGTGGGGAAGGGGCAGAGAGACAGAGGGACAGTCCGGAGCAGGCTCTGTGTTGTCCTGGGGGGCTTGAACCCATGAAACCGTGCGATCACTACCTGAGCTGGAACCAAGAGTCAGATGCTCAACCAACGGAGCCACCCAGGCGCCCCGGTGTTATTTTCTTGTAAGTCTTTATTTTTACATATATAATATACAAACTCTAAAAACTTCCTTACCTCTCTGTCATTGTATCTTCCTGATGTGACGAAATCCTAACCTAAGATAAACTGCTCACCCTGTGATAAGACTGATTGTCTCCTATATGAATTGACTCCTAGCCTTGAGTCTGTCCTGCTATACTGCTCTGTGTATCTGATAAAACCTCAGCAGATTAGACTCTGGTAAAATACTTTCTATTTATCATTTTACTTTCCCATTCTTGACAACGATGATCTCAAATCTCCTCCACTCTCCCCAAACCTCCGATCTTCATCTCTCCTCTTTACTCTTATTGTTTTACCTTGCTTCTTACTTTACAGGAAAAAACAGAAGTCATCAGATGTAAAGTCCTTCATTTTCTCGGCTGCATCTACCCTGTCCTCCTTCTTGCTGTTTATAATAGAGGAGTCTTACTTTGCCTACATCTCTGCTTTGCTCCCATCACTTCTACCTGACTCTAACAATTACATCTTGCCCCTCCAGATTCAACTTTTTCCCCCACGAAATCATTCCCTTTAGCCTATTAAGCACATTTGAGTCTTTCCCATTGAAAAATTAAGCAATCCTCAGTTACTCCTCCATTTCTCCCCAGTTACAGTGTTTTCTCTCTCTGTCACGAAATGCTTGAAGGCATTGGCTTGGCTTTCTGCCTTCACTTCACCTCCCACTTATTCTCAGCCCAATCCCAGGAGTTTGGGGAACATCACGGTACCCAGACAGCTCTAGCTAAGACCATCAGTGCCTTCTGCAGTGCTTAATCCAGTAAATACTATGTAGTCTTTCTTCTTGAAGCACTCTCTCTCTGCTTGGCTTTAGTGTCATAGCTCCTTCCTGTCCTACCAACCCCTCCACTTTCCTGTCTCCTCCACTTTCTTTGGCTGCTCATCCTCCTCTACCGGTCTTTGAATCTGAAATGGCTCAAGGCTAGTCCTAAGCCCTCTCCAGTTCTGACACTATTCTGTCTCTGCAGGTGATCTCATCCAACTCATGGCTTTAATTACTACCTATGTGTGGATGAGTCACAAGTTTATCTTTCCAGCCTTGGTCATTCCTCTGGTCTCCAGACATGTATCTCTGACCTCCTATCTTCTATTTGCATTTCCTGTTGGATTAAAACCACCTCGGGGCGCCTGGGTGGCTCAGTCGGTTAAGCGGCCGACTTCAGCTCAGGTCACGATCTCGCGGTCCATGAGTTCGAGCCCCACGTCGGGCTCTGGGCTGATGGCTCAGAGCCTGGAGCCTGCTTCTGATTCTGTGTCTCCCTCTCTCTCTGACCCTCCCCCATTCATGCTCTGTCTCTCTCTGTCTCAAAAATAAATAAAAAATGTTAAAAAAAAAAATTAAAAAAAAAAAAAAAACCACCTCAAATCCACCTGGTCAGCAACTAACTTAACTATCCTCTGTCTAGCCTGGCCCTAATTCAGTTGTGCGAGTCAGAAACACTGGATGTCCACCTGGGTTCTTTCCTCCCTCCCCCCCTTCACCTCCAGCAGCTGTCCATTTTACCTTCCAAATATCTCCTGAATTCCTACAACCATCATTACTACTACCCCAGACTAAGCTATGTCATTTTTAATCTGAACTAATATAAAGTTATTCTAAGTAGCCTTTGTACCTTGTCTCTTGCCTTTCTCCAATTTGTTCTCTATATGGCAAGCCAAAGTGATCTTTCAAAAACACAAATATAATTACAATATCCCCCTCCTTAGGACAATTTCATTGCTTCTAGAATCAAGCTTTTCATTGCTTCTAGAACCAAGACGGAAATCCTTAACAAACTTGAATCTCTGCCTTCCTACCTCTCTAGCCTCATACCGTGCTATCTCCCTCCTTGTTTTATGCACTTGGCTACACTGGACTTGTGTCTTCTCCTGCCAAAGCCCGACAAATTCGTATTTCCTTTTCCCTCCTGTCCTTTCCCTCTCTCCATCTCCCCCTCTTCTTCCTTCTTTCCCTCTCTCGTCTCTTCCTTCCCCTCCGTCCTTTACTTAATCTCAGCTCACTTATTTTTTCATTGAAAAGACTTCCCTGCCTTCTTCCATGTGGCAATCCCTCCCTTATATGTTCTCACAGGACACATCTCTTTCCTTTTAGACACTTTAGTTTTTAATTTTACATGCATTTGTTTGCTTGATTAATGGCTACTTCTCTAATAACCTGTAAGCTACACGAGGGCAGGCATGATGTCTTTTGGTATTCTTTCTCCTTGCTTTCCCACTACATAGCACAGAGCCTGATACGTAACTAGGTATACCTGCCTCCTCCCTTTGGTTGTGAGATTCCCAGCTCTATGTTTGGGCTATAATATCTGCCTTAGCTCTCTTAGACAACTCCTTGGACTTCCTTCTGACTTGGGACTGTTTTTCTAGATGGTTATTAATAGCCTTAACTATAATAATAATAATAATAATAATAATAATAATAATAGCTACCATATTTGAGTACTATATTGGCCAAGGCCTTTACATCTATGGTTTCCATTCCCACCCCACTCCCCCCCCCCCATCAAAACTGGTATGCATTATTAAGCCTATCCTTGAAGAAACAACTGTGACGTGATGGGTTAACTAACCTGTCCAAGTCCAACAGTGGTAGAGCCAGGGTTTGAGCCCTACCTGGCTCTAATGTTTATGCTGTTTCCCTGTGCCACAGTCCCTCCTAATAGTGCCATCCCCTTATGTTAGGTAAGAAGTTTCTCTCTAGTCAAGCTTAGTCCCACGGAACCACATATACTGCCTATATGGCCTATAACAACTAAATACCCCACTCCACACATAAGTACTTGGTAAATGTAAATAGTACTTTGCTTCATATTTTCTCAGAGGGTGCTTAGTTTCCCTTTTGCAGCTTTGTTGATGTGAGGGTGGATTTCTTTTTTTTTTTTTTTTTTTTTAATTTTTTTTTTCAACGTTTATTTATTTTTGGGACAGAGAGAGACAGAGCATGAACGGGGGAGGGGCAGAGAGAGAGGGAGACACAGAATCAGAAACAGGCTCCAGGCTCTGAGCCATCAGCCCAGAGCCTGACGCGGGGCTCGAACTCACGGACCGCGAGATCGTGACCTGGCTGAAGTCGGACGCTCAACCGACTGCGCCACCCAGGCGCCCCTGTGAGGGTGGATTTCTAAACAATGTGACTTTCTTGGTCTTGTGCACCTGGATTCCGGTTAGAACCCCCTTTACTGGCAGTCACAGAGAACTTTCGTAACTTTTAAACATTTAAAAACTTTGGGATGACTTTAGGTGACTATATCAGAAAAGCCAAAAGCAATTAATATTTAATTAACATTTTCTATGTGCCAAATACTTAGTATGGTCACATAATTGAATCCTTGATGGTAATAATTATTTCCATTTTACAGATGAGGAAATGAAGCTCAGAATGATCCATTCTGACCTAGCGCTGTCTGAAGCCAAAGCCTGTGCTCTTTCCAGTTGCCTCTGGCAAAGATTCCAGTGGGGGATAAGACTAAGACCCTTGGCCCAGTACTGAAACAAAGAATGTTTTCCAAGACATCGAAGCCACCTCAGGTAAATACGGTTGTTTATCCACAACCTCAGTTACCAGATGGTAATTAGGCATTGAACAGAAGGTTGTTTCTTCCGATTCAGAGAATGCTCCCAAAGTTGTTGGCTTTTCAGAAAATATCAGCTTCTTCCAATAAGCCTTGGGTCTATGAAAACCTGCTCTTTGTTTTTTCTAGATGGTTATTAATAGCCTTAACTGTAATAATAATAATAGCTACCATTTTTGAGTACTATATTGGCCAAGGCCTTTACATATATGGTTTCCAATCCCTCTCCCCTCCACTAAAAATAACTGATAAGCATCATTAAGCTACCCTTGAAGAAACAACTGTGATGTAGATGGGTTAACTAATCTGTCCAAGTCCAGGTTAGTCTCCCCTTGTCTCCCAGAATCTCCACACTCCATGTGGTCTGAGTAAAGCCACCATGTTAGCCATCCTCCAAATGACTAAATAAAGCCTTCACCACTCATTTCAATCTCTGATTTTTTTTCCTGACTACCTAAGACCAAAAAATTAAGACATATTACAATGGGCGGTTGTGTCTGGTAGTAGTATTATGGGTGATTTTTCTTTCCTTTCTGTGCCTTTTGTATTTCTAAATTTTCTAAAATAAGGATGTTTTATTTAAAAAAATTTAAAAAAATATTTATTTATTTTTGAGACAGAGAGACAGAGCATGAGTGGGGGAGGGGTAGAGAGAGAGGGAGACACAGAATCCGAAGCAGGCTCCAGGCTCTGAGCTGTCAGCACAGAGCCCGATGCGGGGACGCTTAACTGACTGAGCCACCCAGGCACCCCGCTAAGTTTAAGTTTAAAGTCACTTGGGAGAGATTTGATGGTAAAGAAGGCTGCTTGGCTCCCTTCAAGAGAGAGCTTAAGAGACCTGTGACTGGTCTTCATCTAGCCAAGTGAGCCAGGTACAGCAATCCAGGTTCAAACAGGGAGACAAGGTTTAATTTCCAGAATGCTCAGCAACCTATAGTTCAGGCAACTCGTTGGGCATCTGGTCATGAGCAGACTTTTCAATACTAGCTTTCTAAGCTATGTCATCAGCATGACTGCAAAAGTTTCCAAAACTTTTCATTAATCACACTCTTAGTCCTGAATCACATGCCATACCCATTTTGAAAGGTGCCTCATGACCTGCCTTTACCCTTAGGGTGTCTACTCTTCCCTCATCCTATTTATGACATCACTTTCTTTTCAGACTGGAATACACAATACTTCTTTTTAAAAATCTAATCTTGGGGTGCCTGGGTAGCTTGGTCGGTTGGGCGTCCGACTTAGGTCATGATCTTGCGGTCCGTGAGCTCGAGCCCCACATCGGGCTCTGTGCTGACAGCTCAGAGCCTGGAGCCTGTTTTGGATTCTGTGTCTCCCTCTCTCTCTGACCCTCCCTGTTCATGCTCTGTCTCTCTCTGTCTCAAAAATAAACAAACGTTAAGAAATTTTTTTTAAATCTAATCTTGATCCCCCTCCTCAACTCTGATCTATATTCTCTCCGGATAGGTTGTCTCACCCTTTCTGGTATGGCAGACATAAGCCTCAAGAGAATAACCTAAACAATGTCAAGATCCCAGATGGAGTCTCAAGCATTCTAACAAGTGGGTGGACCTCATGGCAGTGGGACATCTGAGAGAATACTATCCAGAAGTTCATGTAGGTGGCATCTTGGACGTTTATCTTCATGAAGCTGAGCTTCAGACAGAGATCAGGGCTGGTGGTCAGGGTCAGGGCTCCAGTTCCTACATGAGAACCAAGGAGAAGCTGGATATTTGGAACAGGAACTTGGAATGGCATCCACACCAGGAAAGTGGTCCCATGAGCATGGTCTTGGGGCACATCTGGCAGGAGAGGGTAGGTTTAGAAACTAGGGCCTTGGTTTAAGAAGGGACTTCTGTTGGGGGGATGTGAGATGAAAGTAGGGGAACAACTTAGGAGCCCAGTAGTCAGTACAGGGCATCAAAACCAAGGATGCCTCTCAGGGGTAGTAATGTGATAATCCTCAGTTGGGACAGTGGTTGCTTAAGCATTCTGTCCTCAAGTCGTTATTGATCTTGGTAGTGGGTAAGCTGAGTCTGAGGGAGAGGACAGTAGTACATCTAAATATGGATTGTTGCATCAGAAAAGTGCAGGTGACACTAACACTTAGGGTCAGTTATGGTGGAGAATGAGGGAAGATAGGTCCTTTGGTATCATCTCATAAATATTTATTTTTTCTCTGGACATTTGTGTGAAGTAGTGTGGTAGATGGAAAGCACGTGAATGTTTGAGTCAGATAGATCTGGATTAAATCTCGGTTCCACCACTTTCCAGTTGGATGACTTTGGCCAAGTCCACTTGGCCTTATGAGTCTGTTTTCCTCATCTGAAAAATGAGGATAATAAAACCCATCTTGCTTGGTTGACATAAAGAATAAATTTACAAAGCATTCAATACCTATAACAAGCCCTCAGTATATTGTAGCTGAAGGGATGTGTTCCCCCAATACCTTACGCTAGCAAATTATATTAATACCAAAGGAGAAGATCCTGGTGAAGAGCAGCAGGAACAAACTTTTTATTATTATTATTATTATTATTATTATTATTATTATTATTATTATGCAAGAGGTACTTCTTCAATGTAGGAAAATTAGAACACACAGAGAAGAAAACATTATGAAACAGACATTACTCATAATTCTACTACCCCCAAGAGAGCATTATTAACCTTTTGATGTGTATCTTTTCAGATTATACATATATGCACAGGAATATATGCCATCCTAGAAAATAGGGTAGCTAGTGTCTTGTGACCTGCTTTTTTACTCAATAGCACATCATGAACTACCTTCTTTTGTACTCAGTGTATCTCTCAATAAAAATTTTCTATGATTGCATAATAGCCCATAGTACGGATAGTCCACTCTTTAACCTAACAAACTTCAGGGTGTTGAACATTCTGTTGCTTACAATTTTTAGGCTATTCTGATCATCTCTTATGGCTAAATTTCACATCTTTAATTTTTCTGGGAGTGAAATTAATGTACGTTATTATTGCTTGATCTTTCCAGGAAGGGATTTTGAACCATTTAAGAAAATCTAAGCAAGAATCCAAAGAAAATAATCCCAGTCATTAAATAACCTCTTTCTAGTTTCCCATGTGTATTTTTTTAGTGCAAGTCATGGAAAGAAAGACAGCTGCTTTGCTTTACGAAAGAGCTTTCAATACAGATTTTTAAAAATTAAAATGAGGATTTTGCCTTTATTGCTCTAAAGGATAAATTTATTTTAGAAAAGTTTACAAAGACAGAAAAGTAAAGGGGAGAAAAGTCCCCCACTATCTCGGTAATTTTGGTTTGTTTGTTTCCTTCTAGACTTTTCTCTCTTTATATTTGGAAACGTGTAGATAGCCGTGTTCATATTGCTTGTGTAATGTTGTGTCTTGTTTTTTCCGTTTGTTCTGGGAGCCTCCACATGTTTACAGGTTTTTCTAACACATCAGAAACATTATTTGAATGTCTGCGTTGGCTGCATCATCCAGGATAGCTTTTGACAGTCCCTCTTCTAGTCGTGAAGATTTGGGTCCAAATCTTGCCCTCTTTCTGTACCAAGACCTTCACCTCTCAGTGCCTATCTGTATCCTCTCACCAGTTGTTGGCATCCTCTCCTACACTAGCATCTCTTTCAACAGATTATTTTCATTTTATTCATTTCATTTACCCTTTCTGCTCTATCTTCCCTTTGCCAGGGGCATGCACTCTACCTCCCAGACCTGAGAAGCATGTGACAACCTGGGGGAGGAGCAGTGCAGAGGTGACCATGAGCATTGTCGGTGGCCCTTCTGTCACCTTGTTCTGGGCACGTGGCCTCTGATCCGTGGAGGTTGAGTCCTGAGAGCTAATGGATTGTGTTCCCTGCTGAAAAGCAGATTAATCCTCTATGCTATATGGGCTGTTGCACATACTGAGAGCAAACACAGCGGGCCAGACTTTGGAGCAGGGCTGGACCAGGACACGTGGGTGCCCTGTGCAAGCTGATAATCTGCCCTCCTTTCTTTTTTTTTTTTTTTTTTTTTTTTTCAACGTTTATTTATTTTTTGGGACAGAGAGAGACAGAGCATGAACGGGGGAGGGGCAGAGAGAGAGGGAGACACAGAATCGGAAACAGGCTCCAGGCTCTGAGCCATCAGCCCAGAGCCTGACGCGGGGCTCGAACTCACGGACCGCGAGATCGTGACCTGGCTGAAGTCGGACGCTTAACCGACTGCGCCACCCAGGCGCCCCTGCCCTCCTTTCAAAATGATATTCTCTAAGTATCTGCCCAACATTCATTTGGAGGAGAGGCTGAGCACTGTGCAGGAGGAGGCCGGAAGACTGCTAGCTCAACTCTCACTCTCTCTTTATTGCCCTGAGCAGTTCAAGTCTTGGCCCTGGATGTGCACACCTCACCTAGCAACAAAGAAGCCTGGAAGGGAGCCTAGACACCATCTCTGGTCACTTAAGCACACCTAGTAGGAGGCAATGGTAAAGGGCCTGGGAGAATCCAATAGCCTATTTACTAGTGGTATGACTCTGGCCAATTCCTTAACCTTTCTGGAAGGAGTCTTCTTATCTGTAAAATAGGTGCTGATAATAGTACCAACCTCGATGGGCTGGAAGGCTTTAAATGAGTTAACGTATGTAAAATAGTTACAGAGGCTCCTGGCACAATGCTATCACTATGTGTATTACAATCATGGTGTGTTGTTTATAATAATAAATATCATTGCTGTCATGTCACGCTTGCTCTCGACAGTTCTGGTAAAGATCATTTTCTCTCGTCTCGTTACATTTCCAGTGATGTTTTAGTGATTCTCACAGACTGTGATCCTGGCACCAAGCCAGCTGGCCTGAACCTAAATCCAGCTTGGCTTGGGAGCTGCAAGTACAGTGAGCAGGCTCCAGTGGAGCTGGTGTATGTGTGTGTGTGTGTGTGTGTGTGTTGCCTGATCAACCTGTCCACAGTACAGCCCTTGGTTTAAAAAAAAAAACAAAAACCAAAGAACTTCACCTTCTACTTTGGAGATGCTAAGACAGACAGAGATGGACTTGGGGGGAACTGGTAATTTAGCAGGTGTAAGTAATCCTCAGTAAGAGAAGAGCCATCTCCCTTAGAAGAACCAGGAAGAGAAGGAAGACTTACTTCCCCTTCAAACCAAGTGAAATACGCCTCGTGAGGTCCTCAAAGACAGCATGGGGGTGGTAGAGAGTACGATGTGTGGGCTTTCAAACAAGGCAGACCTGGGTTGGATTTCTTAGTTACTGAATGACTTTGAAAAAAATAATTAACCTCTCTGTGCCTCAGTGTCCTTCTCTGTAAATGGCTGGGTCATGCTGATAAAGGAAGATCTCCCAGGTGCCTAGAAGGGTTAGGTGCGCAATAACTGTGACTTCCCTTAGAGACAATCAGAGAAAGGGCCCTGATGGCATCCTTAGGGCCCAGAGCCTAGCAAGTGATTGATACATGGGAAATATAGGGCATCCCAGAATGCACAGTCACGGCAATAATGTCATCATTTATTGAGTCCATGCGCTACGCTGTTGCTAACACTTCATATCCACTACTCCACATAATCATCCCAATAATCCTGTGAATTCAGAAACAGGGACTAGGAAGTGGGAGCCTGGGCTCACATCCCCCAGAACCCCAAAGCTAGTGCTTAATTCCACTGGATCTAACTCGTTGTCCCCTCATCTTCCACTTGGGGGGCTTGTGTCAGTTTTGACTCGATGCTAGAAAATCACTCTGATAGATAGGCTTAAACAAATAGAACCATCTAATTGGGGAACATTATACTATGTAGTCTAGTGCCCAGGAAATAAATCAGCCTTTTAAGTTTTATATTGCAATACAGTGGAAATGTTTAATAATTATTGCCAGAGAATGGTATAATGCAGTACTAAAAATGAGTAATTGAAAAGCCCATCAAGGCAGATGAGGCATCTTCTCACTGAATTGATCTTGAATACTTAACATAATTATTTCATTCAGATTTATGATTAGCTCAGCAAAGTGTACATCTCTGCTCTGCCTGTAGCTGTTCAGGAAGCCTTTTCATATTGCGCTGACACCTTCTGGAATGGACAAATGAATGTCTCTTGAATGCGAAGAGGACTTTCAGTGGTTTGACTTCATTTGGCAAAGGACAAAGTTAGGAGTGAAAACTCAAGTTTGCTGAGGACCTTCTGTGTCCCAGTCACCGTGCTGGACTTTATTTATTTATTTTTTTTTAATTTTTTTTTTTCAACGTTTATTTATTTTTGGGACAGAGAGAGACAGAGCATGAACGGGGGAGGGGCAGAGAGAGAGGGAGACACAGAATCGGAAACAGGCTCCAGGCTCTGAGCCATCAGCCCAGAGCCCGACGCGGGGCTCGAACTCACGGACCGCGAGATCGTGACCTGGCTGAAGTCGGACGCTTAACCGACTGCGCCACCCAGGCGCCCCGACACAGAGGATCCGTGCTGGACTTTATACGCATTCACCATGTTGGCTCATTTAAAGTCCACCAACAGCCCTGAGAGGGGAATATATATTCCATCTCACAGAAGAAACTGAGGCTCAGAAAAATGGTGTCACTTACTCAGATTCACCAGGCTGATAGTGAACTCACATCAGGTTAGTCTGGTTCTAAACCAGTGGCCTTTCCACTACATCACCAGCCTCCAGAAAGACCCTGTGTGCCCAGAGAAGGCTTGGAGTTTTGGAGAGAGGATTCTGGTAAGGTCAGATGCTGGGACGTGTTGGCTGGGGGGGGGGGGGGGGGGGGGGCGGACAGTGGGGGGGGGAATGAAGGATCCGATACAGATTTTATTTGCAGTTCTGGCTCTTTAAACATCGGAGTTGATCCCTCTCCCCATGCTCATTCTGTCATTCTTACAGTGTCAGCACATCTAGGCAGAGAGGGACCCAGCCCTGTCTCCATGAGGATTACAGTTCCCCATGTATTCAGCCTCACCACCCTGCCCAGATCACCAGCAGCTGTGGACTTTATTGGAGGCAAAAGCTTATCAGCCTGCCTCTCCCAAGAGCGTGTGGCGTGGGAGTTCTTGGCAAATTTAGTTCACTGGCAAGTGTGGACAGATGGTTGTTAGGATGAGCCAGAAACCTTTGTTTCTGGTCTCACCCATATGTCAACATGACCAAAATGAGGAAAAGTGGGGAGGGGGTAGGAGGAAAAGGATGGGGCTAGCTTACAGGCAGGAAAAATAACGCGATTTTTACATTGCATTTAGAAGATTATAAACAGAAATGTAAGACTCTGTGACTCTCCCCTACCCTAGCATAAGACAATGACATTTCCAGCAGAAGACTGATTTTTCTCCCCAACACCCCAGTCTTCTCCTTATCTATGGTGCTTGAGTTGTACTCTGCTTTAGTCAGCAGATACCAGCACAGGGCAAAATTGTGCTCCCTCCTCCCCTATCCCCTCACCATGAGGATGGGTTAAGGTACTGCTGAAGGTTATTTCACAAGAGGCTTAAATGGGTCATCGAATGCCTTCGTTCTCCAGGATACAAAAGCAGGTCAGAGTCCCCTCTCGTGTTTTGGTTTTGTTTTGTTTTAGTGTGAAAACAGCAGACATCGTGCATGGACTTATTATATCTTACAGAATATGGTACACATCTGTGAACTTCTCCACGCCTTGGGGAAATGCCAAGCTTTGATCTAGCTAGATTTTAACACTAAGGATCTTTCTTAAGGAAGTGGATTTGTGGTAACTCATAGTGGCTATTTGTCAAACACATGCAATGCGGTTACTACTGACCAGTGGGTACCAAGCACTTGCAAAACAAATCAAATATCTGAGGAGAATGCATTTTGCCTGCCTAAAGGTAGAGGGTTGGGCTGAGCAAACTGATAAGATAATGCGGAAAAGGGTGTGAGGCATCCCTTCTGCTCTAGTGAGGCACCTGAGTTGGGGGCAGTAGGGAGGAAGCCAAGATGTGAGTTCCCTGGCTCAGGCTCACTGACGATAGGAAGAAGCTCTCCCAAATAATTCTTAGAAGCCAGAAAATCAGCTGTTGTCTTGTCAACACAGTGTATTGTAGGAGAAAGAACATGAATTGGAAGGGCATGGGGCTGGGAAGAACAAAGGGAGAGAGAGGAACAGAAAAGCAGCAATAGATTGAGTGTTCTTCGTTGGCCATGGACTGTGTTAAGAGTGTCCATTTGTGACCCTTCCAACTCTCACGGCGATTCCCTCTCAGATGCTGTTTCTCCTTCTTGCTGTTAGACCGGCTTCTGCTCGTGGTCTCACTTTACGTGCCACTTCCTCTGGGAAGGCTTCCAGACCCTGAGCCAGGTGTGCTAAACTCTGTACCTGCTCCCACCCCAGACCAGCTGAACCAGAAGCTCTGGAAATGGGGCCAGGGTAGCAAAGTCTTTGGCTGATTTTGATGGAGACTTAGGATGAAAACCATCTTGAGTCTAGTCCCTCATATGCAAAAGAAGGAACGGGGTCTACCTTGCTTACATTTGTGCCCCTAGCACGGTGCTGGACACATCACATAAGCTTAACTAATCTTTGCAGATTAGTTATCTAGATTAGAATCTCTTCTTCTTTTTCAGAGAAGAGGAAACTGAATCATGGAGGCAGAAATCACTGGCCTCAATGGCAGAGCTGCTGTAAAAGGAGAAACTAGGGGTAAGCTCCACAGGGGCAGGGACCTTGTCTGTTTCATCGCACCGTTTCCAGCGCCTGGAGCTGGTCTCAGATAGAACAGGCGCTCAGTACATGTTTACTGAATAAATGATGCCCCTGGTCTCTCTTAATTTACAAATCAATCTCTTTCCACTACGTCTTGCAATCAGCCCTGTATCTGCCATTATCTATGTGGCTTTGCACAAGTCAGTTCTCCCTGGATCTCAGTTTCCTCAAATGAGGACCCTGGGTGAGATGGCTTCCAGGATTCTTCCTAGTTCGAATCACAGCCGACTGCCCTGTCATCCTATATTGTCACTTTGAAGGATGCAAATCTGGCTATGATGCCAGCACTTTCCACACGCAGCATCTTCCTATTTGCCAAGAGGCCCCTGGATCACTCCTTCCAAGCTTTTTTCTGTACTTCTCTTCCTTCTTTCCCTGCTTCCTGCCTCTCTTTACTTTCTCCCTCCCTTGGCAAGTTTTCCCAATAGGCATGCTGTGGTCAGCAAGAGCTCGCCTTAATCTCCTGGTCAGCCCTTGCTCCAAAGAGCAAATCCACAGCTCAGAAAATGTAGCTATTAATGTATCATCCCCCAAAATCCAATTGAATTGAAAAGCATCATTTTGTTGATATAGTTGTAGCACCCAGGAAGAAGGGAACTCACATTTGTTAAATGTGTACTACACGCACGGAACTTCACTGTTATCTTATTTAAGCTTCCCCTTGACTGCCTGCCAGGTGTGCCTCCACAGTATCTCTCTCCAGCACCCCAGAGCACCCACACTCCACAAACCACAGCGGCAACCTCCTAATTTCTCTCTCTGCTTCCACACTTAACCCCTGCAATCCCATCTTCCTGCAGAAGCCAGGGGGCACATTTAAAATTACAAGGCAAAGTCATGTCACTTCCCTGTTTAAAGACTTCCAATGGCTTCCCACTGCATTTAAAATCCAAACTGGAGGCGGAGAAGCGGGGTGTGCGGCACCTGGGTGGCTCAGTTGGTTAAGTGTCTGACTTCGGCTCAGGTCATGATCTCACGGTTCGTGAGTTCGAGCCCCGCGTCGGGCTCTGTGCTGACAGCTCAGAGCCTGCTTTGGATTCTGTATCTCCCTCTCCCTCTGCTCCTCCCCAACTCATGCTCACGCGCTCTCTCTCTGTGTCTCAAAAATCAGTGAACATTAAAGAAATTTTTTTAAAATCCAAACTCAGGGATGCCAGCCTGCAATTCCCCACCTGACCTGTCCCCTGCCAACTTCCCGGACATGATCTCCTGCCACTCTCGGGTCTGACCACCATGCTTGCCTCTTAAACATGCTCCTCTCCAGAGCCTTTGGTGGCTCCCTTGGGCCTGCATCCTACATGATCCTACCCAGAGATCTTAAAGAGTTAGGAAGGAAAAGGGTGACCAACAGGCTGAGATAAACTTAGGACTTCCGTGGCCACTGGTTTTCCATGTGAACCAACATGAACTTGCTTTTAATTTTGCTCCTCACCTTCGCTTCTCTGTACTCTGCCACAGGAAGGGAGATGACTCAACGGATAAAGTTCAGGGCATTTGCAAAAGGTGGTGAAGAGCCAGATACGCTGCCTGCTCTTCCCCTGCTGAAAGATTTCAGTAATTTATCACTTGATATTTTCAGACAGTGAGGGAACAGAAGTTTAGGGGAAAGAAGCTAGAATTTACTGAGCCATGTGCCAGGCCTTTTATTTTATTTTATTTTATTTTTTAATTTTTTTTTCAACGTTTATTCATTTTTTTGGGGACAGAGAGAGACAGAGCATGAACGGGGGAGGGGCAGAGAGAGAGGGAGACACAGAATCGGAAACAGGCTCCAGGCTCTGAGCCATCAGCCCAGAGCCCGACGCAGGGCTCGAACTCACGGACCGCGAGATCGCGACCTGGCTGAAGTCAGGCGCCTAACCGACTGCGCCACCCAGGCGCCCCTGTGCCAGGCCTTTTAAACATGATTTTGATGAATCAGCAGACCAGCCCTCTGAAATAGGTAGCATGATCCTTTGTTACAGAGGAGAGAAGTGAGGTTCAGGGGAGTTAGTGAGTTCCTGAGAAACACACAGCTTTCCTAAAGGACAGAGCCACTATTTAAGAAAATTTCCTTTTAACATTTACTTATTTTTGAGACACACACACACAGAGGGTGAGCAGGGGAGGGGCAGAGAGAAATGGAGACACAGAATCTGAAGCAGGATCCAGGTTCCAAGCTGGGGCTTGAACTCACAAACCATGAGTTCATGACCTGAGCCAAAGTCAGATGCTTAACCAACTGAGCCACCCAGGTGCCCCAGGACAAAGCCACTATTTTATCCAGCTGTAACTGATCGTAAATCTCAGGCTTTCTCCTCTGCCCGTCCTCCCTTACGGAGCACATCCGTTTTTCCCCAGGAAGAAAAAAAAAAACTCAGAGTAAACAACAATGTATGAGTAAGTAAGGATTAAGATATAAAAGTGAGAAAAGGCTGTTTTCCAAGAGCACATTTGAAGCTTCCATTTACCTGTGCTAATTGTAATATCTTCACAACAAGTTGTTCTTAAATATTCATTAAATTGGATCCCCTGAGGGCCTGTACTCGAGAACTCAGTTGGCTGATACTCCTGAATTCCTAACTGTACTTGAAAATAACCAAAAGTCTCTTCTCCCAAAGCATTCTATAGTTTAGCCTGGTAACCAATTCAAAATGACCCCGCGCTCAATTAGTGCTTTTCTGCCTTTTTCTTTCATTCTTGAACCTTAAGGTCAAACTTCAACAGGGTCACCTGCTGAGCCCCCTGCTGAGCTCTCTTTCCAGATGCTTGTTGCCAAGAGAACAATCCTGCTTTCAACAATAGAAACAACAATCAATGCTTGCACAAAAGATTTAAGGACAATGGGAGATGTGGGTGAGTTAATTATGCTCCTAGTCCCTTTGTTCCTCACAAATAAAGGGCATGGGTGATCAGTGAACTTTCCAAGCACAAGTCACATTACACAAAAGAAATGGGTTCTCAGGGATCCAATAAATGTCCTCTTGCACAACTTCATTTATATCAGAAATAGCCTCACTGTTAGGTCCCTGGAGGAAGGAGCCAGCGCCAGAGCAGGAAGTCAAAGACACTCATTCTGGGGGAACTCACTTAACCTTTCTGGGCCTTGGTTTTCTCCTGTAGAACACAGCTCAATGGCACAGACATCCCCCTGTCGTTCTAAAATATATGGTTCTGCTCTCAGATGCTGCCTGTTTCAGAAGGGCTGAACAGAGCCACGGATTAGATCCCAGTGCTTTGGGCCTGTTTTCTCCTCATGCTGTCCACGTCCTGGGAAATGGCAGCATCTATGCTCTCAACCTTGACTCCCCACCTCCTCCCTGAGGTCACCCTGGGTCTTGTTGGTACCGAACTCCTATATCTTTGCGATCTTGGTCAACGCAGCTTCCTCCTAAACACAGCTTCCCATTATTCATTCATTCATTCAGTGCCGATCGCCCCACGACATACAGTCATGAACCAAACAAAAATGGTAACTGTGGGTTACAACAGCCAGGTGAATCCGATATTAAATATCTTTGTTTTAAAGGCAAGAAATACAGAAATGTGTAAAGTAGAAAGTGAACTGTGTCTGTTTCCACTTCCCAGAAAAAAAGCACTGTTTTAACTGTTGGTTCATCTCATCCTGCTGTTCTGTAACTTTGTTTTCTCTTACTATCCCCCAAATAGATCTTTATCCCCATACATATCTACCTACCATATATTTCTAAATGCTTGCAAAATACCTTGCCAGATATATTCTATGTATTTCGTCTGTATCAACTTCCTGAATTCTCAGCATAGTTTTATGAGTTAGTACTATAATTATCCCATTTTAATGCCAAGGAAACTGAGAGTCCCAGAAAGTTTCCTGGAGACCTGAGGTCACACGGTTGGTAATTCAAATGCTGGCAGTTGGATTCCAGAACACCAGCTCTTAGTCACTGGTCCCAGCATTCCACTGCCAAGATGTCCCATCATTTCTTTTAATTAATCCTGTATGGTGGACTTTTAGATCAATTAACCCTCTTTTTTTTTTTTTTTTTTTTCTGTTATAAACAAGGCTGCAATCAACATTCTTGTACTTGCATCAGCCTGTACTTGTCTCAGTCTGTTGGGTTCATTCCTAGAAGTGGAAGTTTAAAGGGTATGAGCATTCTCCATTTGATACACATCGCCAAACCAACAGAAATGTTGAATTAATTTGCACCCCCACAGACTGCACGCGATAGAGATCGCCATTCCCTCCTCACCCCTTGGCGAGGCTGAACCTGCTCTGGCGGTGGCCGCTGCTGCAAGCTCCTCACCGCCAAATCTGACAGCTCTTCATAGCCTCGTCCTGCGCAAAGCTCTACCACACGGACCCCTGCAGACACGCCCTCCTGGAAGCTGTTCCTGGGCTTCTCTTGGGTCTCTTCTTTGGCTCTCCTCTCCTCTAAAAGGGAGACGCTGAAGTGCTCTTATTATCCCTGTGTTACTAATGAGGGCGCTGAGGCACAGCAGGATTAAGGAACTTGCCCACGGTCATAAATCTCCAAAGTGGCTGAGCTAGGATTCAAACCAGGGCAATCTGGCTTCAGAGTCCATTTGCCTGACTACAATGTCAGACTGCCTCTCAGCAAACGGGATGATAAAGAGGCCTCAGGAGTAACGTACCCCCAGTGGAGCTCAACACCCTCCTCCCTCATAAACTCTCCTTCAGTCAAGGCAGAAACTTGGGAGTCTCCTTGGACTTGTGCCTCTTTCCTCCCCCAAGTCCAATCAGTTACCTTTTGAACATATTCTGAGATATTCCGCTGTGCCCGGCTTACAGTAAATGCTTAATAAATGCTGGCTGCTATTACCAGACTCTTCATGTTTGAACTGCCCCGACTGTCTTGTCTTTCACCATCCAAAACCCTCCTGCCCACTGAACTCACCCGATCTACTGGCCACTCTTTTACTTTGGGTCTTTGAGTGCTGTATTGTCCCCTCTGCTGTGAATGCTCTGTACTACACTCTCCCTAATTAATTCCTTACCACTTAGTCCAAGGGTCACATCCACTAGGAGCCCTTCTGTTTTCCGTCCCCACTCTTCCACTCACCTTCCAGCATGCTCTGCAGATCTCCTTGCAGCCCTTATCACACTGCAGTGCAATCATTGGTTTGCTTATCTGTTCCCCTCCCCTGTCAACCCTGCATTCCCAGACCAGGTTATAAGCTCCTCAGGAATAGAATATGGGATTTCAAACTCAGTCCCTTCCCTTCCCCGTCCCCCTGCCCTTCCTTTGTCTTCTATCTCAATTACAGGCATCATTAAACTAGAAATTTCTGTATCCTCTTTTAAACCTCACAGCAAACCTCAACCTCTAATATGTTTGAATCCATTCTTTCTTTTCCATTCCCAAGTGACTACCTGGGTGCTTTAAGATGTCAGCTTTGATAACTTTGGCAGAGCAGATCTCTTTTCCATTTGGAACCTAGTGAGGGCTTTCTGCAGAGACCTACAGAGGTGGAGCCAGCTGTTTAAAAGGTGCTTCAAATTCAAACAGAGGCCCTCTGCTCTTTGTAGATTGAATACATCCATGCATTGTAACACATTATAACCCCTTTCTACACACAAATTAGCAACAAGATCCAACTACTCTAAGCAGTACCTTGCCCCAGGGTTATTTCATAGGCGAAGGGAGGTAAAGAATTGCTCAGTAGCTCTGGCAAAGACTTCTTAAAACCAAGTGTAAGTTAATCAATCAGGCAGGCGATCAATAAAATATAACACCAAACACAGTTTGATAATAGTGAACTCTCATTCTAAATAGTCCATGATTCATGAGTTTGGTCGATACATTACAAGGATATAACAAGTACGAAAACACAAGCAGCCTAAAAATAGTTTATGTAGTGCATCCCTTATCAGAATGTATCTATTTTTCAAGATACTTAGCTAGTCTCAGCCAATCCAACAATTAACTTTGGCAATGTGCTGATTAGCAGCAGAGTTTTGGTGAATATCTTCCATTTGAGGGTCTAACTTTGTAAAGATTTAGAAAGGTAGCATGACTCCTCCACATATGGTTGGCCTTGCCACTTTCTGGCTTGGTAACTTTAGGCAAGTGGCTCAACCTCTGATCCTTCACCTGTAAAATGTGGATAAGAACCCAGTTCTGTCTCCATCGCAGGGCTATCATGGAGCTCACCAACAGGATGAATGTGGACATGATGTAAGCACTAGGTTCTCTATAAGTGGAAGATGTGTTTTGCAAAAGGGTCAGTCCATATTTAAGCCAGACAAAAAAGAAGCTTCACTTACAGATTACTACAAACAAAAATAATGACAAGTTATTTTAAGATCCTTCAGTTAATGCCTAATGCAGAAACAAGGATCTTCATTTAAAAAAAGCAAAACACATGGGGCGCCTGGGTGGCTTGGTGGGTTAAGCATCCGACTTCGGCTCAGGTCATGATCTCACGGTCCGTGAGTTCGAGCCCCGCGTCGGGCTCTGTGCTGATAGCTCGGAGCCTGGAGCCTGTTTCAGATTCTGTGTCTCCCTCTCTGCCCCTCCCCTGTTCATGCTCTGTCTCTCTCTATCTCAAAAATAAATAAACGTTAAAGATTAAAAAAAAAAAAAAAAGCAAAACACATTGATACTGATTTTTAAAATCGGTATGCTTCATTTATTTTATTATTTGGCTTGCTCTATTAACTAAAGGGCGACAAAATGTTCTAAAATAAGTTCAACTGTTGTTATTTATAACTTCATTGGCTTTCATCTCAATGAAAGTGCTTTAAAGAAACAATGTTATTTCAGGGCCCTGAATTCAGTTACACTTGGCCATGTGTTCAGTCTCAACTTGGAAAGTGGTTTGTAATATTTTCCTTAATGATGAATACTTCTGGAGGGTAAAATTCAATTTCTCATCTGGGCGTAGGAAAATGCAACTATATGCCAGGCGGGCCGCTGACAGTTCAAATGGGCCTGACGGCGGCACTGGACCATACAAAAGTCCCCCTCTGTACCCACAATCCGCGGGCACCTGCAAAGGGGGTATAAAGCCTGCCTTGCAGAGTTGCAACGCCCTGCATCCAGTTTGGAAGCAATGTGCAGTCAGCGGCCGCTCAATGCGCTCAGGTTTCACTGGCCAAAGGCCGGTGCCTGGCACTGAGTAAGTGATCACCAACTGTTGCCTGGATTGAAATGAGACAGTAGCACATTACTGTCTGCGGAGATAAAAGGAATTGTGTGAGTCAACACCAAGCTTCCTGACTTTCCCAATTCAAGTCCCCAAAGCCCTACTAAAATGATCATTTTAAAATTCTACTTTAAAAGTGTTAATTTTAGATTCAACCAGATATGAGCTATCTCAAATTCTTTTTGAACAAGGTTGGGTTTATATTTCTTTTTTAATGTGAGCATAAAAATATAACAGGAAAAAAAAAAAAAAAAAACCTTCCTTACTCTGAGAATTTGTTTTAAAGCAGCCATTAGGAATAAATGAACAGTATGTTCAGTTGACGACTAATTAAATTTAGAAAAAACATCACCAATGCTATAGTTACATGGGCCCTTTTCCAAATAAATGCATGAATAAGTTGGCTGTGTGTTGGTGTAACGTCTACCTGGATGCACATGCTTTTGCCTCCTTGCTGAATGTAGGGACAGCACAATGGACTCAGGCTTTCAGATCTGCTGGTCTCACCAGTTAAACCCTTTCACAGGTGAGCACAAGTGGAAAGTTCACAGAGGGTAGACTCACCTTACTCGTTTCCTGAACCACTTGGCTTCTCAGTGGTTCAAATGAATCATATTAAGTGAGATAGGGCATGGAAAGTACGTCGAACATAGCAAGTGCGCCTACGAAGTGTAGACACTGTCACTGAACCCACCAAGAAAAGAAAATTCCTGAGGCATCAGTAGTAGGATGTCCAGGAACAGTACTGTCTGAACCTGCCGTGAGATTCCCTCCCTGTTTTGGACTTCCTCTTCCCTGCCAAGAGACAGAAAAAGACTTAGTCCCTTGGGGCGCCTGGGTGGATCAGTCAGTTTAGCGTCTGGCTTTGGCTCAGGTATAATCACAAGGTTCGTGAGTTCATGAGTTCATGAGTTCGAGCCCCACATCGGGCTCACTGCTGTCAGCACAGAGCATGCTTCAGATCCTCTGTCCCTCTCTCTCCCCCGACCCCAGACCCCCTCTCCCTCTCTCTCAAAAATAGAAACATAAAAAAAAAGAAAAGAAAAAGAATTAGTCCTAATATTAGGTGACCTCAGGGTATAAGTCGTCAACTGCCCAGGCCTCTGTGGCCACCTGCACTTGACCCATAAGAAGGAAAAGCAGTGGTTTCACACTTCAGAGATCCCTCCCATAGTCCTGGCAGTTTATGGACGTTTCCGCAGTCTGCTATGAGCAATTCAGCTAAGGCAGGTAAAGTCAGAGGTGACCCAGAGCTCACATATTCCCTGGAGGTGTTGCTAAGACTCCTGAGCCCCCAGCACACCGCACAGGGACAGCACCACTCACTCTGCTCCCTACAAGAGCTGTTGCCAAACAGCCAACATGGATGTGCATTGAGACATTTCCAATATTCTCTTGTTCTTTGGCAGTGGGAACACAAAGTCTTTATTACTGAGCTTTACATTTATCCACAGTTACAAGTGCCAATCAACCAAGTCTTTGGAACATCAGTTCACAAATTATCAAAAACTTTAATCACCTTCATAGCTCTTAATAGACTGGAAACCATTTTAATAAACTAAACTGCAACACAAGAAAAGTTTTTCTGGTCAAAGGTTTTGTTTTGTTTTGTTTTCCTCCACGTATTTATATAATGAAAAACAGGAAATAATCCTCAAGCTACAACTCAATGAGGAAAGGTAAAGCGGACTATTTGGGACCTATTAAAGATTACGTTTATCCAGGATTCTGCTTCTAAAATTTATAGGTATACAGGTGAGTGTGCACACATACACCTATGAATGCGCATATTCATTTGCAATAGAAAAAGAGATAAAAAAAATATATAAACAATAAAACATGCATACAATGAAATTTAAAAATTTCATAATTCTGTATGTTTGTTCTACAACAAGAACATACTACTTTTTGTAATTAAACTAATACTTTACAATGCTACTTAAAAAGACCAAAGCCATAAATTTATGTAAGAAGAGGTAGGCTTCTGATCTGGTCCCTGGAAAATGTCTCCTGTGTATTACGTCCCTCAGTTTACAATTAAAGATATGGAATGTGTTCTTCCATTTACTTCCAAAGACATGGCACAGAGGTGCCAATGCCTGGCATGGTCACACATGCATGCCCCAGCTTATCGTTCTTCCCCAGAACACAGCACCAGACTCTTCTCTTCCCAAACTCCAGACAGTTTCCACCAATGGATCAGCACTGACACACAAGATAAAACCTGCCGTGGTTCTTCAAATCTAAGATGCTACTGAGTGTCGGAGGCATCAGTGAACCAGTAATGGTTTATCTAGGGAAAAGGACTCCTCTGTTTCATGTGCACATCAATGGTAAGATGTATTCTGATTTCAAACTACATTGTTAAAAATGGGCCTTTCAGAATGGGTAGAATGCTGTGGGTCTGTGATGGCCCCTCCTTCCTTGCCCTCCCCATGTAATTCTGTGCTTGCTACCATACTACTTCCTGTTAGGGGGCGCCTGGGGCTCAGCCGGTTAAGCATCTGACTCTTGATTTCGGCTCAGGCCCTTATCTCAAGTTTTGTGAGTTTGAGCCCCGCATCGGGGTCTGAGCTGGCAGGGCACAGCCTGTTTGGGATTTGGTCTTCCTCTCTCTCTGCCCTTCCCCCCACTCACTCTCTATCTCTCTCTCTCAAAATAAATTAAAAAACAGACTAATAAAAAAGAAGAAGAAGTTGGCACAGCACAGACACAGTCAGTGGGCGGGGCCCACTCAGTCCACGTAGCTAGAAGAAGAGGGGCCGGGGATCCAGAAATTGCTGGCAGGTTCAAGTAGGCCCGAGGCAGCCTGGGCTGGGAGAGGGGCAGGATGTGGGTCTCTCACACACGGCCTCTCCCCCAGCATAAGCTTCTAATTTAATCGCGGACAAAAGCTTCAAAAGAATCAGCCCTTTCAGTTGACTGTGTTTCATGCTCCCCTTTTCCCTAAAGACCATGGCAACTATAAACAGGCTTTAACTTTCTTTCTCCTGTCCACAAAAAACCCAAGGGACAAAACACCCCAAAGTTTGGGAATCGTTGCCGTGTGGGCTTAAGCAAGTAAAGAATCCCTCTGAGTCTGTTCCCTCATCTCTAAAATATTTGCAACACGTTCCCATAGATGGCTTGTAGAGATTAAAGTCAATAGGGCACCCACTGCCTGGTATCCAACGGGCACTCAATCAATGCTAGCCATTACTAAGAGTAGTATGGTGATAAGCACAGTGAACCTATTACATCCTCTAGGGGGTGTGCTTGACCAGGATGGAGCCTAAATCTAGAGACGTGAATAAGTTTTTAAATGGTTGACATGGCCAGATATTTCAGAACTGTTTCTTAAAATCTACCTTCCTTGAGAATAAGTGCACCAGGATGCGCTTAGAAATTTAATAAAGTGAGCGAGATTTCCCGCAGCTGGGTAAACTGGTTGCTTCAGAGGCAGCGTGTTCAACAGTAGCAATATGGAGAACAGCATTCAAGCATTTGAGTTGCATATACCCCAGGAAGGTCCTACTCCATATCCAAGCAACACAGTGAATGGGACTTAGGGGCAAGCGCAGCCACAAAACCACTGGCGGGTCAGAGAATTTGGGGAAACAATTGTCACAAAGCCCCTTAATTCCCCTTTCTCTCTCTCTTTTTTTTTTTTCACAGAATGGCCAAATTGGATTAATTTGCAAGTCTTACTCAGAGAGTAGCTCTAAAATGACTAATGATCACTGCTTTACTGAGAGTCAGGTTTTTTTTGTTTTGTTTTGTTTTTGTTTTTTTATTCCAAAATCCCAAACTACGATAAAAAGCTGCCTACATGGAAGTGGAGTGGGCTTGGCTTTCTCAGTCTCTGAGCACCACCCCCATGCCCTCGCCAATGAAACACACAGGCTACACAGAGTGTGTTCAAAGAACAGAAGCAAAGGACTATCTATTCAATAACCTGCATAATCAGCCTCAGAATGAACAGAAGTTGTTAGCCTGGGCCTCTGGGACTGCCTGGATCCATATTCCCAGCCTGTAAGCTATTCCGAACAGGAAGCAAGAACCCAGGTTCAGGCTGGAACACACTGATTTAGTAACATGTGTGCAATCACATTTGGAGAATGGGGTTGCTGTTAGAAACAGACGCAGAGGGAGAAGATGCGAGAAATATCATAGTCATTGGGGACCATTTGGTGCAGGGACAGGCAACACGTCTCCAAAAAGGTGGGATACATAAATAGACATACATAATATTTCATAACGAAGAAACGAAACATAAAATGTAGCCGCGTTTTTGTTCAGCAAACACTTATTCATTAATTAACTACCAAGAACTAATTTTTGTGCTGGACTCCGGAGATGCCAAGATGATGAAAACATGCTTTACCTTCAAGGGACTTGCCGTCTAGAAGAGTGAGGACAAGAGGTACAAATTAAAGGAAAATTCATCCTAACCAAGGACAATGGAAGCCTAAGGTGGATGTGGCTTCTACTGGGGGCTGGGGTGGCAGAGGAGGAACAGGGATAGCTTCGTAGGGGAAGTGTGATTTAGTGAAAAGGACATAGACATAAGATATGAATCCAACTTAGTGTAGCTTATAGAAAAGAAAAAGCATCACACCTGGCTTACCTGCCTCAGTGAATTTGGATAGCTGTGAACAGATGCATGATAATCTATTGAGAAACAAGCTTGCGTAGAGAGGAATCAAATTTCCCCACACGCGTGCTCACGTGCACAGGCACACACGCACACACACGTACACATTTTGCTCACCTGGGTTACCTGTTTGGCCTATGTTCTCAGGAGTTTCCCCCTCTCAATGAATGTAAAGCTTCCACATTCTCTGCCTTCACCGGCCTCACCTTCTACCTAATGTCTCCCTCCAACTCTGCCTTCCCTTCCACCTCCATGCTTCCCTCTGCCACATCCATCTTTGACATCTGTGCCTCTTCCTTTCCAGAATGAGCTCCCTGTCATCTCCTAATCCCATCCTGCTCTCATCTCCAGATGTTATTCCTCTTGTATCTCTGATCTTCCCTGTCTATCATGGTTTTACCAACAGCCAAAGTCCAAATAACCAGCCTGAATCCAGTCTTGAGTTCCCAATTCAAATTTCCAACCAACAGTGAACCTCTCCAACTAAATCATCTGCTGGGCTTTCCAACAGGTGCAAGACGGAGTTGTGACTTTTCCACCAACCTCTCTCGTCTTCCACTATCTGATCTCCGCCCTGCCATTATTCCATTATCTGTTCATTTCTTCCTGCAATAGGTATTTGTTAGGCAACTATGTGTCTCAGACAACACGATAAGCACAAAGAATATAATGCCTGCTGTTATCAACTGATGGGAAAGATGGACATTAAACACATAGTCCTCAATTATAAACACAATTATAGTCATGGAATTTTCTACAAATGAAAGATATGTGTGTAGTGAGAGTATATAAGGATGCTAAGGAAAACGTTCCAAGGGAGCAACTTCCAACATATATGCTGAGATCTGAAGACTGGGTTGACATTAGGTAGGAAAAGATGGGTTGAGTGTTCCAAAAAAAGCAACAAAAACATTCATTTACAAAGGTCCTGGGGTTGAAGGGAACTTGGACTATTCAAAGATTAGTGTATCTACAGCCCAGGGAGTAAGGGGGAGTTGTTGTGACAAGAAAGATAAGTATAGGCCAGAACTTGCTGGGCCTTACAGGCTGATATGAAATTTTGTCTCCTTCCTGAAATTTTAGTAGTAAATTGACTACCTTCAACAAACATTTGTTAAGTATCTACTTTACAATAGATACATTTCTAGATGCTGGGGACACAGGGACTATAGTAGAAAGTGAAACAGAGTCCTGACCCCATGGAGTTGACATACTGGTCCTATAGGCTACTGAAGGGTACTTGGCAGAACCACTGTGAGGTGACAAAAGTGGGTACAGGGAGGTCACTGTGGCCATCCAGGGGTACATGACAACAGACTGGATTAAGACTGAGCTGCGAAGAAAGAAGATGGTGAATTAGAAGGATACTTTGGGAGGTACCATCAAGAGAACTTAGTGATGGATTGGTCAGATTCTGTTTATGGTGAAATTTTTGGTTGCTATTTCAAGAAGGGAGAGTCACAGAGGAAGAGGTATAAACCTTGAGCTGGAGAAAAGGCTCTAATGGAAAAGGAAAGACTGGCTCTACAAAAGAGGGAAGGAGCCCTTGGCCATTAAAGGTTCCTGAGAAGGTTAGAGAGGGAGATTCCCAGAGCCCATGCATCGGACATGGCCTTGGGAGGAGGGAGAGAGTGCTCAGTTACCTTAGTAGGAGGATGGCGAGAAAGATTCAGGCAGGTTGATTAACTTGATAGCAGCAAGTTAAGGAATTCTGGTCCTGGGATTTCCTTTCCCACCCCCCCCCCCCAATAGGGAAAGAGAGCAGGCCATTTGATGACAGTGATGTGGAAAGAGGTAAAGAACGGTAAGAAATTAGAGGAAGTCAGCACTAGGAAAATGGGAAAGAGAACCTTCCAGAATAATTTAGTCAGATTTCTAGGCAGATTGAGGGCCCTCCAAAGTCAGTGATCCTAAGTAGATGTGTGTGGTAGGCAGAAATGTCCCCCCAAAATATATTTACTTCCTAATCCCTGGAGCCTAAGCATATAACCTTATATGGCAAAAGATAAGATTAATTTGAGGATCTTGAGAGGAGTTTATCCCAGAATGCCTGGGTGGGCCCTAAATACAATCACATGCATCCTTAAAAGATGAAGGTAGGAGGAGTTTTGAGACAGAGGCATAGGGGAGAAGGCCATATGAAGACAGAGGTTGGAGTGATGTGGCCATAAGCCAAGACTGCTGGCAGCCCTCAGAAGGGGGGAGGAGTGGATTCTCCTCTAGATCCCCCAGAGGGAATATGGTCTGGCTGACACCTTGATTTTGGCCCAGTGAAACTGATTTTGGACTTCTGGACTCCATAACTATGAGAGAATACATTTCTGCTGTTTTAAGCCTCCATGTTTGCGGTCATTTGTTACAGCAGCCACAGAAAACTAATACACATCAATCTACCCAGCTGTACTGCAGTGAGGCTTTCTGTAGGGCTCAGATGTGAGCACAAAGAAACAGAAGACATATTCACTCAGGTTGAGAGTATGGCCAGGTGGGTGTGAAGATAGGGATAAGGAGGTTCTGGGCTATGGCACGAGTGTTAATGGGATAATGAACTTAGATGAGCAGAGGCAAGAAGAGAGGAGGGGGCAGTCAGATGGAAGGACAGCAGAGGGCTCAAAGGACTGGCCACCTACCACCCATGCCAAGCAGGAAGCCTCAGAGTCCTACTCAGCCTTCATTTGTCCCCAGTATTCAACAGGTCAGGGACCCTGGACATGTGAGCTCTTTAATGCCTGCCACGAATATTCATCTTTTGATGAGTGGGCCTCATCATCTCTCCTGGGGCTCTTGCCACAATCTCATAACCAGCCTTCTGGTCTCTGGTCTTACATTTGTCAAATTCTTCTAGATTGATGAGAGTTATCTTCCCTGAATGCATATTTAATTATAATTAATTATACTGTTGTTCCCTAGTCTAAAACTCTCCTCCCCTTGCCAACAAATATATTTCCATCTGAAGTTGGTAAAAGGATAAAGTCCATAGCCTTAAACTAGCATGAAGGGGCATTGAGATTCTGGCCTTCCCCAGTTTCGTCTCACGGCGAAGCTATGAGAGCTATGCACTAGCAACCTGGAAATCCTTGCCATTCCCAGATCATAACACTCTTTTCCTTGCCTCTAATCTTTTGGCCTTGCTCTTCCCTCTGCCAGTGCCACCCTCCCCTCAAGCTTTGAGATTAAGCTAAAGATTAACTTCTCCCATGTTCCCCCTAATAATAAGTGCCAATGTTTATTAGTTCCAATGTATTAAACATCGTGTTAAATCCTTTTCCTAGAATTACCTCATTTGATTCATCCAGTGAAGTAGGTACGATTATTATTATTCCCATTTGACAGGGAGGAAGAAAGGGGCTTAGAGAGGCCACAGAATGGAGTTGCAGAATGAGGATTTGAACTCAACTCTCTTAGGCTCTAAACTGTCAACAGTGTTTTACTGGACCCAATGGGGATAACCACACCTCTTTTGTGCTTCAGAAGCCCGTTGTGCTTACCCTTAAGGAGCTGTGGTAATGATTATAAAAGTTATGATTACTAATGTTTAACCACTTACTATGTGCCAAGGATTCTGATAGTCTCTCGTACGTTTAACCTCTTCATTATTTCTATTTTTTTTTTAGACAAACGAATGGAAAGTAGGAGGGCTCAAGTTACACAGTTAGCAAAGAGTAGAACAGGGATTTAAGTCCATGTGGTCTGTGGGGTGTCTGAGTGGCTCAGTTGGTTAAGCATCTGACTCCTGGCCTCAGCTCAAGTCTTGATCTCAGGGTTGTGCCCCATGTTGGGCTCCACGTGGAGCCTACTTAAAAAAAAAAAAAAAAAAAAAAAAAAAAAAAAAAAAAATATATATATATATATATATATATATATATATATAATATATAAATAAATCCATGCTGTCTAATTCAAAAAGCCACAGTCTTACCTTATCCTCTCTCTCAGCCCAAAGTCTAGAATAAGGCAGTGGGCAACAAATGTTTAAATGAAGTACAAATAGGCATCATCATGTAGATGATGCTTACAGCCATAGGAATGAATGAGCCGAACTTAGACTGTACAGAAAGGACAGAAAGGTCACAGGACTGAGTTTGGGGGAGTGCAACATTTAAAGCAGTGGGTCTCAGGGTGCCTGGGTGGCTCAGTCGGTTAAGCATCCAACTTTGGCTCAGGTCATGATCTCGCAGCTTGTGAGTTGGAGCCCCGCGTCAGGCTCTGGGCTAACAGCTTGGATCCTGCTTTGGATTCGGTCTCCCTCTCTCTCTGGCCCTCCCCTGCTTGCTTGTGCTCTGTCTCTGTCTCTCTCTCTCTCAAAACAAAAAAAAAAAAAATTAAATAAACATTTAAAAAAATTTTAATAAAATAAAATAAAGCAGTGGGTCTTGGCGAAGGCAGTTTTGTCTCCAGGGGGCATCTGACAACATCTGGAAAATTTCTGGATTATCACAATTGGTGTGTGGGAGGGTGCTACTGGTCTTCAGTGGGTAGAAGCCAGGGACGCTGCTAAACACCCTTCAATGCACAGGACAGCTGCCTGCAACAAAGAATTATCTGACCCCAAATGTAAACAGTGCCAAGTCTGAGAAACAGATTTACAGGTCAGGTAGAGAAAAGAAGCAAACAAAGCCACGGCCAGAGCCAGAAAGAAAAATAAATAAAACTGGGAAGACACAAGAGGAGAGTGTTTTAGGAAACAGCAAGTGGTTAGCCCTCTCTGACGTTGAAGGCTATACAAGGAGATGGTGGAGAAGGGTCTACTGACAACATGGAGACCACTGAAGAAGCTGGAAGAACCAGTTCAGTGGAGTAACAGGGCTAAATCTAGGCTGAAGGGGTTAAGAAGTGAATGGATGGTGAAGATGGAAGAAAAACTACACGTAGACATCCCTCTCTTGAGATATTTGGCTCTGAAGTGGGGGCAGAGAAATGAGGTAATGGTTGGGGGAGAAGTGCAGAGCTAGGACCTTCTGGGTTTTTTAATGATAGGAGATGCTAGAGGCACTGCCTCCTCCCCAGTCTGGACCCTTACCAGCCTCCTCAATGGTGCCCTGGTTCCCTCTCCTCCAGCCACTACCTCATTTCTCTTCCCATCTTCCATTGTACCCCTGGGTTTGTCAGCCCTGCGAAAATCACATCACCTGTTCACTTGGCTCCGGCAACCAGGCTCTTGAGGACTGATGGAGACAATTACAAATCTAGTCTGAAGGTTCCTCCTAGGAACGTGTGTTTTCTGTCTCTGGGCAGTCTTTCCGTTCACCTTATGGACTTCATACTTACTCCTGCCCTTGTTCCCAGCCTCTTCCAACTCTTCAGTCCTCAGCCCCATCCTGACCTCCTCTACAGATGAGCCTGCCTCTCCCTACTTGAAAAACACTTGTTGAGCATGTTTCTGGTCAAGCTGTAATCAAATGTGTCCATACACTTCTTGAAACGTGGTCTGTGAGGCACCTGTACCAGATTTACCTGGGGTGTTTCTTCAAAATGCAGGGCTCTCTGCCCCAGCTCCTCACCCTCTTACATGCGTAGGATCAAATTCTCGGAGTCGGGACCTAGAGAGGTGCATTATAAACAAGAGCCCAGGAGATGCTGATGTTCACTACAATTTGAAAAGCAGTGTTATATATTATTTGATCTTCTCAATAATCTCGTGAGGGAGATATTACTATTAAAGTTTGAATTATATGGAGAGCATCCTACGTGAACTCTATCACCTTCATTTCTTATTCATCAAATTGTTGTATATTTTCACCAGTTTCCTTTGCCTTTGCCCTGCCCTCAAATAAAGAAGTATTCCCCCCCCACCCCCAATTAAGAATAAGTTCTCTCTAGGGCCGCCTGGGTGGCGCAGTCGGTTAAGTGTCCGACTTCAGCCAGGTCACGATCTCGCGGTCAGTGAGTTCGAGCCCCGCGTCAGGCTCTGGGCTGATGGCTCAGAGCCTGGAGCCTGTTTCCGATTCTGTGTCTCCCTCTCTCTCTGCCCCTCCCCCGTTCATGCTCTGTCTCTCTCTGTCCCAAAAATAAATAAACGTTGAAAAAAAAATTTAAAATAAAAAAAAAAGAATAAGTTCTCTCTAAAATGTTGTCTTTGATCCATACCCTCCTTTCCTCTTCTGGTACTTGGATCTATCAATTGATGATAGTGGTAGTTATAATAGCTATCATTTATTGATCACATAGTATGTACCAGGTACTTTGATAAGTCTTTTTTATTTAGTTCATCTAATCTTCAAACATTTCTTCTACTCCTTTCTCATTTTTTTGGTCTGGTATTCCCATTGTACCTATGTTATGCCTTTTGTAATTGTCCCACAGTTTTTCAATATTCTGAACTTTTTTTTGTCCGTTCTTTTTCTTTTTTTTTTTTTGCCTTTTCATTTCAGCTTGGAACACCTCTACTGACATATCTTCAAGCTCACTGATCCTTTCCTTGGCCATGTCCAATCTACTGGTGAGTCCATCCAAGGTATTCATTACCTGTTACAGTATTTTTGGCTTCTACCATTTTCTTTTGATTCTTTCCTAGAATTTCAAATTCTTTGCTTACATTACCATCTGTTCTTGCATGTTATACCCTTTTTTCTTTATGGTGCTTAGCATATTATTCAGTTATTTTAAATTCCTAGTCTGATAATTCCAAAATCTCTGCCCTAAGTTTGGTTCTGCTGTTTGCTTTGTCTCTTCATGGTGTTTTTTCTTGCCTTTTAGCATGCCTTGTAATTTTCTGTTGAAAGCCAGAGATGATCTATAGGATAACAGGAACTGAAATAAATAAAATGCTAGTGTGAAGTTTCATGTTTATCTGGTTAGAAGTTAGGCTGTGTTTAACGTTTGCTGTGGTTGTAGGTGTCAGAGGTTTCAATACCCTCTAGTATTTTTATTTCTGTCTCCTCTATTATCTTTGGTTTTATCTAGAAACTCCCTCTTAAATTGTCATTATACTGGAATCCTGTTGATGAGACAATAAGGTATTGGGAAGGGGAAGCAGTCTATAACCTTATTATTAATCTCAGATTTCTTACTGGGCCAGAGTCTCTGGCTATGATTTTCAGAAGTTTCTTAGCCTTTATTCCTCCCCTTATATGAGATAGGAAGGCTAGAGGTGGCTAGAGTTGGCTAATTGTCCTTCTCCCAGCTCAGATAAGGCTCTGGTAGTCTCCTTTGAGGGCAGATCTTATTATGGAGACTGTTCTGGATATATTTCAAAATGGTTATTGTTTCCCTCCCTCTGCCTGAAGCAGGAGAAAATTTTTCTCAAAAATAAGTAAAGATTATGGGGCGCCTGGGTGGCGCAGTCGGTTAAGCGTCCGACTTCAGCCAGGTCACGATCTCGCGGTCCGGGAGTTCGAGCCCCACGTCAGGCTCTGGGCTGATGGCTCAGAGCCTGGAGCCTGTTTCCGATTCTGTGTCTCCCTCTCTCTCTGCCCCTCCCCCGTTCATACTCTGTCTCTCTCTGTCCCAAAAATAAATAAACGTTGAAAAAAAAATTAAAAAAAAATAAATAAATAAGTAAAGATTAAAAAAATGAACAATTAAAAAAAATTTTTTTAATTCACCGAAGTGTTGAGATCCCTTAATATTGGGCTCCAAGGGGTTTAACTCTCAAGGTAGTATACTCAGCCTCTAGCTATCTGTCAGTGACCATTTAAGCGTCCCCATCAGTTACTGTCTCCAGCAACTTCTGCTCCTGATAAGCTATGATTCTCAGTAGCCCCTGTCTCTCCAGGTTGGGGGCAAGGAGGGGGCCGTTTGTCTTGTGTCCTCAATTCACTGGTGGATATAATTAGAGTTCTTGTTTTTCAATTTTTCAGCTTTTTTCTTGTGAGGACAGGAGTGGACTTCCAAGCTCTTTCTATGTCAAAGCAGAAACTGGAGATCCTTATCTAATCTTTACAACTCTCCAAGTTAGTATTTTTCCAAACTGACAGGCAAGGAAACTGAAGCTTAGCAAGGTTAAATTAAGTGGCCCAAACTTATGCAGTCAGTGAGGGGGTGAGTGGCTATGTTGCCACAAAGATGATAACATTAAATTGGGATTCAGGCAAGGTCCTGTACTAGGAAGCCAGAAAGGCATCTGTATGAGTATAGGCTGCTTTGGAAAGAGGCTAGGAGGTGTGTATAAGCGTGTGTGTCCTCATATAGATGCATATGAAGAAACCCTGGGATGTCAGCTGACTTTGAGAAGGAAAGGGGTGAAAAGTTGGTGCCAGAATCCTTGTCTTTACCATACCGTCAGTGTCATTCCATTGTCAACAAGAACAACTTATTCTAGGGCTGAATTTAAAAAGGCAAACCTAAGAAATTGACAGCTGTTTATTAAATGCCTACTCTGTGCCAGGCACTGTGACAGTACGAAATAGATACAGTGCTTAACAAAGCAGTGTCCCTACTTTCATGGAGCTGATATTGTAGTGAGGAAAACTAGCTAGTGAGCCCACAAGTTATAACATGTCAGATGGTGATAAGTCAAATAAAGAGAACTAAAGCAGGATAAATGGGATTGAGTGATACAGGTATTGTTTTATAAGATGTGGTCAGAAATGGATGCTTTGACAAAAATGATCTTTGAGGGGCACCCGGGGTAGCTCAGTCGGTTGAGTCGGACTTCGGCTCAGGTCATGATCTCACGGTTCGTGAGTTCAAGCCCCACATCGGGCTCTGTGCTGACACCTCAGATCCTGGAGCCTGCTTCAGATTCTGCATCTCCCTCTCTCTCCCTCTCTCTCTTCCCCTCCCCTGGTCATATTCTATCTATCTCTCTCAAAATAAATAAAAACATTGTAAAAAATATATAAAAAAAAAAAAGGTAACTACACAAGAATGGGACTTGTAAATTGTGGTTTAGTAACCATGTGGTAAATGATGGGGACTCCTTCTAGCCAATACCCTGGTCTCCCACAAACAAAGGATTGTGGAACTTCAGGTATCAGCTGGGGTCAAATGGAGGGACAGTTTTGTGTCCAAGGGGGCACACAAAGAATAACTTGGCAAAGGTTATACATACTTTCTAAAAGTAAGCTCTGAGTCAGGCTCCTACGCAAATTCCTACTTGATCAGGTGTGACAGAAAGTGTTTTAATATACATCAAGAGCCTAAAAAGTATCTGGTACAGAAACTTTGGGTTCTATCCATGAATATGATTTAAAATATAGAAAAGCAATGTTCAGGGGCACCTGGGTGGCTTAGTTGGTTAAGCATCTGACTTAGGGTCAGGTCACGATCTTCCAGTTCATGAGATCAAGCCCCCAATTGGGCTCTCTTCTATCAGCACAGAGCCTGCTTGAGACCCTCTGTTCCCTTCTCTTTCTGCCTCTACCCTGCTCATCCTCTCTCTCTCAAAAATAAACATTAAAAAAAAAAGCAATGTTCATAGGGCAGGGATTTTTGTCTGATCATAGCTGTATTCTCACAGCTTAGAACATGCCTGTACAAGCTAGTGTTAATAAATATTTGTTGAATAAATAAATAAATAAATAAATGAAAAGGGGTTTCTTTATAAAAATTATTTATAATATTTTAAAAATTTACCTAAATTGCCTTCAATAGGCTACTGTTTAAATAAACTATGATCCATTCACTCTCTGGATTTAACTCTATTTTATTTATTTTTTATTATTTTTTAAACTCTATTTTAAAAAGCAAACAGATGGCTTAAATGTTTGTAACACCAGAATTAAAATCTAGCCCATAAAGTAATTAGATCTGGAATGGAGACTCAGTATTTTCATTTTAAAGATGAGGGGACTGTAAGGCCACACAGTGACTTATTGGCATTTTTAAGCTACTTAATCCATAAATTATAAAAATTCTTTTTGTTTAAAAAAAAATTTTTTTTCAACGTTTATTTATTTTTGGGACAGAGAGAGACAGAGCATGAACGGGGGAGGGGCAGAGAGAGAGGGAGACACAGAATCGGAAACAGGCTCCAGGCTCTGAGCCATCAGCCCAGAGCCCGACACGGGGCTCGAACTCCCGGACCGCAAGATCGTGACCTGGCTGAAGTCGGACGCTTAACCGACTGCGCCACCCAGGCGCCCCTATAAAAATTCTTTTGAAGAGGATACAAACAAATGGAAAGATATGGAATAATTCATGTAGTGAAAAATTTCCATACTATCTAAAGCAATCTTCAGATTCAATGCAATCTCTATCAAAATACCAACAGCATTTTTCACAGAACTAGGACAAATAATACTAAAACTTGTATGGAATCACCAAAAAAAACACCTAAGAGGCAAAGCAGTCTTGAGAAGTAAAAACAAAGTTGGAGGTAGCACAATCACAGATTTTAAGATATATTGCAAAGCTGTAGTAATCCAAACAGTATGGTACTGGCACAAAAACAGACATAGATCAAGGAACATAACAGCCCAGAAATAAATCCATGCTTATATGGCCAATTGATATATGACAAAGGAGGCAAGGATATACAATGGGGAAAGACCAGTCTCTTCGATAAACAGTGCTGGGAAAACTGGACAACTACATACAAAAGAATGAAAATGGACCACTTTCTTTTACCATACACAAAACTAAACTCAAAATGGATTAAAGACCTAAATGTAAGACATGAAACCATAAATTCCCTAGAAGAAAACATAGGCAGTAATTTCTTTGACATTGGCCACAGAAAAATTTTTTAGAGATGTCTCCTCAGGCAAGGGAAACAAAAGCAAAAGAAAATTATGAAAACTATTCCAAATAAAAAACTTTTGGACCACAAATGACACCATCAACAAAATGAAAAGGCAACCTACTGAATGAGAGAAGATATTTACAAATGATATGTATGACAAGGGGTTAATTCCAAAATATATAAAGAACTTACACAACTGAACACCAAAATACAAATAATCTGATTAAAAATGGGCAGAAGACAGGGGTGCCTGGGGGGCTCAGTTGATGAAGCATCTCACTCTCGATTTTGGCTCAGGTCACGATCTCATGGTTCATGAGTTCAAGCCCCACATCAGGCTGAGAGCGCAGAGCCTGCTTAGGATTCTCTCTCCCTCTCTCTCTCTGCCCCTGCCCTGCTCTTTCTCTCTCATGCTCTTTCTCTCTCTCGAATAAATAAATAAACTTAAAAAATGGGCAGAAGACCTAAATAGACGTTTTTCCAGAGAAGACCTACAAATGAAAATATGCTCAACATCCCTCATCATCAGGGAAATGCAAATCAGAACCGCAAAGAGATAACACCTCACACCTGTCAGAATGGCTAAAATCGACAATACAAGAAACACGTGTTGGCAAGAATGTGGAGAAAGGGGAACCCTTTGCACTGTTGGTGGGAATACAAACTGGTGCAGCCACTGTGAAAAACAGCATGGAGGTTCCTCAAAAAATTAAAAATAGAGGGGTATCTGGGTGGTTCAGTCGGTTGAGCGTCCAGCTTCGGCTCAGGTCATGATCTCGCAGTCGGTGAGTTCGAGCCCCACATCGGGCTCTGTGCTGACAGCTTAGAACCTAGAGCCTGCTTTGGATTCTGTGTCTCCCTCTCTCTCTGCCCCTCCCCCGTTCATGCTGTCTCTCTCTGTCCCAAAAATAAATAAACATTGAAAAAAAAATTCAAAAATAAATAAACGTTAAAATTTTTTTTTTTAATTAAAAATAGAAATACCATATGATTCAGTAATTCCACTACTGGGTATTTACCCAAAGAAAACAAAAAACACTAATTTGAAAAGATATCTGCACCCCTATGTTTATTGCAGCATTATTTACAAGAGTGAAGATATGGGAGCAACCCGTGTCTATCGATGGATGGAAGGATGGGTGGATGAAGAAGACGTGGCATCTGTATATACAATAGAATATTTCTCAGCCATAGAAAAGGATGAGATCTTGCCATTTGTGAGAACACAGGTGGGCCTGGAAGGTATCATAATTCAGCCAGACAAATACCATGTGATTTCGCTTCCATGTGGAATCTAAAACACAAAACAAATGAATACACAAACAAGAAGCAGAAACATAGATAAATATAAAGAACAAAATACGAATATAAAGAACATAAATATATAACTACAAAGAACAAACTGATGGTTCTCAGAGGGGAGCAGGGTGGGAGGATGGACAGAATGGATGAAGGATAGTGGGAGACGCAGGCTTCCAGTTATGGAATGAGTAAGTCACAGGGATGACAGGGATAGCATAGGGAATATAGTCAATGATACTGTAATAGTGTTATATGCGGACAGATGGTGGCTACACTTGTAGGGAGCAGAGCATAACATATATAGTTATCAAATCACTATGTTGTACACCTGGAACTGGTGTAACATTGTGTGTCAACTACACTTCCATTAAAAAAAATGGAAAAATAAAAACTTAGAAGCGAAAAACAAAGATGAGGGGATTACAAGGCCACGCCATGACTTACTGGCATTTTCCATCTACTTGACACGTACCTGATAAAAGTTCTTTGGAGGCAATAAGAGTTACAGGTTGTCTGCTAAACAATTCTATGACGTACTTGAAAATGATTTCTAGACCTTTCAGAAGATAGATGGGAAAACAATACTAGTTCCCATGCAAGAAAGCATGAGACCAACGAATGCCCGCAAACGAGGGCCAAAAATTCCAGCAGCAAGTCGTCCACCAATTTGGGAAACATTTATCAACTGGCCAGAGTGCCAAGCTTTGGGGAAGCCGTGGGAATACGGAGATGGCCACGGCCCAGATTTCCGTCTCTTTGCAGAATCTCATTGGCGAACAGGGATTTAACACATTAAGCCACAGTGTGTGAAGGACTGAATAAAGGATGTGCCAAGTGTGAGAGAGCGTGGAGACGGGGTAGGGGCACAGACTCCAAATGGGATGGAAGTAAGATATGGGTGTCAGGGGATGACAGCACAAGAAGGACCCGTGAGGTGATGAACCCAGTGTGCTTTCTGGAACAACCCTGAGAAGATTTTAGGAGACAAGCAGTCGATTTCAGTCTGTCCCTCCCACACTTCTGTTCCTGTAGCCACACAAGATGCTGAACAGAGAAAATGGCACAGAGTCTGTCCTCACGTTTCATCCTCGCTCACCACCATTTATGGCTCTGTGCCCTTTGTCACGGTTTCCGTTTCCCTCGGTATTACCTGGCCTGCGTGATGGGGATGAGAACAGTCCCCACCTCATGGGATGGGTCAGAAACTGACAGGAAATTAGTAGATTGGTTTATTTATGTGACACGTATTTACTGATGCCTGTTGTGTGGCAGGCATTGTACCAGCACTGGGGACGAAAGAAATGGACTGTCCTGTTTTCATGGAACCTACAGCTAAGAGGGAGAGCATTAAATAAACAACTAGACTACTTCATACCTGGAGGTGATAGTTGTGGTTTCCTCTGTCTGCTCATCACTCCCCCCTCCCCGGCATTTGTCTTTCTCAAAGTATAATTTGAACCCATTTTTGGTTAAACTGCTGTGTGGGAGAAGGTCACAAAGCCAGTAATAGAGCCCAGCCAACCACCTAGCACCCTCAGGGACCAGAGTTTTATTTTTATTTACTGGGTATGATGTATCCAGAAACAGTGAAGTTTTCCCATTTTACTTTACAGACTTCCCAATTATATTACAATGAAGATAGAAAGAATTAGACAAGCCTGTCCCTCCCCTCACTTGGGGGTCGAAAAGACAGCTGGTTGGTTATACTGAAGGTGGGATGTCTGCTCACGTCTACAGAGGGACAGGGTTTGTGATTCACTGGCCACAGAGACGTGGAAAGGGCACCCTACTAAGCTTCCGGCTCAGAAGGAAGAGACATTGATTGAGGGTCCATTACATCCTGACACCATCTGGGGAATTTTACATAAAGTAGCTCATCTGATTCTCAAAATAACCTTTCTCATCCCTACTTTATAGATGAAGGAACTACGAGTCAAAGAAATTAAGTGGCTTCTTCACCCAGCTGGTGGAGGCAGAATTTGAGCCCGGGCCCGCTGACTCCAAAACCACGTTCTTTCCGCACACCCGACGTATATTCTAACTAGACAAGTTAAGCTAGAATTGGAAGAAATAATGAGATAAAGAGTCCTTTTTGAGGAAGAAAATCAGCCTAGAAACAGGAATGCTTTCTCCTGTCATAATAACCCATGTGCCTACCAGTGACACTGTCTAATTCCAAATGTCCCCTTTTAGAAAGGGAGGAGCTATGGGGCGCCTGGGTGGTGCAGTCGGTTAAGCGTCCGACTTCAGCCAGGTCACGATCTCGCGGTCCGTGAGTTCGAGCCCCGCGTCGGGCTCTGGGCTGATGGCTCAGAGCCTGGAGCCTGTTTCCGATTCTGTGTCTCCCTCTCTCTCTGCCCCTCCCCCGTTCATGCTCTGTCTCTCTCTGTCCCAAAAATAAATAAACGTTGAAAAAAAAAATTAGAAAGAGAGGAGCTAATATATACATGCACACACGTGTGTGTGTGTGTGTGTGTGTGCAGAGAGAAAGAGAGGGAGGGAGACATTAGTTCAACCCTGTAATGTAATTCTTGAAATTAATAATAGGGAAATGGTCACAGATGTTAACAATGATTTATGTGTTGCGTTCATTGCAGTGGGTTTTTTTTTTTTTTTTATAACGAAAGAGGAAAAATGAAAACAACTGGAACCTATCGTGCCCAACAACAGAGGAATGGTGGAATAAATTATAATTCAAGGGAATAGTGGAGTATTATAAAGTCATTAAAATTCATGCTGTGGAATAATGTTTAATTGTATTGAAATATACTCATAATATAATGTTCATTAAAAATAAAAGAGGTCATAAGATCCTATATATAGTTTGGTTCCAATATTTGTTGAGCAACTACATATATGCATATATATTTAAAATCTGGAAGGAAATGTACCCAAATGTTAATAGTGCTTATCTCTATGTTATAAGAGGACATTTTTTACTTCGTCTTCACCACCCTCTGTATTTATCCTTTTCTGTATTTTCCAACACAAAACAAGGGTGTGTGCTCTGCTGTTCCTCCCCATAGAGCATCTGGTTCTCAGACTCAGGGCTTGCTTGCTTGGAAGGAAACCGCTTTTCATCCTTCCTAGTAGCAGGCACCAGAGATCGGGGCTGTAGCAGCCTGAGGACCCCATGTGTACCCCAGGCACTCGCAAGGCAAGCTGCTTCTCACTCTCCTTACAAATGATTTCAGATGGCAATTAAAAAAAAGAAAACGAAGTATTGAACAAGAGGTCCTGCCATTGCCTTTAAAATGTGTTCTTTTGATGGTTCTTTTAGGATCACATCTTCACAGAGGCATTTTACCCTGAGTGAATTCCTGAAGAGAAGGGGCTGGCCATAGCATGTCTTTTATGCCCTAGTTCGTTCGTTCGTTCGTTCGTCCGTTCATTCCTTCATTCATTCATTCATGTAAGAAAACTTACTGTGTCCCTGCTGGGCTCTATGCACTAATCAAAGAAGATGCAGTGAAACATTAAGTAGGGAAAGTTTTAAAATAGAGGTCTGAGGAAACAGTAGAGTGGACTTCACACATACCCTTCATTGTCACCCCCTGTGCACCTGTAAGCTTGAACCACCCAAAAAGACAACTCAAAGTAATCACCTCTATGAACGTCTTTTCTCTCCTCTCAAATCAGCACTCCCTCCTCACTTCCGGAAAATGACTGTTTTCTTATTGTCACACATGCAGCAATTCTAGTGCCTAGATGTTGCAAAAACAGTCCTTTCTATATCGTTCTTATCTGCCTGCTGAACGTGCTGCCGTAAATGAAAGTCTCTCTTCTTGTGCGTGTGCAATTGGCTTACTCTGTGTCACATGCAGGAAACGATAGAATTTCCCTAGAGTAAACAAATGAGTCCACCCCAATATCTAAACAAGTAAATATCTAGGTGCTCCTATAGCCCACTTGGGATCCACCAGGGTTGGCAAGTTCTGCTGTAGATCCTGACCACCTGATACCAGGCACCAGGCCTTAATTATTCATCTCAATACGCTCAGAGCCTAGTATGTTGCCTTTGACAGCTAATGAAATGTTTCATCTCAGCTAACATTTATTGAGTGTCTACCATGTGCCAGGTATGGTGCTGGTGGTTAGCAATAAACCAGTGAAGAAAACACATATGATTTTGCCCTACAATTTGGTAGGTGCAGAGAAATGTTAAACAAAAACACTCTGAAGGAAAAGTACAGAGTGGTGTGAATGCTAACGAAATATCTGAATAAACAAATGCATGAAAGAAAACGCTGTATATTTTACACTGTAATATTCGTTCACTAGAAAGGTGTATTCTATATATGAAGAAAGAATATTGTGAGCTCACTCAGGATGGATTAAGAATCCCGTAAGACATAGGGCGCCCGAGTGGCTCAGTCAGCTGAGCATCTGACTCTTGATTATGGCTCACATCATGATCTCAGGGTCATAGGATAGAGCCCTGTGTTGGGCTCCCCACTGAGCATGAACCCTGCTTGGGGTTCTCTCTTTCTCTCTCTGTCCCTCTCCCTGACTCACATGCTCTCTTTCTCTAAAATAAATTAAAAAAATAATAATCCCACAAAACAATCTGACTCCTGTGTTCATGCACCTATGATGCGTCCTAAGACCTCATTAGCTTTTCATGGTCCTATCTCAATAGATGACTCATTCTGAACTTACAGGCAACTAAAAACCCTAGGGTATTTTTGTTGTTGTTTGTTTAATGTGCTGCCATAAGTCCAAGTATCTCTTCTTGTACACGTGCAATTGGTTATTTGGATCTAAGTAAGTGACTTTCTGTGTTCCTCCATTAGCTTTCATCTTGCTACAGCTGGTTAATCAATTTGACCTGCCCAAGTCCTCTGATGCCTAGTCCTGATATGGGAATATATGTGTCCCTTCCCATCAGTGGGTGTGGTTACCATGATGACAAGCCCAGATCAGGCTGTTGGAAGGAACGCTGACGGGAGTGTTATAATCACCTTTGCAATCAACATATATCAAAAACATTAAAAAGTCCACATCCTTTGTGTATGTAATTACAGTTCTGGGAATCTATTCTACCAAAATAATACCAAACAAAGAAAGGCATATGCAAAAAAAAAAAAAAAAAAAAAAACAACCCCAAACCTGTTTTTACTCCATTATTTATAATAGTGAATAGCACATTGAAAAATCCTAGTCTTTTAAGGGGCATGATTAAGTTCAGATGACCATAACAAAAGAAAGTTTTCCTACAAACTAAGAAAATTCCTAAGGATGGGCTTGCAACAGCATTTTATTTTTAGAACCTCTCTGAGCTTCTAGTGTAGCTCAGGACCCATTAGATGCTAATACATATTGTTAATGAAGAGATAATGAAAATAGTTTAGAAACAGGTGATTAAGAATATGGAATAATTAGTTATTAAAAAGATACTTGTTTGTATGGTATTGACAAGGGATCTTCTCAGGCAAACAACCCTTCAGCAAACAAGACAGATAAAACCCCCTGCCTTGAGGAGCTCACAATCTAATGGAAGGGGGCAGATAATACTCAAGTCGACAAGTAAAATGGCATATTGTATGGCAATAAAGGCAACAGGACAAAAATTAAGTGGGGAAGGATAGGAAATCCAGCCGGGGAACTGAAGGGGAGGAGGAAGCTTCAAATAGGCGGATCCGGATGGCGTCCCTGAGAAAGGGCCATCTGAGCAGAGACCTGAAGGAAGGGGGCGATGAGCTGGACAGTTGGCTGGGCCACGAGCATTCCAGGGAGCAATTCGGTTTTAGCAATACAATTTTAAAGGATTAGTGGGTTACTTTTGTGAAGGCAGTCCAACCCCTGCATTCCTTGTCACTTTCAATTACCCATAAGTACACCCAACTCGCTCATCAAAGAGAGATTCCCCTGTCTCTCCCTTCTGGCAGCCAGAGACAGATTCCCCAGTCTGTGCCCAGGCTGCCTTGCTGGAAGCAGATGGGCAGCCCCACCCCCTTCTTCCTGGGTCTGGCCACGTGGTGAGAGCATAACCCCGTACCCTGTGGCCCCATTCCCTCCCCCACTGAGTCTAAAGGGGCATTAAAATTCACACTTGTTTGTACCTGGTGAGTCTGTATTCTCTGCGTAAGGGCTCACTCATGCAGAAGCAGAACCACGCATCCTCCGAGTCACTTTCAGAACGAAGAATGTAATCTTTAACCAGATTGAAAGAGTATCAGAATTTTGTTGTTGTTAGGGTCTCGAGACTGTTGTATCTGGAGCGAAGGTGTCAACAAAGAAGTGCTTCTACAGATGTGTTAATCACTATGTATGTGTTTTGAAAATCACCGTGGCGTTTGTAGCTTCTGGTCACCTGCTCGGGTTCCAACGGATGACTTTCTACTACGCCTGCTGGCAGCAGAGGTAATTTTTAAGGTGCAGTTGCACGGAGGACACTGTACTCCAGGAGGGCAGAGCCGTGCCTGTTTTTGTCACCGTCGTTACCCCAGTGCCTGGCATATAGGAGACACTGCATGAATGCCCACGAATAAGCGAGTGACTCCAAAGATGACAGCTTTGGTGGAGAGAGAAGACTTGTAGGCTGCCGTGGGAGAGACAAGTACAGAGACCACAGGGAAGCAGGAGAGACAAGATGGCATGCGCCGTGCAAGGGGAACCCAGGTGGAGTGTGCATTTAATGTGCAAGGGCAGGGCGGGGGCGGGGAGACAAAGGGTGAGAAAATCACCGGCATGGCGTTTGTCGCTTCCCCCATGTACATGTTGGATTACTTTGGTCAATTCACTTAGCACCTTGGAGACTCAGTTCCATCCTCTGGAAAATGGCGGTAACAATACTGACCTCACAGGGTTGCTATGAGAATTAAGTAAGGTAATGCATATAAAGCCCTTGGCACAGAGACTACCACCATAAAAAAGTCATAGTAGACCCTCATATTTTCACTTAACACATACATGTTGAGAGGCAGTGTAGAGCGTGGTTGGGAGTAGGGATCTGGGGCCAGACTGCCTGAGTTTGAATCCCAGCTTTATCACTTAGAGCTGAGCAGTCTTAAGAAAGTTACTTAATTGCTCTGTGCCGCAATTCCCTCATCTGTGAAAGACAGGGTAACAGTGCTAGCTCATCGTGATGAGTTAATAAATGTAAACCACTTAGAATGGTACCTGGCACACAGGCATTATTATTGTCTGCGAGGCATTTTTTGTGTTTGTTTCTCACTTTGATTCCTCAAGGGCTGGTGGAAGTGATAGGATATATGGCAGCAGACAGACACGTTGATGTGATGATGGAGGAGTTCGTGTTGGATGGGCTGGATCTGTGCCTCATTTCAACATCGGCTCTCAAACTCGAGCAGACACTGGATTCACCCCAAGCGCTTGTTAAAACACAGGTCGCGGCCTGTGAGTGCCTCATTCAGTAGGTCTGGGTGGGACCTGAGATTTTTTATTTCTAACAAGTTCCCCCAGTGGTGCTGATGCTGCTGGTCCAGAGACCGCACTCGGAGAATCACTGCGATGCAACATGAAAGCATGTGCGAAGCTCCAAGAGAAGGAAGAAGGAGAGATGCGTAAAGAGACAGGAGTTCTGAAAAGGACTGAGTAACAGATACGAGTAGAAAGAATAATTTGTTCATTTATTCATTCAGCATTTACTCACTGCCCACTGTGAGCAGGGCCCTGTATTCACCGATCAGCTGAAAGGACCAAGATTTAGCTGAGTAGAAACGACAGTGGGTTGGGAAGGACTATCAGTTTATTGAATTAAAACAGAATAGCCTTTAAAGAAAGCAGCCACATCCTCATCAGGCCTAACTCCACATCGTGTCCCCATTAGGTCTGACTCAGGCATCCTTTGTGTGTGTGTGTGGCGGGGGGGGGGGGGGGGGGGGGGGGGGGATGAATATACATAAAATTTACCATTCTAACCATTTTTAAGTGTATAGTTCACTGACATTAAGTACACTCTATTTTTGTGCAGCCATCACTCACCATCTATCTCCAGAATTGTTTTCATCTTCCCAAACCCAAACTCTCTGTTCGTCAAGAATTCCTTACTCCCTTCTCCCCTGTAGCCCCTGGCAACTACCATTCGACTTTCTGTTTCTCTGGATTTGACTATTCTAGTTCCTCACATAAGTGGAACCATACAGTATTTTGTCCTTTTTTGTGACTAGTTTATTTCACTTAGCACAATGTCTTCAAGGTTCATCTATGTTACATATAGCATGTGTCAGAATGTCCTTCCTTTTCAAGAATTAATATTGCACTGTATGTATACATCACATTTGTTTAGCCAAATCATCCATCAGGAGATGTTTGGGTTGTTTCTACATTTGGCTGTTGTGAATAGTGCTGCCATGAACACGGCTGTACAAATACCGATTTGAATCCCTGGTTTCAACTGTCTTGAGTATATATTTCTAAGCACCATTTTGATGTTTATTTATTTTTGAGAGAGACAGAGATAGAGCTTGAGTGGGGGAGGAGCAGAGAGAGAGGGAGACAGAGTTGGAAGCGGGCTCCAGGCTCCGAGCTGTCAGCACAGAGCCCTATGAGGGGCTCGAACCCACAGACGGTGAGATCATGACCTGAGCCGAAGTCAGACGCCCAACTGACTGAGCCCACCCAGGCGCCCCTCTAAGCACCATTTTAAAGCAGATACATTTTGTTCAGGTGGCAATTAAGGTCACTCTTCCCCCATCCCACCCTCTACCTTTTCCCCACTTAGAACTTTACCCCTCCTGACACTCAGGTACCCAGATCTCTCATCTGCATCTGATAAATCATCCACACCTCCAGGTAAATTAGCACAACAAGGACCAGGGGAATTTATTTCAATGCTTTACGGGCTGAACGCATGCATGAATCTTCCTTTCCCTATCATGACAACCTTACCAATACACTGTCCAAATACACTTGTGCCAGGAGCTTATTAGGTACTATTCAGAAACGAAACAATTTAGTCTCTGGAATCAGACATCTGGTAGAGGAACCTGAGCTTACTATTTACTAGGTGTTTACGCAAATGATTCAATCTTCCTAGTTTCAATTTCCTGATCCATAAAATAGGGATACTAGTTTCTATCCATTTGGCTATTTGGAGAATTAAAGTAAGTACACCAATTAAAGTGAGATAAACCAAAACAAGACAAAGAACTAAACCTAATAGCTGGCACACGGTAAGAACCCAGAAAATGCTGGGCATCCTTGGTATTATAACTGGGTGACTCCTTCAGATATATGCCAAGAAGGTTCCTGCCACCTAGGTACACAGAAGAACATCACAATGAGCATGGAATTAACAGCCCTACTAGGCCAGAGACCCAGAATACAAAACAATGGACATTTTTTAAAACACAGGATTCATTGGGGCACCTGAGTGGCTCTGTCAGTGAAGTGTCTGACTTTGGCTCTGGTCATGATCTAGCAGTCTGTGAGATTGGGCCCTGCATCAGGCTCTTTGCTGACAGCTCAGAGCCTGGAGTCTGCTTCAGATTCTGTGTCTCCCTCTCTCTCTGCCCTTCCCCTGCTTGTATTTTGTCTCTCTCTCTCAAAAATAAACAAACATTAAAAATATTTTTTTTGTTTAACACGGGATTCAAAATGACAGCCTGGCTACAAAGGATTAAAAGATGTCTTTAGATGGGGGAGATATTTTGGGGCAGGGCCCTCTGTGGAGCCCACAACTTATACTAGCATTCCCCAGCAGTCAGCTATGGGTGTTAAGTATTTTTCTTGAGCTCTTTTTTTTTTTTTTTTTTCTGAGTTTGCAAACGTCAGATAAAAATGGATTCTAGAACAATGGAAATTTGAGATGAGAAATGGTTGCGGCAAATTTGGCCAGGCCTCCTCCTAGGATGGCCCCAGTCCTTCTGGGACATGTTCTGACGACTGGATGGCCTTTTTCTAAACCTCTGAAAGGGGATGATGTTCCCGCCACTTCCCTTGGAAGAATATTCCACGGTGAAATATGACTCACTGTCAGGGCCCTTGCCTTTGAGATTCTCTTTCTTCTCTTGACCCACTTTCGTCTGGCCGTGCCCTTTTGTACAAAGTCAAACGCAGCCTCCCCTGGAGAAGGTTGTTCTGTGAGGACTGACATTTAAAGACCATTACCACCTCTCACACTCAGCCCTGTTCATTTAGCCAAGCAAAGCATGTTTAATTCTTTTAATCTCCTCTCATAAATCAATCTCTTCGTTCCCTTAATAGTCCTTCGCCTATGCTTTGAATTCCTTCCAGTCTGGCCATCCTAAGCTCTTGTTCCGTTTATACTTGCGACTTGCCAGTCAATCACAAATGGCTCTCGGGAAAAACAGCCAGGCCCGCCAGGGCTCTAAGTGCTCTCACTGTGCTGGGCTGTCTGCAGTCCCCCAGGCACTGGGAGTCCAGAGAAGATCCCTTCCTGGTGGCCAATCCCAAAGGCCTGGAAGCAAGCTTGAGACATTTGCCGCCTACACCATTGTGGGTCCTTCAATCCTGGCCCATCTGATCCAAGGTCAAGGGAACTTCCCGAGAAGCTACCTCAGACACCTGTACCTCTACTGTCACTCAAGCTCCTCAGGATGTCCTTCTTTCCCCTAGCTTTTACCCACAAGGGCACGAGGGCAACAGAGGAGCCCAGAGGAGTCTTACCTGGAAGGTCCCAGCATGGTCTTCTTCCTTATCACCCTCTCTGTTCTCTTTGAGGGCAATTAATGTGAATCCTCTGAAGTAGGACGGTGGGGCAGCTGAAAGGGTTACTGTGGAGAGAGGAGAAAGCAGATCATAAGCACAGGAATCAGCTGGCTGCCATCTGACAAATGAATGTTGGTGAGTTCTCCATCAACAAGCCAGACCTGTGGGTTGGAGAGGCAGCAGACAGTGGAAAAGCCTCATTCCTTTGAGTAGTGAACTTTTGCTCTCCACCCCGTTCCCCCTTACATTTCAGAACCTGCAAAATGCCTGAACTATGATCTCAGTTGGGCCTCTCCTTGAACCAACAAAGGTTTTGGTGCACTCTCTCTCTCCCAGTAGCCACAATTTGAAAAAGATAGTCCCTGGTCAGGGGCACCTGGGTGGCTCAGTCAGTTAAGTTTCTGACTTCAGCCCAGGTCATGATCTCACGGTTTGTGAGTTTGAGCCCTGATTCAGGCTCTGTGCTGATAGCACAGAGCCTGGAGCCTGCTTCAGATCCTCTGCTCCCTCTCTCTCTCTGCTGTTCCACTGCTTGCACTCTCTCTCACTCTCAAAAATAAATAAACATTAAAAAAAAAAAAAAGAAAGAAAGAAATCCCTGGTCAGCAACCTCAATCTTGACAGTTATCTAATGTTACACTTCCAAAAGAAATCTAGCCGCTCACAGCCCAAACTCCCTTACAAAGTCCTTTGGGGCAGAGAATGCTGTGTGTTTTCCAAAATATACTTCCTATTTCTTGTAAGCACTCAGCTAGACCACTTTCCCAGCCTCCCTTGCAGTTAGGTCTGTTTGCGTTCTGCCAAGGGAAAGCACAGATGGACGTGATGCATGCCACTTTCTGCTTGGCCCGCACAAACTTTCCCCAGGATCTTCCCGTCTCCCTCTCCCACCTATGCCTGCGGAATGCAGCGGATCCAACAGAAGATCCAACAGAAGGTGTCCTGGGAGAAGATGGTGGAGCCACAAGATAGAAGAAACCAGGGTTTCTGAATAGCTACACAGAGAATCACCCACTGAGCAGAAACATCCATCTTGTACTTTGCCTGGACTGGAAACAAACTTATATTGTGGGGGATTGTTTGTTACAGCAGCTGGAGTTCTATGAGTCTACATCATGCTCTTCCTTCTCAAATCTACCCAGATAACTTTGTTTTCATTGAATCTAGCTCAAGGGCCTGCTCAGCAATGACGGCCACCCCTCCCTTTGTATCCCTAGCACCTGGCACAGAGCCTGATGTCTAATAGATGCTCAGTTCAAGTTTCTTGAAATTTATATAAATTGGGATTGAAATTACTGTCTGGATTAAAGTGCTAAGAGTCTGGCCTTTAAGCACAGAGTTATAGACTCTTAGAGCCTTAAGCTGTCTCAAGAACCCTCCATTCCAGCCTTCTAATTTCACAGACAGGAAACAAAGACACAGAGAGGTCAACAGACACCCCAAGGCAGTAAGAGCACCCACAAGGCAGACTTAGGGCCAGACTCCTTTTCCCCAGTTTAGCATTCCACCCATGGTTGCATATATGGAGTATATCTGAGTATGGATATTCTACAAATGTTAGGTTTTAAAATTTTTAAAATCAACCTAACATAGACCATTTATGTGATTCTGAAAAGCAACCCCCTGTCAGGGAGGGACATTCTAGTCTTCTGCTTTCAGTCCTAAAAATAAAGGACCCCCAAATTCCAAAAATTAAAATACCTTTCTTGGACCATGCACCTGCAGCCCATTAGCCCCAACACAACGACATCTCAGGAAAGAACTCTGAGAACCAAAGATTGCAAATCTCATGCTATAATTGCTCAGTTCATCCCACAAAAGTAAAAGAGCATTCTGATTGGCTACTGATGTCTATCGAAAGGTCAGACAGACCTTCTTAGTAAGGAAGAAAGGGTGAGAGAAAAAGCACAGTACAATAGAGTAAGAAAAGTAGGGTGCTCACCAGTGGCAAGCAGAAAATGATGATTATGATGTCAGAAGAAAGAGCTGAGATCTCTGAGGGACAGACAGACAGCCCTACAGCAGTCTGAGGGTGTCTAGAGTGGGGTGGGAAATGAACAAACAAAACCAAACAGAAACAGACTCACAGGTGCAGAGAAAAATTTGGTCGTTGTCAGAGGGGAGGGGAGTGGGGGAATGGGTGAAATAGGGGAAGAAGAGGACAAGTTACAAAATTCCAGCTATAAAATAAACAAAGACATGGGAATGCAATGTACAGCATAGGGAATATAGTTAATAATATTGTAAAAACTTCATATGGTGACAGTAGCTGTATTTATCATGGTGATTGCTTTGTAATGCTGAGAAATGTTGACTCACTATGTTGCGCACCTGAAACTAATATAATATTGTATGTCAACCACGCTGAAATTAAAAGCACCTATAGGTGGGCATAATAACAGCACTTACCTCAAAGTATCAGTGTGAAGCGTAAACGAATTAACACACGGAAAGTTCTTAACAGCATGCCTGGAATATACTAGGCACTTAATAAATATTAGCTCTTATTACCAGTGATGAGATTATCACATTGCATTTTGCGGATAAGTGTTCGTCTACCTATTCATTAAGTCCTTCAAAAGCAAGAACCACATCTGAGCTCAGCACGGTGATTAGCAGAGAGTTGGTAACGCAATTAAGTTTACCAAACTGTGTTCATGGACTAGTAAACTCTATATTATAAAGATGTCAGTTCTTCTCAAATTGATTTATAAATTTGGTGCAGTTAAATTAAATTCCCGTTGTGTTTTTTTGTGATACGGACGAGTTGATTCTGAAACATACATGAAAATGCAAAGCACCAAGAATGTCCAAGGCGATCTGAAGAAAGAAGTGAAAAGTTGGAGGGTTTGTACTACTACACACCCAGACTTACGGAGCTACAGAAAATCAGCCGGCGTACTATAGCAAGGAAAGAAAAAGAGGCCATTGAACTGTTTGGGGTCCAGAAAAAGTTCCACAAGTCTATGGAAACTTGCTGTATGATTAAGGATCTCCTGCAGAGCAGTCGGGGGAAAAGATAATACCTTCAGTAAGTGGTATGAGGACCACTGGGTAACTACATAGAAACAGGTGAATCTTGACCTTGAGAACCAAATCATACACACAATAATACACAGAATAAACTTCACATAGACGATAGAGCTAACTGTGAAGAATAAAACAGCAAAGATTTTAGAAGTGAGCCTAGGATAAAATATGAATGATCTTGGAGATCATACACAGAATAAACTTCACATAGACGATACAGCTAACTGTGAAGAATAAAACAGCAAAGATTTTAGAAGTGAGCCTAGGATAAAATATGAATGATCTTGGAGTCAGAAAGATTTTTTTAAGCAGACATAAAAAAGAAAATAAAAACAGTGACAATAAAAGAGAAGATACATAAATGGGGTGATGTAAAAATTTTGGCCAACAAAAGACATCATCAGGGACAAGTACGGCACAGTGTGGAAGAAGATATTTGCGACGCATATCACCATCAGTTGACTTTAATCCAAAATATATAAAAACTCTTTCAGATCAATAAAAGAAAGACAACCCAATAGGGAAAAATAGGCACAACACATGAACTAATGCTTCGTAAAAGAAGGTGCCCAAATGGCCAAAAAGCACATGAAAAGACACTCAACCTCTTTAGTGAACAGGAAAATAAAAATTAAATCCACAATAAATTACTACCGCATTTCCACCAGATTGACTAAACGTAAAAGGATTAACAGTATCAAATGTTAACTGGAACTTTCACACACCGTTGAACCGAAAATAAGCAATTTTCACTGGAAAACTCTTTGGCAGTATTTACTGAAGCCGAACATATACAGACCCTATGATCCAGTGATGTCACTCCTAAATCAACAGGAATGCATACATATGTGTACCAAGTAACATCTATCAGGTTATAGTAACATTGTATTAGCACCCAAATGGAAACTCAGTGTCCATCATCAGTAGAATGGATATGTAAACTGTGACATATTCGTATAATTGAATGCCCTGTAGTAATGAAAACGAACGAATTACTGCTACATACAACAAAAGGATAAATCTTGGGGCACCTGGATGGCTCAGTCGGTGAAGCGTCCAACTTCGGCTCAGGTCACGATCTCATGGCTCGCGAGTTCAAGCCCCGCGTCAAGCTCTGTGCTAACGGCTCAGAGCCTGGAGCCTGCTTTGGATTCTGTGTCTCCTTCTCTCACTCTCACTCTGTGTCTCCCCTGCTCTCACTCTGTCTCTGTCTCTGTCTCTCCCTCAAAAATAAATAAATATTTTTTTAAAAAACCAAAGGAATAAATCTCATAAACATAGTCTTGAATGAAAGAAGACATATAAAATAATACAAAGGCTATGATTACATTTATATATTTGTGTGAAATCCGAAGACATACAAAGTAGGGGCACCTGGATGGCTCCGTCGGTTGAGCATCCAACTCTTGATTTCGGCTCAGGTCATGAAGCCAGGGTCATGGGATCGAGCCCGGCATCAGGCTCCTCACTGAGCATGGAGTCTGCTTGGGAGTCTCTCTCTCACCCGCTGCCCCTCTCCCCTACTCATGCTCAGTTTCTCTCTAAAATAAAAAAAAATTTTTTTTAAAGTAATCTACGATGCCAGAGGTCAGGGCAGTGGTTACACGCGTGGCAAAGTGGGGTGAGAAGTGATTTGCAGGTGGCACAAGGAATGCCTCTGGAGTGCTGATCATGGTCTGTTTCTTGATCTCGGGCCCACTGCATGAGCATGTTCAATGTGTAGTAATTCACTAAGCAGTCCAATTTGTGAACTTTTCCATATGTAAGTTATATTTTGGTACAAATGTTATTCAGTGATGTTTCTGAATGATAAATATGCCCCTTCCTGTACATCTGTGCAATACACTTAAAGGGCTCATCATAAACTTGGTTTCCCAGAAACCAAGGAATGATGCATTCCTATAGGTTAAAAAAAACAAAACAAAACTAAGGTTTTCCTCTACCTCATTGTATATAACACACAGGATGGAGGCTCTGGAGGCTGAACTCAGAGTGGGGTTTCAACCTGAAATTATCACTGGTGATGATGGTATTCCACAGTACAAGCTGAAGGAAGACAGGAGATCCCATCCCTCCAGAGGACCCCATTAATGTGACCCTCTCCTGAAAGGCACAAATGTGCAGTATGTTCTGAGTTCCAGTAATGACTGAAGATGACTGCTTGGCAATAAATAATAGAATCTTCTCTCTAATGACTCCTCCCTAGTGCCTCCCAAGAGAGGCCATTAAGAGACCCAAGAAATGCAAGGAAAATGCTGATGAAGGTTTAGGAAAAAAAAAAAAAAAGTCCATTCAGAGCCATCCTGTGAGCACATACAGGGAACTGGTTAAGAGCAAAGATTTTGGATTAGAACCCTAGAGCTATCATTTATTAATTACATGACCTCTGGCAAGTTATTTCACCTCCCTGTTCCCTCATTTTTAATTTTTTTTTTCAACGTTTATTTATTTTTGGGACAGAGAGAGACAGAGCATGAACAGGGGAGGGGCAGAGAGAGAGGGAGACACAGAATCGGAAACAGGCTCCAGGCTCTGAGCCATCAGCCCAGAGCCCGATGCGGGGCTCGAACTCACGGACCGCAAGATCGTGACCTGGCTGAAGTCGGACGCTTAACCGACTGCGCCACCCAGGCGCCCCAGTTCCCTCATTTTTAAAAGAAGCTAATGATACTGCCTTTTTTATAGGAATGTGGAGAGGATTAAATAAACATCTATCACAGCGCCTGGTACATAAAGGATTCAAGAGCTGTAAAGGATGCCGATGGCCACTGGCGCTGGGGATGTTGGAGCTGAAGAAGATGATGATGAAAATGATAAAGACCAGGATGTTCAGCAGGCTGATCAACCGGCAACGGGTTTCCAAAAGCTGGTCCTCAAGGACAATGCTGAACCTCCAAAGAAAAACGCTAGCAGGTGCCAATAAAGGACCCCTGAGAGGGCTGCAAGGAAATAAAGGTCTTTGGGGATGATCCTCACAGGGTCAGGGTATGGGGAGCTCTGGGTAAGCCCTTATCGTGAACAGAACCTTCCTTTTTCTGAATGCCTCTCGCCCAATTTTAATTACACACTTATTTGTGAGTTATATGTTAAATGCTTGTCTCCCCTAATAACCTGGAAGCTCCATGAGAGCAGAGACCAAGTCTGTCTTAAGCTGCACGGTATTTTTAGCATTGAGCGTGCCTTTTCACTCACAATAAATGCTCAATAAACGCTCGTTGAGTGTTTGTCCCCTTGGCCCCTCCTTCAAAGTTTCCTCCTCCAAAGCTACCATGTGTAGTATTCAGCCCCTCATCCCTTTGTTAATAAGCACTTTGTGCCCGCCCAGTGCTATGCACCTGGAGACAAAAAAAAAAAAAAAAAAAAAAAAAAAAAAAAGATATGACCTCTCCCTCTAGGAGCATTCAGTCTAAGAGCTGGGAGGAAAAGACACATCAGTGGATATTTTTTATAACATACGATGGGTGTTATGGATGTGTGGATAATTTGCTCTGGGATGCCAGAGGAGGGAGCATCTGGGTCTAATGTGGGAGTCAGTCAGAGGGGGCTTCAAGGAGGAGGTGGCATTTGAACTCCAAGTGGAGTGAGGAATAAGAGTTTGTCAAGTGGACAAGAGACTAACAGCACTCCAGGTACAGGGAAAGGCATGATGAGACAGTCTTGGCCGTGGAAACCAGAACTATTTCTGTATTTCATAAATTGCAAGCTGGAAGGGACAGGGTGATAAGAGGTCAGGGGAAGAAGGTAGGGGATAGACACTTAAAAGCCTTTAAAGCCTTGCTAAAAAGGGTGGATACCTCCCTGGAGGTGACGAGGGGGCCCTAAAGGGTTTGAGTTAGGGAATGTCATATTCAGATTTATGTTTTAGGAAGAGCAGGCTGGAAGTTGTATGATTATTGAATTACAGCCTTTCCCTGAAAACCCGTGGCAAGGGCCTCCTGGTCTGCCTTGCTGATATGAGGACTGATGTTTCACCCTCGAGCCTGGCCTTAACTCGCTACCTGAGGTTGAGTTCTCCCCATCCTTGGGTACACTTGCCATATGAAAATCCCAACTCCCAAACAGCTTTCTGGGTCCTTCAAGTGTCAGTGTGTCAACCATTTAACATGAACTCTGGGTTTCAGATTCCCTGGCCCTAACCCCAGTGAAAAGATCCTGAGCCAGATCCCAGCTCTCTCCACCTGCTAAATGGCACTGAGATGCCCCAGTGTTCATGCCCCACACACACATCAACTACAGGGAACTTTAACTTCTGCCTTAACTTGCAACCTGGGGTTACAAAGACTGCTGAAGCAGTACACAAGCCACAGCGGTCCCCTCCCTGCTGTGCAGGACTTTCAGAACACAGGAAGATTCGATGCACATGCTTCACTTAGAAATTGGCATGGCGCACCTGGGTGCCTCAGTCAGTTAAGCGTCTGACTCTTAATTTCAGCTCATGATCTTGCAGTTGGTGAGTTCAAGCCCCACATTCGGCTCCGTGCTGACAGCCTGCTTGGGTTTCTTTCTTCCTCGCTCCCTGCCCCTCCTCCGCTTGTATTCTGTCTCTCTTTCTCTCTCTCTCTCTCAAAAAAAATCCATTAATGATAATAAAAAAAGAAATTGGCACAATTGAGCCCACCCAGCCAGGATGAGGCGGAAGGAGATGGTATTGATGGGTTGGCAGATGGGAAGGCAGGACTAAAAGTCTAAAACAAGTGTGATGGTGGGCTTGGCCCACTCTGTTTCCCTGGATGGTCTTCTGTAGCTAGTGCTCCAGAATTCCCAGGCAGAGATGAAACAAGTCCCATTCCAAATTAAATATCACACATATCTAAAATTGAAAACTGGATGTAGCTAACAGATCCGGGTTCGAATCTCTCCTGTTTACTATGTGTAACCTTTGGCAAGTTACTTAACCTCTCGAGGTCTCAGTGTCTAATCTCCTGTAAAATGACGGTCTTGGTACTTATCTCATTGTTATTATGACAACAAGTGAATTAATATTCATAATAATAAGTGTACAAATATGTTTGTTAAATTAATAGGATACATTCAAAATAAATCATTCTCCTCCATAAAATAGGGATCATCATTATCATCTCATGGGTTTGTTATAAGGATTAAAGGTGGGAATGTATATGAAGCACAATGCAACAGCCCAATAGAAGTTCATTCTTTCCCACATATGCTACCTCTTCATGGGATGGCTGGGAGCCAGATGCATGGGTCCTGAGCTGACCATTACGTGGATGGGAAGAGGGATGGGTGGGAAGGAAGCTCCTGGAGACTTGGCGATGTGTCAGCCAAGAGAATGTAGCTGGGGGTATGGGTGAGGGCAGGAAGCATGGAGGGACATACACTCTCCAGGAGCCCCACTTCTTACCCTACTCAGACAATGGGATCTCTGGGGCTGGCGACAATAGCACCCCCTCTCCCTCCTGAAACATAATGTCACAGAAGCGACTGTGGCCCAAATTTAGTCTCTCTCCACACCCCATTCCCCTGCGTCTGTGACCCAAGATGGGCCAATCAGAATCCTCCCCCAGGGTTTTTCCAGTTTGGAATTAATGGGACCAGGGCTTTTCTTTTAGTTACAGGACTAACTGAAAGATTTTTCATGGAAGGTTCTTGGCAGCTATAGTCCTTGTTATTTGGAGAAAGTTTATCTGTAGTAAGAAAAATGAAGACAACACACAGAAACACAGCCAAGAGATACGGGATGGAAAAAGTGACACAGACAAGGTAGAAGGGAGAGATGGAAAGGAGAGAGGGAGGAGAGAACCCTTTTGGGTCCCTAGATCCATTTATACCTGAAGCCAGACCTGCCCCTAGACTTTCCAAATATGAGACTCAGTAATTCTCTTTCTGCTTTAGTTAACTTGACTTTGTTCCTGTCATGTTCTGTGGAAAGAGTCTTTACTAATTTTGAAACAAAGAAAGAAAATAATTCTGCCTAAACTATACAATTCATTAGCAGGCTAGGGAAATGATATTTGTGGCTTAACTGAGGTGGTTGATGAGGAAGGTGGCAGTTGATACTAAAATGTCACTGAGATGACAGCAAATCAGTTGACTTTGAAAGTATTGAACTAGATGTCAACTTTAGGGAAAGACTCAAGGGATGTCAAGGGAGCCCCTTGCTCAACATTCTTATCAACTTTGATAAAGATTTCTAAGACTGCTTATCAGAATTGTAGATAATCCAAAATTAGATTACATGGATAAGTCACTCAGTGACAGAATCCAGATCCGCGAGTGGCTGACAGCTACAGGGATGGACCCAAACATGCTGGATTACGTCTGAGGAAGACCAAGACTAAGTTATGAGGAATCACGTCAAATCTTACATTCAAAGACCAGTCACCCCAGTTGAGGGAGAGGAGGGAAGCAAGCCTTCCCAGCGGCTCACAGGAATTTTTGTTGGCTGCAAGCTCAGCGTGATCCCAGAGCGCTGCGAAAATAGCCAACACAAGACCTGGCAAGCTTAACACAAACACAGCCATCAGGACAAGGGAGATAATCATCCCCCATGTTCTATCCCTAGCAGAGCACATCTGGAGTACAAAGTGCAAGGGGACAAGAAACAGCATCCTATAAAGAATGGCTGGAGAAATGGGGCATTTTGGCCAGAAGTCATAGTTTCTATTTCTCCACAAACACCTCAATGGCTGACATATGGCCAAGGGGAGACCGTATTTGCTCGACTCCAAAGAACAGAACCTGGACCGATGAGCGGAAGTTACATGGAAGGGACATGTTGGCAAGAGAAAAGTACAACCAGGTCAACCATGGCTCAGGCTCTGCCAGCTTTGAGCATCATCACCTAAAGGAAGCTCACGATTCTTCTCTCTCCAACACTTCACTGCCCAGGCAGGGGGAGGCTGCTGTCACTCCAACTTTGGGGACATCCTACTGGCCACTGTACTCGGGTACAGGATGGGCAGTGATGTGACCAGGTGCTAATGTATGTGGAGCACAGGAGGCTGGGGTGGAGCGAGGAGAGGTTGTGATGGGGAAACGTGGTCATAGAAAAGTGACCATCTTTTGGCCGCCTTCTCTCTGTGCCTCCTCATCTTGTTTTATTTTTTATTCTTATTTTTTTCATAATGTGTTTTTTATTTATTTTTATTTTCTTAATATATGAGATTATTGTCAAATTGGTTTCCATACAACACCCAGTGCTCATCCCAAAAGATGCCCTCTTCAATGCCCATCACCTACCCTCCCCTCCCTCCCACCCCCCATCAACCCTCAGTTTGTTCTCAGTTTTTAAGAGTCTCTTATGCTTTGGCTCTCTCCCACTCTAACCTCTTTTTTTTTTTCTTCCCTTCCCCCATGGGTTTCTGTTAAATTTCTCAGGATCCACATACGAGTGAAACCATATGGTATCTGTCTTTCTCTGTATGGCTTATTTCACTTAGCGTCACACTCTCCAGTTCCATCCACGTTGCTACAAAGGGCCATATTTCATTCTTTCTCATTGCCACGTAGTACTCCATTGTGTATATAAACCACAACTTCTTTATCCATTCATCAGTTGATGGACATTTAGGCTCTTTCCATAATTTGGCTATTGTTGAGAGTGCTGCTATAAACATTGGGGTACAAGTGCCCCTATGCATCAGTACTCCTGTATCCCTTGGATAAATTCCTAGCAGTGCTATTGCTGGGTCATAGGGTAGGTCAATTTTTGATTTTCTGAGGAACCTCCACACTGCTTTCCAGAGCGGCTGCACCAGTTTGCATTCCCACCAACAGTGCAAGAGGGTTCCCGTTTCTCCACATCCTGTCCAACATCTATAGTCTCCTGATTTGTTCATTTTGGCCACCCTGACTGGCGTGAGGTGATATCGGAGTGTGGTTTTGATTTGTATTTCTCTGTCTTCATCTTGTTTTAAAGAAAAAAAAAAAAAAGAGAGAGAGAGAGATTATAGATTTCTGGAATCCAGCTCTTTGTTGGGGGTGGGTCCAGTGAAGCTGTGGTTAGTTTGTTTGTTTTACACTTTCCAAGTGATTCTGAAGCATAGCTAGGTTTGAACACTGCACAAATGACCGCACGAAGTGCTGATTCCAGGGAAAGTCACTTAATAATTGGTGTCAAAGTTTGATTGATCAATAATCCTCTCTGCTCTCTTCTCCATTCAATCAAAGCCAGTGTCTGAAGATGGAAGCCCCTTCCCTTTGTCCTTTTGCTGATTGTCCTGCTCTTCACCTCTGAACCATCAATGACCCAGCTTTTCACCATGCTGATCTCCTTCCTCTCAACAGTCTTTTTTTTTTTTTTTTTTAATGTTTTTACTTATTTTTGAGACAGAGAGAAACAAAGCATGAGCAGGGGAGGGGCGGAGAGAGAGGGAGACACAGAATCCGAAGCAGGCTCCAGGCTCTGAGCTGTCAGCACAGAGCCTGATGCGGGGCTTGAACTCATGGAGTGGGAGATCATGACCTGAGCTGAAGTCGAACGCTCAACCGCTCAACCGACTGAGCCACCCAGGCGCCCCTCAATAGTCCTTACCTGGGACCAGCCATCTGCCTGCCTTCAACCTCCAGCCAATGCCCCCAGGGTACTGGGCATCTCTTCTCTCTGCTGCCTCCACCTGGAGCTCCTTGCCATTGGTCCGCATCCCTGGTCTCACTTCTCTGGCTGAGAGAGAAACACTTTCTCTTGCTTCTATCTAGCTCTCTTAGCAGGAGATCTCACACCAGGATTCTTCACTTTTTTTTTTTTCAACAAATAAAGATTTAGTGCCTGTCATGTCCACAAACTGTTCTGGGTGCTAGAAATAAATGGCAAACAAGAAAGGACACAGTCCTTGCTCTCATGAAGCTTATATTCTAGCTTGAGGCAGATGATAAGATAATTTCAGAGAGTGATTAAGGGCTATGATGAAAATGAAATCAGGCAAAAGAAATGGGAAACATAAATTGGTGGTCAGAGAAGCCTATTTAAAGGGATAAAATCTGAGCTGAAACTTAAAAGACAAGGAGTGAGCCACATAAGGCTGAGCATTCTAGTCATGGAGAAGAGCATGTACAAAGGCCCTGGGGTGGGAATGAGTGAAAATCCAAAGAGTAGTGTTGCAGCTATGAGGTGAAGGAGGAAAAAGAACAGGAAGAAAAGAAAATGAAGAAGGATGAGGAGAAGGAGAAGGAAAAGAGAAGAGGGGGAGGGGAAGACGAGGAGGAAGAGGAGGAGGAGGATTATAAGAGTTTCCTCTAGCTCTTAGAATCACCACCCCATTTTTATGGCCTGCTCCGAGTTTGTCCACCTTCCCACACTCCTATCCCCCACACATGGTGCTTTGTGCCTGGAGTCTTTCCCTGCCCTTCTGCTGTCTCACAAAGTCCATGAGGCATATTTGCAAATGTCCGGGCCACAATAGGAGATAGGGTTTGAGTTATTTCCCATGGGTCTTCTGGGCCTCAGCTAATCCACAGAGGTGCGTAGGCCCCTGTTTAAGTTTCCCTGAACCTTTCATGGCAGTTTTGAATATTCCATGCAAGTTAGAAGCTTTGTCTATGTAGAGCTCACAAGGACTTCTTGGCGATGTCACGGAATTAATTCCTTACCTGCCCATCCCAGCCTCATCTCTAGCCCAGCCAAGACACCCTGTAGACATGGGAAATTTATACCAGCAAGAGCTGACCAGCCACACAGGAGGCTTCATGTGACATGGTGAGCTCCCTGACACGTAGGTGTTCCAGCAGATGTGCCTATGGTATAATCACACACAAGTGCACACTGTCAGAAGAAAACTAGAGGAAATGATACCTTCGATAATTCAGGCCACTTGCCACCCCATTCAATACATGCATGTGCCTAAGCGTGCATGGGAGGGGACTCATTCCCTCACTCCATCACAGTGAGTATTTTGTACCTGTCATGTCAGGGGTTAAGGACCAGCAAACCACTTGTTTTACCTGTTACTTGATTGAGGGGACACTGGTCTCTTCCAATGCGGGCGGGGCAAATGGAAGTCCTGGACTTATTAAGAAATGTCAGTGTGCTTCTATTCCTCATTAACAGAACTATCTGGAAGGAGACATGAATGAGGCTGCATTGAATCCAGTACCCATGTTCCTACTGACATACAATTTGAAAGGATTTTTAAGGAATAATATTTTTGGCATCATTTTATTTTTAATTTCTTTAAATGTTTATTTTTGAGAGACAGAGAGAGAGAGACAGAGCATGAGCATGGGCATGAGTGGGGGAGGGGCAGAGAGAGAGAGGGAGACACAGAATCCAAAGCAGGCTCCAGGCTCCGAGCTGTCAGCACAGAGCCCAACGCGGGGCTCAAACTCACAAATATGAGATCGTGACCTGAGCCGAAGTCGGACGCTCAACCAACCGAGCCACCCAGGCACCCCAAGGAATAATTTTGACTTATATGATTTTTTGCTTTCCATGGTGCCTCTGGAATCTAACCCTCAAATAAGATGGGGCTCCAGTCTACTCAAATTGTCTCATTTTCTTTCAGAATATATATCCCTGTGAGCTTTTCTTTTTCTTCTCTTTTAATTTCTTTTCCCTCCTCCTCCTCCTTCTTCCTGCAACTCCCTTTCTTCTTCCTTCTTCTTCGTCCCTCTACTCCTCCTCCTCCTTCTTCTCTCTCTTGTTTTCTGTTTTATCCACTTCCTCCTTATTCCTTTCTTTCCTTAGAGCTTCCACCTTTATTGAGGGAGAGGGTGAGATAGAACAGGTCACTCTGACATACTGGCCCTTTTTTCTCCTCTCAGTATGAAACCTATCAATACCACACACACACACACACACACACACACACACACACACACACACACCCTAACACTCCTTCCATCCTGACTCATTTAGCAAGAATATAAACTTTACATGCTGTCGGGAAGACCATCTAGATACCTTTTACTGGATGAGAGGACATGAAATGCTGTGCTTTTAGATGACTGTGCATTAAAACATGTGGCAGAGATAGCTAATTGTCCCTTTAAATCCATTTTCACCTTCATTCTTCTGGGGAAAAAAAATCCTTTCCCCAAGTTTTAGCTGGGCGTGTGGCTGTCTAGCTAAATGCTTTATTTCCCAGGCTCCCTTGCTGCTAGGTGTGGTCAAGTATCTAAATCCTTACCAGTGGAGTGTGTTTGGCAGTGCCGGGTGCAATTCTGGGTCACATGGTTCAAAAGAAAGCTGCTTGCCCTCTACTTCCTTTCCCCCTGCACACTGACTGAAACTCACACGTGTTGGCAGTGAGCTGGCTGTAACCGCTCTGATGAGAACACCCTACAACAGTACTGTCCAGAAAATAAGCTCCCGGCAGGTGAAATTCACTGTATTTGTTAACAAGTATCCAGTAGGAACAAATGTAAAACAAGTAAAATTAATTTTAACAATATATTTTACTTAAGCTAATATACACAATTACCACTTCAATATAGAATCAATGTCAAAAAAATTATTGAGGGGCACCTGGGTGGCTCAGTCGGTTGAGTGACTGGCTCTTGATTTCGGCTCAGGTCCCGGTCTCAGGGTTCATGGGATCGAGCCCCGTGTCAGGCTCTGCACTGACAGCATGGAACCTGCTTGGGATTCTCTCTCTCCCTCTCTTTCGGCCCCTCCCCGCCCCCCTCTAAATAAATAAATAAATAAATAAATAAACAAACAAACACTTAAAAAGTTATTGAGAAGTCTATTTTTCTTCCATCCTTATCTCTCAACCGCCGGTTTGTGTCTCACACTCACGGCACATCTCAATTCGGACCAGCCACATTTCAGGTGCTGTAACTCCAGGCTGTCTATGGGACAGCAGAGCACTGGCAGATTACAGGGCAACACAGCAGAAGGAATCTGGGTTCCTGGTTGACCCGGTGGAGCAAAGCTGGCCATCATCTAGGACTTCCCATTTACCTCTTATTTTCAAAAAACTGTATTTTGGGGTCTCTGTGAGACATGAGCTTCACCTATATCTTCAGTAACATGGTAAGAGGTTTTCCTCCCCCACAGAAGTTAACATTGACCTGCATCTGACATTCTGTGTGACAAGCAAATGGAGAGCAATAGTGAAAAGTTCTTGACATGCCAGCCCATGTATGTGAACTTATCAGCAATTACATCCTGCTGTTCCAGCTGAGTCAGCAGTGTGTATGGAGGAGCACCCAAATTTTAAACCCTGAAAAATCCCTGTTTGATATGCTTTCATTTTTTTGTATGTTTTGATTTTTTTTTTTTTGCATTTCATGAAACTCAAAGCAGTAAGCAATCTCTTTTAATTTTCATTATCAATTTGAACTACATACTTATTAAAAGGGGGCCAAGTTTAAAAAATAAAGTTATATAATAAAAAAGAGGAGAATGATACAAGAAAAGAGAAGTGGGAGGGACGACTTATAGTTAATTACACTATCAGCAGCAGCACTGAATTTTTAAAAACTCCACTAGATTAGACATAGTTTATTTAAAAGGCCTTATCCAGTTTAAAATTCTCCAATTCTACACAGGTACTTTATGAACATCTAATTTTGTAGGCCTGGTTGTATAAGTTTGTGTGTAAGAATAAAACAACAATCAAATTAGGTTTTGTTTTTTTTTTCCTATCCAATTTGTTTCTGTTTTCCCACAAACAAAAGGAACTGGCTAAAGATTGACAAGGTTGTTCATGTTTCTAAATTAGTTCTCTATGGGGTGCCTGGGTGGCTCAGTCGGTTGAGCATCCGACTTCGGCTCAGGTCATGATCTCGCGGTCCGTGAGTTCAAGCCCCGCGTCAGGCTCTGTGCTGACCGCCTGGAGCCTGTTTCAGATTCTGTGTCTCCCTCTCTCTCTGACTCTCCCCCGTTCATGCTCTGTCTCTCTCTGTCTCAAAAATAAATAAACATTAAAAAATTTTTTTTAATTAGTTCTCTAGTTTATGAGGAAACGCAATCCCAAAGTCTATAAAAAGGAAAAAAAGCAAATGTAAATAAGGAGACATTGCTTTAGACTTTGTGTCCCAAGATATGTCAGTTATTGTCTTGATTTGTTGTTGCTGTTTTCCTTCAGTGAAGACTCACCATCCAGAATGCCGAGGGCAGCCATAGTTAATTCATTTTATTCCCTGTTCATTTTCGTGTGTCAATACAGGAGACCGGTTAAGGGAACAGATTTAGGAGTCAGACATCCCTTAGTTTGTATCCTGACTCCAATGATTACCAGCTGTGTGGTCATGGGCAAGTTATGAAACCTCTCTGAGACTTGGTCTTCTCATCCGTAAAAAAAGAATCATAATAAACTGCCTCAAAGTACTGGAAAGAGTAAGTGAGATGAGTAGCAAGTATTTAACACCATGTTTCATCCAGTGTTTCTGCCAAGTATTTTTCTATTTCCAAAATAATCATCTTATAATGTGTATTTTTTTTTAAGCACCTACTCTATGACAGCTTTTTTTCTTTAACATAGATTATTCCTGACTCCCACAGCAACACTGTAAGGGGTGGGGGAGCACTCTCATTTCACAGCTGGAGAAGTTCTAGCTCAGAGAGGTGAAGTGGCCTGCCTACGGTCACACAGCGAATATATGACTGGACAGAAGTCAAACATCAAAGCCTGTGCCCTTTCTGCCAGACTGAGGTGGGGCTCTCCGGGACACACAGTCCTGTGGCATTGTGCACCCCAGAGTGGGACAAAGAACGAGAAGGCCAAGCAGCTTTGGAGGTCTCCAAACGTCACAGTTTAGAATAAATCCCCCAATTATGCTTGAAGTTGGACAAGCTTTGAAATCTCGACTGGACATTCTTTTCCCATCAAGTTCCTTGAAATTTCCCTTTAAAGAGCATCTAGGAAAAGCCACTCTCATTAGCCAGGGTCTGGCTTTATTTTCCTAATAAACAGATCTTTAGTCAGACAAAAGGGCCTCTTTTATTTTCAATCAATTCTTCAACATTTCAGCTGATTTTCTTCTATTTGGCTTGAAATTGTGATCTGGGAATGGCTAGTCCTGCAAATTGTCGTCCTATCAGGGAAGCCCCTTGAGGATCCTCAACTTGTTATTTTTAATCACTGTAATCTCCTTGTCAAAGGAGGCCATGGTCAGAAACAGAGCAGGCCTTTCAGAGCTTTTCTAAAGCACAGTTATTGCCAAGGGAGGGGGGACAGGGGGAAGAGGGAGGGAGGGGAGAGAGAAGCGGTGGGAGAGAGAAGGAAGTCCATATAGCACTAGCAACTTGGAAAAAGCTGAATAATAATCTCAATGGGATCCTGGCTGTTGAGAAGAAAGCCCATGTTTGTGTGTGTGTGTGTGTGTGTGTGTGTGTGTGTATTAACAGCGACCATTATAATCCAGTGTAGAACATCTAAAGGAGATACTGGGGTGGGGGACATAGAGAGCAGAAGCTATTCAGGGATGAACTGGAATTGTGGGGATAAAGATTCCAGGCAGGAAAACAAGCCATTGATTCCAAGGCTTGTGAGGGGGCCTCAAGAAAAAAATAAAAAAGGCAAGCAGAACACCAGGGGAATGTTAACTTCCACGGCCCTAAGTCAATACCCTGAACAGAATGCATTAGATTTACCTTTAACATGATTATTCTAAGAGAGTATAAGCCAACAGAAAATGTCACAAACTAGGCCAGCGCCCTCTTCCTAACTTTGAGTGGCGGAACCAGGTTTGCTAATCTCAGGGTATTTACTCAGAAGGCCGGGAGCACGGTTTCCGTAATATCTTCCTTCCATGATCTCTTAGCCACCAGAGGGGAGAAATGGGGATTGCCGGCCAACAGCCTGAGTGGGGGTTCACAGTCTGAAAGTCTAATGTGTAGGCTGGAACCACCTGTAGGGTAAAAGTCTAGAGCTCTCTCTCTCCCCTAGTCTCAGTTCTCACCTACTGGCCATGGACACTCTGGAAGCAGGAGCCTCTGTGTTCTGGTGAATACCAGGTGCCCCTCCTCCCCAGTGCTGGGGTACCTGCAGCCAGTGCTCAGGCCATCAGGGAGGATTTGTATGGGAAGAAACGGCTGGTAGGACACTTGGTGTGGCCCCAGACTTGCCTAAATCATCTAAAAATATCTTCTTGGGCTCACAGTAAAAACAATCTTAGGTGAGGCTCCCAGTATGGAGAAATCATTCATTCACTCATTCCATTAATTCACGAGGACTCAGCCACCATTCACTAGTAGACTGAATTAGAGTGCTGAGAACACCACTTTTAAACACACACACACACACACACACACACACACACACACACACACACCAAAAACAAATGACTAGGCAGGCACATCCCTCCGTTATTAAACCAATAAGGGCCTCATATCCAACTCAAACTAACACGTATTGGGGACCTCAGGCACACTCCTCTTTGTCAACTCACGTATTCGCTACAACCACCACAGAGGTTGGACAAACAGCTACTTACACCGCTGGGAAATAAGCTCAGAGAAATGAAAGGACTTGCACAAGGTCACACAGCTACTAAAACCAAGCCCATCTTACTCTAAAGCCGCCTCCGTCCCTGCCACGTGGAGCTTGGGCTGTTTCCCCAGGGAACCCGGATCCTCGGTTTTGGTGAGGCCTCCCTCAAGAGACCAAGAGGGTTCCGCCCGCCTTCCTCCGGTCCACGGAGAGGACGGGCTGTTCCCAGCCCCTCAGAAAGGCTGTGGCCACACCCGCAGCCCCTCCACCCCACCCGCTCCCTCCCGGGCTGGGCCGGGGGTTCCTTCCCCGCGCTGTACCGAGGGTCCCGCGGGCCGGTGCGCGGGGGTCAGAGGGGCTCCTCGCCACGCGCTGAGCGCCGCCACGTGCGGGGGGCGCCGGGAAGCCAAGTGGACAAAGTCGGGGACACGATCCCGGGAAACCGCGAGAAGCGTTCTGAGATGGGTAGCCCCTGCTTACGGTGGCCTGCGTGGCCCTGGCGCCCGCTGACAGTGGCCCAAACTTTCTCCAGTGTTCTCCAACCGCTTCCTCCCGCAGCCTCTGGGAACCCGGAAGGCGGGGATGCAAGGGCGGCGGCTGCGGGCCCACCAGCTGCCCCCCAAGACCCTCTCTTCCCTGCTAGGCACCAGAGCTGACTTACGGAGGCGCGGGGGAACACGCACCCCGCCACTCCCCGCCCGTGGGACCCCAGGTGAGACCCGGCGGGCTTCCTTCCCTGCCCTAGGTCCTGTCTCCCAACTGGAGAACGGCAGCTTCGGGGCCGGGAAAAGATGTCTGGGGAGACGATCCGCCGCGGAGAGAGGCGGTGGGCCGTGGGGATGGAGTCAGGGGTCTTCAGGTCTGCGCGGGTCGAGCGGCGCTCCTGCCCAGGAGGCGCTCACCTGCCGGGACATTCCCTCCCCGCACTCCCTAAAGCCAGCGCTCCGCGGAGGAGCGTAAGCGCGACATCCCCGCGGCGTGGAGCCTCGGGGTGGCTGGAGCAAGGGTCCCCGGCCTCCAGGGAGCAGGCCTCGGGAATGTGAGCTTCCCTTTCCGACTTCACCGGGTTTCGCTTCCCTCTCCGAACCCACCCACAGCTCCTCGGAGGCCCGTTCCATTGGGAGCCTGTCCTAAAAATCCACACTCTTCTCCCCCGCCTGGGACCATCGGAGAATAATTTGGAGTTCTTTCCGGGGACCCTTACGAAAGCTTCAGACGCTTCCTCCCCTCCTCCCCGTGCCCCACGACCAGTCAAGGGAGAAGTCCCTTTTCCTGAAGGCATTTGTCCAAGGAAGCGGCAGTGACCACCCCGCCTGGGGCCCGTCTGGGAGAAACTGGTATCCTCCCCTTCAGGGATGGGAGAGGGGAAAGCCAGTTCCCCACCTTGCCTGGGATCCGACTGGGAGACACCAGGCTTCCCTCCGCTCCAGCGGCGGATCTGGAGGAAGGCGGGTTTTCACTGCTCTCCCGGAGCGGGCCGGGGGAGAAGCCAGGTTCCCTCCCAGCCAGGCTGGCGTGGCGCGTCGCTCAGCTGCAGCCCACGCCCGAGAACCGCGCGTCGGAGATGGGGCTACCCAGCCTGGCTACGACCCCCGCGACGGCCCTGGACGCTGGCCCGGGAGCAGCGCGGAGCTCGCGGCGAGAGGGGCTGAGGGCAGCCAGGACACAGGGCCCTCGCCGGGCTGTGCCGGCACCGTGCGCCCCGGGACCGTGCGCCCTCCTCCGGCACCGCGCGGTCGGCGCCCTTCCGGGGGCCGGGTCCCGCGCCCCTAGCTCCACGCCGGGCCACTTACCACGGTAGCTGATTCCTGGCTTGTAGAAGTCGGGGTCGCCCTCCACGCGGAGGCTGAACTCGGTGTAGCCCTCGCGCCGCGTTCCCTGGGCGCGCAGGATGCGGCTGCAGTAGCCCTCCGACTTGGGCACTTTGTCCAGGGTCTCGTCGGAGAAGGCCAGCGCCGCGGCCAGGGGCAGTGCCAGGGCCAGCAGCGCTGGACTCCGGCTCAGCCTCAGGGGCGCCGGGGACAGCCTCATCCTCGCGGGCGTCCAACTTTGTGCCGCTGCCGCCGGCCCTCGCCACGCGACTCCTGCCCGAAGGGGTCCCCGTGGAAGCGAGACCAGGAGGAGCCCGGGCGGGGAGCGGGAGCTCGGAGCCGGCGCTGGCGACCGGGAGACCGTGCGGGTCTCGGCTTGGCGGCTGCCGAGCTGCGCCGCGCTGAGCTGAGCTGAGCGAGCAGAGCCGCGCGAGGAAGGGAGGGCGGCGGCGGAGGGGGAGGAGGGCGGGCTGATTTTGCCCAGATCCCCGAGCGCAGCGCTGTTTTGTTTCCGAGCTGGCGATTAGCGGCGCGGCGGTGTTGATTTTGCGACGCTAGATTCCCAGGGTCTGGCGAGGATATCATAAGGCACAGGGACACTGCGGGATCTGTCCCGCCACCAGGAAGGCTGCTGCCCCAACCCCAGCTACACCTTTGCACCCTGCGGAGTAGAGGGCTCCCAGGAGAGAAAGACGGCAAACTAACTTTTGTTGCGCACCTACTTTGTGCCTACCAATATGCTGGGTGGTTACCGGCTCAGGGTATCTGCTCATCTGCTACGCTCTCCCGGCACACGACAAACGTGACAGTAATTTCACTCATTTTGCAGATGAGCAAACTGAGGCCTGCAGCCGACCAATTAAGGCGGGGTTGGATGCCACGACTGACTCTATTGCTCTTTTGGAACAGGTCGGACTGGAGGATGAGAAAGGAGCAGCATGACTCATCCAACTGCGCCCAGTAGGCACAGCGCCTACGGCCTGTAATATTTTTGGAGACTCCTGAAAATATTTTCTTTAAAATCAGAAGGAAAAAACATTTAGGGCTAATAAAATGTTATATATAATATCAATGTATTTCTATTTACACCTACACAGTCATAAAATATAACGTTTACTGTTGTTTTATGAAGGAAGGAGACCCCAAGGACAGAAATGCCTAAGGCCCAGGAAAGTCCTCACCTAGGTCTAGAAAGGAGTTTCAAATGGTTCAAAGAAAAGCCTGTGTTTTCTTGGCTTAGATTTTTGTCCCCGGTGACTGATTTTTAGAGAGGAACTGAGCCTGAGGCACCAGGAAAAGGCCCAGGTGCAGGAATCTCTCCCAGTGTTTCCCTGGAGACAAATTGGAATCAAACCTTAGTTGTGTCATTCACCCGATGTGAGATGTTGGCGAGTTATTTTGTCTCTCCAACCTTAAGTTTCTCGCTCTGGAGGGTGTGTGTGTGCCTACAGGCTAATACACCCTTCCTGTAGGGGGTGCTAGAGTCCAAAGAAATGTCCCATATAAAGCACCTGGTAGGGGCGCGTAGGTGGCTGAGTCGGTTGAACGTAGGACTTCGGCTCAGGTCATGATCTCACAGTTCATGGATTCAAGCCCCATGTTGGGCGAGACAGCTCAGAGCATGGAGCCTTCTTCAGATTCTGTGTCTCCCTCTCTCTCTGCCCTTCCCCCGCTCGCACTCTGACTCCCTCTCTCAAAAATGAATAAACGTTAAAAAAAATTTAAAACACCTGGCCTAGCCTTCAGTCTCCCCCCGCCCCCAACTCCATATACACACCCACCTCCTCAAGGGGTAGGTCTGGGCTGGTCCTGGGTACCACAGAAGGAAGACCAGACCCACCTGGGAGATGCCTTAAGCCCGCTGCCTCCCCTCAGTGTGTGCAAGCATCCCTCCACAGGTGCTTTTGGAAGTTTTGGTTACCTCTCCTCCTTTCCCCGGGAAGTCAACACATCTTAACAGCCTACACTTAAAAAGCAATCTCCTTTGCTTTCCAGGTCAGGTTTTTCTCTTTGACATCACTAACAAACAGCCCAGGGGAACCATCTGCATTGGAGGTCTCCATGCCTCCCGCACCTGCCCACTCACTTCTCAGTCCTCGTCCTGGGACTCCCACTGCCATTATTAACTGGGCACCTTCTCTCAGAAGTCACCCAAGAGTGCCCCCTTGCTGAAGCCAATTACGCTCTTTTCTCAGCCCTGGCCTTCCCTGACCCCCAACAACACCTGATCCAGCTGGCTAGCCCTCCTTTACAGAGGTGCTGCTCAGATTCACGTCTGTGTCCTGAGCGAACTCTCTCCCATATCACTAGCTCAGAGCTCATGCTAGATTCCATGGTGCATAGTCTAAGTCATCCAGCATCCTTTTGTTGAGGGTAGATATGAGGCCAAGTCTGTGCTGAGCAGTGGGCATCACAGGGAACAAAACTTCATTCATTCATTCATTCATTCATTCATGTTGAAGGCTGTCCATGTGTTCAGTGCTGGGACACAAGACAGACTTATTACCTGTCTTTGTGGATCTTACCATCCAGTGGGAAAAGCAAATATTAAATACATAGTTACAGAATCTTTTCAAATTATGATTGTGATATATGCTACAAACAAAAAAAAGCGTTTTGTGAGATTTTATCTCAGAGGACAGGAATGAATATACAGAGATGAATAAAATGTGGCTTCTGTCTTTACAGATCTTACTATATGTCCAGTAACCCAAACATGTGCTCTTTAGTGTCTTTTCTTCTATATCAACGTATTAAAATCCAACATGGCAGTGGACAGGGTAAGGAGCAGGAAGGGATGTAAGAGTTAATTTTTTATTAAACATTGACAAGAAAACCATGTCAGGTAGGAGGCCCATGTCCCCTCCCGCCTCATTTCCCAAATTAGGAGCCTATAAAATCACCTGTCGAGGCGCCGCAGCTAAGAAAGGGAAAAGAAGCAAGATTCAAAACAGTCCTCACTGACACCAAAATGGGCTTCCTCCCACTTCATGGCGTTGACCTCATCATCTGGGCTGACAGGCTCTCAGCAGCCCATCATCAAGCTCCAATGCCACTAACCAAGTTAGATTTCCCCAACTCAACTCTGCCGTCACGTCGGACCCCTGTTCTCTCCCCCACACGTCCGATCCATCACTGAGTTTCATCTTCTAACTGCCTCTTGAATCTGGCCACTTCTCTCCGTCTCCTCTGCCACCACACCAGTCCGGGTTGTCTCCATCTCTCGACCTCGTAATTGGGCTGCCCATGTCCGTTCCTATTCCCCTCCGATATGCTGTCTGCACTGAAGCCTGAAAGATCCTTTTGCAAATGCAGATTTGAATGTCAATCCCAAGGTTAAAATCCCTTTTCAGTGGCTTTTTGTGGCTCTCGGAACAAAGACCAGAATCTTCAGCATGACCTCCAATGCCCTCCTGAATCTACCACCCCTTTGGTCATGGGCTCCGGCCCCCAGGGCTTTTCAGTACTGGGAGCTTGTGCCTGTGCCATTCTCTCTGCCTGGCATCCAGTGCTCTGGAGTCTCTCCCACTCACCACCTTCCCCAGCCAACTCCTAAGCATCTCTCAGATCTCAGTGCAAAACTGCTTCCTCAGAGAAGTCCTTCCTGATTTCCTATTTATATGCCCCTCTTTATATGCTCTCCTGGAACCCGATATATTTGTCTCTTAATAGTCTTGAGATTTATGATTCCATATTCATTTTTGTGTTTGACTTGACATTTTGTATTTATTCCATGTCTGACTCCATCACTAGATTCCAAGCTCTGTCAGGGCAGGGACTGTCTCTGGGGCTCACCGCCATATTCTCGATGCGCACCATGTTCTGTGAATAAAAGTCTTTAACAGGCTCCCAGTGCCCTCTGACTCAGCCCAAGTTCTTCAAGTGACCTTCAAGGCCTTCCATGATCTGGTTGTAGATCCCAGACTGAGCTCCCAGTGCTGCCCAACTGGGTTCCCTGTGTCCCCTGCTTTCAGTCCTGCCTTGACACTTTGTCAATAGCTTTCCCATCACCTAGAATGCCTTCCCCTCCTGTGACCCATTTAAATTCTCCTCTCCTCCATGGAATGAGATTGCACATTCTCTCCTCTGGACTTCAGTAGAACTTAGAGGAGAAAGTTTCTTATTTTGACTATTGTGTTCTGGTGGATTGTCACGAACTCTTTCGTGTGTCTGTGTCTCATCTCTTAGCAATGAATCCAGTTTACTTTCTATTTAATTTCCTGTTCAGATGTTTTGTTCTGTTGTAAAATACACTGGACTTCAAGAAATCTCTTTCCAGTTTCGTAGCCTAAGGCAGAGCTAATGTTAGTTGCTAAGGTGTTGCTAGGGAAAGTCATTTAGCCAGGGCAGATAATTAACTTTATCAGTGTGTGTGGGTAAGTCACAGAAAAGAAGAGCTGGGGGCCCTACTTATCCAAGGGAAAAAAAATTCCTTTGATTGGTAAGAGGTGAGATCAGCCTTTTTTTTTTTTTCCCCTTTAAGAGAGAAGGGGAAAATAAAGAGTTTCTAGATTAGTGTTTTTCTGAGTATGGCCATTGAAACACAAGCATTAGATGTTTGCCTCAAAAGCAGACTCCAAAATCCCACCCCAGACCTATTACATCTGCACTCTGAACAAATTCAAATCAAAGTTTAGGAAACCACTGTCTCAAAAGCTTGTAACGCAGACTTGAAATACAAGAGTTCTAGTCCGGCTTTCCCGCATTTGGGCTGTGTGAAGGTGCGTGCTCTTGGCGTCATAGGACCCATCTAAACTGATTTCAATGTACAAAATTGAAAATAGTAATACCCATTTTGCCCTCACCCCAGGGTTTATAGAAATACATGGGTAACTGAGGTAATAATCTGTAAACCTCAAAGTGATTTACACAAACAAAAATTATTATTGTTACTCTTATTCTATTAATTTAGCAAGAATCCAGACATGTCTTTGTTTCTCTAACTCATAGAGTTATACTCAGAAGCTTTCACGGAAAGGGATTTCTAGAAGAAGAAAGTAGATAGACAATAATGGAAATTGAATCACTCTGAATAATCTATTTGTAATCTTTCATGAGGAAAAGCTGTCTACCAGTGAGCCAGTAGGTTTTGAGACTAAGTTTTATTTATTTATTTTGAGAAAGAGAGAGAGAGTTCCAAGCAGGCTCCAAACTCAGCGCTGACAGTCGGGAGATCATGACCTGAGCTGACATCAAAAGTCTGACGCTTAACCAACTGAGCCACCCAGGCATCCCAGGCATGTGACTCTTGATCTCAGGGTCTTAAGTTCAAGCCCCACATTGCATGTAGAGCTTACTGTGAGGGAAAAAAAAAAAAAAAAAAGCAATTAATTAAAGAGATATTTATCCAGCACATGCTGTGTTCCAGGCATTGGCCATAGCCTATGTAAGTACCCTATCTTTGGAATTCTGAAGCTGACTAGGTCCCTCCCACAACTCCACTCAAGGTATGAGCTTTCTTGTTCACCTGGTCTCTCCAGTGCTTTGGTCTCCATTTAGTTCTGCCCCTCCCTGTCCACACCCCCTCCCTCCCTTCCCCCCTCGCCCCACTCAGGAGCATTTCCCTACTTATTTCTCACTGCCACGTCCAGATCAACATTCTAAGATATCCTTCAAAAGTCCCTCTTACTCTAAAGCTCACAGCATCCCATTTATACTTCTTCATCCTCCGTCGTCCTACCCCCATCACCTAGAGCCTCCAGGTCGTTCCCCTACAGATACAGAAAACTCTGCCACTGGTGTATGGGCTTCCTGCCCAGCCTAACGCATGTAGTCTTGGGAGACTAGAGAGTCTGAACGTCTGGCTGATATTTAGTCATCTGTCTAACCTCTTCTACTCTGATGAGCTTGGCTCTCTCCGTGTCAGCAGCCATCCCTGACAAAAACCTCCCTTTGGAGATCTGGATTCCCAGAAGCTCTCCATCATCCCACTTTTAGCTTTCCCATGTCCTCACCCCTGTGATCCCTCTGTGTCATTAAGGGGTACTATTGCTTACTCACTTCTGATTTTCCCAGCCCATCTTGTTGTCAATTCCTTTCCCACCCAGTCTGGACATCATGCTTAACCATTTTAACCACATCCTCACCAATACTCTTCATTGGGTCATCTCTTTTACTTCTCTGCCTCCTCTCCAACTAACCCCTAAGCCCAGATCAACTAAGCAGAATTGTGGAGCTATCTCAGACTTCTGAGTTCTGCTGCCCCACCAATTGCCTTCCTACAGACTCATGAATTCTGTTCTTAACCATGGTTTTTAAATGGATTCCTAATCAGTTTCCTCTTCCATTCTTCACAACCCCTTATCTCTTTCTTCTAGTCCTTACCACCTTTACAAGCCTGCTGAATCACCCTGGTTACTCTCACTCTTTGCAGGGGGTGTGAAATGGCAACCTGGTCTCTTATTTCACCCCCCAGCGAGAAGACATAACTTCCTCAGATCTCTGTCTCTTCTACCGTCAAACGAAATCGGCAAAACCCTAATTCACTTCTTGCCTCCAAGGAGGAAGCGTTTCGCTCTTTGATTCTTCAGAATCCCCACCTGAGTTCTTGTGCTCATTCCCTCCTGCCTTCTGCTGAGCGCTAATCTGGCCATGAACCTCCCTGCCTTTCGTGCTTCAGTCTCCCTTCCTGTTCACATCCTCAGCCTGTAGGCGCTGGTGAATCTCCCCCATCCTGGGCTGGGCCCGGGAACGGTGGTGGGCGAGAGGTGCCCTGACAATGGACATTTCACTGATCTTCTCTCCCTCTCCAGCTGTTTTCTTAACTATGTGCTTCCGAGCCGTATTTGTTGAAAGAGTTGCCCTCCCTTGCTGTATCACTGTTCCCTCAGTTTGTACTCATTTTTACATGCAATGCAGTTTGGGATCAGCTCATATCTCTTTACTGACTGCTCCATCAGCGGTCACCTAAGACCTCCTACTTGCCATAGCCGTTGTCTGAATTAAAATAGACAAAAGCCATCAGTAAGAGCCCTGTCATTGTACAGCTGGTTGGGAACTCACCAGTAAAAGGAGCTAAAGAGAACTGCACCGTGGAAGTAGGTCTAAGGTGTAGGCCTAAGGTGTAGACCTGGTCCCAACCAAGAGACCTCTCAGCCTTCCCGCTTTGGATTTATGGATGAGAGAGAGCCTCATGTCTGAATGTAGGATGGCATGCAAGGTGCAGCTGTGGACAGCGCTCAAGTCCAGCCATGCATGGAACCCAGACTCCGTCCACATTCCCGGGTGGCTTTCTTGCTATTAATCCAGCAACCAGGACCAAGTAGAGCCACCTTTTTGAAGTTTTGGAACTTCATAGCTTAGACCACATGACCATGGCACACTACTGCCACCTGGTGATAGGGAGTAGGATATGCAGCGATACAAAATCAGGAACTCTCAAGGCACTCATAAGGTCACCTCCATGGGCCTATTTTAGATTGTTTGCTCTTTGATAATAGAGTCTTCGGGTTTTCCACTGTGTTTAGAATAACGTGTCTGCATGAAGTAGATATTTGGTGAAGTTTTGTGAAATTTAATCCTTTCATTCAACAAACATTTATTGATTAACTAGGAGGAAGGTAGTACAAACATAAAAGATAATTCCTGATTTCAAGAAGCTGTGGAAACAGGCAAAGCAGGTATTTGTAAAACAAGGAATCACACACACTAACTATTAATGAAAGCACAGAGAAGGGAGTGACTAATTCTTATTGGGGTGAGGGCCCAGGAAAATGTTCTAGGCAGAGGGAAGAGCCAATGCAAAGGAAGAGATGTGTGAAAAAGCAGGATGTGTCCTTGGGATAATAAAGTGATCTTTTCAGTGGCACTGTATGCAGATAGATTGTCAGTGAGAGTCTGGGGCAAGGGCATATGCTAAAAGGCTTTAACAGCAGTCCATAGGAGGACCATGGGCTGAGGCTGGAGAAAGGATGACAAGGGAGGGTTGTTTAGGGTAAAGAGGACAGAGTGCATAGTGATGTGTAGGAGGGGAGAAAGGAGTCAGATGACTCTGAGGGTTCTCACCTGAGCCACGGGTTGGGAGATGTCATGGTGGTAACTGAGAGAATGAATTCAAGAAAAGAAGCCACCGTATGTGGGAATAGGGGGATGATATGAGATTATATATCTATTCAATTGTGGTTATGTCCCACTTAAGGGGTCTTTCAACAGTCTGTCTTGACAGTGGACTGCCCAAGGCAAGAGGTAGCCAGCTCAGAAGCCAGATGGGAGCTGGGGGACAGAGACCCAGAGGATGGTAAGATCCTGTGCCCCAACCCTCTGTTTAAGACACCCTCAAAACTTAGCTCTCCTCTGTTGCTTCCTCTCTGCTTTGTGCTCTGATTTCCAAGCCAAAAGACCAGTTTGATCAATGTACCATTGCTAGAATGCTAATGGAAAAAAGAATAATCTTCTGTGTCCCCTACCTGGCTCACCAGGTGACATATGTGGTTGTCATGGTGGCATCCTAGAGTGAGCCAAAGAAGTAGGATGTTAGACTGTGTAACCTGGAACGTATCTGTGGTCTTGGGGGGCTACCAGGGCCTGTTGGTTGATGGCTCCTCTGCTCACACCCCACTAGAACTGGAAGGAGGCACTAAGAGAGGGAAAAAAAGAAGAAAATGGACCCACATCCTTTTCAGCTTGAGGCCATGAAGAAATGGAAGGAAAGAGACAGAGTAAAAAGAAGAGGAGGTCAAAGGAGAACACAGAAATGGCCAGAGGGGCATGTGAGTGGCTCAGTCGGTTAAGTGTCTGACTCTTGATTTCAGCTCAGGTCATGATCTCATGGTTTGTGAGTTCAAGCCCCACCTCAGGTTCCGTGCTGATGGCGTGGAGCCTGCTTAGGATTCTCTCTCTTCCTCCCTCCCTCCCTCCCTCTCCGCCCCTTCCCCACTTGTGATCTCTCTTTCTCTCTCTCAAAAATAAATAAACTTAAAAAAAAAAAAAGAAATGGCCAGAAAGTGTATTTAGTACAAAAAGGAATACATAGGAGAAACAAAGAAAGGACAGAGGAAAAGACACTTCTCTCTTCCTATTACCATAATGAAGTGTCCATGTGCTAAGGATAAAAAAAGGCATTCCTTGCCTTCTAATTAACTGTGGCCCAAGTTTTGCACCTCTCTCAATCTGGAAAATATAATTGCTGAAGCATCAGATTTATGGATTGGATTGTGACTTAAATAAGTGGCATCCAACTGTTACTTCGAACACACCCCCAAAGAGCTAGGACCTGGAAAAAAGAAAAGTCTCTAGAACACAGTTCAGCCCCAAACTCATTTCTTTTGGAAAATTGGAAGCAAATTTATTGGTCTGGGTGTTAAGAGAAAGAATCAAACACATTTTATTTGTGCATTCCTTAAACAGTGATGAAATTAACAATACTGGGCGCTTCATTGTGTCTCCAAAGGATGGGAGGGCGTGCCTCCTGTCTACAAAGGGCTTGCAATAATCAGAGCAGACAGCCCTAGCCTGCTTCTCTGAGTGCGGCAGCAGTGGTCTAAGCGCTTCCCAGAAGTAGACTCATCTAATCCTCACAACAACCTGGGTAGTTTCATTTCTCCATTTTGCAGATGAACAACGCGAGGCATAGGGAGGTTAGGTGACTGGCTTGCCCAAGGTCACAGAATATTTGAAAGCCCATGCAGATCTATAAGAGACATTTCAGTGCCAGTTAAAGACCAAGACAAACGGGGGGCGCCTGGGTGGCGCAGTCGGTTAAGCGTCGGACTTCAGCCAGGTCATGATCTCGCGGTCCGTGAGTTCGAGCCCCGCGTCGGGCTCTGGGCTGATGGCTCAGAGCCTGGAGCCTGTTTCCGATTCTGTGTCTCCCTCTCTCTCTGCCCCTCCCCCGTTCATGCTCTGTCTCTCTCTGTCCCAAAAATAAATAAACGTTGAAAAAAAAATTAAAAAAAAAAAAAAAAAAAAAGACCAAGACAAACGGTCTCTGTGTTTCGTGCAGAGTCCCCAGAGGGAGAAATCCCCACAGGCTGCCGTGGTGCAAAGGTTTCAGGGAAGCAGTAGGGCCTGATGGAGGGGTCGGATTTGGAGAGATGTGGGAGAAAGGCACCCTGAGTAACACTGACTGCGGGGGCTTGGACAAGTGGCGGGACAGTGAGGGGCCACTCGGTCTGGAACAAAAGGCCAGTGGCAGGAAATCACTGGGACGCTGTCCTGATGGCAACAGAGCTGTGATGAACCTGCGGTATTGGAGTTCCTCTTGAGAAGATTTAAATGTGAAATGAGCTTTTGTTCTCGGCCCAGTGCATTTTAATGCTGTGATACAGGAGCCAGAACTCAGAGAGCATTCATTCATCAGGCTCCATTAACTCATTAAACTTACATTTCACTTTTGTCTCTGTTCCTTCGTACTCCTTAACAAGTCCTGGCATCTCAGATGCTGACCTTTTAGAAAGATTCTTATGCAGATTGTCAGTCCCCTTCCTTATCCTTGAAAACACGGCTCCAATGGCACCTCCGTGAAGCCTTCAGTGATGCCCTGGGCAGTGTTGTCACTCTCGTGTGCACCAGGCTCCTTGTGCATAACCCTTGCAGCACTTACCACATGGGAGCACCATCTACGGATACACCTTGTTATCTCTCACAAGACCCCGGGGTCCTTAAACGGTGGAACTGTTTACTTGGCATCCCTAGTGGTTTGCACAGAGTAGATACTCAGTAAATGCCGAATGAAGGAAGGAAGGAAGGAGTCTCCATCATTATATTGGAGGAATCCAGAAGATTATCTGACTCAAATCTTTATCTTTTTTTATGAACTCTGTAAAACCAAAGTAGCTTCCTGGAACTCCGCTGCATTTATAGTAGCCTATTTATTTATTGCCTTCATAACACCCATCACAACCTATAATTATTTGATCTGCTTGTATCCTCTCTTAGGATAGCGCAAACCTCGTAAGTGCAGGTGCACCTGTCTTGTTCACTGTCTTGTTCACTGTCACGTAGTGCATGGCATGATGTAAATGCTCTACAGATATTTGTTGAGTAAAAGAACGAATATGACATCTCCGGTTAACTGTTCAGATTCTTTTTGGATTTCCCAAGTGAAGGGAGGAGGATAATATAAACATAAAATATAATTTCTGCCTTCAAGAAGCTGTAAAGACAGACAAAGCAGATATTTGCAAAACAAAGAATCATATATACTAACTAGTAATGAGAGCAATTCTGATTGGGGTGACTTTCTTTTAGATGACTCTAATTATTAGGCAAAGAATTCTTTCTGTTGAAATAAAAACTACCTTGCTAGAATCCTTACAGAATATGCCTAACACTGTGCCAAGAAACAGATTGTGGTTTTAAAAATATATGTCCCCGATTCTTTGAGAATCCTTCCTTCAAAAGGTAGAGCTTAATCCTCCTTCCCTCGAGTGTGAGCTAGATTTAATGAGTCACTTCTAATGACTAGAATAATACAGAAGTTATGGTGTGTGGCTTCAGAAACACAGTCATGAAAGGCACTCTGACTTCTTCCTTGCTTTCTTAGATAGCTCACTCTGGGGGATGTTATCTGCCTTGCTGTGAGGGCATTCATGCAACCCTATGGAGAGACACATGTAACAGGAACTGAGACCCCCACCCTGTGAGTAAGCCATCTTAGAAATGGATTCTCCAACCTCAGTCAAACCTTCGGGCAACTGCAGTCTCTATGGACATTCTATCAGCAACCTCATGAGGGACTTCAAACTAGAGCCACCCAGATAAGCCACTTCTGAATTTCTGACCTACAGAACAATAAGATAATAAATATTATTCTAAGCAATTAAGTTTTCGTGTAATTTGTAACACAGCAACAGATAACTAATACATAACTCCCTAAGTGTTTGCTGAGAATTACCATGTTGCACTATTTTCTTCTCCTTTCCAGTTTAGACATGGTTTCTGGATCCTCATCCTCGCCTTCTCTCAAGGGCATGTGGCACCTTGTCACCATCCCTGAAAAAGGCTGGCACCAAGAACTGAATGCAGAATTTAAGGTATGGCTGTGTTACCCCAAAGGAGAGAGGCTAGATCTCCCCCATCTAAACATGGTCACATCATGCTATCAAGTGCCATTGACTTATTGTTTCATTTTATTGTTAAATTTTTCAAACATGCATAAAAGTTGAAAAATTGTATAGTTAACATGTATCCACTATCTAGATTCCATAACAAATATTTGACCACACTTGCTTTGTCACAAATCCATCTATCCATCCATCATTCCTTTTGTCCTTCTTATTTGTTTGATGCATTTCAAACGCGTTGAAGACATCCATGTTGACGTTTCAGCCAATCCAAATCTCCAAATCCTTTACTTACTTGCTGCCTTCCCCTACCTATTCATTCCCTATCCTCTGTTTGGTCCTGAAAAACAGGACTGATTACATTTACTAGCATAGAAAAGCAGAATGGCACAGGGGAAATAGAATAGGTTTTGAAGGTGGATAGACCTGGGTAGAAATCTAGTTCATTTATGTCCGGCTATGTGATATTAAGCAAATGACTCAAACTCTTGGAGTCTTGTTGTATTCATCTGTAAAATGAGGATGAGAAAAAGACCTACATGCAGGATTATTTAGAGGACAAGAAATTACACATGAAAAGCATTTAGCATAGTATCTGGCATGTAGGAGGTGTTCAACTGAATGATAGCTAATATTATTTGGTCCACCATTTCTGCCCATCTAGTTAATTTTGGATTCTGAATCTGTCCTTCCAGATTTACCTCACCTTCAAGTCTATAAGTTCTGCAAGATATGCATCCCAGAAATGGACATAGAATGTGACTGGGGCGAGTCCTGAATCTTCTGTCAGTTATATATATTGTTATTGTTCTTAAGTCTGATATTAATTAAAAGAATACAATGTGGCACTAAGAGTTATTGCTTATAGAACCGACATTAACTATTCGTCACCAGTCTTTTGAGTCTTTTAATCAGTTATAAATCTACCTCTCTCTATTGTCACATCATTTGTATTTCTCCATCTTATCTGTAAGGACATTACAAGTGACTTTGTTAAATGCCTTGCTGATGATAAATGCACTTACTGCATGTATCATATTTCCTTCTTCTACCAGCCTTGTAACATTTTAATTGAAGAAAAGTAGGTTAATTTGCTTGTTACTATCCTTTGCAAATTGATGGCAGCTCCTAGCGATCAATTCTTCCTTCCTTCCTTCCTTCCTTCCTTTCCTTTCTTCCTTCCCTCTTTCTTTCTTTCTTTCTTTCTAACATACTTAAACCTGTTTCTCAGAAAATCTGTTGTTGGAAAGATTGCTAGGCGAGTAACCAGCACGAATTATTGCCTTTTCTACTAACAAGTCCCTGGTCTTGCTGGGGAAGGGGGGCAATGTGCCCAGCTAAAAACAACTATATTCTCCACTTGTTTCAGAAATCATTGACCATCTGGCATATTCTGACCAATGGGATATAGGTGGAAGTTGCTGGGTAGAGCTCTGGGGGAAGCTCCTTAAAGAGCAGGGTGGGGAAGGAAGGGTAGAGGCAACTTGTTCTCGTCTTTCCCTCTTTTCTCTGCCTGGCACACAGAACCTTGTGCTGGTGATGGAGAAGACTTTTTGGTAACATGGGGTAACAATGAAGCGAAGGTCAAGAGAATCTCTGAGAACTGAGTTCTGACATCCTTGAACAGCTAAACCAATGCCTGCCTTAGGGCTGTTCATAGAATGAGAAAAGTAACTCTCTAAATTGGTTAAGCTACTTTTTGGGGATTTCAACTATTAACAGACACACGATTCCGAAGTGATACATCTGTCCTAGAATCCTGACCATCACTGCTCTGTCATTTGAAGACTCCATCTTCTTCTGTGATATAGAATAAAGAAGATATTTGACAATTTTCTGATTTCTAGCACCACTGAACTCCCCACAGTTCCAAGGCCTACATGCCAGTGATCTTGTTGGCAACTCATCTTCATGATGAGCTGGGTAATTTGCTTAGTCCACGAGATTTCGCCTCATGTGGAGCCGCTCATCATTCCAGTCACTTTTCTTGGACTTCGGGTCTCCCATGCCCGCATAGGTTTCACCCTCTTCAGTCCAACAAGCACTGTCACTGACAAAGATGAAAGCCAAGGAGAAGAACCACTCTGATTTCTATCGTCCTCTACTTTTACAGCCCCTCCTCCCGCCCCAAATGCTGGGCCCTGTACTTATTATTCTTTCAGACAAGAGAAGGAAGTCTGCTTTGTTGATCTTGACATTTCTTGCATGTCTCGGCTCAGTTTAGTCTCCAACCTGCATTACTCAACTCCCAATGTATGTTTGCAGATTGAATGCATGTGTCTAAGCTATGAAAAAACTAATGAATTCAATCAACCATGGAAATACGACAAGGAATTCTCAGTTGCTCAGAGAGTGCAGCCATGCTTTGGGGTTTCGCTTGCTTTGGGGTTTCGCTTCTGCTGCACGGACAGTGTGGGCCGACTGCACTACACGACGATATGCGTGTAGTGACGTTCGCTATTCAAAAATACGGGGAGCCTACTTTCCGGAACATACTTGGAAAACAAGTTACAAAAGAAAGAAGCGCATGAATTTATTATTTTGGGGGCCAGCCATCTCTCTGCTGGGCTAAATCCAAGTTCCTTCTCTGCTTTTGCCTTCTAACTAGTTTTTGTTTGTGTGTTTCGGAGCAGAGGGTGATTCTATCAAACCTGATCAGAAGTACGCTAAATGATCTAGTAAGTGTTGTCTACTTTAAAAATCTGCATTGTCTCTAATTTCAGAAAGTACTTGCATTAAGCAGGGCTATTTTTGTTGTGTGAAACAGAGGAGGATTGGCAAACTTTTTTAGATAATAAATATTTCAGGCTTTACAAGTCATATGATCCCTGTAGCAACTACTCAACTCTGTTATTGTAGTGTGAAAGCAGCGATCAACAATATGTTAGCAAATGAGTGTGGCTTTGTTCCAATAAAACTTTATTAATGGACACTGAAATGTGAATTTTATATAATTTTTGTTGTTTATGAAATACTATTCTTCTTTTGACTTTTTTCAGCCATTTCGAAATTCAAAAACCATTTGTAGCTTCAGACAGAAGACTGTGTTTGCTCCATAGGTCATAGGTTGTTGATTCCTGAAACAGAGATACCCTTGGGGCTGGTTTAAAAAAAAAAAAAAAAAAAAAAAAAAAAGAGGATTCCTTTTTATAGAGCTATAGGAAGAACTTATGGGAACTGGAAAATGAAAATAGAAAGCTGTCAGGACTTCAGCCTACTCTATACCAGACATGGTCTCCTGCGTGGCTTTTCTGCATCATTCAGCATTTCAACTCACTCTGCAGCTCCGACCGGGTACCCCTTTCCACTCAGAACCTACACATATAAATCAATAGACAATTGAATATGACAGGATGAATGCAATGAAATTGGCATGTACAAGGTGCTATGGGAAACCATAGCAAGTTAGTAGCTCAAAAATAAGGACCACATTAGAGAAGAACATTGGTAGTCAGGGGGTTGAGGAAAGTGTAGAAGGTTTGGAATGGTCAGTGTGGAGAATGAGACAGGAATCAGACAGAAGAAACAAGGAAATCTCCTAGGTATTATTGAAGGCTGAAGTGATGCTTAGAATTTTAGCCTTTGCTAGGTGCATTAATTTGGTTGCCTGTGGCAACAAGTAATAGAAAAGCTTTTCAAAATGGTTTAAGCACTAAGTTCACCAGAATGCAGGTGTCATAAATGCAGGAAATCTGCCTATCTTGTTCGCTGATCTGGCTCCAGTTTCTAGGAAACTAGCTGGTGCACGGTGGGCATCCAGTAAATATGTTTTGAATGAAGAAATGAATGATCACACATAGCAGTGAGTGAGTTCTAGGCGTGGTTAACTCAGTGGCTCATTGGCATATCCAGGATTCAGGTTCAGTCTATCTTTTGGTGAGTAGGCTTTGTCTTCAGCCTAGTTTTTCATGGTTGCAAGGTGGCTGCTATACTTCTGGTCATTATGACCAGACCGAAACATTTCCAACAGAAAGAAAAGGAGTTATCTACTCCCTGAGTCCGTTTTCAAGAGTGAGAAAACCTCTTTCAAAAGCATCAGCAAATTCCCCCTCAGTTCTGTTGGCCAGAAATACATCACATACCAATGTCTAAATTAATCAATGGCAGGGATAGTGGGGCCACTATGATCAGCTTAGACCATTGTTCCCCATTGGGGTGACTTTGCCCCCCCCCCACACACACACACAGCAGGCAATGTCTTGAGACATATTTAGCTGTCACGATGGGGGAAGGGAGCACCAATGGCACTCCTGTTGGCAGAAGCCAAGAACACTGCAAAGCCATCTTAGGATGCGCAGGACAGCCTCTACCGCAAGAAAGAAGCATCTCATTCAAAATATCACTAGTGCTGAGGTTGAGAAACCCTGGCTTAGACCAGTCCAAATCTTCCTCTGGAGCTGGGGCAGGGGCTACTTTCCTTGAAGCACATGGCTGGGGAGGAGCATGAGTATCTGTATGAAATCAGGGTTCTAACAGGCAGGAGGAAACGAAAAGGAGGTAGCAGTGAGGGAGAGCAGTGAGTGCTGGGGAGGCAATCAACTGAGTGTACATCAGAGAGGTTGATTGGATATTTGGATTTTTCATGTTAGCAGAGGACCCAAGGAGCTTTGGAAAGATAGATTTCTTTCTTTCTTTTTCTTTTTTTTCTCTTTCTTTTTCTTTAGAAATGCAGAACAAAGAGTTTACGTCTTCTCTAAACATAATAAAGAGCTCCTGCCTTTTGGACCCAAATAAAAATGATAATCTGTTGGCCATTCACCACTCCAATAAATACACATCTAGAAATACTAAGAGGAATTGATGTTCATTGACTGCCTACTGTGAGTGCCGGTGCCAGGAGGACACAAGACGTGCAGAGGCTGAGCCAGGAGACCTATCACTCCACAACTGTCATCTTCACAACTACACAGCAAGGCATGGATTGTCTGTGTTTTACAGACGATGGGGCTCAGGCCCAAGGTGATCCCCCGTCAGTTGGAGAGCTAGGACTCTCCATCACATTCTGCCTAGGAAACCCCTTCTTTTAGTTTAGGATAAGGAAGAGGCAGCGTTTCCAGAAGGAGAATAGTTAGATACCATGTGCTAACTCATGGTGTCTGGATGCCTCAGAGGCTACGGCATCTTCCAAGGGCAAACAGGTTGGGTTAGAGCTGCTCCGGAGAAAGGGCCTCTTGACAGAGATCTGCTTCCTTTTTATGGTTTACAAAACCCTGGAGAATCTCTCAATCTAAAGCCCTGTGAATTCAGTGAATTCAGAGACTTTTCCTCCCCTCCCTTCTCAGCACATATTCGGCTTTTATAGCACTCAGCTCTCTGAGTCTGATGGGAAAAAAAAAGTCAGGAGTGATAGAAAAGACAGCCAGAAGTTTTTAAAAGTATTCTTGGAAGACAGTATTGGGTCACTGGAGAGTCTTCACCTATTTGCTGTTGAGAATCTTCCCTGGGAAGCCCCCTCTTGCCGCCTGGCATTAGGATTCAGCCTGGGTCTCCTGGCATGCGTGCTGGGGCGAGAAGGGGGCCAGTCTCAGCTGTCCAAATAGAGGGAAAATAAATGCTTTTGTCTCGTGTGAGACCACCGAGCTCCATGGTGATTTTTAACTCTCACTCAGGGCTCTCTGCCTCCCTCCTTCTCTCCTCTAACTCTTCTGTTTGTTTGCTGGGGGAGGAAGAGCCTGTGGTAGGTAGGCTGCAGGGTTGGGTCTGGGTCTTCCAGAGAACAAGAAAGGAAAAAGGCCTTAGCTGTTATGCACGTTGGGTCCCATACAGGCGTATGGTACTGCCCTCATGGTACATGTTACCATGTATTGTAAGAGTTACAGGTACATTATTAGAACACAAATTGGACTCAGTGGAAAACCAGAAGCTTTATCACAACTTTTCTGGCCTGAGTTATCTCACCTATAATAAATCTCACTTCACAGAGCCAGTGTGGGAAATCAGATGAAAGCTAGGCTCCTGGCTCAAAGCGTGCAGTTAAGTCACTTTTTTAGCTAATTAATTTTGTACTGAGTTATCCTGAATGGAGCTCAGTTTCACGGGTCTCACTGGGGTGTTACCCCTGAGTGCTTTTATATTGGTGATTTTTCGTTGTATAACAAAACCGCCACATAATACACCAATCTAGATCGACCGTCATTTTAATTACTCGTGATTCTATGGGTCAGCAGATTAGTAATGATGACTACTGCAGCTAAAGTCATTTGGTGGCAATGTTCTGTGACCGGATGATCTGAAATGGCTTCCTTCACATGTTGGTGCTGGCTGTTGGCTGGGCAACGTATCTCCAGAAGGCTAGCCTGGACTCTTCACCTGGTAGATGGGACCCCAAAGCAGCAAGAGGTATGGCGAGCAGCCATGTGCAAGCTCAAGCCTCAGTTTGTCTCACGTTCACTAACATTCCATCAGTGTAAGCAGGTTACAAAGAGGCAATTGGGGAGGGCATAAAATGAGGTGGGGGTAAGGGAAGCATAATTCCCTGGGGCCATTTCTGTCAGGATCTACTAGTCGCCTCTTGGAAAGCTATTCTTTGTTTCTCACTGGATCTCCCAGAAGTAGGCTAGTTGTTCAATGGTTGTAAATCTGTTGCAAAACTCAGTTTGATTAAACTCAGCACAAATTTTATTGAAAGCGCTCCCCCCCCACCCCACCCCTTCTTGCTGCGTGGTAGAAATTTAAATTTAATTTTTAGTTGCTTCCCTTCTTCTACTTTCTGGAAGTCCAATCCAAGTTCCAGGGTTGGGGAAACATTATCCGCCCTAGGTTGTCATCTATTCCTGACATCTGTGGAATGCTCTGGCCCTTCTATCAAGGGTCCACAGAGTCCCCTTGAAGTCTGGCTACTTCTCAGCTACTTTGCTGCCCTCTGTGGTACACACAGTTATTGTACTGTTATGCTCCACTAAGCTGTGGGAATCTCCATGGGGCTGGTGAAGGTTCTCTCCATTCACTATGTAGTTATTTCTTTTCTGAGGTCTTGCTGTCTTTTGGGTGCCACACAGGAAGCAAGACAAGGGTCTTTCATCTTTCCATATTCTCCAACTTTTCTGGAGCATCTGTCCTGAGCTCAGCCTGATAGAAGGACCAACAAGCCTCTTCTTCAGGGATTCCCAATGTTGATGCACTTATCCCTTCCCTGGTGGCTCCCCCACCCCAGAGACTCTTCGAGTTGGAAGTAAGTATAGCCTGGCTCTTACTCACCTGGTTGTTTCCTAATCTACTATTCAAGCCCAGAGGTCTCTGTTGCCCCTGAGGACTGGCTTTCTGAAAACCAAGAGCAGGAAAGCTTCTGTTCTCTCCCTTTCTGGGGATCATTCCACTCCCAAGGCAAGGAACTAAGAAAGCTTTAATTTGAGCCGGGGAAGGTCCACTTTTGGGAATGGAAGGAGTGGATGTGCTCATATTTCAGAAAAACATCCCGGTACCTTTGCTTCTTTTTTCCATCGTGAAAGGATTTCAATCTAAAATGGAACTGGAGGATAGAAACTGGAGGATCTCACAAAGGGTCCTTCAGAAGAATAGGACGTAAGAACTGAGAGACTGATTTATTTCTCTTCAATACCTGGTTTACAGAAGGCAAAGATTTATCTCCTGACCAATGAACATCCACCAAGAACCCTTCTCCATCCTCAAGCCAATGAACTTATTGCTTGGACTCTGGGGGGACTTCCCCCTCCTTGGACTCCTGGCCCATAAATGCAGCCTGCCCCAAACTTTCAGCGGACCTGCCTACAGCTTGCCTTTCCTGAATTGCAATTCCTCTGGCTCTTCCTGAATAAGCTCAATGTCTGCTCATTTGAGCGTGCCTCATGTTACCTCCTTATTTAGGTTGACATCAACTACGAGGGTCCAGAATCAAGCCTTGACTTCCTCCACCCAGTAGTGCTCCTTTACATTTATTTTACTGTTTACTTATTTTTGAGACAGAGACACACAGAGTGTGAGCAGGGGAGGGGTAGGAAGAGAGGGGGACACAGAATCCGAAGCAGGCTCTAGGCTCTGAGTTGTCAGCACAGAGCCCGAGGAGGGGCTCAAACTCTTGGAGTGCGAGATCATGACCTGAGCCTAAGTTGGACGCTTAACTGACTGAGCCACTCAGGTGCCCCAGGAGTGCTCCTTTAAAATGCTTACTCCTAGGATGTACTTTGTTGGGTTGCATGTGGGTGTTTACCCAGAACAAGGTACTGGAATCGAGGGAATGGAGTTTTATTTTTTTGGATAGCAGTCATTTTCCAGAAAAATTAATATCTTGGTCTCCATGGTCCTTCTCCTGGGCCATGAAGACAGAGTCCCATCTGAAGGATTCTGTTCTATTTTTTCACTACTAATGGTAATTTTTTAAAATGTCTACAATTTGTATTAAATTTCAATTGCTGCATAATAAATTGCCACAAATGTTACTGCTTACGATGTTGCTTATCTCAGAGTTTCCATGGTAAGGAGTCTGAGCACAGCTTAGCTGGGTCCTCTGCTCAGGGTCGCACAGACTGCAAGCAAGGGCTTTGGTCTTAATCTAAGGCTCAGGGTTCTTGTCCAAGTTCATGTGGTTATTGGCAGAGTTCGTTTTCTAGACGCTATAGAACTCATAGTGTATCGCATCTTCAAAGCCAGCAGGAGGAACTTTCATTTACTTGAGGCAGACCCACCCAGGATAATGTCCCTTATGATTAACTCAAAATCGATGAAGTTGGGATCTTAATTACATCTGCAAAATCCCTCTACTTTTGCCATAGAAGTTCTTAGAGTGAAATCCATCATATTCACAAGCCACACACACATTCCAGAGGAGGGAATTATATGGGACATGCATACCAGGGAATCTTGGGGGCCATCCTAGAATTCTGCCTACCACACACTGGGACCAGGCACCATACTAAGCACTTTTATAAACACTGCGTTGTGGTGCAAAGGAGCAACTAAATGATATCACTTGTCTGAGGTCATTGTTAATAATGTCAGTCTCCTGCTTTAATCGATGTAGTATTCTGCCTTATACTCTGGTACAAGAATGCTTTTCTAGCCATTAGAGGGGTTTTATTAACCCAGGAAGACATCAAGTCCTAGAATAGATCCATAACACCCTGTCAAGACATAAAAGGCCACACAGAGACTGGGTTGAGGGCTCTGGCCAATGATAGCAAAAGAGTCAAAGGAACCATTTATTGAACATGTATGTGCAAGACATTAGACTTGATTTTTTAGTACAATTTGGCATTTATGCTTCCAGTAGCCCTGAAAGTAGGTATAAGCATCTCCATTTTGAAAGACGAGGAAACTGAGGCTCAGAATGCTTATGTACCTTGGCTGAGATCCCAGAGCCAGTCAATGGCAGAGATGACTGTTGGTCTCAGCCTGTCATGGCAAATATCCTGCAACTGATGCAGGGGGACAATGGTGTCGCTCCTGATGCACAGATACCATGAGTTATAAATACCTCCAGTTCTCTGAGCCTTCTCTCTTTTCTGGACTGGGGATGCAACCCAAGGAGGCAGAGACTTTGAATTACCCTGATTTGTGGGACTCCCTGACATTCCAAGGCTCAGCCTCATTTTGGGAAAGTGAAGCGGCTCAGCAGCTCCAGTGTGAGCCGTGTTTCTGCCCTGGGGTGGGGGGGGGGGGAGACCATTAGCCTGTAACGCTCCCCTCAACCGTAGGAACATCAGCAGCCGCGCCCCTGACAGTGCTGCTCTCTCTCCAGACCCATCTCCACTTGCAGCCCACGGCAATGCCAGCGGCTCCCGCCGAGCCACGCTGTCTCTCTTTGTTTAAGAGGCACTAACAAACGTTTCCATTTAGCACATCTTTCTTTTGGAAACCGTCCTGACAGCTTTACTACTTTGGCTTCTTTATAGGGCAACAGAAGAGCAAGGGAGGAGAAAATCAATAGCAGGCAATGGAGGTGCCGAAGAATGCTCAGCGCCCGCCCCGTGCCCTCTGACACCTTCAGTGCCCCCTGCCCTGGCCTCAGGCAGAGCTGATACTACACAGACTCAAAAGTGTGGCTGCCCAGGACCTGGAGGGCATCGGGACGAGCTGACCAGATCCGCAGAGGCTACAGGGCAAGGTCATGACCACAGATTCATTTGCTCAGGACCTCCAGGCTGCCGGGAAGTGGTGGGATCCAGCTGGGGCGCTGCAAGGATCTTTGGATCTAAATGCTGGCACAGTGCTGTGGTCCCTCCCTCCGGGAGTGACACTCAGAATGGAGTAAGGTTGTTAAGGAGAAACCAGTATTCCTGAGGCAGGAGTGACAGGTCGGCAAGAAGCCATGATGGGGTGTAAATCATTGTGACAAAGTCAGGCTCTTCTATCTGGGAGAGCTCTGAAGTCCTTTAACAAGGAAGCCAGCAGTAATCATTTTGCAGTATCTGAGTGCATCAACTCAACGTGTGGTGCACCTTAAACTTACACAACGTTATATGTCAACTAAATCTCGATAAAGTTGAAAAAACAATAAAAAAAAATTATAGCTCAATTAAAAAAAAAAATAAGGAAGCCGGAGTTTCTCATGCTGCCTGACCACATCAGGAAGAGACTACCTTTCACTCAAGTGGCATCCGTGGTGGATAAAGGAGCCCCTGGCTCCACCTGGGTTCCCTCTGTAGACACAGTATCCTGGGGGGCCAGGGTAATGAACATAACCCTGAAGCTGGCCTCTCCCAGCTGGTCCCAGAGGAGTCCCCCACATGACAGATGGTTGGGGGAAAAGTAAATAGTAACACTCAACCCCTTCTTAAGTGCAATTCCCATGAGAGGAAAGTAATTTCCTTCATGGTGTTATAATAAATTCCCAACGCTCTGTATTGCTGTATGTTAAATGAGTAAATGACTGCTAAATGAAACCGCCCTTTTGTGCCTTTTACTATCTAATGCGAATTCCTGCCAAAAGGGCTGCACAAATTCACACTGTCACGGGAGATGGGACCTGCTTCCCTGTGGACTTGGGTTTTCTCGTTTGCAATTTTTTTGCCTGCGTTAATGCCATTTGCATTTGCATTTCTTTGCTTATTAGTCAGGTTAAACGCCATTTATTCAGATTTGTGCCCCCTTCTAGAGGTTTGGGTGGCTTCGGAACCTGATCATGGAAATGGGGGAGAATTACTCTTGCGCCAACGAGAAGAAAGAAAAAAGGTGAGAAATAGGAAAAAGGAAAAATTGGAGAAAGAGAAAAACTTCTGCACGGAAGTTAAACAAGTTGGACAAGTATAAAACATGTGAATCTGGAGTCAAGCCCCACCCCCTGTGCCCATGTCTCCCATTCAAAACACAACTCTACCAATTAATAGATCTGTAATCTTGGGCAAATCACTTCATTCCAACTGGGAAAGTGAGATATTAACAGTTCCTGATTCACAGGATTATTATAAAGATTATGTTTTTAAGTTTACTTATTTATTTTGAGAGAGAGAGATTGAGAAGGAGAGCCTGCCCATGAGCCTGTGTGTGAGAGTGGGGGAGGAGCAGAAAGACAGAGAGAGAATCCCAAGCAGGCTCAGTACTGTCACTGCAGAGCCTGACTCGGGGCTTGATCCCATGGACCATGAGATCATGACCTGAGCCGAAATCAAAAGTCAGACGCTTAACTGACTCAGCCACGCAGGCGCCCCTGGGATTATTACAAAGATTAAATGAGCTCAGGGTGCCTAGGTGGCTCGGTTAAGCATCTGACCCTAGATTTCGGCTCAGGTCACAATCTCACGGTTCCTGAGTTTGAGCTCCACATCGGGCTCTGTGTTGAGGATATAGAGCCTGCTAGTGATTCTCTCTCTGCCTCTCTTGGTTCCTCCCCCACTTGCTCTCTCTGTCTCTCTCTCTCTCTCAAAGTAAATAGATAAGCTTAAAAAAAAAAGATTAAATAAGCCAATGTATGAAAAGTACCTACTTTAGTGCCTAACCATTACAATAATTATTATAAATACATAATTGCCATAAATATAATTAAAAATGCATCATAACTGCTATAAATATAATAATCAAAACCACATAATTGCTATAAATATAATAATTATAAATGCTTAATAACATATGATATAATAGTGTACTTATAATTCTTATAACTTTAATTCTTATTATCCAAGTATTAACCTAGGCAGTTTCCAGAGGTACATATTATTTTTTTTAAGTTTTTTTTTTTTTTTAATGTGTATTTATTTTTGAGACAGAGAGAGAGAGAGAGAGAGCATGAACAGGGGAGGGTCAGAGAAAGAGGGAGACACAGAATCTGAAACAGGCTCCAGGCTCTGAGCTGTCAGCACAGAGCCCGATGCAGGGCTCGAACTCACGGACCGCGAGATCGTGACCTGAGCCGAAGCCGGACGCTTAACCGACTGAGCCACCCAGGCGCCCCCCAGAGGTACATATTAATATATTTATGCTAATAAAGCAGCAGGATAGTGAGTGGAGTAGAGTCTAAAACTAGACACGCGTGGGAATGAGTCCTAGATTTGCTGTGTGCTACCTATGTTAGTTAAATACCTCGAGATTTAATTTTCTCATTTTTTAAGTCAGGATAAAAATAACTGGCTAACAGAAAGTATATAAGAATTAAGTAGCAAAGACAAAAGCCCTTGGCAAGTGGGAGTTGAAGAACTAATATTCAGTGCGTGTTACTATGCCAGGCCATGTGTCTCATTGAGACATGTGTCTCATTTTAATCCTGACAAAACCCTGTGGGGTTGGTGTTCTGCCCATTTGAAAGATGAGGCAATAGGAGGTGTTCTACCCGTTTTACAGAAGCCTAGAGAGCTATGTGACTTATATCACCTTGTAAGTGACAGAGTTAAAATCTGAACCCAAATCTCTCCCCATACTAGCACATAGTAGCTTTCAGTAACTTTCTTCATCCACCCTTTAAAAATTATTGTAATACTTTATTCCATCTTTATTTCTCCCACTTGTTACCTGAAATTACTACTGGCTTCCTCTCTACCCTGTGAACTCCTGGAGCCTCCTCTTGCCTCTATTCCCACGGTACTCGCCCATATTCTCTAGCACGCCTACCCCGCCCCCTCCAAGGCCTGCCCCCAAGCACATGGTGTACCTTACAGAATGTGCATGCCTTTCCTAGCCCACCTCCTCACCTCTGTACCAGTCCCCTGGGGCACAGCGAGGGACCCAGGCCCCCCTCCGGCCTGCTCTGTTCCCACCTTGCCCCCACAACCAATCCCATATGCAGAAGTGCTTGGCCCAGTGGCAGCCCCATATCCCAGGGCTTGGTGTCAGCCTCCCAGTGCTGTTCCTTGGACTCTAAGTTGCCCCCCCCCCCAGGCTCTGCTACCTCCAAACCTATTTCTGCTCACCTCTCTGGTGCTTTCTCTGCACCCTTAGTCTGCCCCCAGGGTGGAGGGGAAGACATGGTGTTAATGCTGTGATGAACTACTCTTTCACTCCTCTGGTCCTTGGGTTGCCCCATCTATCTATGCCTCTGGCCAGAGCTCCAGCGCTAACCTTCAGAACATTCCACTTAAGATGATATTTTTGTGGCTTTCATTTCAAGCCCAGTGAAGTGAACACCCTACAGGGGAGACCTGGTGCCGAAGTGGGGAGGCCAGCCGGGAGAGATGCCTGCACTTCAACTCTGATCCTCCTGATGAACATTTTGTGTTTCGGATCCAATAGTTACACGGCCTTTATCTTCAAATGGAATCCATTTCAGCCGTACTTAATGGGTGCCAACTTTGTGCCCAGCTTGTGCAAGGCACTGGGACTACAGTGACTAAAAAGATCCAGTCCTTGTTCTCAGGGAGCTCTCATCCAACTGATCCATATTCAGATTCATGTTCAAGTTCATGGTGGTGCTAATCTTCCTGTTATACATAATTATATTCTATGTATAGTTTTTTTATTAAAAAAAAATCCACCGGAGAGCCATGCCACCTGTGCGGATTATCTCTTATAGCACTTAGCTCAGTGCCAGGGGTCTGAAGGCAATTAATGTAAGCTCTTTGATGATATTGAATTTCCTGGAAGCTTCAGGCATTTTCTTTCAGTCATCCTAGTTAGTGTCTTAATGTGATAATAGGTTGATTGATTTTTATGTGAGTCTTAATCACCCATCAGATGCTCAGCTTGAAATTCAATTCCAGCTCCACCAACCATATGACCTTGGGCAGGTTGCTTAACCTTTTTGAACCTCAGTTTCCTCATCTGTTAAAATAGGAACAATAAAACCTCCCACACAGGCTTGATGTGGTAATTTAATTAAATAGAATTCCAGCCAGAAGGTTACATACACCTCTAACATGCTATTCAGTTAGGATTTTTCTTTTTACTTTTCCTTTCTTTTCTCTTTTCTTTTCTCTTTTCTCTTTTCTCTTTTCTCTTTTCTTTTCTTCTTCTTTATTTCTTTCTTTTTTTTTTTTTTTTTTTTTTTTTTTGGCACATACTATGGTCTGGATTCTGTGCTAAGTCATGGGAATATTAAGAGAAGAACACATAGTCTCTGTCCCCCCACAAAATCCACAATCTGATGGGCAGAGACAGATGTAAGCAAATAATTATGATACATATAGATCTCTAAGAGAGGTTCTTTAGAGGCAGTGAGGAGAGAGGGAATAAATATTTATGAAGCATTAACGATGTGAGTGTGAGTGATCCTTAGGAGAGTCAGTGCGGTGTGTATTTGTATGTGTGTATCCATAAACTCATACACGTTTTGGACTTTGCCTTCTCCATGGCTGGGCTCCCTGGATGTCTGACTTTCCTATAACAAGTACCAGGAAGCCAGTCTTGATTCTTCCCTCCTGAGCAACCTTGTGCGCAAGAACAGCAGGGAATGCTGATGGCCACTTAACACATTCTGAAACCATTAGCCAAATCTGGGGCCGGATAAATATGCAAAGAAGGGCTCCCTGTTGACCATTCCCCTGAATGCTTTTCCCAGCCCTGCTGTCTCCTGCTGCCCAGTAACCCGTTGCCGTGGGAGACAAGTGTACTTAGTGTGACAAGTCACACCACACCCTGAGCCTCCCCAATCCCATGTCAGCCTGATCCCAATGCAACAGCAACTCCCCCAAGATAGTGAGGACAGAATGCATTTCTGTTTAAAGGCATCACACATTTCTATGAGATCTTCCCTTGCATAATGGCATATAGCCTTTTTTTCCCTCCTGGCAGGAGCCTGCAGAGGAATGGATCTTGCCTGGCTGACACCTCCATGGATGCCTGGGGTGATTCCTTGCTGCTGCCCCGATCTCCTGGGTGTAAGGTTCCCAACCCACCCGAAAACAAGCCTGGATGGGCCCCTTTCTTGATGAGACAGGGAACACTTACCGAATACAAATAGCGACCCTGCATTAGGCTCTCCAGCAACATATGGAGATGGAAGGAGGAGAGATAAGCTGAAGCCCGCTGTTAAGACTCCGGTTGTTAATATCAATGGACAGAATTCGAGTAAAGGGAGGCAAACAGCTTAGCTTCTCTGGTTTAGCCTGACTTTTTTTCCTTTCTTGCAGAGACAAATTGCAACATTTGGCAGTCCTTATATATCACATGCCCTTGTAATGTTTCGCTTATAGAGTTTATTATGAGTAATAAGAGGTGATATTTATTGAACAGTAACCGCATGTCAAACACCTGGCATATGTTTATTTCACTTCATGCTTACAGCCCCTCTATGAAGTAGGTCATTGGATCAGGTTCTCTTTACAGATTAGGCATTTGAGGCTTAAAAAGTGTGATTCTTTTGCCCAAGGTCACATTGTAAATGGGGGAGGCAGCATGCAAACCTAGGATGTCTAACTTCAGATGACACTTAAGTCTTGCATATTATTGTTGCTAGAGAAGCAGCATGGAAGAATGGTAAGTTGATAAAGACCACCCAGTTTTGCCCTTGGCACCCGCATGACCTTGGGCAGGTTACTTAAGTTCTGTATAAAATGAGGGTAACCATAGTACCTACCTCATACAGTCGTGGTGGTAGTCAAGGATTTAATACAGATAAAACATTTAGAATCGTGCTTGGCACAAAGTAAAGATCCAGTATAAGTTAGTTATTTTTATAAATAACAAGCCCTAGATTAGGGGGCTCATCTTAGGAGGCTCACAGCATAGAGCAAAGCACATAATAGAAATCAATTCAACATTATTGGGATAAATTGGGAGATTAAATATTCTAGAAGCCAGTTATAATTAAAATTTATAAGTGCTCTATTACTTACAAAATGCTGTCATTTCATTTAATCTGGTGTAAGGTTTGTGTTTGAGTTAAAAAAGCAGGAAAATTTGATCCAGCCATTTGACTCCTGGGTATGTACTCATGAGCAATGAAAACGTGTGTCCACACAAGACCTTGTGCGTGATTGTTATTGAAGCATTACTCGTAATAGCCAAAAGGTGGAAACAACCCAGCCGTCCCTATCAATGGATGGATGAATAAACAAAAGGTGGTATAGCCACAAAATGGAATATTACTCGGCCGTAAAAAGGAACGAAGTGCTAATAAATGCTACTGTATGAAGGAAGGAACCTTGAAAACATCAAGCTAGGTGAAGGAACCAGTCATAAAGGACCACATACTACAAAATTCCATTTATATGAAGTGTCCAGAAACGGCAAACCAATAGAGACAGAAAGTAAATAGGTAGATGAGGGTATATCGGGGACAGAGGTAACTAAAGGGTATGGGGTTTCTTTGGGGGGTAATAAAAACATTCTAAAATTCATTGTGGTGATAGTTGCACAACTCTATGAAAAGACAGAACTATTGAGCTATACATTTCAAATGGGTGAAATATAGAGTATGTGAATTCTACCTTAATAAATAAAGCTATCACCAAAAAGAAAAAGAAAGAAAAGAAAAGAAAAAGAAAGTGATGTGTTTCCAAATCAGAAGCTCAACACCAGTGAGTTCACGATCTTCCCAGCTTTCTCGCTCTGCCCTCACACTGACTCGGGGAGCCTCGGCCACCTGCACAACACACATCCTTGCCAAGGCTGAACACGGGGGGATGAAAAGACCAACTGCCTGTCATTGTTCAAGATGAAGTGGGAAAAGATTAATTCATGGTTAGTCTTCTGTTCTAGTCCGGTTGCCCTTCAAATGTTTCCTTTTAATTTTGCCTCCTGTCTAGCTCTGCTGGGCAGGACGAAAGGCTAGTGGGCTGGTCGATCCAATACAGAAATGCAAGCTGCAGCAACAGGCTGGTCTTTCTCAAAATTAAGTGCAAGCTCCAAGGCTGGAAATCAAGGCTGCAAAGCCCAAATACCAAGTCTATTAATCATTTGCAAGTCACTTCCCTCCTCACGATCTTGTCTCAGAAACAAATAAGCTCGATGTTCTGGCATACTCACTGCATCCTTTGTTTTAATGATGTTTTTCAAAACTTAAGCAAATTGCTGATGGAAAGGAGTGAAGTCAGGATTCTAATTAAGCTGCCCCAGTTTGAAAAGTTGTAGAAGATTGCCAACAGGATTCCAAGACCTGCAGGTATTTAAAAGTAAAAACAGAGGAGAAATGAGGCTTGCAATTCATGAGAGTAGCTGTGAAGGTGTGTAATTACGACTGAGACTGAAATATAATCTGATCACTTGGAAATCTTGTTCTTTGCTCTACTTTTCACCAATGATGCTATATATACACATACTCACCAGGGAAATTCCTTAGGCAGAGGCAAAAAAGAAAAATAACACTTTGCCTTTTCTTGACAACTGTTAGTACTATTAATTCAAACTCAAATAACTATTTATTTAGGTGGTGATACTGCGAAGACTTGCAAACTGTGTGCTGGTTTCACTAAATGATGAGCGCTGATCTTTGTTGCGTGTTCTCAGATGCTCACATGTCTTATATCATTTAATCCCCATAGCTACCCCATGAGGTAGGCATCGTTTATCGTCATTGTCATCATCATCATCATCATCATCATCATCATCATCATCCTGTTTTGCAGATGAAGAAAGTAAGGCACAGAGAAGTTAAGCAGCTTGCCCCAGGTTGCACAGCTAGCATAAATAATAGAACTGAGACCTGACCCTGTCTGACAACAGAGCCCTGTTCTTAATCACTATCATATTCTCTCTCTCACTAAATTTCCAGCTCTTAATTTTACTCTGGGTGCTTCCACTTGGAGGAGTTGAACATGGTAGAACATTGGAAAGAATTGTACACAATAATCTCATTTCATGTACGTTGCCATTTTCTTTACAGAATACGTGTGTGTTGAGTACCTTCTGTATGCAAGTGGTCACCTTAGCCCTCCCTGTGGAAATACATGGTTCAGAAACTTTGCAGATGCTATTCCCTTCCCTACGTGCTGTACCCTCCCCCACTCCCCATGCTACCTAGCTAACGGCAGCAATCTTCAGATGTCAACTTAAGGTATCGCTTCCCAGATGAGCTTTCCTTGACCTCCCCTTCACTCATTCCTCTGTTCACTTACCTTCCTACACTTTTCCTCTGGAGCACTTTCTAAGCTCGCAAATGTGGAACGAGCTGTTAAATGGCTGGCTGTCTCCCCTGCTAGAATACAAGTTCTATGAGAACAGAGCCAGGGCCTGTCTGGTCCACTACTCTCTCCTGTGCCTGGCAGAGAACCTGCTACATTTTGCCAGTATTTAAACAGGAAATGCGTAAAGGAATGCATGGGACTTCGGTTGTGGCCTTGTGTTGCTTACATTTTGGTAGTGTTATATACAAGCACGTATCTGCAAGGGGGGGACGGGTTTAGGAGAAGGAGCTCATCAGAGAAAGGGCTTATCAAGGCTGTAACATTTCAGCTAGTCCTGGGAGGACGAGCCAACATTTCAGATGGAGAAAAGCCAACAGCAAAGCATGAAGCCGGGCGAGCACAGCCTGCTGAGTAAATTGCTGTGGTGTATTAATACTTAGTTAGAAAATAAGGTGAGAAAAGAGTAAAACAGCAAATGTTGTTTTTCTGTCACTTGAAAGCATTTAGGAATAGGCTGTCTTTGGGGGCCTAAAGACAAATGGAATTGCTTAGCTTGAAGACAGCTGTCTTCATGTACTGATGAAAATTAGAAAAGCCAAGGTACAAAATATAACTGTGCCTTTTAACCCATGTACCGTCCCTCACAGAGAAGCAAAAGAAAAGAGCCCTGAACTTCTGAGAAGAGATGGAGAAGATGTCTCCTTTCCTCCTCTGCCTTATACTCTTTTCCTATTTCCTGTGAGGAGGAGGATGCTGCAGAATTTCTCAGCCAAGTCAGGAAGAGTCTCTTAAAAATCAGTTCGTTGGGGTGCCTGGGTGGCTTGATCGGTTAAGCGTCCGACTTCGGCTCAGGTCATGATCTCATGGTCTGTGAGTTCGAGCCCCGCATCGGGCTCTGTGCTGACAGCTCAGAGCCTGGAGCCTGTTTCAGATTCTGTGTCTCCCTCTCTCTCTGCCCTCCCCTGTTCATGCTCTGTCTCTCTCTGTCTCAAAAATAAATAAACGTTAAAAAAATTTTTTTTTCTAAAAAATAAAAATCAGTTTGTCACTTTTTAAGCTCAAAATCAATAGAAGGAATCACACAGAGATCAACAGATTTAACTCCATAAAAATTAAAACCTGCGCTATATCAAAAACTCACACAACCTAAATGAAAGACAAACAATAAACTGAGAAATATATTCACCATTGTTATGATGGCAAAGTCCAGCTCAGTCCAGTTCAGTTCAACGGCCCCAGCCGTGCATTCCTGAGGAACTACAACGAGGAGTGGGGGGACAGGGCGGGGGGGGGGGGGGTGCGGATACAGGGCACCCAGAGCTCAGTGAGACAGTTTCTGTTCTCACGGAGTTCTGCTGAGAGGGCAGGACATATAGATGACCATTCTGGGTGATGTTATAAGGGCATGAAGGGCTCTGACCAAAGACAAGGATGGCCACTTTGTGTGGCATGAGGTTCAGGGCAGGCTTCCCGAAAAGGGGCCCTCAGACCAGTAAAAGTGGAGGAGAATCTATTCAAAGCAACAAGAAGGCAAGGGGGAGGGGACTTAAAACAGTGGACAAAGCCGTGGAGGTGTGAAACATCCTGGTGTGTATGCATATACTGGGGGGTGGTGACGACTTCTTCAGGATTCTGGAAGAAAGCACAGTGTTGGGGGTGATGGAGACCAGGCTGAACAGGTAAACCAGGATGCTGACAGGGAGCCACCAAAGCCCGGAACAAGGGCCCAGGCAGTGATTGAAAGCAAATCTTGCAAGACAAGGAAGGAGTTAGGATTCAGTAGAGTTTATGGCATAATAGCTTTAGATTGGTGAGTAAAGGGAGTTTAGGATTTTGAGTTGAGTTCTGATGAGCACGTCCTTCGTTCTGATAACTGTTTAGCTGGTTCACAGCCTCACCTTGCAAGAGTTGGTGTTTCCTCGAGTCAGCGACTAAGTCATGTTTGCTTGGTCTGAGCATGGTTTATCACAGGCACAGGGAGGTATACCTGGTCCCAGAAGTGTTGGGACGTGGATGCCAAGAACATACTTGTTCCTTTTCCCCAAATAGGTTAGAGGAAAACTGTCCCAGCTCAGGCACCTACCTAAGACTGCCTTGCTTCAGCACCCCACTCCAAGCCAACCCCACTCCTTCATGATGCTTTGGATGAACAAATCATATTTTTTTAAATGCGTTTGGAAAATGGGATTACAGTGACCCTGGGATTGCCTGATGGGGAAGAACAAATGGATTCTAGAGTTAGACCGACAGCAACAGTTGGGGGTGGGGTTTCCCACAGTGCAGGGGACAGGTGCGCATTTACATGTAGGGAGTTGCAGAAGAAGGGTCATCTGGGGGGACACAGAGGAGTGCTGGCCTCAAGACAAAGGGAGTAAACTGGTCCCTCGGGGAGACAGAGTGGGATCCTCTGGGAAGAGTTTACCTTTCTCTGTTGTTCTTTTCCCATTGACCATTGAGTCACATTTGGTGTGCTATTAAACATTTTCTTCTCCTTTGTTGAGATAACTTTTGGACATCCCAGCGTGGAGTGTCAACAGGGAGGCGTTGGGGATTAGAGATTTGAGCAGTAAAGGGAAGCAGAGTCTTTGCAACATGATCCATCCATGAGGGTGGTGGCACCCTATGAGAGGAAGGAGAGCACCCAGAGCTCCAGCGGGGACGGGGGAAGCAGGAGGTGTGCACCAGACCCAAATAGCTGCCACATGGATGCTGAGAACCAACTCCTTCCTTTTCCCCAACTATGTTAGAGGAAAGCTGTCCTTGAAGAAGATAGGCTGACACTTGGGTTGTCTTTGCATCACTGGAAAAAATAAACAATTTGAAAACCAGAAAGAGACCTTAAAAAAAGAGTTACCTCAGGGTGCCTGGGTGGCTCAGTTGGTTAAGCACCCGACTCTTAATTTCAGCTCAGGTCATGATCTCATGGTGTGTGAGATCGAGCCCCACGGGGGGCTCTGTGCTGACCATATGCCATCTCCTTGGGATTCTCTCTCTCCCTCTTTCTCTGCCCATCTCCTGCTCTGTCTCTCTCTCTCAAAAATAAATAAATAAATAAACATGAAAAAGAAAGAAATAAAAGAGTTACTTTAATTTTCCGTATATTTTATGCAGGGAAGCAGAAAGAACTAGATTAAAATGAGCAAGAATAGCCTACAAGATCCTTAATTGATAAGTGACGAGGCGCCCATTTAATTGGTGGCTGTCCTGAATAATATGCATTGGAAAGTGTATAATCTAAAGTAGCACACAGAGTAAGAAAAATAGCCATGGAAATAAGGAAGTAGTCAAGAAAAGTTCCATAAATTAAATCATAGTTTGAAAGGATAAAGTCATGTTAACACTCATTACCATATTTTAATTTCATGGTGATTAAAATTATAATGTAGCTTGTATTACCACTTAATTGATCTGCCAACATCAAGTATTTGCAAGTTTCTTTTTGTTCTCCGAAGTCATAAACTATCTATTCTTTGCTGCATAATTTTGGAGGTGATTTCAAACCATAAATATTTCTCTTTATTAAAATTCTCAGGAAATTAGAACCTCGATAGCTACTTATTTATATCTGCTTTGGCAAGAGGCCAGGGAATTCATTTTCTTATATTTTGAATTCTACAAAATTAAAGTGCTAAAGAATATTATCTATTAATCTTCATGCTTCCTCTTATGACAGTTTTACAGTTTAATAGCAATGTTCAGATACCCGAGGGTGACTAGCTAAGCTATGTCCCTTTAAAACTGGGTATTTTTCCTTGGTAGAAAGCCGACCCTTGCTGAAGATACAGGCCTACCTCAGTGTCAAGCCTGGCACATTTTTAGCACCCGGCCAGCCTGACCAAGACAGAATTGTCCCCTGGTGGTGCCAATCTCCCGAGACCTGGCATATTTCAGGGCCTTCACCTTGCTCGGGTACCCCTACCTTGCACACACCCCTCGGATGAGATGATGTCTTTGCACCGACCCTTTGCCGCGATTAGCCGTGACCCCTGAGAATGCAGCTGCCTCCAGCCCGATTTAGCTCATCCCTCATTGGTGTCTCTGTGCTCGACCACCCTGGTTCTGATGGAATAAATAGGACACATATGCCATCGGTGGAACCTCATGAGTCTCTTTAGATAAAAATAAATTTAGAAACTTGCAAAACCTTTCAGAGACAATACTTTCCTAATGATTCCTGACTCCTTTGACACCCCATTGCACTGATTAATGGTCATTCAAATTGACCACCTGGCATAGCTCACTGTCAAAATCAAAAAGGACATATTTTCAAAAGTCAGGTACTGCCTTTTGTGCTGTAAAGTCCTGCTATGTGTGTATGTGTGTGTGTGTGGGGGGGGGGGTGCATGTGCATGTGCAGACTTATGACAATTGTAAACAGATATGTGACCTGAATCCTAAAATTATTGGTGCCCCCTACTCTGCACGTATGTTCTCCAGTACCGTTACTCTCAGCACTTATAAAATTCGTCATTGCAGTGAGTACTCATACTCAGCAATATGGTTAGACCAAGTCTGGTCAAATATTTTAAGCCAACTAGAAGCAGAGAAATGTTCTGTAGAGATCTTTGGTATGAACTATCTGGAGATTTAAAAAAAAAAAAAAAAAAAACACCTAAAAGGCAACAGAAACAGCCTGTTTTACAAGCTATGAGCAGAGAAATATACTTTCAGGGCTGAAGCTCAGTATGAATTTGATCACTCTCCCTAACATTTTTAAAAAATCTGGCTCTGATGGGGTTTACAATTGAGCACACGCAAAATTCACACATGAGAACATTGTCCAAGGTTGTAGAGAGTCAGGGAATATGTAACGGTAAGAAATAGAAACCCATTCAGAAGGACACAAACCCAAAAAGAGAGCTTATTGGAAGCAGATGGGGGATATCTCTCAGATCCCAAAAGCAGAAAGTATAGCCAGAGGGGGAGTATAAATGAAAGGCAGGGTCTAAGGTTAAGGACTGCATAGTCCCTTAGCTGTTCCCTGTGTGGTCCAGCTCTCATGGATCTATGAGAAGAGAGCACAAGCTTCTGCTTCACCCGAATTTCATGTCCTGAAATCTCAGTCTGAGTCTCCTCCTTTAAGTTCGAGAGAGAGGGGAGGGGGCGCCTGGGTGGCTCAGCTGATTAAGAATCTGACTCTCGATTTTGGCTCAGGTCATGATCTCATGGTTTGTGAAATCAAGCCCCGCATCGGGCTCTGCACCGACGGTGTGGAGCCTGCTCGGGATTCTCTCTCCCTCTCTGCTCACCCCACAAATGCTTCCTCTCCTTCTCAAAATAGATAAATAAACATTGAAAACAAAGAGAGAACGTACGGGACTCAAGGGCCTTTGTGAGACCCTGAAAACTGGGGAGTGCCCAGGTCAAGGTCACAGACCTGGAGGACAAATATTGGGAGAGGAGCAAGGAATCAATCAAAGGGTTAACTATATCATCATCTCAGCCAGAGACATTTAATTAAATTCTCTCATTTAATTCTGACGACAAACCTCCCACACAGTAGAGGTGGCACAGTGTGATAACTGCACACCCAACCTCTGGAGTCCAAGGGCCAGTCCTGCCACTTACTAGTGGTAGAATCTTGGGCTGGTGATCTTTCTTGTCAGGCCTAAATTCTTCATCTGCAAAACCCCTGCAAAGGATTAGCTCCAGCTCATCTGCCCACTCCGGGGTTAAACAAGATTGGGAAGGAAGGGAGAAGAGGTGAAAGAAAGACGAACCTTTGCCGAGTGATCTGTTAGCAGCCAAAGCCTACACGTATGTTTTGACGTCTCCGCAAATTCCCAAACCTTCAGATAAACTAGGAGATCTTAGCCGCATCTCTCTACCTCTGTCCCTCTCCCCCAGATCTTCCAATTACTCCCACTGTTTATTCTGCAGCCCATCTGACTATTCTCCTCACGAAGATCTGATCACGCCTCATCGTCTACCTCACACTTTAGTAAGGCACATAGGGTCCTTCCCAGACCGCCCCAGCCACTTTGCCAGCCTCATATCATGCTCCCCATCTTCTCCACTCTGACTCTCTTCTAACCACCCCAAATTGCTTTTCTCAGTGACATTGCTCTCATACGTCTGTGTGTGTGTGTGTGTGTGTGTGTGTGTGTTTGCACATACAACTCCCTTTGCCTTCATTGTTCTCTCTCTCTTACTCTTCTGGCGAAAGTTCATCAGTTATTCAAGATCCAGGTAAAATATCCATGAATTCTTTGGGCTGTTAGTTGTTCCCTCCTAATCCTCCAAATATGCCTCTATTGCAGCACATGTGATATTATGTGTGCATTGTATCTACCCTTGCCTGGTTCTCTATCTCACCAGTATCTGACAATCCAGAGGGCAGGCCTTGGGTCTTCTCCATCCCTGCATCTCCAGGGCCCTAGCATGGTCCCCAAGGTAGGCTTGTAATCACTGTGTGCTGAATGAATATGACCACTGGAGACTTCACACCCAAAGTCGGTCTCAACTGGTTATCTTGCAAGGATTTGAGTCCACACCCTCTAGTTGAAGCTTAATCATGTTTAGATACAGAAAGAAGACAATGTGGAGTATTGTTGCTGTGGAAACAAACTTGGAAAATGGCTTTCTTTTCTACTTTATATAAATGTAGGAGCCATATCTCATGGCTCAGCTGAATGTGAATACTTACACAATGGCATTGAAGGCACACAGCTCGCTCTGGAGGCATCTCTGCGGCAGTCAGCTATGCGGACCATGGAACCCGCTCCATGTACCATTCTAGCATATAATCTTTCTCACTTTGGTGAGCAGTCACGGGGTTAAATCTTATTTTCAGCGCATCCTACAATGAAATTATTGCATTTTAGTGGATTTCTGTTGGGGGATTTAAGATGTTTTTAAATCACACAGTGTAACAATTTTTCAAGAGAAAAAAGACACACTTACCCATTATTTTTAAAAGTTCCTTTCAACAGCTTCTATTCTGTTTTATGTATTTGGGATCAGCCCACATGGAAAGGCTTTCTTAAGATTCTATAGAAATATTTTCCCTTTCCTGCCATGAACTCCTACAAGAAAGGAACTAAAAAGTAATAACAAAATACTTTGCATTTTGTGCTATTTCTCCTTGTGTGATGATTCTTTGTAGAACCACCATGTTTCCTGACTGATTACTGGAAGGAACATGAGGAAATTTTCTTTTTTTTTTTTTATATTAATTGACCAAAAGACCATTTTCATGTATCAAAACCTCCACTTCCTCTAGGGTTCTATAACCTGACGTTTACCAGGTCGGTAACTTCCCTGGCTCTCAGTCTAAACCATAGTATCAGCCCAAATATCCTTGCTTCAAAAATTGTAAAAAATGGGGGAGTTTCTCATTTTAACCTGTACAGGATATTACATAATTCTAACATTAAAGAGAGACTTTACGACAGTACACAAACTTTGTCTACATGCTTTCACTCAGTAGATGTTCCCATGGACTGGATGGAGAAGTCACATGTAAGTGGATTTGACAAAGAAAAGATAACACTGAGCTCTTTGGGTTGTTAAGACAATAAATTAACAGAGCGCATGTGCATAATGCAGGGTTCCTTGGAAGTTCTGTCCTCTCCACTCTGCATGCTCTGTACTACCCCAGGGTGACCCCCATCCACTCTGGAGTGTGTGTGTGTGCGTGTCCCGAATACCTGTACTTCAAATTTTGCCCACGAGTTTCCAATCTACACACGCGATTGTTTACCTGGACTTTCCAGTCACCTCTAACACAATATATGTGACACTAACTAACCTCACCTTTCATCTTCCCACACTGGCTTCCCTTCCTGAATCCCCCCAATATTGGAGAGCGTGCTGTCACCCACCTGGGTGCCTGCGCCAGAAACCTGGGCAGCCCGACTCCCTCCTCACCCTTGCTCAGCCTTCATCTCCATCCGATCAATCTCCGAGCCCTGTTATTCAGTGACCAAGTCTAAGCAGACAACTCATTGTCTCCATCTTGTGCCTCTGCCTTGGCCAAGGCTGCCGACCTCGCTCACCGGGGCCCCTGCAGGGGCCACCTCGCTCAGACTTCACTGCCGCCAGTCTTCACCTTCCTGCCTCTCTCCCGCTCAAGGCCTTCCTCTTCTCCCTGGAGCAAAACCAAGCTCCGTGTGACCCTTTGGATCCTTTCTCTGGTTACTGCTCTCCAACTTCCTTTCCCATTTTCCTAGCGTCCCACTGTCCAGCCGGACCGAGTGCCTTTTATGTCTCCCAACACTTGCTGTTTCTCTTACCTCCAGGGTTTCCAACTGGCTCAGACTTTGCTGACTGGGAGCTATCAAACTACAAATAGACAAAAACCCCAGGGGCACCTGGGTGGCTCTGTCAGTTGAGCCTCCAACTCTCGGTTTTGGCTCAGGTTGTGAGCCTAGGGTTGTGGGATCAAGTCCTCTCTCGGACTCCGCTTGGGATTCTCTCTCTCTCCCTCTGCCCCTCTCCCCAGTTCACACACTCTCTCTCTCTTATCTCTAATATAGATAGATAGATAGATAGATAGATAGATAGATAAATATTCTAGGATTTCTCCTGTGACTCTTTTTCAGAGTAATGTGTTTTCTTTCACCTCTCCCTGGACTCCAGACCATATTTCCAAGTGTCCTGCAGTTCACCCTCTGCTTGGATGTTTAACAGACATCACAGACATGAACCATGTCCCAGACCGATCCCCGTCCGTGTAGGCCACCATTCTCCTTACCACGGGCCACCCCTCGTGCACTAGGTATTTCACTTGCTCATTCTGTTCCCCATACGTCTCCCTCGAAGGTAAGCTCCAACAGATGGAGGTACTTTTTCCTTCCCGTTCAATAACGAATTCCCAGAGCCTAGTGCAGTTCCTGACTGTTATGAACTCCATGTCTGTGTCCCCCGCCCCTCCCCACCGCCAAATTTATATGTTGAAGCTCTCCCTCCCCCACTCCCCACCACTGTGATATTATTAGGAAGTGGGGTCTTTGGGAGGTAATGAGAATCAGATGAGGTTGTGTGGATGGAGCCCCACAATGGGATCAGTGACCTTGTAAGAGTCACGAGGGAGCTCTCTGCTCTGCTCTTTGCCATGTGAGGACACTTTGAGAAGGAGGCAGTCTGCAGCCTGGAAGAGCCATCTCACCAGAACCTGACTGTGCCCACACCCTGATCTCTTGAACTTCTGGCCTCCAGAACTGTGAGACATAAATTGCTGTGGTACATAAACCATTAAGCGTGTAGTCTTTTGTTACAGCAGCCAGAACAGACTAAGACGGTGACACGTAGGGGACACCTGATAAATGTTTGTCGAGTGAATAAATGGCTGTACAGCAACAGCATGAAGGTGGATTGGGATTTACCCAGAATTCCTCAGATCTAGATGGCCACAGTACCGTAAAGAGATCATAGATTGTGCCAGGCAGAGATGTCTAGTTGTGTGACCCAGGGCAACTCGTTTCATCTGAGACAGTTTCTCATTTGGTAAAATGAAGATAAGATAGCTCACAAGACTGTTGTGGGCTAATTGATATAATTGGCTTTAACCATACTGTGATTGGTCCTAAATAAATATGCTCTATTCCCAAATCTTGGTTTGATGAAGACTACTGGAAGCCTTAAAAACTTGGCAAGGTTGAAAGCTTTATCCTAAGCAGACCTCGGAGGAAGCGACTCAGGAATTAATCAAACTGTGTTCTATAAGGAGCTCATTTTATTAAAAGTGCTGTAGGTCTTATCAGGTGGAACAGGGTTTAGTGTGAGGGTCAATTGAAAAGCATATCCTTGTAAACAGTTGCTCAAGGCATCGTCTCCTTGAGAGGAATTGGGGGCATGAACTCCCCTTGCCAACTATTTCTCCCAACTCACTGGGAAGTGTTTATTTGGGACATTGTTTATTGAGCTCAGAGGACTGTGCTTTGCCCTCCTGCTTAATGTCTAATAGCTGTGCAATTATTTATAAAGTTTCTTTTGCCGCGGCGTGGCCAACAGTCTTCCGGGGTGGAGGGAGGCGGGGGTTAGGTGGGAAGGGAGTTGACACTGAAGAACTGGGCCACGCTAGGGAGAGGTCCAAAGTTTCTGGGGAAATGAAGTAAAAACGCCATTTTTACCTGGTGCTTATGACTACCAGGGCAAAACAAAACACAGTCCTCTTCTGGTGCGAACTTGTGAAGGTACATTTGCAGGATGATGTTTGCAGACACGCTGACGTTTGTTGACATTGCAGTGACCCACAGGAACCAAGCAAATTGGACACGGAAGGAACTGACACATCGTATAAGAATCAGAGACCAACACAGCTAAATGAAACCTTAGGAGTCCTTTGTTTTGAGGACGAGAAAAATGAAGCACAGAGAGACGAAGTGACTGGACAAAGGTCACACTACTGATAAGAAGCAGAAAGACAACTCTGCTCTGTGGCGGCCCAGGCCCATGCCCTTCCTACTACATTGTGCTCATAGCAAGGAAAGAGAGGTCTAAAGAGGCTAAGTGACTTGAGTCTTCAATGAAACGTTCAAGACTCTCTTCACAGTTGGATTATGATGACCTAAATAAGTTCAGAATTTAGTAAATGAGATAATGTATATAAAAGTACATTGTAAATTATAAAATATTGCCTAACTATTGGGTGAATTGCTGATCAAATCTGCGAGGTTAATAAATAAAACGGTCTGACAGGGTGGATATACTCATACAGTATTACATGTCTTAGTTCAATGGCAACCAAACATAGCAAAGTGATTTTACCTGCTTCATCAGCTGGTCCATTGACTCTCTGTTTCCGACTCCAGAGGAGACAACATACCAATCACAAATCTGCACAAGGAAAATGTGCAAGAAAATTAATTTGTACGCGGTGTTTCTCATTTAAGATTTTTTTTTCAATTATGAAAAGAATGCTTAAATGTATGGAGTACACTGGGGAAATACAACAAAATATAAAAGAACTGAAAATTACTTGTATTTGAAAACAAATACTCTTATAAAGTTTTGGTGTTTTAAAAAGGTATTTACGAAGGGCACCTGGGTGGCTCAGTCGGTTAAGCATCGGACTGTGGCTCAGGTCATGATCTCACCGCTCATGAGTTCAAGCCCTGGGTTGGGCTCTGTGCTGACAGCTCGAAGCCTGGAACCTGCTTCAGATTCTGTGTCTCCCTCTCTCTCTGCCCCTCCCTCGCTCGCACTCTCTCTCTCTGTCTCAAAAATAAATAAACATTAAAAAAAAATAAAAATAGGGGTGGCTGGTTGACTCAGCCGGTTGAGCGTCCGACTTCGGCTCAGGTCATGATCTAGCGGTCTGTGAGTTTGAGCCCCGTGTCGGGCTCTGTGCTGACAGCTCAGAGCCTGGAGCCTGTTTCAGATTCTGTATCTCCCTCTCTCTCTGCCCCTCCCCCTCTCATGCTCTGTGTCTCTCTCTGTCAAAAATAAATAAACATTAGGGGCACCTGGGTGGCTCAGTCTGCTGAGCATCCAACTTCGGCTCAGATCATGATCTCACGCCCTGTGAGTTCGAGCCCCGCGTCAGGCTCTGTGCTGACAGCTCAGAGCCTGGAGCCTGTTTCAGATTCTGTGTCTCCTTCTCTCTCTGGCCCTCCCCTGTTCGTGCTCTGTCTCTCTCCGTCTCAAAAATAAATAAACATTAAAAAATTTTTAAAAATAAATAGACAAAAATAATATAAAAAGGGATTTATGAAAGACTACTACCCTATAGGCACATCCTGTGTATGTGGATCAAAACCCCTATCTTCAAATAATAGTGTTTTTTCATTAACCTTTAAGAATACCATAATTGATTATATATTATTCTTTATCTAGAACTATCATAATTTATTTATTTGGCCATTTATCATGTTACCCAATTTTCACTATTATAAATATTTCTGAAGTTAAAACAATACTTGGGCCACGTTTCGGCTATTTCTTAGAATAGATTCCTAGAGGTTGTATTATCACCTCAAAGACTCTGGCGATTTTTAATCTTCCCCCTACAGATCTTCAAGTGCTTTTCAGAGAACGTGACCTATTTATACTCACTCTCGTGCTACATATAAATGTACATCTCACCACCTCCTTGGCAGCATTACTATGGAAAATAATTGACAATGAGGGAAAGTGTAATGAGAAACAGGATATTTATGTGGTCTCAAAACAAATTCCCACAAGGTGCTTAATAACTACAAAGGGAAAAGTAATAACTTCGCGGGAGAGAAACCTTGCAGACACCGCATTAACAGAGATCAAAGTTAGTATCATGGGTAATGGGACAAACCGACGTGGTCCTCATAACGGGAGGCACAGAGAAGGACGCAACACCACTTTTGAGATATTCCTGCCAAAAATGCATAACCTGAATCTAATTATGGGGAGGCATCAGACAAGCCCAAATTAAGAGACATTCAACAAAATCAATGATTTGGATTTTTCAAAAATGCCAATGTCGTGGGGCATTTAATGTTTTCTAGTTTCTACTAGGATTGAGTTCTGTTCCTCATTATATTATCCGAGTGGTTTTGCTGGTGCAGAAGAAAGCTGCTGGATTTTGTTCATTTTTCTTGCATGCCACCATTTGACTTATTATGAATGAAGGTTAAGAGCTCCCAGCTGACCTCTCGCACTTTTTAAAAGATATATCATCACATTGTCTGCAAATAACAGTAATTTTACCTTTTATTTCTGTCTGATGTCTTATTGCATCCGATGGAATTTCTAGAACCGTGCTATATAATAATACAGACGTGCAGTATCTCTTCCTGGCTAGTAGGAACATTTCTGGTCAACGTTAGGAATGGAACAGGCTGTCAATATACAATGTTGTATATGAAAGGGGGGTTTCTTTTTTCCCCTAGATTTCTAAGGGTATTTTTTTTAAAAAAAAAATTTTTTTTTCAACGTTTATTTATTTTTGGGACAGAGAGAGACAGAGCATGAACGGGGGAGGGGCAGAGAGAGAGGGAGACACAGAATCAGAAACAGGCTCCAGGCTCCGAGCCATCAGCCCAGAGCCTGACGCGGGGCTCGAACTCACGGACCGCGAGATCGTGACCTGGCTGAAGTCGGACGCTTAACCGACTGCGCCACCCAGGCGCCCCTAAGGGTATTTTTAAAAATTGGGCAGGAATGTTGAATCTTATCTGAACATCTTTTTTGTCACCTATTGAGATTATTATACGGTTTTCCTCAATGAGATTGTTGAACTGCTGTTAATATATTAATAGATTTTTCTAACGGGAAACTACCTTTGCTTCCCTGCACCCCACCTGCGTTAGCTGAGGTAGATTTAGTACTTCATTTTGCTGTTCTTCTATTTTTTTCCTTTTGCAACTCTGTGGTGGATTTGTATTGTATCAACTTAGTGTAGCTGCTACTGTTTCCAGAATTACCTCCCCAGCACCCCCCCTCCACCCCACCGCCCGCCCCCGCATAGTTCTGGGCCAGCTTGGCCACAAGAGACAACGGTGTGAGAGTGGGAATGCAGAAATGACACCGGAGTCATGTTCTCATTGCACTCACAGGTCAGTACAGGGCATGAGGTGCTGATGCCCCTCAGTGTTGTCACTTCTCTGCTGGGACAACAGCCTGTCTCCACCTGTGCGGGCCAGCTTCTTTAGTTTCGCTCACTCCTGGACTGGATGCATTTCGGCTCCATGGGAAAGGGACCAATTTCCCCTGCAGATCTCCTCATCATTAAAATTGGAGACTCAGGGGCAGTAAGAGATGCAGATCCTGTCTTGCTGCCCCCACTGAACATTGAGTCCCTCCTCCACAATTCAAATATTCTCTTAGGACATTATTTTTCTCCACATACAGTTCTCTCCTGCTGTATAACAAATCACCCCCAAATTTAACAACAAACCCTATGATCTCACGAAGCGTCTGATAGGTGGGTCTAGGAGTAGCCCTCAGCCAGGTGGTTCTGGCTCAGGGTCTCACATGAGTTTGCAGCCAAGATGCTGTGGGCTACACTCATCTGAAGGCTTAACTGAGCTGTAGGATCTGATCCCAAGTTCCCACACGTGGTTGCTGGCAGGAGGGCTCAGGTCCCTACCCTGTGGCCGTCTCCAAAGGGTTGCTTGAATGTCTTACAAAATGGCAGCTGGCACCCCCTAGAACAAGCGATCCAGAGAGGGAACAAGCAGGAAGCCACATGCCTTTTGGTCTCAGAAGTCATACACCCTCTCTTCTGCCACACTGTGTTCATTTGAAGGCAGTCACTAAGTCCAGCCCACACTCAAGTGGAGGAGAATTAAGTGCTATTGCTTTAAGGGAGAAGTAGCAAAACATTTGTGGATGTACTTAAAAACCTCCACACTCCCTTGGTCCCTTTGCAGGATTGGGATGGCAATGGCTTGCCATCATTGCAGGTCTGGAATACCTCGATATACAAGCACTTCCTAAATGCTTGATCACACTTCTGTAAACAGCCTCTTCATTAAATTATCTGTAGATAAAACTGTTTGAACAGAACTCTGCTTCTAGAATTTTAATACAATATATTGGGGGGGATGGTGAGCACACAGCATGGGAATCTCATGGGCATATATATTTATATATTATATATATAATTATTCTATATATTATGTAATTATTATAGAATTATATAAAACATAATTAATATACATGTACATATATAAGTATTTAAAATATATTATTACTATACACACGGAGAGAGAACGAATATGCGTTTTTCATGTTTTCCTAAATAAAATGTTTAATAATAATAAAATAAATAAATGTGCCAGGATAGCTGCTGGTATTTATACCATTCTCCTTCTCTTTCTATGCTCTCTCTGCATTTCAGGGGATAGAAACCTGAGAACTACATTTCCCCAAATCCTGTGCAGGCAGGGTTCTGACTCACAGCCTGTTGATGAAAGGCACTCACTGGGAGATTTAGAAGGCAGAAGGAAACTATGTTATTCCTCCTCCTGCTGTGCAGTGGCCTCAGGGCCTTTCCTGTCAGAAACACCCACTTGGTGGGAAAGGCAACTGTGACCACTGGTTGGTGTTGGGTTCTTGAGGTTGCAGAGGGGGGAGATAGCAGCAACTTCCTGATCCTCTGAAAGCTAGCAAAAACCTGAGCACCATCAACCATCTTCCCTAGCCTTTTTTCCTCTGCCTCTTCCAGTGGTTTTGTGTGTGCGTTTGTTTTTCCAATAGTTTTTTAAGCATATGGTTTCCTCTCCTAAATCACGTTCTCCTTGAAATATCCAGAGTGTTTCATTTTCCTGACCAGCTCCTGACCAATACAATAATTAGAAGGGAATAAAAAATCTGAATATACAGTGATTATTTGTCATTTATTTTTTCTATAGCAAAAAAAATCCACTTGGAGAATGCCAGTTTTATAAGCCTGATGCTCTCTTAAAATCTTCTCTCTAATTATGATACACTAGGTATAAATCTTAATTTTATTTACTTTCTTTTCACTCTTTTTTTTAAGTTTATTTATTTATTTTGAGAGAGAGAGAGAGAGAGAGAGAGCACAAGTGGGACAGGGACAGAGAGAGAAAAACAGAGAGAGAATACCAAGCACACTCCACACAGCACAGAGCTCATTGCCGGGATTGATTCCACGAACCAAGAGATAGGACCTGAGCCGAAATCAAGAGTCAATGCTCAACCTACTGAGCCACGCAGGTGCCCTTCACTCTTTTTAAAAATTAGATTTGCCAGAAGTTTTGTTTTTATTTTCAGAATCATTTCTTTGATTTGTATACAATGTAAGCTAGAAGTGTATTCAGCTGCTTGCATCACAAAATGAAACTAATTGTGGCTTTAGCAAATAAGCATTTATTTTTCCAACATAATAATAAGTTCGGAGGGGGTAGTGGCTGCCATTGCTCAGCTACTCACCAGTGCCATCAGAGATTCAACCTCGTTTTACTCTTCAGATTCACTATACCCAGCCCTTTGGCTTTTCCCCTCATGTTGGCGGCTTCCTGGTCACAAGTTGGTTATTATGACCTCAGATATCAGAGGTATGCCCAAGACAGAAAATGTGATTTGGGAAGGGGGAAAGCACTAAATCATCTCTGTCTGTACCACTTTTGACCATTAAAGCAAGAGGAGGTCTGGGGCACCTGGATGGCTTAGTTGCTTAAGTGTCTGACTCTTGATTTTGGCTCAAGTCATGATCTCATGGTTTGTGGGTTTGAACCCCACATCAGACTCTGTATTGATAGCATGGAGTCTGCTTAGGAATCCCTCTGTCCCTCTCTCTCTGCCTTTCCCCCACTTGTGCTTTCTCTCTCTCAAAATAAATAAATAAACATTTAAAAAAAAAAAAAGCAAGAGTGGTTCCAAGAAGCCCCATCAATCATCCTCCACTGAGCTCTCAGCAGTAACACTTTTCTCACATGGCCACTACTAACCACAAGGGACCCCGGGAAGTTAGTTATTTCACTTTCCAGCTTTTATATGAGACAATGAGACAAAATGAGGTTGGGACTGGAACCCTAAGGAAACCATTCCACAGTCTCCACAACATCTATCCATTGCACAGTGATGTTTGTTCTGCCTCATGTTTAAGTTACCTCAAGGTAACTTGCTGGTTATTTTCTAAGTTATTCCAAGAAGGAAGTTTACTTGTTTTATTTTGTTGTTAAATAAGGAGATCACTTTATGCTATGAATTTTCCTAGGAGGATAGCTTTGACAACATCCCATGAGTTTTGTAAGAGTGTAGTATGGTATAGTACTCTTTTTACAATTTTCTAAGTATCCTTCAATCTTGCCACTGATTTCCTCTCATAACAATCACTTTTTAGGAGAGTGTTTTTCATTTCCATGAGATTGAGGGCCTTACCCTTGAACTTCTTTCTTGATTTCTAGATTTACTTTATTTTAGGCACAGAATGTATTCTACTTTTTAAGATTTACTAAACTTTTCTTTGTGGTCTAGTGTAAGATCTGCTTTTGTGAATATTTCTCAGACATTTTAATAAAAGGGATAATTTTGCTTATAATATTATATATTATAATATGTATGTATTGTTCAAATTCTCTATAAACCCAGCTTTGTGGGGTTTCTAATTTTTCCACAGAAGTCACCGAAATAATTCTGGAACTATCAGTTTCTTCTTATGTTTGTCATCATTTGTTTCCCTTTATCCTGTTTGATGCTTTGCAATTCGGCACTGCATTTCATGACAATACACTTTGTTATCACTGGACATGGTGGAGTTATGGTTGCCTAGACTTCTGATAGAAAGACCTTGGGGTGCCTGGGGCACCTGGGCGGCTCAGTTGGTTGAGCCTCCGACTTAGACTCAGGTCATGATCTCATGGTTCGTGAGTTCAAGCTCCACGTCAGGCTCTGTGCTGACAGCTCAGAGCCTGGAGCCTGCTTCACATTCTGTGTCTCCCTCTCTCTCTGCCCCTCTCCCGCTCATGCTCTGTCTCTCTCTCAAAAATAAATAAACATTTAAAAAAATTAAAAAAAAAAAAAAGAAAGAAAGACAGACCTTGGGGTGCCTGGGTGGTTCAGTTGGTTAGGTGTCCTGACTCTTGATTTCAGCTCAGGTCATAATCTCATGGTTCATTAGTTCGAGTACCACACGGGGCTCCACACTGTCAGCTTGGAATTCTCTCTCTCCCTCTCTCTTTCTCTCTGCCCCTCCCCTGCTCACATGCACTCTCTCTCTCCCTCTCTCTCAAAATATATGAATACACCTTAAAAAAAATAAAGAAAGACTGTGTTTCTGAACTGGGCACACAATGAAAGAGGGACTGGATAAAGTGTGTGGATTTTAATCTTAGCTCACTTACTCTCTTTGCGGCCCTGAACAAGACACTTAGCCTCTTTGTGCCTCAGTTTCCTCATCTGTAAAATGGGAGAAATAATAGTCCTCACTTCACAGCGGAAGTTGTTAAGAGGGTGGGATGATGTAGTTCACGCAAAATGCTTAGAGCAGTACCTCACCCACAGTCAGCGCTCAGTAAGTGTTGTTAAAGGAGTCAAACACCATAGGCCATTCGACTGAGGTGCTTCTAAGGCCTTGGTAGCCTAGTAAGCAAACCGAAACCTGAGCCGGAGCCAATTCCTGTAAATACCTCAAGGGTAATAAGAACAACCAATCACAAACAGCCAGTTAGGCTTTCCCAAATAATGCAACCGCTTAAGCTACAGCCAATCACATAATTTCCTTGTTTTGCTTCTCCATCTTGTCTATAGATACCCTGCCCATAGCTCCTGACCATGGAGTGCCCCTAACCAGTTCCTGTTCGGTACTTCCTAGTTCAAATCGACCTCAGTGCAAATAAACGCTTAAAAATTTTAACATACCCGTTCACCTTTTAACAGCGTTAACTAGTATTACTATCGTTTTCCATCTAGCAGACTTACTTTTGTTTCTAGTATCAGAGCAAGGCTGGGGCAGAATCATTTCTCGAGCCAATTCTGTTGGCATTCAGGTTGGTGTTAATTCGTGCCAGATTCTAGCGGCACTTTGTCAGTGACAGTCTGCAGGTTTTTAAATGCATTTTTGACATTTTCTCTTTCTTCATAGACTTTTATCGGGGCGTTGGAAGAGGTTGGGTCAAGGGTTACTAGCCAGCCACCTTTTAAACCAGAACACTTGTATCTAATTTTTAAAATAACCTCCTTCCGTGTGATTCAAGCGAGGTGGAGATTGATGCTATAATTCAATCGCCATAAAGAAATAACCATTAATGCTCTTTTCAGTCCTGGCTGGGCACTTTCTTAATAGCCTCAAAAGACTGTGAAATATTTCAGAGAATCTTTTTGTTCTTATCAGGAGTTCATTTGAGAATTTAGGTCCCATTTTTTCCACATGAATTTCAACACTATCTTTCTGAATCCTATCTGATCTACTCTCTAAAACCAATCACAGCATCATCTCTAAAATAGCATCTCTGCTCCAATGAGAGCTCTCTTTTAAAAATAATAAGCCTGACAGACATCACGCATTTTAAATTGAACATAGACTGCAAAGCAGCCCTCCTCCATTAGTCCAACTGACCTTTGAATAACCCAGACTGGAAAAGAATAGGTCATGAATCGAAGAAGACTCTAATCCTGGCTGGGGCTTGGTGATCCTATCAGCCCAGGAGTGGAAACAGCAATCGTGCATGACATGTGAATTGTTCTCACAGAACAGTCAGCCTCCTATGATGGAAAGAGCACTCGAGTAGGAGTCAGAAGGTAAAGGTTGCGGTGCCAAACTAATTTCAAAACATACAGATTATGTTACATCACTTTCACACTCTTAATTCTCTTATTTATAAAATGAGGATAACGTCCGAGGCCGTGCTTCCTCTCAACACTCTTTTCCTGCCTTCAAGGGGCTTGTGGTTAGTGGAGGGTGGTAGAGTGGGTGAGCTTTGGAGCTTTGGGATTTGAATCCAGTTCCACCCACTTACTAAGTGTAGAACTTGGAGCAAATCATTGAGTTCTTGGTGCCTTGGTTTCCTCGTCTTTAAAATGGAGCATGATAATAGTACTTACATCAGAGGTGTTTTTGAGAATTAGAGGAAATAACGTACATCAGGCTCTTGAGCCCGTTCCTGGCGCAAGGTAAGCATACATTAAATGGCATATACCCCAAAAGTGACTTGTTCTCTTTGGACAGCCTTTGACTTTTTTACCCGAAGCCCATTGTGAGGCCAGACTTAGTAGTTTTCCCTATCTTCCTGAAGTCTTCCCTTCCCCCCAAAAGTCCAGCTCCAAAGGGTTGACAGACAATGTTGATGTGAATGAAGATTTCACAGAGGTTCAGAGGAAGGGGTAGAGTAACAATGGCAATAATAACAACAGCGACAACTAAATTTTATTCATTCTCAGTATGTTTGAGGCATGGTGTTGAGTACTTTCCATGGATGATCTCATTTCATTCCATACATACAGCAACTTTAAGCCAACGTTCTTTGGATATTTTCATTTCTCTGTATAGCCTCTTCCCTTTAGAGAAAGAACTACTTTCTGAGGATTTTCTTTCTTCTGCCCTCTTTTTGTCAAGGCACCGAAATTCTCTCTATTGTCCCAAGCAATTCAGTTTTCCCATCCAGTCTCACAACCCATTCAGTAAAACCACGGTGAGATAGCTGGGCTGAGCCCTACTCATTCTTTCCTGAATCACAGTGCCCAGGAATCACTCGGTCCATCCCACAATGCCTGCCAGTAGGGTCCAGGAGCAATGGCCCTAGTCACGCCACGCTGTTGGGAAGAGGGTCTAGATTTCAGTCCTGCTCCCCATTTTATCTCCTGTGCCTGATTGCCGAGCCTGATACATAGAAGGCCGTTGGCAAATATGTATGGAATGAACAAACGTACGCTCAAACGAACATAACAGAGGCCGGAAGGAACTAGTGTCTAACAAAGAGTGAGGTGATGTGCTGTGGGGTACTGACTGAGAGAATGCGGAAAATTTTCGTGGAGATGATAGGATCTGACCCGGAAAGCTAACTTGGGTTTTAATAGGCAGAGAGAAGAGACAAGAATATTTCAAATAAAGGGAGTTGTGTAATACCACAAATGCAAAAGAGTCTGTGGTTTGTTTGGTGTAGAGAAGTCATTCGAATAGTCTGCATCATGGAGGTTCAGTGCCTGAACTCCAGAGGTGCCTGAAGCTTCACGGAGGCCAGAAAGGGCAGAGTCAGAGATGGGGCCAGCAAGCTCACGGAAGCCAGCTCAAAGGAAGAGACTTAAACACCTTATTCAGGAGTTTGATTTGTAGGCAGAGGGGGAAATCGCCCAGTGACTAGCTTGCTCAGGTGTGCCCTTTAAAAAGATGACTCTGTTAAGGATGGATTAGGCTGTGGGCAGAGCAAAGACGAGGACAGTGGATAGGGAACAAGGATGGCAGAACACACAGGTGAGTGTCCCCTCCCCCAAGTCTTTGAGGGCAACCTCCTCAAGGAAAACTTTTCTGGAGTAGCACTTCCGAACCCAGCAGATTTGGGAATATTTGTCATATGAAATAGAGTTGTGTCTTCCCTATTCTTTGCAAGTACTTTAAACATAAGGTCATGGAAAGGAAGTTAATTAACATAGAAAATATGTCAGAGATATTAAATCTTCTAATCAAGGCTAACAAGTCTACTCTAACTGGGGTGGGGGGGGGGCGGTGAGTATACTCATAAATCCAACCTGTGAGAAAAGAAAGGGGAAGAGAAAAGCACTTTTCAGATCCTGGGAGCCTCTCCATTGCTTTCTGAAGGGTAACCACTTGTTTCTAGCAGGTGCTTGTATCATCAATTCTTTGACAGTCTCTAATACATTCCTAGAACATGCAGAATTCCAAACAATAAGAAGCCTCTGTTACTTCACGGTGCCAACCTCTCATTCTGATGTGTATAGCCACGGTCATGTGTCTGCTCATAGCCACTACCTTGTTTTCCTCATAGTTACTTTTTATTTGCCATTGCTCTACCCCACGTTTAAATCTCTGGTTAATTCTGGTATCATATAATCGCCATGGAATCCCCCCCCCTTCTCCCACTGCAATTTTAAAGATCATTTCATGGCCATTTGAATGTAGATTACAAAGACATCAAGAATGGAAGGTAGGAGGGGATCGACATTAGGACACAAGATCGCAATAGAGATTATAGCCATTTGAAATTGATTAGGTATGGTGATGAAAAATCAGGAAACAGTCCAAGGCGATCTACATTATCTAGTTTGGCTACTGGAAGGATGGTGATCGTATTTGCTAGAAATAGTACTGGGATTTGAGGTGCTATTATTTAGTATTTAGTCAGAAAACCAGGGTCTACCACAATTCTGTTGGCCAGTTTGAGACACATTGTTCAGTGGCAAAAGCAGCCCGGGGGGAGTCAGGCCCAGGAACAAATCAATGTTGCCGAAACCCATCTTTACATCATGCTCTCTTTGTTGGGAACCTATCATTTCATTCATAACTTTGGGAAGATAATTACACCATGCTAGTAAGAGACAATTTGATGAATAACTGTTTATTTTCAGAGGAGGCATATTTGGTACACTGGCTGCATAATGGGGTCAGGAACACAGCAAGCTGTCAGCGTGTTTTCTATGTCATTTAACCGCCTGGCAGGGTTCTACTTGGGAAATGGAAAATCTCCTTATGATAGATAATATAATACCCTTGGCCTTGCTCAGAAGCCAAACTTTGGAGATAAGGTTTGTAAGTATCTTAATATCATCTGTCAGCCTTGCCTTGTTTCTGCCCCACCCCAGGTCCCAGCACAGCCCAGGTATGAGGCAGGTGGTAACTACTCAACTCTCTATTTCATGGGCCTCAAAAGAAGTAGTTAATAGGGTTGTAAGTGTTGAATACCTGGGCCGACCCCCATGTCATTTTCGGCAGACCAGATCTCGGCCCTAGAATCAACACCCTCAATGCTCAGAGGTTTTGAAGAAACTGAGAACATTACATGCAATAAAAGTAAATAAGGAATGAATTTAAAGTCTGGACCAGAAAATATAGGAACTAGCATAATGTTAACAGCTAACATTTTTTGAGTGCTTACTGCGTGTCTGCTACTAGCCTAAACACTTTACACGGGTTATTCAATGAACCCTTGCAAAAAACTTCAGAGGTAAATAATATCTATTTTGCAAATGAGGATAATGGAACTGGTCAAATAATCATTCAAGCAATAGGTGGCTGAGTCAGAATTCAAACTCAAGAGAGTCTGAATCCAGGGTGTCAGCGCTTTACCGGGAGGGATATTCCTCCCTACGGGGGATCCTGGGATGTGCTGCCCAGGTCTGGCACGTCCAGAACTGAAACATTCATTTCCCCGGCTGAGTGTCGTGCCTCACCACAGTTACACCACCCACCCAGTGTCCTGCCAGTGCAGGAGCCTAAAGGCCCAGCATCTTGCCCCCAAGTTTGAGACAATTGAGAAGGCCATCCAAGATCCAGAGCTCTCCAAGAATCGGCTGATATTTTTCCTTGTGACTGCATCACGGTCCCCCTTCTGGATCTGCCCAGTTCTGCCCTTTCCTCCTTCACGGGTCTTAACTGCCAAGAGCACGCCTCAGGATACTTGCTGCACATAGATCTCCACCTCAGAGTCTGCTTCCCCAGATAACGTCCTCACTGTGCGGGAATCAGGGAAAAACCACGCTCCAGGGCACACAGAAAGCATACGTGACAGTACCACGCACACGCACACACACACACACACACACGGACACACATACACAGACACGGACACGGACACTAGGGACTTGGAAGTAAGTGAGCCTTTGGGGGTTAAAACACAGATTCCCATACAATTGATCAGAACCATCCTCAGCTTAAAGGGCTAGGATGACCCCCAGCCCCAGACAAGAATTGAATGTGTACATGAGCCAAAGGACCGGTTAAATGTGGAAGCACAGAGAGAAGTGCTATCCAAAGAGGGCCCCGCCAGGCCAGGGACGTGCCAAACTACCAGACCGTCCTGTCCTTTCTGGGGAAATGAGAGCCTCGCTTTTTCAGGGCCCGATGCCATTACATTTTCATCTTCGTTCCCCCACTATTTCCGGTTCCACACTCACCAACACCCAACTGATAACCCGGCTCCTATGGAGCCGGCTGGTCAGGTCCGCACAGTGAGGGGTTCGTGCTTGTCAGGTATGTTGCACGTTACAAATTAATAAATTGGTGTTCTGATTTCATGTCCATTTCTTAGAGATCTTGCTGGCATGGGTGAGCATTCTGAAGTGCGATCACCTCTGGAAAGATGACAAGCGTAGGCTCTTAACCCTGCAAGGTTGAGGGTCTGATCCCAGGCTGTGGTGAATCCGCAAGACAATACCTAACGGAGAAGCCCCACAAACCCAGCCATGAAAAAGCTTTGTTCTTTTGCGAAACTGAAATAATAACATTTTCAAAAGTTGTAGTCCTTGTCAAGGGAGCAGGGAGGCCTATTGAAAGCTGTGTGCAAACAGAAATGGTTTTGATTTTTCACTTTTCCTTTGACTTCTCTAGACCGACATTGTCTTTCAACCAGAAGACACAGCAGCAGGACAGTTTGTGACGACTGGTTTCTGACCACATATCAGGGGAGGCCGGGGTGATGGTGCACCCAGGGGGCAGCGTGGGGTGAGGGATGCTAGAAATAGAGCAGGGCAACTGAAAGGGACATTACCCAAGGCCCTTGGACAGTGCAGTGCATATAGAGAACAAAGGCATTATGGATAGAAGTTTTAAGGTCCTAGTGTGTATCAGATCGAGGAGTGAGGAGAAAAACTAGGAGGAATTAAAAAATCAAAGGCCAGGGAAGTTGGGAATGAGACAGTGTGAGGTACGAGGAGTGACTTGAGCAGCTCCGATGGCTAGCTTAGTGTATGATCTCTCACTGCAGTTCCATTTTTATAAACGTATAAAGGCCAGTGCAGTGTGGAATCCTGGATTGGATCCTAGAACAGTAAAAGGACGTTTGTGAAAAAGCCGCTAAAATTTTCATAAAGTCTTTAGTTGAGTTAACGGTCATTGTACCAAAGCTAATTTCTCAGTTTTGACAAATGTATCATGTTTACGGATGGTGTTAACATTAGGGGGAACTGGGTAAAGGGCACACAGAAATGCTGTGTCTGCAACTTTTCTGTAAATCTAAAATTATTCAAAATAAAAAGTTTATTTAAAAATATAAAGGTCTATTTTTTTTGGATTGGGCCTTAGAACATACTAAAGAATGTCTAATTAGGTGAGATAATGGCACGGTGGGTCACGTTTTAAAAGTTCCTAATCAGGGCACCTGGGTGGTTTAGTTGGTTAATCATCCAACTTTGGCCCAGGTCATGATCTCACCGTTCATGAGTTTGAGCCCCACATCGGGCTCTGTGCTGACAGCTCAGAGCCTGAAGCCTGCTTCGGATTCTGTGTCTCCCTCTCTCTCTGCTCTTCCCCTGCTTGCACTCTGTCTCTCTCTCAAAAATAAATAAAAACATTTTTTTAAAAATGTATTTAAAGTTCCTTATCTGTTAGAGATACTTATGAAAATATTTATGTGTAGAAAAAATCAATTACAAAATATACAGTCCTATACGGCCTTTAGCTCAGCAAGGTTTTCTTCAATGTCTCTTTGATTATTGTTTCTAACCAAATTGCTTTTTAATAAGAAATATCTATAATTCTTGGGCGCCTGGGTGGCTCAGTCAGTTAAGCGTCTGACTTCAGCTCAGGTCATGATCTCACAGTCTGTGAGTTCGAGCCCTGCATCCGGCTCTGTGCTGACAACTCAGAGCCTGGAGCCTGCTTTAGATTCTGTGTCTCCCACTGTCTCTGACCTGTGACCCCTGCTCACATTATGTCTCTCTCTCTCTCTCTCTCTCTCAAAAATAAACATTTAAAAATAAAGGAAAAGTTCAAAAAAGAAATATCTATAATTTTTATTGGATCATTTTTTTCTATTTTTGTTTTTAATCTCTGTTCTTTTTCTCTAAATTCTGGGAGACCTTCTGCTATTCACTCTCTACATCACTGATCTGATTTTCTGCAATGTTGCTTCTGCTTGTATGTCCTTTGATGTGGATATTCTGAGACTGCATTTTTAGTTTCTTTGTAATGCATTCATGTCTCAGTCCTGGCTTTTTACATGGGCCCCAGCTATATTTTAATCACAAACTATCTTCCACTGTTACCTTATGCTATTGCTTCACAGACGCCAATGGTACTTTTGTTCTAGCAGACATCCATCTACTATGACTTTGCAAGACATAAATGGGTACACTTTCCCACTGCCCTTAACGACTGGTTCTTTGCTCTCCAATCTTATGGAGCACAATGAAAACACACTCATAGTAAGAATAAGTACAGAATTGACACTGTCTTTGGATCTGTCTGTGATAGGTTGTAAAAACTGCATTACTGAGAGTTTGGAATTCTTGATCAAAATCCCAAAAACTTGTATCTTCTGAGTAATGTATAAATCACCAATAAAGGATACCCCCTTCCCCCCAACTACCTAGCTAAATGTTGACGTTATGATGTTGCAACAAGGCCCATCGATGGGACCTTATTATGAGAAGGTCCTTTACAGAAAATGAGAGTGCGATTACACACCACCAAGTATTGAGTGAAAAAACTTCGCTATGCTCATGACACTTCTATTTAAAAAATTACATTACTCCATGTCTAACGAAGAGGCTATTGTTTAGTGTTTGAGATATTATTCTTCCATAGCAATCTAACTGGACAAGGTCTACCTTTGTGAGTAGGAAACAGGATTGTCGTCTGAGAAGTAAGTTCCTTTTGTGTGTGTGTGTCGACCACCAGAGGCCGGCCCATGACCTGGGCAGAGAGCAAGGCCATGCCCCCCAGACCAGAGGCTCTACTACAGAGCGCTGCAAGGGAGGAGGTCATTTTCGCTGAAGGGTCAAGGACGTCCAGGAGACAGGTTTGTAAAGTGGAGAGAGGCTGGGGTATGCAAAGGATGGGAGACATGCAGGGTGTGTGAAATGAAGCAAACTTTGGAACCAGAAGGTAGAATAAAAGAAACAAATGTAGAACATCATTTTGACAGTCTAACTTTATGCTGCTTGCACTTTCTATCGTCTTTCCTTCTTTTGTTCTCATTATTAAGTAAAGTTTCTTTAGGAAGTTAACAGCGACTTTGTGCAAGAGCAGTCTTCAAAGACGGTGAGTGGCATCCCCAGGAGGCTAGACAGTGGGGACAGCTGGAGCCCAGGGGGAGCCCATCTAAAGGAGAGAGAATTTAGGAGTTACAGAGACCCTCACTGCCCTACTATGGGGGAATCTGTGCTTTGCTTTAACGTGGGACCGGTCCTGAATTGTTGTTTTTTTTTTTAAGACTTTTTATTTTTAAGTAATCTCTACACCCAGTGTGGGGCTTGAACTCATGGCACTGAGATCAAGAGTTGCACACTCCACCAACTGAGCCTGCCACGCACCCCTGAATTGGTTCTTATGTAGAGCTGTTATTCCCTGCCACATCTCAGGCTTGCTCTCAACTACTGTTTCTGCCCTTTCCAGAACCCCAGAGGAACCCATGTGCCTGCCAAGAAGTGGTCTTCTTGCTTCCTGAGCCACCAATAGTGGAAATCACTAAGATCACCTGAAACTCATGGACCTTCCTGTCCTTTGCTGGATAAAGGATTTGCTTAATTAAGGAAATAGTTCAATACGTTTTAGAACCTGCTTTGTGTTTTTAAAGCACTTAACCTACCACATACACTCTGTTTTTGCAAACTTGAGTCTTAATCTTTTATTTTTAAAAATTTTTTAATGTTTATTTATTTTTGAGAAAGAGCATGAGCAGGGAGGAGCTGGGGGTGGGGGGTGGGGAGGACACAGAATCTGAAGCAGGATCCAGGCTCTGAGCTCTCACCACAGAGCCCAACAAGGAGCTTGAACTCACAAACCATGAGATCATGACCAGAGCTGAAGTCAGATGTTTAACTGACTGAGCCACCCAGGTATCCCTTATTTTTATAAATACATTTGACAGGAAGCTACATTCTCAGAATAAGGATTTCAGCCACAGACTGGGAACTTTTCTTCACTCAGCCACAACTTCTAAATTATTCTCCAACAAAGCTGAATAACAGCAATTCAGGCTCAGGATTTGGTGCCCACCCCTGTCCTCACAGTAAAATCCGGAAGGAACTGCTAATATTTATAGAACCCTTGCTCTTTGCCAGACACCATTTTAAGTGTTTGGGGTGCAACAATAAAGAGGGTGTTTTTTTTTTTTAATTTTTTTTTTCAACGTTTATTTATTTTTGGGACCGAGAGAGACAGAACATGAACGGGGGAGGGGCAGAGAGAGAGGGAGACACAGAATCGGAAACAGGCTCCAGGCTCTGAGCCATCAGCCCAGAGCCCGATGTGGGGCTCGAACTCACGGACCGCGAGATCGTGACCTGGCTGAAGTCGGACGCTTAACCGACTGCGCCACCCAGGCGCCCCTAAAGAGGGTGTTTTAATGAAGAGAAAGACAAGAAGTAAACTTTGGAGTTAAATAAAACTTGCCCAAATCCCCACTCTGTCACTTGCACGACATATGTAATTTTGGTCAAATTTCTTAACCATTTTATGTCTGTTTCCCTATCTGTAAAAGGGAACTAATAGTAATACATACTCTCCAGGGTGTTTTGTGAAGTTTAAGAGACATAACAGATGGAAGAAATGCCTGGCACATAACCAGGGTCCTTCTCCTTTATTCCTTCCTGATGGAAGCATAAGTGTAGCAGAATGTGTATCATTTGACCCATAACACTACAAAATGCAACGGTTAGTTTTCTACCTTCCAATAAACAGTCTCATTAATTTTCTGGCAAAGAGAGGAGAGTAGGGCTGGCAGCTTACCAGGGCTAATGGAGTCTTTTTGTAGGACTCCGTGGCTTATTGTTGATGAATGAAACTCTTACCCACCATTATTTTGCAGGGCAGCACAATTATGAGATTTCAACACCCAAGCGTGTGGGGGGAAGTGTTGATCCCAGAGCAGTGGTCCTCAAACCAGGCTGCATATGATAATCCTCTGGGGAGTTTTGAAATGATCAGAACCCAGGCTGCACCCCAGGCATTCTGATGGAGCTAGGTTGGAGTGAGGCCCAGGCATCTGTATTTTTTACAATGGTGCTGGTGTTGGGATATGAGCCCTCTCAGGTCAAATATCTGATTCTACAAACACTGCCTCCAGATGTGGATGTGGACTGCTGTCGGAATTGTTGCTACTGCTTCTGCCGTCATTAACTATATCATGTTGCTGTTCCGTCCCCCCTGCCTCCACACGAACAGAGACATGTCACGTTCTACCACTGAACTTTCTCCAGACCTCCCTGCTGCACCTGGCTGGTACACGGGTGGGAGGGAAAGGAGATATTCCTCCCTCCACTCATCCAAAGACCCACCTCATGAACATTTTCAAGATGATTGGTTATTGGGATATGTACCATCTCCAGAGAAAACTCCCACCCCACCCATTAGATTGTAGTCTGTTTCTATGGTCCCCACCAAATACTCAGAGGAAAGCCCCAGTTCTGTACCACTTTGATTCCATACTCTGAAATGAGAGTCATACACAGTTTACTCTGTATCCACTGGTCTCTAAGGATCTACAGCCTCCAGTCCATGTTCACTGAGGAGCTCATAGTTAGGTATCCAGTGTGACTAAGGGAATAATTCTGGTCTACCTGGGGTCATCCTTTGTGGGTTCCCTGCTCTTGTGCCTGCTGGGAGGTTACAGTCTCCCTTTAAGTTGCAGGCTGTGTTCATGCGCTTGCTTAAAACTAAGTCTTTAGTACTGCTTTTGTACACAGGTTTATCTTTCCTTAGGGTACAGCCATTTTATAATTTCATGCATTGCATGGTCTATTTTAGAAAATGATTTTTAAAAGTTTCACTATAAGATAACAGAAGTTCTATAAAATATTCAAACATGGCAAAGTAAATATAGCGCTTCTCCTCCCCTTACAAATACCACTCCCTAGTATTAACTAACTCTAATTTGGTGTATGCTTCTCTAGATATTTCCTAAGGGCTATGTTTTAATACTCATAATTAAAGAGTACATACACTTTATGGCATAAAATATTCCATAATAATTATCCAGTCTCCCTGACCACTGTTTTTAACATTTGCATAATATTCTAATAAATGGAAGGGCTATAATTAGCCATTACCAAGTGTCGGTGGAGTGGTCATTTATAATTTTTCATGATTATAAATAATGTTGTGATAAACATCTTCTTGCATATTTTCTTCATTTAAGATAATTTACTTTCGTTTAATTCCCATAAATGAAATTACTTAGGGAAAGAGTATGAGCAAGTTATAGAGGCAATTTACAATTTAATGATAGGAAAATAAGAAAGACATATAGCCAACCAATGTATTTGGTTAAATAAATGATAGTTTATCTGTATAATTGGATACTATGAAGCCATTAAAAAATATGTTGTAGAAGAACACTTAATATAATGGAAAGATTTCTACTATACATTAAGTAACTTACAAAACACGTTACAGAAATTTCTATGTAATTTGTATAAAAACATGTTTATAATCAAAATATAACTGAATAGAATTTATGTGGAAATACAAAGGCCCAAGAATAGTCAAGACAGTCTTAGAGGAGAACATAATTGGAAGGATTACTTTACCAAAAATCTGAACAGGGCAAGATAGGAAATATTTTAGGCTTTGCAAGTCATGTGGTCTGTCACAACAACCTAACTTTGAAAGCAGAGAGATGTTATGCAAATGAAGAGGCGGGGCTATGCCAAGACACCTTCATTTGTAAAAGCAGACTTCTGGAATTCAGAAAGGGGGCCATGTGGGGGGGGCAGGGGGAGAGAGAGAGAGAGAGAGTACACAAGCTGTGGTAAAAGGGGTGCTCAAACAGAATGGAAAAAGATGTTTTTTAAAAATGAAGCATACAACCCAAATTGACTCCAATATTTTTAAAAAATGAGACTTCATTCCTACCTCACATCCTACATAAAAATAAATTCCTGGTCAATTGTAGCCATAAATGTGCAAAATCAAATGATAGAGCTTCTAGAAAGTAATATAGGCAATATATATATTCATGACTTTATGATAGAGAAAGATTTCTTAGGTAAGACACAAAATGTACTGACTCTGAAGGAAAAGATTGGTACATTGGGCTATAATAAAATTTTGAACTTTTTCTTTATCAAATGATATTGCAAGTTATGGTCTGGGAGAAGATATTAGCAACACGTACGTGAAAGGGCGCACATATCCAAAAATATTTAAAAAATGGCTACAAATCAGGTTTTTAGAAAAGAAACAGAAAATCGAGCAGTAAACCAGGCAAGAGACTCAGACACTTAACAAAAAGAGAATATCCAAATAGTCAATAGATATCAGAAAGAGGTTAAACTTCATTGGTTATCAGGGAAAGGCAAATCTGAAACATATGATGTAATTGTTAGAATATCAAGAGCTAGACAATGTGGGGCAAGTACTGAAATGATACCCAAGCACTGGGTGCAGTCCCTTTATGGAAATCTACTAACGCTCAGCACATCTGTACCTGTGCCCCAGTCATTCCGTTCCTAGGTTTATAGCCCAAAGAAATGTGTATGCGCGCACATCACAAGATATGTACACAAATGCTCACGGGGACACTCCTCAAAACAGCCTCCAACCAGAACCAGCTCAAATGTCTCCAAATAGTAGAACGGATAAGTAAACTGTAGTTATTCATATGATGCAGACTGTACAACAAAACCGTTCCAATGAATGAATTCTCCTTCACATGATTTGCAAGAACCCACATTCATAATTTGCATGACAGAAGTCAGATACTAAAGACTGCCAACCGGCAAAACCAACTCTTGGCAATACTGACAGGGGAACCAGTGGCTGGGGACAAGCAACAGAGAGAGTTTGAATTCCTCATACCGTTGTGCTTATTCCTCTGCGGGGCAGGTACATGAATTACTCACTTCATTCTAAGGTGTTAAGATTTGTGTTTATAACAGATACACTGTTCTGCGTCGACATCCATGTACGTATATTTAATTTTTCCAGAAGTTTATAAAATGTATCTGAATAGAAACAGAATTGAGGCAATGGATACTATATAAAATTGATACTATATAAATCAAGAGATAAAAGTGAAAACATATTTTGTCTAGAGCAGTACTGGTAAATAAAAGTTTCTGTTTGATGGAAATGTTCTAAATCCGCTCTATCCAATGTAGTAGCTTCTAGGCATATGTGACTATTGAGCACTTGAAGGTAGCCAGTGAGACTGAAAAACTGAATTTTCACTGGTACTTCCTTGTTATTAATTTTAATTTAAAGAGCTACGTGTGACTAGTGGCCAGCATACTGAATAGCACAGATTATGAGCTTTGAGGGCAGCCACCACGGGAAGTTGAATCTACTAAAATATGTTCCCTCGGGAAAGGGGACAGTATGAGGAGGTTTGATGAAGTTTTGGGGCGATGGTGGTGTGGTCCAGAGCTGATGGCCAAGAAAGAATTCTTGAAGTCATCTTTGGTGCAAAAAGGTGATTTCATTAAAGCACGGGGACAGGACCCACAGGCTGGAAGAGCTGCTCTGGGATCGTGATGGGTAACTCATTGATATACCCTCACATTGGGAGGGGGTCAGGGATAGAGTACGTCTCTAAGGAATTTTGGAAGCAAGGTTTCTAGGACCTTGAGGGGCTAGCTTTTGTTAGGAAACAGGATTTATTACTATTTAATAACACCTCAATCATGAGATCCTTCAGATGTATATCGGGGGGGCCATAAGCTTGGAGTATGACTCCCAGCATATATCTTGGGGCAGTTGAGATAAAGGAAGTAGACTTACAGGATCCTTGAGGTTGGGACAATGTTAAGCCAAGGTTCTCTTTTGCCCCCAGCAAAGTGTGGTCCTTGAGGCAGCTGAGCTCCTAGAGGGAGGTTACTCTGCCAGTTTCAAGGACTTGTCAATGGGCTGCAGACAGTAAGGGAATTCAATTTTTTATTTGCCTTAGTTTCCCACATCACCTTGGCAAGCACTTAAACCCCTTGCTTTGTTCCCGGGTAGCTGGGAGTGTCCAAGGAATATCACACAGATCCCACCTGTGTGGGGCGGGGGGATGCTACCTTCTGCTTTGCCCCTCAGCCTGCCTCATGCTCCCTCATCAGGTTGAGATGGAGCCTGGTTGCTTTTTATCCTAAACTTTTCTGTACCATTTAGTACATTTAATTCACTTTCTGTGCATATGACTTACATATTAAAACTTAATTTTAAAAAAGAAAGAAAGTTTGAAGCACATACTCAAAACTGTTCACAGTGGTTGATCTTTGGATGTTGGGATTTATGGTGATTTTTCTTTTCTTCCTTTCTTTAAAAAAAATAACTATTTTTGAAAATGTTTGCCATAAGCACACTTGGAAAAAGAACAAATTAATAAATCAACAGCTAAAATTAAATATTGATGACAAATCAGAAAATTCTTGAGGGGCCTGTCTTTACTTGCACTATTAAGGCAATAATGTGTTTAATGAGAATTTATGGCAGGTCATATTTTTCTTTTCAACATTTAATATCTAAACATGCTGGCTAAGCAGGGATTTCACATAAAGCATGCCATATTTCTGCTGCCCTCCACTTTCTCATAAGGCACACAGATGGTTGAATTTGGGCTGCATCAACAAGGTAGAATTTAGTGTGACCCACCTTCAGGAGAGTTGAAGCAGGTATCTTTGGAAGAGTGGCTTTGCCTTCCTGCTGAGCTGTCTTACAGCTCAGTGTCAAGGTCTTCCAAGGGCTAGATTTGGGGTGAACTTTCTAATAAACTTGTGGTGAAGACGGTTATAGGTTCCTAGCTGTGCATCCAACCACCGCGGTGCTTCTGATGTGTATCCACTCAGGTAGCCAAGAAGTCTCAGTTCACCTTTACCACCCTGCCTTCCCCTCTAAGACCTTGCACTCCAGACTCCTGAAACCTCTCCCTATTCCCCACTTGTTCCTCTTTTTTGCACCGTTGCATTTGCACATAATATTCCTTGGCTAGCATGCTTTTCTTCCTTTTTTTTCTTCCTGGTGAATTCCAATCTGTCCATTAAGATCCATATCAAATGTCGTGTCTTAGAACCCTTTTCTGTTAGACATGTTAATCACGGTGCTGGAAGTCCACAACCCTGAGCGCAACTTTTCAACCTCCAGCATCTGCTCAAAGCACCTGTCCTCTGGTCATAGCTATTGGAGGGTGGGGGGAACATGTGACATAGGGATGAACACCCCACCAAGGGCAACTCATTCATAGGCTAGCCTATAATCTTGCAAAATTTTAATTAGAAAATAGGTGAATTTTATGGCATGTAAGGTATACCTCAGTAAAAACTGTTTTAAGAAATTAAACCAGGAGGGAGGGGCCAAGATGGCAGAAAAGCATGGAAGTTTTGTTGCGTCTCACATCCATGAAATACAGCCAGATCAACACTAAACCATCCTGCACGCCTAGAAAATGGATCTAACGATTAACACAACAATCTGCACAACCTGAACCACAGAATTCAGCTGGTACGCAGTACGGAGAGGGGAACTGGGAGTGAGAGAAGCCGCAGAGGCAGGGAGCTATTTCTGCATGTGGAGAGAGGACAGAGACAGGGGAGAGTACGGGAAAAGCATCCTCCCGCCAAAGTGGCTGGATAGAAAGCGGAAAAGTGGAAACAGCTACAGGGGCTGAAATAAAAAGGGAGAAAGGAGAAAGGAGAAGGTTTAAATTCCATTAAGAATCTATAAACAGGGGGAGCGCACAGTCTGCAATTCCACAGCTCAATACCTGGTGGTGCTGTGGTGGGAAGGGCAAATCCCCAAGAGCAGTGTGAAGTCCGGGGGTCTTCAGGTCACATGGGGAGAGGCAGTTCCCCTGCTAGGAGGACATCTGGTGGAGGCTGTGGGGGGCCCCACCAAAGGCAAAGACCCCAGTGGACCTGGGAAAACAACCACATTCGCTGGTGCTGGAACAAGGTCGTTGGGGGTGAAGCCTGGTGCCAGATGTGTGTTGTGATTTTCCGTAATCCCTGAAATGCTGCTGCTACAGGATTGTGTGAACTTCTTCTGAGGCGGGCTGGCACCCAGCCGCAGTCTCTGGGCACCTGCAGCAGCATAGTCTGTGAACATTCCTGGGTGTGGCCGGCACCCAGCCAGTGCTCGGTGAGACCCTCCTGCAGAGGGGCAGAATGGATCAAAGCCGCAGTCCCTCTGCGGAGGGGTCAGGAAACACAGCCCCATCTGTGACAAAACTCAGGAGGGAGGTACCGCCTGGCAACCTGACGGCTTGGTCATAGACGGTGTAAAAGCAGGGAGTGGACAGAGGAGACAAAGGACAGGTGCGCGATTGCTGACTGGGGAGAACACAGTTCCGATACTAGAGACTGGGTAGCTGGGTAGCGCCATTTTCACCCCTCCCCACGCATGCGCATACACACCTACAAGCACCAGGACAATCCACCCCAGTAAGCTAAGCAGTGCCACCTAGTGGAGAACAGAGATTTTACACTTAGCCCCGCCCAACTGGGCCAACCTCACTCTTCAGAAACACCGCAAGTCTGTCCGCCCGCTTAGTTTACAGAATATAAAGTGCTTCATGGTTTCACTTCTAGGGGAAAATGATGTAATTTCAATCGTATTTCGGTCTGTTCTCTGGGCCATCTAATCAAGTTTTTTTTTTTCTTTTTTGTTTCTTTTCTTTTTCTTGAATACAGAAACAGAAAAAATTGATTTTTATTTTCAATTTTTTTTTTAATTTTTTTTTATGTTTATTTATTTTTGAGACAGAGAGAGAGCATGAACGGGGGAGGGGCAGAGAGAGAGGGAGACACAGAATCGGAAGCAGGCTCCAGGCTTCGAGCCATCAGCCCAGAGCCCGACGCGGGGCCCGAACTCATGGACCGTGAGATCGTGACCTGGCTGAAGTCGGACGCTCAACCGACTGAGCCACCCAGGCGCCCCTTTATTTTCAATTTTTATTAAAAATATTTTTCTTTAATTTATTTTTCTACTATATTTTTTAGTTTTTTGTAAATTTTTCAAATTCTATTTTACTTACATCATTTCATTTTATTCTATTCCATTATGTTCATTTTTTCAAATTTTCAAATGTTTTCCTTTTTTTCTTTTTTGTTTCTTGCTTTTTATTTTTTTCTCCCCCCGCTTTTTCCTCTAATCTAACAAATTCCTTTCAACAACCAGACCAAATCACACCTAGGATCTAACATAATTTATTTGATTTGTGTGTGTGTGTGTGTGTGTGTGTGTGTGTGTGAGAGAGAGAGAGAGAGTGTGTTGTTTTTAATTTTTTAATTTTAATCTTTTTACCTTATTAATTCCTTTTTTTCCTTCAAAATGATGAAATGAAGGAATTCACCCCAAAAGTAAGAGCAGGAAGAAACAATAGCCAGAGACTTAATCAACACAGATACAAGCAAGATGTCTGAACCAGAATTTAGAATCATGATAATAAGAAAACTAGCTGGGATCAAAAACAGGTTAGAATCCCTTTCTGCAGAGATAAAAGAAGTAAAAGCTAGTCAGGATGAAATAAAAAATGCTATAACTAAACTGCAATCTCTAATGTATGCCATGGCGGCAAGAATTGATGAGGCACAGCAGTGAATCACCAATACAGAGGACAAACTTATGGAGAATAATGAAGCAGAAAAGAAGGAGACTAAGGCAAAAGAGCACGATTTAAGAATTAGAGAAATCAGTGACTCATTAAAAAGGAACAACATCAGAATCATAGGGGTTCCAGAAGATAAAGAGAGAGAGAAAGAGGTAGAAGGGTTATGTGAGCAAATCATAGTGGAAAACTTTCCTAACCGGGGGAAAGAGACAGACATCAAAATCCAGGAAGCACAGAGGACTCTCATTAGATTGAAAAAAAAAAATGACCATCAACAAGGCATATCATAGTCAAATTCACAAAATACTCAGACAAGGAAAGAATCATGAAAGCAACAAGGGAAAAAAAGTCCTTAACCTACAAGAGAAGACAGATCAAGTTTGCACCAGACCTATCCACAGAAACTTGGCAGGCCAGAAAGGAGTGGCAGGATATATTCAATGTGCTGAATCAGAAAAATATGCAGCCAAGAATTCTTAATCCAGCAAGGCTGTCACTTAAAATAGAAGGAGAGATTAAAAGCTTCCCAGACAAACAAAAATTAAAAGATTTTGTTATCACTTAGCCAGCCCTGCAAGACATTTTAAAGGGGACTCTCTGAAGGGAGAAAAGATGAAAAAATAAATAAATAAAAAGACCAAAGCAACAAAGACTAGAAAGGACCAGAGAACACCACCAGAAACTCTACAAGCATCATAATGGCAATAAATTCATATCTTTCAGTACTCACTCTAAATGTCAATGGACTCAATGCTCCAATCAAAAGACATAGGGTAACAGAATAGATAAGAAAACAAGATCCATCTATATGGATGGTTTACAAGAGACCCACTTTAGACCTAAAGACACCTACGGATTGAACATAAGGGGATGGAGAACCATCATGCTAATGGTCGACAAAAGAAAGTCAGAGTAGCCATACTTATATCAGACAAACTAGACTTTAAAATAAAGAGTGTAACAAGAGATGAAGAAGGGCATTATATCATAATTAAGGGGTCTATCCACCAAGAAGACCTAACAATTGTAAACATTTATGCTCCAAATGTGATAGCACCCAAATATATCAATCAATTAATCACAAACATAAAGAAACTCATTGATGATAATACCATAATACTAGGGGACTTCAATAGCCCACTTACAACAATGGACAGGTCATCTAAACAGAAAATCAACAAGGAAACAATGGCTTTGAATGACTCACTGGACCAGATGGACTTAACAGATATATTCAGAACATTTCATCCTAAAGCAGCAGAATATACATTCTTCTCCAGTGCACATGGAACATTCTCTAGAATAGATCACAAACTGGGACACTAATCATGCCTCAAAAAGTACAAAAAGATAGAGATCATACTGTGCATATTTTGCACAACACTATGAAACTTGAAATCAACCAGAAGAAAAAATGTGGAAAGATAACAAATACTTGAAGACAAAAGAACATATTACTAAAGAATAAATGGGCTAACCAAGAAGTGAAAGAGGAAATTAAAAAGTACATGGAAGCCAATGAAAATGATAACACCACAACCCAAAACCTCTGGGACTCAGCAAAGGCGGTCATTAGAGGGAAGTATATACCAATTAAGGCCTTCCTAAGAAAGGAAGGTCTCAGATACATACCTTACACCTTAAAGAGCTGGAGAAACAATAGCAAATAAAACCCCAAACCAGCAGAAGACAGGAAATAATAAAGATTAGAGCAGAAATCAATGCTATCGAAACCAAAAAACAGTAGAATGAATCAATAAAACCAGAAGCTGGTTCTTTGAAAGAGTTAACAAAATTGATAAACCACTAGTCAGTTTGATCAAAAAGAAAAAGGACGCAAATAAATAAAATCAAGAATGAAAGAGTCGAAAGATCACAGCCAACACAGCAGAAATAAAAAAACAATAATAAGAGGATATCATGAGCAATTATACACCAATAAAATGGGAAATCTGGAAGAAATGGACATGTTCCTAGAAACATATACACTACCAAAACTGAAACAGGAAGAAATAGAAAATTTGAACAGACCCATAACCAGTAAGGAAATCAAATTCAATAAAAAATCTCCCCAAAAAACAAGAGTCCAGGGCCAGATGGCTTTCCAGGGGAATTCTACCAAACATTTAAGGAAGAGTTCACACCTATTCTCTTGAAGGTGTTCCAAAAAATAGAAATGGAAGGAAAACTTCCACATTCTTTCTATGATGCTAGCATTACCTTGATTCCAAAACCAGATGGAGAGCCCACTAAAAAGGAGAACTACAGACCAATTTCCCTGATGAACATGGATGCAAAAATCCTCAACAAGATATTACCCAACAATACATTAAACAAAATTATTCACCATGACCAAGTGGGATTTATACCTAAGATGCAGGGCTGGTTCAATATCCACAAAACAATCAGTGTCACTCATCACATCAGTAAAAGAAAGGACAAGAACCACATGCTCCTCTCAATAGATGCAGAGAAAGCATTTGACAAAATATAGCATCTTTTCTTGATAAAAAACCCTCAACAAAGTAGGGATGGAAGGATCATACCTCAAGATCATAAAAGCCATATATGAATGACCCAATGCTAATATCATCCTCAATGGGGAAAACTGAGAGCTTTCCCCCTAAAGTCAGGAACAAGACAGGGATGTCCACTTTCACCACTGTTATTCAACATAGTATTGGAAGTCTTAGCCTCTGCAATCAGACAACACAAAGACATAAAAAGCACCCAAATCAGCCAGGAGGGAGTCAAACTTTCACTTTTTGCAGATGACAGGATACTCTATATGGAAAACCCAAAAGATTCCACCAAAAAACTGCTAGAACTGATCCATGAATTCAGCTAAGTTGCAGGATATAAAATCAATGCACAGAAATTGGTTGCATTCCTATACACCAACAAGGAAGCAACAGAAAGAGAAATCAAGGAATCGATCCCACTTACAATTGCACCAAAAACCATAGAATACCTAGAAATAACTCTAACCAAAGAGGTGAAAAACCTATACACTGAAAAATATAGGAAACTTATTAAAGAAATTGAAGAAGACACAAAAAAATGGAAAAAAATATCCCATGCTCCTGGATAGGAAGAACAAATATTGTTAAAGTGTCGATACTACCCAAAGCAATCTACATATTCAATGTAATCCTTATCAAAATAACACCAGCATTCTTCACAGAGCTAGAGCAAACAATCCTAAAATTTGTATGGAACAAGAAAAGACGATGAATAGCCAAAGCAATCTTGAAAAAGAAAACCAAAGCAGGAGGCATCACAATCCTGGACTTCAAGCTGTATTACAAAGCTGTAATCATCAAGGCAGTATGGTACTGGCACAAAAACAGACACTCAGATCAATGGAACAGAGTAGAGAACCCAGAAATGGACCCATAAATGTATGGCCAACTAATCTTTGACAAAGTGGGAAAGAATATCAAATGGAATAAAGACAGTCTCTTCAGCAAGTGGGCTGGGAAAACTGGACAGCGACATGCAGAAGACTGAACTTATACCACTTTCTTACACCATACACAAAAATAAACTCAAAATGGATGAAAGGCCTAAATGTAAGACAGGAAGCCATCAAAATCCTGGAGGAGAAAGCAGGCACAAACCTCTTTGACCTTGGCTGCAGCAACTTCTTACTCAACGCGTCTCCAGAGGCAAGGGAGACAAAAGCAAAATGAACTATTGCGACCTCATCAAAATAAAAGCCTCAGCATAGCGAAGAAAAACTAAATCAGCAAAACTAAAAGGCAACCAATGGAATGGGAGAAAATATTTGCAAACAACATATCAGATAAAGGGTCAGTATTCAAAATCTATAAAGAACTTATCAAACTCAACACCCAAAAAAACAAAGAATCCAGTGAAGAAATGGGCAAAAGACATGAATAGGCACTTCTCCAAAGACATCCAGATGGTCAACTGACACACGAAAAAAATGCTCAATATCACTTATCATCAGGGAAATACAAATCAAAACCACAATGAGATACCACCTCACACCTGTCAGAATGGCTAACATGAACAACTCAGGCAAGAGATGTTGGCAAGGATGCAGAGAAAGAGGATCTCTTTGCACTGCTGGTGGGAATGCAAACTGGTGCAGCCACTCTGGAAAACACTATGGAGGTTCCTCAAAAAATTAAAAATAGAACACCCTAGGACCCAGCAATTGCACTACTAGGTATTTATCCAAGGGATACAGGTGTGCTGTTTTGAAGGGGCCCATGCACCCCATTGTTTATAGCAGCACTATTAACAATAGCCAAAGTATGGAAAGAGCCCACATGTCCATCGATGGATGAAGGGATAAAGAAGATGTGGTATATATATACAATGGAGTATTACTCGGCAATCCAAAAGAATGAAATCTTGCCATTTGCAACTACGTGGAAAGAACTAGAGGGTATTATGCTAAGCGAAATTAGTCAGTCAGAGAAAGACAAATATCATATGACTTCACTCATATGAGGACTTTAAGACACAGAACAGATGAACACAAGGGAAAAAAAGCAAAAATAATATAAAAACAGGGAGGGGGACAAAACAGAAGAGACTCAAATATGGAGAACAAACAGAGGGTTAGTGGAGGGGTTGTGGGATGGGGGGTGGGCTAAATGGGAAAGGGGCATTAAGGAATCTACTCCTGAAATCATTGTTGCACTATATGCTAACTTGGATGTAAATTAAAAAAAATTAATTAAATGAATACCTCAAAAATTTTAAACCAAACACCTAAGATTAATGCAACACCCTAAGAAATCATGTGGACCATGCACAGGTCAAAGGTCTGATGAGCAGAGTCCTTGACTGAGCAGAGAAAGGCAGCCAGGAGTGAGAAATGAACGAATCAGACACAAGACAGAAGGGAAGATGCCAAGAGACTGAATCCTAGTCCATGGGTTTTCCTTATAGTAACCACCTCCTCCTTTTCTGAGGAATTTGATTTGTAACTTAAAGTTGATGATAACAACTTCCCTGATTACCCAAAGTAGAGTTCATCTCTCTTTTGTGCTGTAACAGCCCTACTGAAATTGCAGTTTGAGTATGCATTTACCAATGGAATGGAATTTACCATTGGAAAGCGGGAAGGGGGCTCCTGAGTCAGACAGACCTGGATGCTAACCTTGGCTCTGTACTCATGAACTCTGAAACCCTGGGCTCATGACTTCTTCCTGGGCCTTAGTTCTCTCATCTGTAAAATGGGAATAACCCCGCTCATAAGGATTGACTGAGATGGCATATGAAACATTGGTGGCTGGGTCCAGATCCTAATAGGTGCTCAGTAAATGTCAGCTTCATAAATCCTTTGTTCACCCTGTACTGTCACTGGTTCTCAGACTTCACTTAATTCCTCCCTCCCTGGCCTGTGAATTGGTGGCAGAAACTGTATCTTGTTCACTTGGGGTGCCACTCTGTTATCTGTCTGCCGGGCAGACAGAAAGTTTTCATAAAATAGTTTTTAATTTAATTTAATTTAATTTAATTTAATTTAATTTAATAATAAAACCATAGGATCACATGATCCATCTTGGTAGGATTGCCAGATTTAGCAAATAAAAATTCAGGATGCCCGGCCAAGTTTCACTATCAGAAACAACAAATAATTTGCATAGTAATATGTCCACTGCATGGATACACTAAAAATTATTTGTTGCTTATCCAAAATTCAATCTTAATTTTATTTTTTTAAATTTTGTTTAACGTTTATTTATTTTTGAGAGAGAGAGAGAGAGCACGCGCGCGCGCGCGTGCAAAAGGGGGGGGGGGGGCAGAGAGAAGGAGACACAGAATCCGAAGCAGGCTCCAGGCTCTAAGCTGTCAGCACAGAGCCCGATGCAGGGCTCCAACTCACAAGCCGGGAGATAATGACCTGAGCCGAAGTTGGATGCTCAACTAACTGAACCCCCCAGGTGCCCCAACCTTAATTTTAGGTTGAACTTCCTGTATGTCATTTAGCAACTGCACATCCTGACCATTACCTTCTCATCAATCCCCACCTCTGTTTACAAGTAGCAGGCACTTGGGTCTAAAAGACCCACTTTTTTTTCAGAAGAAAAAAGAATTTGGTAAGTGCCTTTTCTAACTCTGGGATTCCCATTAATGAATCCTAAGGATAACGACTGCATATTTGAGAAATTACTGTGTATGGAGACCACACAAATCAGCCTGACCTGGGGAATCCCAATTTGGCCTGCTGTCCTGGTGTAATTCAGCATGTCAGAGCTCCCCTTTCCACTCTCCAGAGTGACCGGGTTTGGATGATGAACGCTATGGCCTCCCGTGTGTGAGGCGTGGCCCTGGGATGTCAGCCCGTGTTTTCGGAGGGTAGGTGGAGGCAGGTGGAGTTGCTACTTCATAAGACATCACACCAGTGTTCTCCCTCTGCTTTTGTCTTCACACTTCCTGTTAACTCAACCCTTCTACACCTTTATTATCTCTCCACACCACTGTGCTCCCCTCTCAAATGCCGTTACTCGTGGGCCAGTACCGGCCACTTATTGGGTGCTCACTCTTTGCTGAGATCCAAGAAAAACACTGTAGAGGAATTGCTTTGTCAAATCTTCATGAGAACGTGGAGGAGGCACCACCCTCTCCTCATTGCCCAGGGTCAGGTTCAGACCCAGATCTGAGCTCTTATCCACAGCGGGCAGCACAGTTCCACATTTCTGATGTAGCCTGTGCCCCTGGAGCTGTGCCTTTGTTCTGTGCAAAGAGGAATTCCGTGAGCAGGACCCTGTGCGTGCACTTGGATGATGTGACAGTTGTGGGAGAGATCAGAGTGAATAACAGTAATAATTGTCCACTCTGTGCTGCGACCAGTTCTCAGACCTCTGAGACTTCTGAGAGACGAGCACCGCGATGCTCTTTTTATGAATGAGGAGACAAGGGCTCAGGGCTGGATCTGAGGCCAGGTCTTCTGCAACTATACAAAAGGGTATTTCCTAATGCACTGCATGTGACTCTCCAAATTATGCTATCTTTGGAACATGCCCCCTGGGCAAGAAGGAAAGATCACTGCCAGGTGATAATGGAAAGGATCCTTAAGGACATTTAGAAGTGCCCCTTTAAGACACTTCTAGGTCAGAGAAGCGTCCTGGGAGAGGAGCACGTGTCGAGGTGTGCTGACCTCTACCGGCAGGATCTCTCCCCCAACCCAAGACCATCACGGATTGTCCAATGGTTCGCTGGCCCGCTGGCCACTTGGTTTTTTCCCCCAGATTTGTAAATATTCAGAACAGGTTGGGCCTCAATATGGACAAATGCCATTTAATCTGAGCCTGAGCTCCCGCCTCCCAGACCAATGCTTCAGTCAGTCTATGAGGAGAACCCATCGTCACATTAGAGCTGGCACGGGCCCAGGCTTGTGAACAGCATCGGGAGCACAATGGTTTATTGGCAATGAGAGGGGAGGTTTGGAAAAGAAATCAATTTTGTTAAAAATAAACAAACTATAATTCTACCTTCCTGATGAGAGCACATTTCCCAGGCAAATGAATAATGGCATGGCATTTTAGTTCCCAGAAACAATTCCAGAATCATCTTTATGACACATTACCTGATAACAAATGTGTCTTGGCATGGCATTCAAGGCCCCCTGCGGCCTGCTGCTGCCAGCCTTTCCTCCCTTATGACCTGCCTCTTCCAGGCATGAACCTTGGCTCTAGCACTGTTGGGCCATTTCCAGTTCTCTGAACACATGCCCTTTCTTGATCATGCTTCAAGCTCGGTACGGCCACCGCCACATCCACGCGCTCTTCCTGCCACTCTTGCAATGTTGCCAGAGAATCTAGTACAACATTCCCTCAACACTACATGTACCACATGCATTAAATGAGTTTGCTTTTCTGTACTGTCTTAGTCCGTTGAGGCTGCCATAACAAAACACCATAGAGTGGATGACTTATAACAACAGACATACCAACAAGATTTCTCACAATTCTGGAGCTCAGGAAGTCCAAGATTGCGGTGTGAGCAGTTTCCGTGTCCGACCAGGGCCTGCTTCTTCATAGATGGCTGTCTTTTTGTTATAACCTCACCTGGCAGCAGGAGCAAGGGAGTTTTCTCGAGCCTCTTTCACTAAGGGCACTAATGCCATTCAAGATGGCTCCGCCCTCATGACCTAGTCACCTCCAAAGGCCCCATCTCCTAAAACCATCACCTTGGGCATCAGGCCTTCCACATACGAATTTTGAGGAGGTGCAAACGTTCCGACATAGTATATACCCACATTTATGGAGCACTGACAGTGTTCAGGGATGATTCCAAGAACTTCAAATGTATCAAAACAATCGTAACAATGCTCTGAGGAAGTAGACGTAATTTTTATATTCCCATTTTACAAATTGGGAAACCGAGGCACAAAGAAGGGAAGCAAGTTTTTCAGGGTCCACAGCTTGTAAATGGTGGAGCCACGACTTACAACCAAGCAGTCTGACTCCAGAGTCTACAGACCTAACACGACCCTGTATTTTTCTCTCTCTTTTTTAAAATTTCTTTTTAATGTTTACTTATTTTTAAGAGAGACGGAGAGAGAGAGATAGGCAGAGTGTGAGCAGGGGAGGGGCAGAGAGAGAGAGAGACACAGAACCTGAAGCAGGCTCCAGGCTCCGAACTGTCGGCACAGAACCCCACGCTGCGCTTGAACTCACCAACTGCAAGATCGTGACCTGAGCTGAAGCCTCATGCTTAACGGACGGAGGCACCCAGGAGCCCCATTTTTCTGTCTCTTTTAAGAAAACAATGGGACCCAGGGCCTGGGACATAGAAACTGCTTACTAAATGCAGACCGAGCGAACAAAGGAATGAAACCTATTTCTTGGCTCCCAGCGGCCCCCTGCTGCGGATGTGGGACATCAGCTTTCCCAGTGGCCACCACCCTCCCAAGCCCTCAGACTCGAAGCCTCCAAGGGGAGCACAGAGTCAGCGGCCTCCCGGCCGCGCTGTGCGGAAGGCGCCCGGACACATGGGCAGTTCCCAGTTGGGCAGATGCCCCTGATCTTTAAAAGAACGTTCCGCTTCCACTGGAACAGGTAAATTGCTTCAGGGAATGACAGGTTACTCCACTCTCTCTCTGAAGATAGAAACTGTTCCTCCAGCCCAGAGTGAGTTGGTTGGAAAAAACTGATTTCACGCTTTGCTGAGTCTGATTGCCCTTGAACACCGGAGCGCATTATCTGCCCGCCTGCGCAGGCTGAGCGTGAGGGCCGTGACGGCCGTGCAGGGGCACGGCAGGCCCTCTTGGGGGGAGATCTCAGATCTCCAGCCTCCGCGGGTCCCCCAGGAGCTCTGTCACAGCAAAGCCAGCGGGTAGGCAGCTTTTCTGGCGATAACACCACTTTCTTGCCCTCTCCTCCCGGCCCCGCCCCCCCCCCCTCCATTTTTTCCTGTTTTCTCCAGGGGCTGCAGACCTGCTTTCCCAGCTGTCTAGCTTAAGGCCTTTTGCCCTTGCTTGTTCCACAGGCTTCTCAGCCTTACGGTGTCTGAAAGGGAACTTTCGTCCCCAAATGTGCTTTGCCTGTGTTTTCCATCAGTGTCACCTTCAGGCAGCCAGTCCCCCTGAGCCTAAAGTCCCCGAGAGTCCACCCAGCTGGTATGGATTTCCCGGCCCTCCCAGTACCCCCTTGATGCTGACATTCTAATGTTAGAAGATGGGCCCAGGTTCCCCGCCTCCAGCCCCCCTGCACAGGATGGCATGGGAGCCCTCACTAAACAAATGGCCTGGCTGCCTGGAACCTTTCAAAGAATTACCACCTGCCTCCTCCAGGGAGCAACTGTGTGACAGAGGACCCTGCCCAAGTGTGGTTTCTGGCCTGGGCTGTGGCTTGTGTGGTTAAGGGCAGTGAGGCAAGAAAATGAACTCAAATCCAGACAGCCTAATGGTAGGCCCAGGGGTTGAGTGGTATAGAGAAACCCTCCAGAAGGTAAGAAGGAGGAAGCTGGGAAAGCACATGGAAGAGGAAAAACAAACAAACAAAACCCAGCACCCCCCAGGGGGTGGGCAGAGAAGCCCCTCAGACAAAGGGACAAATTGGTGTGTTAAAGGAGAAAGTGTTATTACAGAGCTCCTTTGGATGCCTCCGCATGGAGTCGGTGAAAGATGGCGAAGTTCACAAAGGGGGTCCAGGATTAGTGGGCAGAGTATGGAGAGCATGAAATCAGTTGGAATTTGGTGGTTTGGGCAGGGTGCCAGCAGCACAGGAGGGGATGGGAAGGTTCTCAAGGCTGGGAGCAGAGATGACAGCAAGGCCTGTTGAGAAACCGGCCAGCAAGAGGCTTCCCAGGACGGGAAACCTCCTCAGTTAACTAGATGCCAACAAGTAAGACATAAGGGGAGTTTGTGATCTCCAATGTGGTATGCTCAAATTTACCTGTTACCCCCGAACCTCCATTAGCGTCTACTCTGTAAGAGACCTTAGTAGCCTCTGTAAATATTCACAGTCACCCAGGGAAAATGAAGACTCTCGGGTGATGCATGAAATGGGGCAAGGATGGGACAGAGGAAGGAAGAGTGAGCATCGAGAATCCAGGAAAGGTGGGAGACTGGAGGTAACAGGGGGTGCTGTTCCCCATCTGTGGGACCAGATTGGATTCATCTGTCTGTATCTTTTGAGGGTTGGAAATGGCTCCACAGATTAGAGGACTGGGGACACCCAGGTGGCTGACATCTGCATGTGATTACTGACCAGAACAGGAAGGTCTGAGGCCGAGGGAATTAAAGGGAACTTAAACTGGTGGAGATTTTTTTTTTTTTTTTTAATTAGGTATCTGTGGCTAGAGGAGGGACCAGATCAGCAGCTGTTACTGGCACTGGCCTGCACCAGCCTTGAGCAAAACAGAGAAGAAAGCAGGTTCCCAGAAACCCAGTGAGAGCACTGAGCCAACCCTGTGAGGTTATAGATACGCATTGGAGATAAGTGAGGGAGGACAGCTCTGTGTCTGGGTTAAGAAAGTGGGACAAAGAGGGTTCATCTAGGATGAATGTGCCCGAGGTGCCGAAGGAGAGAGAGGTGGGGACAGATGTGGTGGGAACGTCCAACCAGCTTCTCTGCATCTGGTCTTGGGGCTAAGCCAGCTTCCGTTTCACTTTGCTCCCATCCAGCTGGTGGAGCAAACACCTGGCTGTGTTCGTATCCCTGGAAACCCCAGACCCTTCAGCAAAGCCCCGTTCCCAGCAGAACTGCCGCTGATAGAAGCCCAGGTAACTGCCCCTCTTTCCCTACCTTCAGTTAGCTCTGAAGTTCTGTAAATTCTACTTCCCAAATAGCTCATTTCCTCCTTTTACTCCAAATGCTCCTTTCTTTGCTTACCTCTCCTGGGCCTGATGTCCTGAGGCCTAATATGCCACCCTCTCCTGGGGTAGGTCTCAGACTCCCCCTCAAGGCTTTGGCACAAGCCAGCAGATGCACCGTGAATGCTTATTAAGTGAATAGTTTCCTGTCAAGAGTCAAACCCTTGCACTGCACACCCCTCATCACACACACACACACACACACACACACACATGCACACACACACGTGCCCTCCAATTTCGCACTCATTTAAGTGTACAAGTAAAATGTGCCAACGTGGGAGAACTGAGAGATCTTACAATGTGTCGGGGAGACCTCACAAGTGCTTTTAGCTTCTCTCCGAAGTTTTGCGTGGATTTAGAGACCAGAAAGCCATCCTATTACACCACAATGGATGATGTAGCTATCTTTAAATCCATAAGTTATTCCTTGCAGGGGTTGCCAAGGAGCCATCCCCCACTTTTGCCTTCTCTTCTCCATCATCTTCCTCTCTTCCTGCCCCTGGTCCCCCTCCTTCAATTCATCATCGATTCACACTGGCTACAATGTCAGGCACTGTGGTAAGTTCTCTGAATAACTTACCTCAGTTAATTCTCACCACCACTATCTGAGATGGGCATCAGTACCCCCATTTGATGGAAGACTTGTTCACGACCCCAAGACTAGGGAACAGCATTTCTCTCTCCAGGTTGCAAAGCCCCTGCTCTTATTATTTAAATTTAAAATCATTTAAGTGTATTATGGTCTTTAACAAATTGCACTGTGGTGCTGTATCTGCCTTTGCTGCCCCACTGTTAGCTAGGAGAATGGGGACCAAGTCTGATTTATCTGTGTAACCTTTGCAATGCTTTATCCAGGGCCTGGGGCACCAGGGATGTTCGGTTGGTGTTTCTAAGTAAATGTCGACAGCAGAGTACAGAGTGTGGGATTTACAGTCAAATTGTCCCAGGTCTGATTGTACTCCATCATGTCCAGCTCTGTGACCTTGACCAAGAAGCTCATCCTTCTGAACTTTAGCTTTCAAAACGATAAGAATAACAGTACACATTCAATAGTACATAAGAAATGCACATAAAAGGGTCAGCATACTGCCATGGCAGAGTAAGCACTAAGTAGATGTTGGCCATTATTATTGCTGGTAGTGGTGGTGGTGAGTGATGCTTCCTATCTCTGACCCTTTAAAGACCATCTAATATAAACCTCCCCAGCCTATTAGGGCAATACCTTTGGGCCTTTGTGATTGGGCCCACCCTGCTCTCACCCTGACCCCATTCCCCAATTATAATCTCTGGTCTCTGTATCCAGCCTTCTGATTCCAATTTGCCTCACCCCTGGCGCATGGATTTTGTATTTGGTTTCCAGTACTTGACTTGTAGATGCACCTGCATGGTCTTGGGCTTGGATGGGTTCTTGTGGTTCTTCCCAGAGGCTGGGGTCTGACCCTGCCCCAGTGCCCAGGCACCCCAATTTTCTCTAATTCTTCACATTTATTATTCACACCCTTCCTACCAAGAAAAGAGAAAGAAGGAAGGTATGAGGGCAGGTGGGAGGGAAGGAGGAAAAATGAAGAAAAAACAAGGAAGAAGGAAAGGCTTGAGTTAGTCTCTCTAACTCCTCTCTAGGCTTTTTCACTAATGCCTGAGCTGGTATTGCTGCTTCTAACCTTATTTTCACCCAGTCCACCATCCATATGGTGACTGGAGTAATAACAACAACAACCAGCAGGTATTAATCATGTGTTACATATGTGACAAATACAATTCCAAGCGCTTCACATGCGTTAATTTATGTAACCCTCACTGCCCCCATATAAAGGAAGCAATGATGGCCGCTTCATTTGAAAGATACAGAAGCTGACAAGCCCATTTGTCCACTTGCTTGAACACCTTGACCGAGGCTGCATAGCTAACGAAGTAACAGCCAAGATTCCCATCAAAATAGTCACTCAGGATGAACTCAGTTGTTGTCTTCATGTTTGACTGTGAGCACACACTTCAAGACAAGTATAGGCATGGGGCGCCTGGGTGGCGCAGTCGGTTGGGTGTCCGACTTCAGCCAGGTCACGATCTCGCGGTCCGGGAGTTCGAGCCCCGTGTCGGGCTCTGGGCTGATGGCTCAGAGCCTGGAGCCTGTTTCCGATTCTGTGTCTCCCTCTCTCTCTGCCCCTCCCCCGTTCATGCTCTGTCTCTCTCTGTCCCAAAAATAAATAAACGTTGAAAAAAAAATTTTTTTTAAAAAAGACAAGTGTAGGCAGATTATGAGGCAACGTCTTGGGGCTTGGCTCCTCCCTAGGACTGGATTTTGGATAAGGTCAGTATTTGTGCACCAACTCACCCCACACAAATGTTCCCCTAAGGGGCTGCCAAAATTTGAGAAGCGCTTGAACTAGGAGAGACTCAAAAGGCCCCGCTATCTTCCCCAACTTGATACCCACAGGTAACAGTGGGTTCCTGCAGGTCAGGAACTCTCACACATCTTTTTTTTTTAAATTTTTTTAATGCTTATATTTGAGAGAGAGAGAGAGAGAGAGAGAGATCATGAGTAGCGGAGGGGCAGAGAGACAGAGACAGAATCCAAAGCAGGTTCCAGGCTCCTAGCTGTGAGCTGTCAGCACAGAGCCTGACATGGGGCTCGAACCCACGAGCAATGAGATCATGACCTGAGCGGAAGTCGGATGCTCAACCGGCTGAGCCACCCAGGTGTCCCTCTCACATATCTTTATTCCTGGCACAGTGCCTGACCCAACACAGTTTTTGCACCCATGGTATTGTTCATACTGCTCTCTCCAGGTTGTACTAAGAATTTCACGAAATAATATTTGCTGAAGATGATAGGTGTTTTTCATGTAAAATTTAGTGGTAGTAATAGTATTGTCTCTAAAAGAGTTCAAACTATCTGAGAGGCTATTGAGAGGGTTTTTATACCATTGGAAAAGCTAAAGAGACACAGTCATGCAGAATTTCTTTTGAAGGGATTGAATTGTGGTTTGAAGACCTCTGTATAGCCTACATTCTGCTTTTCTTGCACAAATTTGTGGACAGAGAGCAACCTGGGCACCCCACCTTTGTCCCCAACCTCCCCTCCTCCCCCATCTGTTGGTGACAGAGCCACCAGAAGCCCACCACCCTCTGGAGCGGGTGCTTATTCCTTGACTTTGGTCGATAAACAAACCCAGAAGATTGAGTAGCGAGTATGGGTGTTTGTATAGAGCAGTTGAGGAAACATTCCCAGCCCAGAGGACACAGCTGGGGAGGCTGTCAGAACAATCCGGGCCTCTGAGAAAAGGCTAGACTTAGCCCAGCAAACATGGCCCCGGCCTGGGCTTGACCTTTAGATGCCACGTGTCACCTTCGGTGGGAAAATAAATAGTCCCCTTGTCTGGAATGTGCCCCCCCCCTTCTCTTGTGAAACATGGGAAACAGGCAGCAATTGTGTGAGAGGAAAAGCCTGTCTGCAAGCTGTCCTTGGAGCATGTGGACAGGCCTGCCTCCCGCCAGCAGGTCAATACCACTATTGTCTCCCTTCATGGGCAGTGCTCGTCCCTCAGCCTCCCAAGATTCAGGCTCTAGTGTCAGGGGCAGGGCTGCTGTCTACACAGTTTTGTAAGGGGTGTGGAGGGGGAAGGCAAAGAGACATACTTCCCTTGGGCTAGTGGAAGCTTGGTGCTGCTTGGCTCATGTGAAGACCATGGACAGGGGGAAAGCCCAGGTCAGGAGGTACAATGCTCACCTTTACATTGGGGGTGCCGAGACCTGTGGCCTGGAGCCCTCGGAGGTGCAGAGAAAAGATGGAGTCTCGAGGTAGGAGTGAGGAAACTGGCCTAGGTGGCAGTGAGTTTGCTAAGCAGACACTGAGGGAAGGCCTGGCTTTCTTACCCACAAGTTGGGCTCCTAAACTTCCAGACCTGCAAGAAGAAGCAAACAGCTTTCAGCTTGCGAACTAAATTTAATTAATTGATAATAACTTCCAGGAGCCATTATATTACAAAGTGTCCTGACAGTTGGGTTCAAGCTCAGTGGGAAAGAGTGGCACATTGATTAATAATATCTGCCATAAGGTCCGATTGTGAAGGGATGGAGCTGTCAGAAGGTGAGCCCCTCTCTGCCACCCCTGTCCCAATTCCACACATGGCTGTCCTGACAGCCTGTCTCTCCCTTCCCTGGGTCCCCTTCCAGGGCTGGACTCCTGTCCACCTTTGTCCACCTCTATCCCCACCGGTGAAAATATATTCTGTGGCTCAAGTTGGAAACCTGGATCTTATCATGAAGTTCTCCTTTTCCATTTCCTTCCAGATAGGGGCAATTTACAAATCCTTCCAGTTCCACTTTCTCAAGATCTTTTTAATCCATCCTCCTCCCTCACCCACCACACAGCATTTGAGCTCATCTCTCAGTTCGGTGAGTACAGCGCCCTTCCAACAGGTGTATATGACTTGGACACTTCTCATCCAGTCCATCATCCACCCATCACATCCACCACAAGAGTGGCCCTAGGAAAGCCTATGTCAAGAATTGCAGGCAACAAGACTTCAACACGAGGTGGGGGGTGGGGGGGGGGCTCTTGAAATGGTGGAAAAGCTATCTGAGACTGTTGCAGGCAAATTGTAACTCCTTGCACTCCCAGTGCCTCAAATTTGGGATAGTTCATTCCCTCTCTCCCAGTTACCTTGTTAACAGACCTCCTAAGTGCTTTCCAAAGCATCCTTATTCAAGTATGTGCATTAACAAGTTCAAAGATCCTCATTTTGCAACCTCTGAAGTCTAGGAAAGCTAAGAATTTTCTTCTTTTCTTCCAGTGGCCGCCTTATCTGTTCTGGTCAGTTTGTTCGCTCCTATCTCTGGAGGAGTTAGGTACCCCGAGGAAAGTTTGAGGACAAATACAGGTGACTACTGGCCAATGCGTGGGAAGCAAGACGTGGCAGCTGATAGGGCCCAGAAAATTCTTAGAGAGCCAGCTCTCAGCAGAGGGTCTGCCCTGACTAGGAGAAAGCAGTTGTAATTTGTTTTAACCAACTGCAAGGAGATGATTTATTCCCTGGAGCAGTAGGATGGGCTTCATAAGCATGATAGAGGAACATGGAATTTTGTAATAAACCCAGCAGATGCCCTTGCCTTGGAGGAAGGAAAGCTTAGTGACTCAGATATTAAAGTGTCACAGAATGGCTGGACAGGTCAAATGAAGATAACACTTACATAGGACCAGGTTCCCCTATTCAGGGGAAGGCGTGCACCACCTACTGGTGAATGATGAACAAGACAGCTTCCAGAGAGCCTTGAAGGGAGAAAGCCAGGCAGCCAATACACCACTTTTAACCACAAAATCTAGGGTGTTGGTTTTTATTTTAATTAGCAAATTTGAGACATTATGCCTGTGTGTTGCACATTATTCCAGGGTTTCCAATGGAATTATTAGATGTTTTTATCATTTTGCGGGTTATCTCCAGAAGCATCCTGAGGCAAGAGGAGAGATTAAAAATATAGACACGAGATGCTTAGGAAGGGTGATATGCCCTGAATGGTGTGGGGAAAGATTGGTAGTATTGAGATTTATTGGAAGATAACTGTCAGTGCTTTTTCTAGGTAAAAGTTTAGTGGATTCTTTTTTTTTGATAATTAAAAATTAACATTTAAACTGCAGAAATAATTTTCCCCTTTTTAAAAGAGGAAATTCTTTTAGTATTTTTCAGAGAGGCTTTCCCTAGCCCCAGAGACTGGATTAGATGGTCCTATTATGCAAACTCATTGCCTCTTGTACTTTCCCTTCCAAGCACTTCTCATAGTTTTTAATCACACATCTGTATGTTTCCTCATGTATTTATTTTAAATTTTTTTTTCAACGTTTTTATTTATTTTTGGGACAGAGAGAGACAGAGCATGAACGGGGGAGGGGCAGAGAGAGAGGGAGACACAGAATCGGAAACAGGCTCCAGGCTCTGAGCCATCAGCCCAGAGCCTGACGCGGGGCTCGAACTCACGGACCGTGAGATCGCGACCTGGCTGAAGTCGGACGCTTAACCGACTGCGCCACCCAGGCGCCCCTCCTCATGTATTTAATATCTATTCTCCCACCAGGCTATAAATTCCAGGTGTAAAGAACTGGATTGTCTTTTTTTGCCCTGTTCTCACCCCAGCACCTAGCACTTGCCTGGGACATAATCTGAACTCAAAGGGACTGATAATGCCGGACTATACGGTGGATACGGAAGAAGATGAGGACATGAGGAAGTAAAAAGAGTGAAAAATGGTAGAGTCTATAGATTGAAAGTCCAAATGAGAATGGAGAATTTTACAATGTGAGGTCTAGAAGGTTGGCCAAAGGTTATGGGAGGAATGAAATTGAGATTTTAAGAGGAAGTGTAGCTATCGGTGATGACAATATTGGTGATGACAATTGGTGATAACCTCTACTAAGGTATCACATAGGAGTTGGTAGGTAAGGTGGGGTGGAAAACTTCATGACAGGTGAGGAACTGAATGTCTAAGGCCAGCTGTTGACTGTGTCTTGTCCATAGATTACCATTAACAAGATGACTGTTCATGTCAGGAATAATATGGAGAACTGAAGCCCATAGTGAATGCTGGGGAGACAGAGAAGTTGATGGATGACAACCAGAAGGAGAGATAGCAGTGGCATAGTGTGATAGGCATATGTTTCCTCCATCCATTTTTTTAAACAAATATTTACTAAGTGCCTATGATATATTCTATGAGTGATATAAATAAGAGTAAAACGTTGTCTCTCCTTCAAGGAGTTTATAATTTACTGCCTATAAATGTAAGTAACATTGAAAGGCATTTATTGACTCAAGTGTTACTGATTATCTTTTTTAAAAAAATTTTTGAGAGCATGATTGGGGGAGGGGCAGAGAGAGAGGGAGACACAGAATCTGAAGCAGACTCCAGGCTCCGAGCTGTCAGCACAGAGCCTAACACGGGGCTCGAACCACGAACTTCAAGATCATGACCTTAGCCGAAGTCAGATGCTTAACCGACTGAGCCACCCAGGTGCCCCAAGTGTTATTGATTATCTTAATCTGTGCCAAGCATAATCCTTTAGGGATATGAAGACTCCTGGATCTTGCCTTCAAGGAGTTTATTATATGAGGCAGATACAAATAATGACATAAAAAAAATTGTGACCCAAATGGATAAATGGTAATATTGAGGTTTACCCATAACATCAAGAGGACATGAGGAGGTTTTTTAGTCCAGATTAAGGAAAGGGAATCAGAGAAAATTTCTTGCAAGAGAATATGTCTGATTTCAATGTTGAAGAAAGAATAAGAGGAAGTAGAGAGGAAGACTGGAGATTGTTCTAGAGAGAGTAAGCTGTGCAATGCCTGATGGCATATGAACCTATAGCAAATTCTGAAACCCACAAGAAGCTCTGTGTGAAGGGAGGCTAAGGGGAGATGTGGGGAGTGGGAGAAGATGCAGCTGGCAAGGTGAACAGTTACTAGATCATAAAGATTTTTATGACAGGCTAGGAACTTTGAACTTCATCCTGAACACTACTAGGAAACCATGAAGTAGAGTAATGACACGGGTCTGTCTGAATTATTAGCAGCAAATGACGAGGGAGGGAAAAAACCCCAGCTCAAACAAGCTTAAGCAAAAGCATGAATTTATTGGTCGTATAACTTAAAAGTGCAAGGGTACATGTGGCTTCAATCAAATCTTGACATAGGGCTTAAATTGGCTCATCTGGAAGGTCCTTCTCCATCTTTTGGTTCTGCTCTCTTAAGTGTTGGTTTCATTCTCTGGCTCTTTGAGGCGGCAGTTCTGAGCCTATGTCTATCCACAATTAAATCTGGTAGAACCAGAGCTTTTGTTCCTGGAAGTTCTCACTCAAGCAAGACCCTGGACCCTTTCCCCTTCTCTTTAGACCAATTTGGTCACAAGCCCTCTCTCAACCAATTACTGTGAACCACCCCCTTGAACCAGAGTCTGGCTCAGAGAAGATGGGGGAAGTGGGCTCCTTCACATAAGTATATTATCATGACAGTAGGGGGTAAATGGATACTGACCAGGTAAGAACAACAAATGTGTGCTCCAGTTTTAAGAAAGGTCACTCTTGGTAACTGTGTAGAAAATTTGACAAGGAAGCCCGGAGGCAAGGATGCTTGCCAGTCAGTTAGTACCATCAGATAAGAGGTGATGACGACCGGAACTAAGGCGATGGAAATATGAGCAACTTTTAGGTAAAAGCGATGGAATTTAGAGGATGGCTGGGAGTCAAGGAGAAGTGAGGAGCCAGGGTGCCTCCCAGGTTTCTCACTTGGATAACTAGGTAACACCATTCAACAGAGTCAGAAACTGTTGGAAGAAGAGCAGTTTGGATGAGAGTCAAGACGAATAAATCGTTTTGACATTGTGAGTTTAAAAGTGCCCATGGTATGTTCCAACGGAGGGTTCCAGGAGGCCATCAAATTTAAGAGTCTGGAATGTGAGGAAGAAGTCTGAAGTGGAAACAGGAATTGGAGGGTCAGGTTATGGATGAAGACTGACTCCATGGAAGGAAAACTAGACAGTCCAGGAAAAGTGTGTAAGAGAAATGGTCCCAAGCACCCCAGAACTCAAGGGGCAAGCAGAAGGAAAATGAACTGAATTAACAAAGATGACTTGGAAGGACTTATCAGAGAGCTATGTTGTAAACCAGAATACAGCATCATCAAGGAAGGCAAGAAAGAAGCAGCAGCAGGTGGAAGCTGCTGTGTGTGTGTGTGTGGGGGGGAGGGTAGAGGATGCCCACTGTCACCTAATGCCTCAGGAGAGCAAGCCAGTAATGCTCAGGAGGAACGCAGCAAGGCAGCACCTGCAAGGACTATCTTGTTCTACGGTGAAGACAAAAAGGTGAAGGGAACAAATAATGAGGGTGGAATGTTGATTATGGAATGGGAATTTTTTTTAACGTTTATTTATTTTTGAGACAGAGAGAGACAGAGCATGAACGGGTGAGGGGCAGAGAGAGAGAGAGGGAGACACAGAATCGGAAGCAGGCTCCAGGCTCTGAGCCATCAGCCCAGAGCCCGACGCGGGGCTCAAACTCACGGACCGCGAGATCGTGACCTGAGCTGAAGTCGGACGCTTAACCGACTGAGCCACCCAGGCGCCCCCAGGCTGACATATTTTGAAGTGAGAAGTCACTCACGTTCTTCAAACAAGACATTTTTCTCTGATGTAAGTTATTCTGAATATCATACAGCATTTCCAAAGGAGCAAAGTTTGCTGATGGGAGAAAAAAAAATCTACTTAAAATATGGCAAACAGGTCCATGTTTGGTCCATGGCAGAACGGCCCACCTATAAATAGTTTTTCATAAGGAGCTATTGCGCCAAATAAAAAGCCACCTACTCTTACCTGAAATATTTTTGGAGTTTTAGTTTTAAATGGAAATTTTAGAGTGCCACATTCTCCAGGAATGTTGAGGCTTAAGAAGACGGCCGCACCTGGCAGAGACTTCCAGAGACCATATCCTGACTATATTTTTGTTGTGAACTGTATTTCCTAAAAATAGAACTTGTTTAGGGGAGGGTAGTGCAATGAGATCTCCCAGGAAATTGAGAATGTGAGAAGGAAGGGCTAGAGCCATGAACCAGAAGGGGACATTAACGTTTTCTAAATGTGTTCCAAAGAAGGCTAATTCCCTTAAGTATAACAAGAGCAACATGGGTGAGTGTGGGGCAGGGTAGAATTTGTCAAAATAAATCTAGTCATGTAGGTATTAATTTTTTTTAATGTTTATTTTTGAGAGAAAGAAAGAGAGCATGAGTGGGGGGAATGGGCCAGAGAGAGAGGGAGACACAGAATCCGAAGCAGGTTCCAGGCTCTGAGCTGTCAGCACAAAGCCTGATGCGGGGCTTGAACTCACAAACCATGAGATCATGACCTGAGCCGGAAGCAAGATGCTTAACCGACTGAGCCACCCAGGCACCCCTAGTCATGTAGGTATTAGAACAAATATAAACCGGTTTCTTTACTGGCCAACTTCCATGCATTTGGAGATGTTCCTAAGCTTTGGGGTGACCTATCATATCCATTCTTTTGACCTTAACACTTCCCAAGAGATAGCTACTAACATGGGTCCTGGTATCAACGGTAGTCGTATGATTCTCTGATAATAAACTTGGCTTTGACATCTTGGAGCATCAGGACTGAATAGTGGTTTGCAGAAGTGATAAAAGATGGGTCAATATACACAGAAAAAAAGGATGGTAAACAGCCAAGACATGGCTTTGATGGTCTGTCTCCTTGAAGGGCACAGGCTGAAATGCTGGAAGGAGAAATGAGGGAAGGGTTGGGATTTTAAGAAGATTGCATGCTAGCTAAGCCAATCCACCTGACAGAAGCTTTCGAGCCTTCCTCTGCTCCCTTTAATTCATTTGGCTAGAAGCCATCTCTGACACAAGTATTTCCTTATCTAAGGTCTGGAGTCATTTTTTGCTTTCTATTTTGGTTTGAGGCTTAATACTGCCTCTCTTTTGATTAGTGTAAATTTAGGTAGAAAAGATCATTTTTCTTTCCCTTCATGTAACTCTAGAACCAAGATGTTCAGAAAGGCAGGGTAAAGCACTGGCTTGGTGTTACGAAATATAAGCTACAAGCATAAGGTGCACATATAAATTACAGATTTATGCATCTGTGGAATATATCGTGTGTTGTTCTTTGTTACACAGAAGGATTTCCTAAAAATTCTTTCGAATGGCCCATAGTTCTTCTGGGTATTAACTGTGGTAATGGTAGGCTGGAAGTACACCAATTAAGAGGCCATAGAAGCTCTGGAAAGAGGTGTTATGAGTGGACTAGAATCCGGTCACTCATGTGACTTGGTCATGCTGCTGGTACTACTGACAGATCCCCTTTTGAAGGGTCAACAAAGCCATATGTGCTGGTCTCATGGCCTCCCAACAAACTATGGGAAGAAACTATTTTCTTCCCGACAAACTATGGGAAGAAAATAGGACAACTCTATAATGCAAGCTAGAATATGAATGCCATAAGACAGGATAAAAAATGTATTTGGTTATACAGAAGAAACAAAATAATGAATGATTGGGGGAGGGTATGGTCAGGAAAGACTTCAAGGGCTTTAGTGGATGGAAAATCCACCTCTGAGGCCAGAGAAATGTGGAGTGACGAGTCATTGGGTCAGATGGTTCCTGGGTCAGGGCATCGGGTGAGGTGAACTGATCAAGACAGAGTAGGGCAGATAAGGCCAAAGAGAATAGAATCGTTGTCAATGGTGCGGTACTTATTTGGAGAGTTCCCAGGACCTATTCTTCATTTGATTGCAGAGGGAGAAAACCACAGCTGAAGACTTCTTTGACCTCATGGACTTCAGAATCAAATTCATGTTTAAACTCTTACCGTCTATGTGACTGCAAACAAGTTATACAACTACTTGACCCTCCATTTCTCCAACTACAGAAAGAGTATAATGATACCTTTCAGCAGCATTGTAAAGAATAAATGAAATTGGCCGTTAGAGGGTACCAGCCCAATGCCTGGCACACAGTAGGTGCAAAATAATCTCCTTCCACTCTAGAAGGAAGTAACAGTAGAGTGGCTCATAGAAATCAAATGTCAAGATGTGCTTTGTCTTGAATAAAGAATAATGTGTATTTAAAGCACCTCTTGGTGGTATCCCACATGCACACCCAGAAAAGGGTTTTTCAGTTACTGCTCAGTCATGAGAGGACTTATGTAAGCTGTACAGCATGGGGACAGGAGAAAGCCTTTTGATGGACCTGGTTTACGTCTTTCTACTCAAGAACACCAGTTTACTTTTTAGTCATTTTCAGTGGAGAAAAAAAAAAATATTACAGTAGCCAAATAGGAAATGCAGATGGAGTTTTCTTTTTCATATGACTCAAAATTACATTGCCAATCCTGAAGGCAATAAAGGTGTCAAAGAGGTCAAACGCACAATTTGTGAAAAATCAATGTATCATGTGACAGTAAGCATAGCTGCTATTGGCCAAAACATTTCAGATAAAAAAAATTGTACTCAATGTTTTAAACTTAGACTCGAAGTTCGGTTATATTACTGAAAAGGGGAAATAGTGCATAATTATACAGGTAAAGATGAGTAGAAATGTAAAAATGTGTGTTCTTTATTGTGGTGTTTCTTTTCCCCGAGCTGTTTGTAAACTGGTGGTATTTTGTAACTGAAGGTGTCTTAGTATTTGAGAAATCTGATATTTTCTGGTGGGGATCCAGATTCCCTTTGGTCGTTACTCCTGCCTCTGTCCTATTCACTGACCCCCGCATACTGATTCCACACCTTTTCGAGAACTCCAGTCACACCCTGTTACCACAGTCCGTCCATTGCTCACTTACTCTCTCTACAATTGGCCAAAGTTTGGTCTTCAGAGAATTAAAGTTGCCACCAACTGCAGATTAATTCTAGCTTTTGAGGTACCTCCTGGCTGTTTTACTCAACTGTATACTGTGTGAATAGCCAGCGTAAAATCTCCTACTATAAAATAACATTTTTCCCTTGCAGTACGGTGGCTATTGGCTTCAGTATTGGATTGAGGAATAAAAATGATAATTTCTATGTTAATTAGAACCAGGATGCGTTTTCCCCCATTATTTAGAAGCCCCTTTTTGCTTATATTTACTTTTTCTGTCCTGCATTCAAATGTCTTTTTGTAGAATGTGGGGTTAAACATTCTTCCTGTGTACCCCACAAAGAAACAAAAATATGGTTCGCTTCAGATACTTTCTCAGAAGTTCTGTGTATATATAATGTTTTCTGTTTTAATTAGGAAAAAAATGTACTAGGAAAAAAATGTAAAAGTTTGTTTTTAAGGCTTGTACATTCATCTATGTCCACATGATTTCCTTTGTATTTATAATGCAACTGTTTGATTTAATATACCTATTATATTACATATATTAAATAATATGTATATATATATACACATATATATACTGTGTTCATAGAAATATACATTATATATGAATCTTTAGCTACCTGACTTATAATCTGAACACTTTTCTAAAAAGGGTTATGTCCTATTAATTCTGTATATCTAATACCTAGTAGCATATGCCTATATAATGAGGCACTCAGTAAATATTTGCTTATTATGGCTGAAAAAAAAAGAATTTATTTCCAGATCCGTATTTAAAGTTTTGGGTTAAAAGGCTGTACTCAGCATAAGTCTGAATTTGTAACAGAAGGTTTTTTTAAAGGTGCCAATTGAGGAGCTCAAGTTGTTCCCGAGAAGTACTATTCTTACACTGGTCAAGTCACATTTAGAACATTTGAAATACCTCTTGCTAAGGAACATGGTTCACTGTGCTTCAGGAGTCAAGGGGATAATCAGTTCCATTTATACAGGGAATTTGAGAGGTTGGAAATCAGAGGGATCCTCCTACTTCTAGAAGCACCCCAACTCCACGTGATAGTTTAATTTTTCATCCCTGCCATGTACAGCCCAGGAAACCGTACAAAGGCAAACTCACACTTTCCATTGAAAACAGCTGAGAACAGGGGCACCTGGGTGGCTCAGTTGGTTAAGCATCTGACTTTGGCTCAGGTCATGATCTCACAGTTTGTGGGTTCGAGCCCTGTGGAGGGCTCTGTACTGACAGCTCAGACCTTGGGGCCTGCTTCAGATTCCTTGTCTCCCCCTCTCTCCTGTCTCACTCTGTATCTCTCTCAGTTTATTTATTTTTGAGGGGGGAGAGAGAGAGAGAGATAGAGGGGGGGGAGGGGCAGAGAGAGAGGGAGACACAGAATCCAAAGCCAGCTCCAGGCTCTGAGCTGTCAGCACAGAGCCGGACGCAGGGCTCGAACCCACAAACTGTGAGATCATGACCTGAGCCAAAGTCAGACGCTCAACCAACTGAGCCACCCAGATGCCCCAAATATAAATAAACTTTTAAAAAAAGAAGAAGAAAGGAACTGAAACACCTACTGAATAATTAGATCAATTTCAAGGAAAAAAAAAAAGACCTTCAGTGTTTTGATGCAGTGAAGTCAGCATCCTTGACAACCGCAGTAAAAGGAGAGCATACTTATTCTGTATATAAGAGTTAATGTTATTTTTCAAAAGCTGTCATAGTACAAGTGACATGTAGGAATAATGCTTTGCTCACATCACTTGTTTCCCTGTTTCAATAAAACTTCTGTTTCTGGAAAATAAATGGAAAATTATGTTGGCAATTAAAGCATGGGATAAATCACATGCCTTGCAGTTTAAGTCCAAGGATCCTATCACCAGCCAGGGGTCAGGGGTCTCACTTGCAGGAAAAGTTCGCAAAGCAGAAGAGGAGGAGGAAGAGCAAAGAACAGCCTTTGAAATACTAAATTTGCAAATTTTAATTGCAGAGTTATAGAAAGCATCAAAATGTCAGTGAACATATTGTCACAGGGGCATCAGCCAATGTCCTGTAAGTAGTTCATTTTAAACACCCCACAAAGTTAAGTTCACAGCATCCTTCCTGTTGACTTACTCTTGCCCCCCGCCTGGCCCCACCCCCTGGACACCTAGCATGTCCTCTTCTCCCACTAAGCTCTGCACATCTTTTAAGACCAGTTCAAGTGATCCTCCTCTGATTCTCCACAGACCCTTGGACATCCCCTGTAATAATACTTACCATGCATCTCCTCTTAGATGATAAGTTCTTTGAGGGCAGGCACTGTTTCCCCTTGTCCCTATGCTATCAGAACTCTCTCTGAGGCTTAGCATAGCATGGTCGCTCAAGAAACATTTGCTGACCTGAGTTGAACTCTGGGAAACACAGAGGAGGAATAAAATAGGGAAGGGAAGAGAGACTCCCCCCAGAGCTACATGACAGGAGGAAGAAATATGAATTCATACTTGCTTTCAGTAAATATTCACTGAGTCCCTCTTAATGTGAAAAACTATGTTCCAGCCATCTGAGCCAAACAGACAAAAACCTTCACCTTGGAGGAGCTTACATTCTAGTTGCATGAGACACACAATAAACAAGTAAATTGTGTAATATTTGGGAGGTGGTGATTGATTTGGAAAAAGAAAATAAGAACTGAGAAGCCAACCAGGTGCAGCTGTAGGTTGAACTTGCATAGAGAGAGGTCGGAAGAGGACACTGAGCAAAGACTAGAAGGAGGTGGGGAATCTGCCATGTGGAGATGTGGGGGAAGAGCGTGCTAAGCAGAAGGAATGGCCATGCGGAGGCCCTACCGGAGAGATGTGCCTGGTACATCCAAGGAACCACAGAGGCTCTTGTGGCTGGAGTGCCGGAAAGGAAGAGAGAGTAGGAGGGGATGATGCCAGAGAATCGGGGGGTCCGGATCCCATAGGGGATTTTAGGCTGTTGTGACAACCTTGCCTTCACACTGGCGCTGGGGGAGCAGAGAAGGGGCTGATGGCCTGAAGCCTCCATGGTAGTGAAGAAGGGTTGTGCTGAAAGACTGTGGCCATGCTGTGTGCCTCCCACAAAGCCGGCCCTTTTCCCTCTGACCTCACCTCTCCCTGGAGCCCAAGCTACTCCCATCTGCGCCCACTTTGTGCCTACTTCTCTCATGTATCCATCTGAGTTTTGCCTTGACATTTGATTTTATACAGGCCACAGACTTTGTCACAGGACCCCAACCAACCCATATTTGGTTGGGTTGTTGACTTGTCCAGCGTTCCAAACCGGGGATGTTTCAGGTAAAACTCAAGGTCTCATGCTTTTCTTTAAAAATGGTAAGATATGGTCATGATGGGCCTGCATTCCTTCATGGCCACAAGTCACTGGATCTGAGGAGAGCTAGCAACCTTCAGAGAGAGGCACTTAGCTGCCACTTTGACACAGTCCCCACCACTCTCTGTTGTCTTACGCCCTACCCTCTGACCTCAGTTCAGTTACCAGCTGGACCTTTAGCTGTACGATCTTGCTCTACAGGCCTGCTAAGGCCCACCCCTGCCCCCCTTTCTGACAGCTCCCTGACTTCCATTCCTTCCTTGGATAGTTTCCTTCTGCCATTGGCCTAGGCACATCCTGGCCCTGCCTTTCTCAACCTGGGTCAGCTCCTGGCTTCCAACCATACCAGGCTTTGCCCTGAGACTCAGTCTTGCTGGCTCAGCCCTGTTGAGAATTTCTGTATTCAAGTACCTGGGCTGGAGGGTCTCCAGGAACTCTGCCAGCTGTGGGAACCCCAGATCTCCCGTTTGAGCACAAAAAAACTAAAGTGGAGAAAAACAGGTGTACAGCTTTCCTCTAATAAATGCACGTTTTATTCCCTTGTCTTTTAAAGTTGTATCAGGATGAAAGTCTGCTATACTCTGTTCTCATTTGACTCCTAGAGTTCTACCTGGGGCTTCATTGGTTCCAGAAAGATATGTTGCAGAAAATGCAGTTTTTCTGTTGTCTTTCTTTATAATTAAAATGTCCTTTTTGCCAGTAGTAAATCGACAGGAACTGAATGACTAATCACCAAGCAAGGTTGTTTCTGAAGTGGGGTGGGAGCCATCACTTTCTCCCCTGTTTCAATAAAACTGTTTCTGTAAAATAAATGGAAAATTATGTTGGCAATCAAAGTATGAGATAAATCACATGCCTTGCAGTTCAAGTCCAAGGATCCTATCACCAGCCAGGGGTCAGAGGTCTCACTTGCAGGAAAAGTTCTCAAGGCGGAAGAGAAGGAGAAAGAGCAAAGAACAGCCTTTGAAATATTAAATTTTCAAACTTTAGTTGCAAAGTCATGGAAAGCATACAAATTCACGTAGTTTCCTCTCACCTAATTAGACTTTTAGAAGTAAGGGCGAAGAAGGAAAGGGAAAAGGAAGGGAGGATGGAAAGGAGGGAGAGAACAGATGGTCAACGCTTGTCTTCCCTCTGCCCGCAACCCCCCATGCCCTACTCAGCCTCTGTGACCTGTACCCCCAGAGATGTGTCATAGACAAACCTCAGGTGCGGGGTGGTGGGGGGGGCGGGTGCTAGTTGTCTCCCACCCCACCCTGTTTTCACTTGCCCTACTCCTTGCTCTTTATGGTGCATTTCCAGTAGCTAGACCAGAGTTTGAAGATTCCCGGTGCACAGGAGATCCCTTTAGCTCTGGAGAGCTGATGAAGTTCCCGCAAGGCTCAAGGGGCCTGTTTCCTGGATTTAAAGCTGCCCCAGGCCTCAATGGGGATGCGAAGGAGGCCATGCAGTTGGGAGCTCACCTTACAAGGGCAGAAATGTAGGGCAGTAATGGGGGCTGCATTTAAGGCTGCCTCCAAGTCAGGAATAAAGAGTGAGAATTTGGATCTGTGCCCCAATGTGGGGCTTCCGGGGTGCCTGAGAAGGTAAAAAAAAAAAAGTGACTAGAGGGAGGACATCCTAACATTAGGATATCCTCATGATTTCCAGTTCTAGGCTGGGTGTTGAGTGAAGAATGGGCTAATTCTCTGGTGACCCATTCAATAGCTAAAAGACAACCCACAAGGCTTTATCTGTGATGTTCTTTTTAAAATTGCTTTAACCACCAGTCTGCACAACCTGAACCACAGAATTCAGCAGGTACGCGGCACAGAGAGGTGAATTTGGGGAGCAAGAAGCCGCTGAGGGTAAGGAACCACTTTTGCGGGTGGAGAGAGGATGGAGACTGGGGAGGGGGGCAGAATACCCCTCCCCAAAAGCTGAAAAGAAAGTGGAAAATTGGAAACAGCCGCAGGGACTAAACTAAAAAGGGAGAAAGGAGAGGGTTTAAATTCCATTAAGACTGTAAACAAGGGGAGCGCAAAGGCTGGAACTCCTCAGCCCGATACCTGGTGGTGCACTGGTGGGAAGGGTGAATCCCCAGGAGCAGAGTGGGGTCCACGAGGTTCTCGGGCCACATGGGGAAAAGTGGTTCCACTGCTGGAAGGACATTTGGTAGAGACTGTTGAAGGCACCTGCTCCCAGCAGATCCCAGAGAATGGTCACATTCGCTGGTGCTGGAACAAGGTTGTTAAGGGTGAAGCCTGGTGCCAGATGTGTGTTGTGATTTTCCATAATCCCTGAAATGCTGCTGCTACACTGTCTCGTGAACATTTTCTGGGGTGGGCTGGCACCTGGCCGCAGTCTCAGAGCACCGGCAGCAGCAGGGCCCAGCAAGCGTTCCTGGGCGCAGCCGACATTCGGCCATTGCTCATTTGGCCATTGTTCAGTGAGACCCCCCCCTCCCCTCCCCCGCCCCCCGCAGAGGAGCGGAACAGGTCAAAGCCACAGTCCTTCGGAAGTAAGGGGCTGGGGAAAACAGCTGCATCTGAGACAAAACTCAGGAGAGAGGTACTGCCTGGGGCCTGGTCACAGAGAGTGAAAAAGCAGGGAGTGGACAAGAGCTGAAGACAGAGGACGGGTGCGCAATTGCTGATCCAGGAGAAACGACTGGGTAGCTGGGTGGCGCCATTTTCACCGCTCCCGCACATGGGCATACGCACCTATGAGCGCCCAACAATCCACCCCAGCAGGCTAGCAGCGCCATCTAGTGGAGAGCGGAGCCATACACTAAGCCCTGACCAACTGGGCCAACTTCCCCTCTTCAAGAACACAAGTCTCACCACCGGCTTAATTTATGGACTATAAAGAGCTACATAGACTGACTTCTAGGAGAAAACGAAGCAATTCCAGTCCTACTTCAATCTGTTAGCAGGTTCATCTATTCAATTTTCTTTCTTTCTTTCCTTTTTTTTCTTTCTTTTTTCTTTTACACTTTTTTTCTTTTTCTTGAATACAGAAAGAGAAAAATTCATTTTTATTTTCAATTTTTATTAAAAATATTTTTCTTTGGGGCGCCTGGGTGGCTCAGTCGGTTAAGCGTCCGACTTCGGCTCAGGTCATGATCTCACAGTCCATGAGTTTGAGCCCCGCGTCGGGCTCTGTGCTGACAGCTCAGAGCCTGGAGCCTGTTTCAGATTCTGTGTCTGCCTCTCTCTGACCCTCCCCCGTTTATGCTCTGTCTCTCTCTGTCTCAAAAATAAATAAAGGTTAAAAAATATATATTTTTTCTTTAATTTTTATTACTATATTTTGTACTTCTGTGTAAATTTTTTCAAATTCTATTTTAACTTCCATCATTTTATTTAGTCTACTTCAGTGTATTCACCTTTTCAAATTTTCAAACAATTTCCTTTTTATTTCTTTCTTTTTCTTTTTTTCTCTTTTTTATTTCTTTTCTTTTTCTTGAATGCAGAAAGAGAAAAACTTCATTCTTACTTTCAATTTCTATTAAAAATATTTTTATTTAATTTTTTTACTATTTTTTTTGCTTTTATGTAAATGTTTTCAAAGTCTATGTTACTTCCATCATTTTATTTTAGTCTACTACAGTGTATTCATTTTTTCATCTTGAAACGATTTCCTTTTTTTCTTTCTTTTTAAATCTTTTTTCATTTCTTTTCTTTTTTCTTGAAAAGAAAAAGAAAAAATTCATATTTATTTTTAGTTTTTATTAAAAATAGCTTTCTTTAATTTTTTTCTACTATATTCGTTACTTTTGTGTATATTTTTTCAAATTCTATTTTACCCCCATCATCTCATTTTAGTCTACTTCAGCATATTCATTTTTTCAAATTCTCAAATGATTTCCTCCCCCCCTTTTTTTCTCTAATGTGTCAAAGCACTTTCAACACCCAGACCACAGCACACCTAAGATCTAGCATCATCTATTCGATTTGTGTGTGTGTGTGTTTAATTTTTAATTTTAATATTTTTTTTATTTTAATTGTTTTTCTTTCAATTTTTCTATCTCATTAATTCCTTTTCTCCCTTCAAAATGACAAAGCTAAGGAATTCACCCCGAAAGAAAGAGCATGAAGAAACAACAGCCAGGGATTTAACCAACACAGATACAAACAAGACGTCTGAACCAGAATTTAGAATCATGATAATAAGAATACTAGCTGGAGTTGAAAATAGATTAGAATCCCTTTCTGCAGATATAAAAGAAGTAAAAAATAGCCAGAATGAAATTTAAAATGCTATAACTGAGTTGCAATCATGGATGGATGCAGCGGCGGCAAGGATGGATGAGGCAGAACAGAGAATCAGCGATATAGAGGACAAAATATAGAGAATAATGAAGCAGAAAAAAAAAAAGGGAGATTAAGGCAAAAGAGCACGATTTAAGAGTTAGAGAAATCAGTGACTCAATAAAAAGGAACAACATCAGAATCATAGGGGTCCCAGAAGAGGAAAAGAAAGAAATAGGGGTAGAAGGGTTATGTGAGTAAATCATAGTGGAAAACTTTCCTAACCTGGGGAGAGACACAGACATCAAAATCTAGGAAGCACAGAGGACCCCCATTAGATTCAACAAAAACCGATTGTCAACAAGGCATATCATAGTCAAATTCACAAAATACTCAGGCAAGGAGAGAATCATGAAAGCAGGAAGGGAAAAAAAAGTCCCTAACATACAAGGGAAGACAGATCAGGTTTGCAGCAGACCTATCCACAGAAACTTGGCAGGCCAGAAAAGAGTGGCAGGATATATTCAGTGTGCTGAATCAGAAAAATATGTACCCAAGAATTCTTTTTTTTTTAATTTTTTTTTTTAACGTTTTATTTATTTTTGAGACAGAGAGAGACAGAGCATGAATGGGGGGGGGGCAGAGAGAGAGGGAGACACAGAATCGGAAGCAGGCTCCAGGCTCTGAGCCACCAGCCCAGAGCCCGACGCGGGGCTCAAACTCACGGACCGCGAGATCGTGACCTGAGCTGAAGTCGGACGCTCAACCGACTGCGCCACCCAGGCGCCCCTGTACCCAAGAATTCTTTATCCAGCAAGGCTGTCATTCAAAATAGGAGAGATAAAAGTTTCCCAGACAAACAAAAATTAAAGGAGTTTGTGACCATTAAACCAGCCCTGCAAGAAATTTTAAGGGGGACTCTCTGAGGGGAAAAAAGATGAAAAAAAAAAATATATATATATATATGTATATATATATATATATATATATATATATATATATATATATACCAAAAGCAACAAAGATTAGAAAGGACCAGAGAACACCACCAGAAACTCCAACTCTACATGCATCATAATGGCAATAAATTCATATCTTTCAGTACTCACTCTAAATGTCAATGGACTCAATGCTCCAATCAAAAGACATAGGGTAACAGAATAGATAAGAAAACAAGATCCATCTATATGGATGGTTTACAAGAGACCTACTTTAGACCTAAAGACACCTACGGATTGAACATAAGGGGATGGAGAACCATCATGCTAATGGTCGACAAAAGAAAGTCAGAGTAGCCATACTTATATCAGACAAACTAGACTTTAAAATAAAGACTGTAACAAGAGATGAAGAAGGGCATTATATCATAATTAAGGGGTCTATCCACCAAGAAGACCTAACAATTGTAAACATTTATGCTCCAAATGTGATAGCACCCAAATATATCAATCAATTAATCACAAACATAAAGAAACTCATTGATAATACCATAATACTAGGGGACTTCAATAGCCCACTTACAACAATGGACAGGTCATCTAAACAGAAATTCAACAAAGAAACAATGGCTTTGAATGACACACTGGACCAGATGGACTTAACAGATATATTCAGAACATTTCATCCTAAAGCCGCGGAATATACATTCTTCTCCAGTGCACATGGAACGTTCTCCAGAATAGACCATATGCTGGGACACAAATCAGCCCTAAGTAAATACAAAAAGATAGAGATCATACAGTGCATATTTTCAGACCACAGCACTGTGAAACTCGAAATCAATCACAAGAAAAAATTTGGAAAGGTAACAAATACTTGGAGACTGAAGAACATCCTACTAAAGAATGAATGGGCTAACCAAGAAGTTAAAGAGGAAATTTAAAAGTATATGGAAGTCAATGAAAATGATAATACCACAACCCAAAACCTCTGGGACGCAGCAAAGGCGGTCATAAGAGGAAAGTATATAGCAATCCAGGCCTTCCTAAAGAAGGAAGAAAGGTCTCAGATACACAACCTAATCTTATGCCTTAGGGAGCTGGAAAAAGAACAGCAAATAAAACCCCAAACCAGCAGAAGACAGGAAATAATAAAGATTAGAGCAGAAATTAATGCTATCAAAACCAAAAAAAACCAGTAGAACAAATCAATGAAACGAGGAGCTGGTTCTTTGAAAAAAATTAACAAAATTGACATACCACTAGCCAGTTTGATCAAAAAGAAAAAGGAAAGGACCCAAATAAATAAAATCAAGAATGAAAGAGGAGAGATCACAACCAACACAGCAGAAATAAAAACAATAATAAGAGAATATTATGAGCAATTATATGCCAATAAAATGGGCAATCAGGAAGAAATGGACAAATTCCTAAAAACATATACACTACCAAAACTGAAACAGGAAGAAATAGAAAATTTGAACAAACCCATAACCAGTAAGGAAATCGAATTAGTAATCAAAAATCTGCCAAAAAACAAGAGTTCAGGGCCAGATGGCTTTCCAGGGGAATTCTACCAAACATTTTAGGAAGAGTTCACACCTATTGTCTTGAAGCTATTCCAAAAAAAATAGAAATGGAAGGAAAACTTCCAAACTCTTTCTATGAAGCCAGTACTACCTTGATTCCAAAACTAGACAAAGACCCCACTAAAAAGGAGAACTATAGGCCAATTTCCCTCAGGAACATGGATGCAAAAATACTCAACAAGATATTAGCCAACCGGCTCCAACAATACATTAAAAAAATTATTCACCATGACCAAGTGGGATTTATACCTGGGATGCAGGGCTGGTTCAATATCCGCAAAACAATTAACGTGATTCATCACATCAATAAAAGAAAAAACAAGAATCACACGCTCCTCTCAATAGATGCAGAGAAAGCATTTGACAAAATAGAGCATCATTTCTTGATAAAAACCCTCAAGAAAGTAGGGATAGAAGGAGCATACCTCGAGATCATAAAAGCCATATATGAACGACCCAATGCTAATATCATCCTCAATGGGGAAAAACTGAGAGCTTTCCCCCTAAGGTCAGGAACAAGACAGGGATGTCCACTCTCGCCACTGTTTTTCAACATAGTATTGGAAGTCTTAGCTTCTGCAATCAGACAACACAAAGACATAAAAGGCATCCAAATCAGCCAGGAGGAGGTCACACTTTCACTCTTCTCAGATGACATGATACTCTATATGGAAAACCCAAAAGAGTCCACCAAAAAACTGCTAGAATTGATTCATGAATTCAGCAAAATTGCAGGATATAAAATCAATGCACAGAAATTGGTTGCATTCCTATACACCAACAAGGAAGCAACAGAAAGAGAAATCAAGGAAGGAATCGATCCCATTTACGGTTGCACCAAAACCCATAAAATACCTAGGAATAAATCTAACCAAAGACGTGAAAAATCTATATGCTGAAAACTATAGAAAGCTTATGAAAGAAATTGAAGAAGACACAAAAAAAATGGAAAAAGATTCCATGCTCCTGGATAGGAAGAACAAACATTGTTAAAGTGTCGATACTACCCAAAGCAATCTACATATTCAATGTTATCCCTATCAAAATAACACCAGCATTCTTCACAGAGCTAGAACAAACAATCCTAAAATTTGTATGGAACAAGAAAAGACGACGAATAGCCAAAGCAATCTTGAAGAAAACCAAAGCAGGAGGCATCACAATCCCAGACTTCAAGCTATACTACAAGGCTGTAACCATCAAGACAGTATGGTACTAGCACAAGAACAGACACTCAAATCAGTGGAACAGAATAGAGAACCCAGAAATGGACCCACAAACGTATGGCCAACTAATCTTTGACAAAGCAGGAAAGAATATCTCTTCAGCAAGTGGTGCTGGGAAAACTGGACAGCGACATGTAGAAGAATGAACCTGGACCACTTTCTTACACCATACACAAAAATAAACTCAAAATGGATGAAAGACATCAATGCAAGACAGGAAGCCATCAAAATCCTTGAGGAGAAAGCAGGCATAAACCTCTTTGATCTTGGCTGCAGCAACTTCTTACTCAACACGTCTCCAGAGGCAAGGGAGACAAAAGCAAAAATGAACTATTGGGACCTCATCAAAATAAAAAGTTTCTGCAGAGCGAAGGAAACAATCAGCAAAACTAAAAGGCAACCAACAGAATGGAAGAAGATATTTGCAAATGGCATATCAGATAAAGGGTTAGTATCCAAAATCTATCAAGAACTTATCAAACACAACACCCAAAAAAGAAATAATCCAGGGAAGAAATGGGCAAAAGATATGAATAGACACTTCTCCAAAGACATCCAGTTGGTCAACTGACACCTGAAAAAAATGCTCAATATCACTCATCATCAGGGAAATACAAATCAAAACCACAATGAGATACCACCTCACACCTGTCAGAATGGCTAACATTAACGACTCCGGCAACAACAGATGTTGGTGAGGATGCAGAGAAAGAGGATCTCTTTTGCATTGTTGGTGGCAATGCAAGCTGGTGCAGCCACTGTGGAAAACACTCTGGAGGTTCCTCAAAAAACTAAAAATAGAACACCCTACGACCCAGCAATTGCACTACTAGGTATTTATCCAAGGGATACAGTTGTGCTGTTTTGAAGGGGCCCATGCACCCCATTGTTTATAGCAGCACTATTAACAGTAGCCAAAGTATGGAAAGAGCCCAAATGTCCATGGATGGATGAATGGAGAAAGAAGATGTGGTATATATATACAATGGAGTATTATTCAGCAATCAAAAATAATGAAATCTTGCCACTTGCAACTATGTGGATGGAACTGGAGGGTATCATGCTAAGTGAAATTAGTCAGTCAGAGAAAGACAAATATCATCTGACTTCACTCATATGAGGACTTTAAGAGACAAAACAGATGAACATAAGGAAAGCGAAACACAAATAATATAAAAACAGGGAGGGGGACAAAACAGAAGAGACTCATAAATATGGAGAACAAACTGAGGGTTGCTGGAGGGGTTGTGGGAGGGGGGATGGGCTTAATGGGAAGGGGCACTAAGGAATCTACTCCTGAAATCATTGTTGCACTATGTGCTAATTCATTTGATGTGAATTTTTAAAAATAAAAAAAATAAAAATAAAAATAAAATTGCATTAACCGGGAGCCATTCTAAACCCCATAATGTTCATTGGGTATCCCTGGACTAGAGAGAACTGGTCTTCTTCAAAGAACCAAAGACAAAGAAAAAAAAAAAAACCTTTTCTCTCTTGATTTGTGAGCCCCTGGGTTGCTCGAATGCTTCTCTTCAAAGATTCTATTTCGCATTTCATGCCTGTCCTTTTATTTTCTGCTACCTGCTTAGAAATAACCTTGTCTTTCTGGTACTTAGTTATACCACATAAATCCTTCTGCCATTTCTAAGAAAGCACAGAACCGTGCTCTGACAGCCCTTCGTGGACAGCCAGGCTGCAGGGGCACAGTCCGGCGCTGCCACCTAGGCTGGCTTAGTGTGAAAACATCTGCCGGAATTTGTGAAATGGGATTTAATTGGTGCTGAATAAACCCTGTTTTAAAATTCCTCACACATCGGCCTCTGCTCCTGGGTGACAACAGTCTGCATCTGCTCCGATTTGTAACAGAATCCTGGTCCCGCAGCCCTGTGCCCGAGAAAGAGGCAGCGACAGGACACCCCCCGCCCCGTCCCCCTGCACCCCCTTTCCAAGCTGTCAATCATCTGCCAGCTCTGCTCCCTGCTGCCCCGGGAGAGGCTCCAGGCGGTGCGTCCTCGCTCTCTCCTAACAAAGGAAGCCAGAACTACCGGGGAGCCCACACGGAACTTTGGGGCAGAATTACAAGCTTTCATCTGATGGAGAACTGTTCTCATTAATGGCAGCGTGGCGCTCACGTGCAACTTTAAGAAACGGGTGCAACCGCTTGATACTGATGGAGGAAGCACAATGAGACCCCTGGTTAGTGAAAGTCTGAGAGAGCTTAGCAGGAAAGCCTGTGCCCCACCCCAGGTTTGCCATTCCCGGGGCCACTGAAAAAGCCACAGATGCTGTTGTTTTTAGTGGGTGTGGGTTTGTCCTTTGGGGTAGGACTGGGGGAGTGGGGGCGGAGCGGGATGCGTGACTAACCCATGGGTTGTTGGTACATAGACCCCTGGAACAAAGAGTAGAGGGGAGCCGGGAGGATGGATCGGGGCTACCTGGATGACAGAATCTTCCTCCACTTGTGGAAATGGGGGGCGAGCCTAGAATCAAGATGGCAGATAGATTTCATCCAGTGCAGTGGTAGTAACTACCTGGAAGACAGTAGTGAGAAGAATTTCAATTCTTTATCTGGGCTCCAGGGAGGAAAAGGTATTGTGATTAATTAGTAGTCACATAGCTTGATTCAGTTTGAAGAAGGCTTACTTCCATACACTAGCTGGTGAGTTAGGAAGTTTGGGGCTGATATCCAGTGAGTTACTTGCGTTCGGAGACAGGGCAATTACTCAACATGGTACATAGAATTCTTCATGATAAGGGCCTAGTAGTCGCTCCAGTGTCGTGTCCCACCCCATCCCATCTCTTGCTTTGTATACCCAACATGGTTCTCTGAACACAGTCTTGGGCAACCAGAAAACCCATGCCCAAGACCACTGAGCTCTACCCTTCAGAGACCAGAGCAGAGGCCCCAGCAGCACACTGCAAATGCAGGGGGCCAGGGGGATTTGGAGATGTGGGCCCCGCAAGGGGGTAGCAGCAGCAAAGGCGGAGGCTGCTATGGTGCCAGCCCCAGGCAGTGCTATGCGGTGAGCCCCATTCAGCTGGGGCCCAGCGAAGCCTTCAGACCAGAAGAACCTCAGGAAAGAAGGGTTACTGGGCAGTAAGGAGGTGCAGCTCTGATGGCCATCTGTGAAAAGCTACCATTTAGGGATGGGGATGAATTGAGTCCCCTTGGTGAAGGAATCTAAGAAAGCAGGGATTTTCCAGAGCAGTGGCCCTGCCTGAGGGTATGGGGTCCATAGGCTTGTGATATAGAACAGGGCAGGGAGACTTATGGGCCTCTCAGCCCCACTCATCATGGGTTTGAGCCAAAAGACAAAGATGGGGTGAGGCTCTGCAGCTCCCATCTTAGCTGTGTAACCCACAGGCACATCATTTAAACTCTGAGTTTCAGTTTCCTCATCTGTTAAATGGGAGCGGTCAGACCCATGCCACAGGGCCACGGTCCACTCACTTATTCACTTGTTGCACATTTATTATGTGCCCAGCAAGTGCCAAGTGCAGAGGTAGCTGCTGGATGAACAAGACATAGTCCCTGAGCTTGAACCGGGAATTTAGGCACAAAAACAGGGTCATAAAGCAAAGAGGAAATGCTTGGCTGCTTTTCCCATTTCACATGGATAATGACCATGTAGGGGAACTAATGCCCAGCCTAGAATTAGAAGGTATTTGAGAAATACTGGTGTTGGGGGACGTCATTGAGAAGATGCGACTGCTGTTGACCCGCGTGCTGGACCCCGGCCATCAGAGGCTCCTCACCCTCTCCCCTGTCCTTGGAATGTGCATTTCACTTGCCTTCCCCACTCCCAGAGGCTGCCCTCAGGACACAACCTTGAGATAGTGATGTGGTGCTGAGACCATCTGGTTGGTATGCTCGGCTGAACCCACTTAAGGCCTCCATATAAACTTTTAAGATTTTGCGGCAGGTGTAGAATCTACACATCTTGCTGCTGCTCAGGACAAGCCTTGTATATAAGTTCCCTTGAGTATGTAACCTGCTGCCCACCCATCTGGTCAGCCCACCTCCTTCTTTAGACTCTTCTGATCCTCTGCCTCCAGAAGATGGAGGGTGGAGGTGGGGGGGGGGCGGTGGGAAGGAGAGGTTCGGATTACATTTGGGAAGCTCCCCAGGAGTTTAGAACCACCAAGTGGATGACAGAATCTGACAGGGCAGCCTGAGGGAGGCCTAGAAGTTATTGGGGAGGGGGAGAAAGGGAAGGGAGACTTTGCTCGAGCTGCCTTAGGGTAAAGGCTTTGGAGCCCTGAGCTTATCTGTGAGCCCTGGCCACACTGAGAGTAACTTGTGAGCAATCTCCTCTTCCCCTAGCTGTCTTCCTGAGACCTCAGCAGTCTCTGGGGCCATCCCCCTGGCTCTCCCACAAAAGGGGCAGCTCAGTTCTTGCCCACAACCCCCAAATTTGCCTATCTGTATCCATTTTGCTCTTTCTTCTCCTTCGACAATATTCTGCAGGTAGATGCCAACTAAGTGTGTACTCAGGTGTGATGGCTCCGAGGCTAAGCTGAATCTACAAATGGCAAATCCCTCTTCTAACCACTGCTCTGCTAGCCATCATTATCCACCCAAGATGCAAAATAACCTGATGACCTGGAAATAGCTGGGAAAGCATTCAAATTAACAACCCAGACAAGACTGATCATTTAACTTTTTCACTCGCAGGAAGAGTAATACTTAGGGCCTCTAACACCTTCTAAATGCATATGAAACAACTTTAACAATAGGTGGATAATCAAATTGTTCTGAATAATCCAATCTAGTGTTTTCCAGCTTCTTCTTCATGCTAATTTATTCTGACAAGGCTTTTCAATAATGAAAATCTGTTCTTGTAGAATCCATTTCATCGAGATTTTCCATATTAAAATGGAGATGGAAATGTCGTGGAGAATTAGATTACTTGTCCTCCTTCCAGTGCCTGGCATTCCTGGGGAGGGGCTTTGTGTTGCACTGGATAACCAGATGGCATTAATTGGAGAGGAGAGTGTACCTTCCATGGCAGGCCAGGCAATTATTTTTAAAGTGCTCTTTCCATCTAGCCATCTCCTCGAAGCCTCTTGCCTGCACAGACTTCATTGGTTCCTTCCCTCATAAAATTTATTAATTTTCAAAGCATTTTCAGCCCTAATCATTACCACCATGGTGGAAAAGTAGTTCAAATAAATGCCTCAGTGACTAGAACACGTGTTGGTGTCTCGTTCTGGAGAAACACTTTCTGGGCAAACCAAATCCTTAACATCAGAAACAAAAAGACAGATTGATAAATAAAGACAGATTTGGGGAGCACCTTCTGGGCACAGGTCCTGTGTGGGGGCTGGGGGTGGGGTAAAGGAGTGAAAAGGTACAGTTCCCACCCACCAGGAACCAAAGTCCTGCTGTGGGCTTCTCCATCTTCAGGGCACGTAAGAATCAGCTGGGCAAGGTGTTAAATATGTGGGTTTCTGGGATCCACTCTCAGAGATTCTGAATCAATTGGTGCTCAATAGTTGTTAGCTGCCAAAGCCAAACTATGTATAAGACACTCTTCATAAATCTCCTCTGGCAGTTTACTGTATGCAGTAGTGTTGGGCTGGCATCAGCTCCCCTTCTCGAGCACTCCTTGGAAGATCGTAATCAAATATGGGACAGGCACTCTTTCCAAAAGCTATGTGAACAATATTTAATTCACGTCAAGTAATATTAATTTGGTTATTGCTATAAAGGCGAGGCATCTCCATGGCCCCAAAGTTCTAATCTTTTTGTTTTATCTAGTAGCATTGGTTTTCCTTGGTTCTTCAGCACCACTTCCTAAAATCCCCTACAGGATTGTGCTAATTCAGCTCTTCTCAAATATGTCTCTAAATAATAACATTGAGAATAACAATAATGACAATAATAAATATTTACCAGCAACTTACTATATAGCGGTAAGCTCCCTGCATGTTCTGTCTCACTGAATTCTCACAGCCACCCTAGGTGACATACACTATTGTTATCCCTTGTCTTACAGATGAGCTGTGCATCACTAGAGGCTTCCCCAGTTGCACATGGCCATGGAGGTATTAGCCGGGCCATCTGGGTTTTTTGGAGTTCTCCTATGTAGGACAAAGTAGGATGGTTTGTCCAGGACTGAAAGGGTTTTCTGAGACTCGAGACTTCCTTTCTTAAAACTGGGAAAATCAGGATGAGTTGATCACCCTCTTCCTATATGAGGTGGGGTTTTTTGGCAGGGGGAGGGGGGGGACACCAAAATCCAAAGAAAGAATGGTTCCAAATTCTGAAAGGAAAGTTGAGTCCTATGATCCAAAGACGGAGTCCAAATGGTTTGTTTAAGAGACAAGAAGCAGGGGTGTGTGGGTAGCTCAGTCAGTTAAGTGTCTGACTCACGGTTATGGGATCAAGCCCCACATCGGGCTCCATGTTGAGTATGGGGCCTACTTAAGATTCTATCTCTCTCAAATGTCCATTGACTGAAGAATGGATAAAGAAGTTGTGATACACACACACACACACACACACACACACACACACACACACACACACTGGAATATTTCTCAGCCATGAAAAAGAATGAAATCTTGCCATTTGCAATGACGTGGATGGTACTAGAATGTATTATGCTGAGCAAAATAAGTCAGACAGAGAAAAACAAATTTCACTCATATTTGTCATTTAAGAAACAAACCAGATACACATATTGGGGGAGCGGGGAGAGGAGAGAGGGAAACAAACCACAGGAGACTCTTAATGATAGAGAACAAACTGAGGGTTGAAGGGAAGTGGATGAAGTATGGTCTAGATAGGTGATGGGTAGGTACCAAGGAAGGCACCTGTTGTGATGGGCACTGGGTATTGTATGTAAGTGAGTCACTGAATTCTACTCCTGAGACCAATCAATATTGAACTGTATGTTAATTAACTAGAATTTAAATAATAAAAAAATATCCTCTCTCTCTCTCTCTCTCTCTCTCTCTCTCTCTCTCCCTCTGCCCCTCTCCCTCACTGGAGCACTCTCTCTCTCTCTCAAAAAAAAGAAAAGAAAAGAAAAGAAAAGAAAAGAAAAGAAAAGAAAAGAAAGGAAAAGAAAAGAAAGAAAAAGAAAGAAGGAAGGAAGGAAGGAAGGAAAGAAAAGAAAGAAAGAAAGAAAGAAAGAAAGAAAGAAAGAAGGAAGAAGGAAGGAAGGAAGGAAGGAAGGAAGGAAGGAAGGAAGGAAGGAAGGAAGGAAGGAAGGAAGGAAAGAGAGACAAGAAGCAACCAAAAGCCGTGGCACAGCGTCAGGAAAATGTATGTGAAAACATCAGGTTTGAATACTTGAATACTTCATTGTGGTCTGTGACAATGAGATAAAGTGGCCTTGACTTGCCAGCTACAGCGTGGTACATGGTATGTCAGCCATATTTAAAGGGCCAGATAAAGGGGTGCCTGGGTGGCTCCGTCAGCTGAGCATCCAACTTTGGCTGAGGTCATGATCTTGCAGTTCCTGGGCCCAGCTCTGTGCTGACAGCTCAGAGCCTGAAGCCTGCTTCAGATTCGGTGACTCCCTCTCTCTCTACCCCTTCCCCACTTGTGCTCTGTCTCTGTCTCTCAAAAATAAATAAATGTTAACAAGTTTTTAAATAAATAAATAAAGAGCCAGATATGGGGGCGCCTGGGTGGCACAGTGTGTTAAGCATCTTGACTTCCAGCTCAGGTCATGATTTCATGGTTTGTGAGTTCCAGCCCCGTGTTGGGCTCTGTGCTGACAGGTCAGAGCCTAGAGCCTGCTTGGGATTGTGTGTCTCCCTCTCTCTCTGCCCCTCCCCACTTGTGCTCTCTCTCTCTCAAAAATAAATAAACTTTACAATAAATAAAGGGCCAGATATGAAGGGCACATCTCTGCTCTTCTCCTGTCCTCTTTCTAAGGTCCTGAGGCTCGTCCAGAAATGCCTGTTGTGCATTGTGTTCTAGAACAATCTAATGCCATCCCCAGTCCCACGACTCAATTCAACTCTCAGGACCTCTTAGGAAAAGCAGCGGCAAGAGCAGCAGCTCCATTCCTGCTTCCCAGGAGCATATGCACAACAGCTCCCTTCACACCTCTCCAGCGGAGAAAGTCAGGTAGCTCCTGGGTTTGTGCCACTGCGCTGCACCCACCAAATGTTAGGTACAGAGAGGATATCGCCCTCCCACCCCTACCACCCGGGATAACAGGAGGCTGCAGGAATCCTGAGTTTCAAAAAAACAATGTCTGAAGTCTTTACTCCGGATTAGAGGATTTCCTCCAGAAGCAGCCTGCAGCCACGGGGAACGCGGAACCAAAGAGCTAGCAGAGCTTAGAACAGACTGTCGAGTCCGAAAAGTTAAGGAAGAGACTCCAAGAAGTTTTGAGAACCAAAGGAACCAGAAGCAGCAAAGAGCAACGACGTATGACATCCGAGGACCAAGGAATCAAAAGCTGGAGTTTGAAGTCCAAAGCAACCTAGGACAATTGTCTAGAGCAAGTATAATTGTCGGCAGCTGGCTTTTGTGGCCCAGTGCTGCCTGGGTGTGTGTGGGCAGGTGTTTTTAAAGACACAGTTACATATTATAGAAGACACACAATTTCATAAGGGGAGGAGGATGAGTTTTCTTTCCTTGGTAGCTGCCATTATGTCTCTCCTACCTCCCTCTGGCTCCCATTCTTCCATCAGCTGACTCAGACTGTGCTTCTGTTCTCCAGTGCAGGCTTTTCTCCCCAGCCAACATGCAGACACTTTTGCCTACATTTACTCTCTATTTACTGACTGCCTACCGTTCCAGTTATCTGCTGCTGGGTAACAAAGCACCGCAGAACTCAGCAGTTTCAAACAACAACCATTTATTTGCTCATGATTCAGCGAGTCAGCTGGGCAATTCTTCTGGACTGTTTGGCAGGTGGGGCTGTGGGAAATCTCTGCAGCCAGCTGGGCCCAGCTGGGACTGTAGGTCTGGCATGGCCTTCACTCACATGGCCAGTAGTTGGCAGACTGGTTAAGGTCTAGGAAACCCTGGCTGGGACAGCTCATCGTCTGTGCTTCATTGGGTCTGTCAGCCTCCAGGAGGCTAACCTGGGATTTTTCACATGGTGATGGAAGGATTTCCAGTCCCAGACAAGGGTAAGCCTCAGTGCTCTAGTACTTTTAAAGCTATACTTGCATCATGTACGTTAATGTCCCTTTGACCAAATCAAGTCATGTGGCCAAGCTCAGAGTCAGAGGAGGAGAGGTAGACTCTACCTTTTGATGAGAGGAACTACAAAGAATTTGTGCCCACCTTCTGCAATTTACCACACCTACCATATACCAGGCACCGTTCTAGACTCTAAGGAGAACACCATGCAGAAAACAGACACAAGTCCCTGCCTTTTCTTTCCCAGCATGATTATGGCAATATATGGTAACTGTTAGACAGTCTATTATTAATAACATAGTAACCATAATTAGAGTAAATCTAGGGAAAGGTAATATAGTGGGCTTTCTGTTTATTCCATGTTGTAATGTTACCCTTTTCTGGATTTTTTTTTTCCTTCTAAATCTTTTCACTTTATTTAGACATAATTCACATACCATATAATCCACCAATTTAAAGTGTACAATTCACTGCTTCTTAGTCTATCCACAGAGTTGTGCAGTCATCACCTAATCTAATTTTAGAACATTTGCTTCTCTAAACACTGCTGCAAATATTAGTGGTCCCCCCTCCCATCGGCGCATCCCTACTTCTCCCCCACCCCCTACTCCCACCAACTCTTGACTGGAGATCAAGGAAGGAAGAGATCTGTCAAAAGTCACCAGAGAACAAAGGCAAACAGTGCTAGAATTAAAAACTAAGTGGAAGGATACACAAAGAGAAACTTCCTCTCAGATCTGCTCTTCCTGCCTCTCCTTACCGCCAGCAGTGAACTTGGCCAGTCCAGACTTGAGGAGGACCAGCAGGTTGTATTCATTCATCTTTCATCTATGTAGTGGGTGATCATTGGGCCAGGCCCTGGGAATATAGATGAAGGTATGGGCCGTGCTCTAAAGAAGCTCAGACAGAGACCAGAGGTTGGGGAATGGGGGTGCAACATAGTAAGAGTCATGAGGACAATGTAGCTTACAGATGTAGAGATGGCCACCATGTAGAGACAGTCTACCTCATGATAAAACCAACATAGATGAGGAGGGGAGGAACACCTAGGCAGAGACAGGAGAAGGGCCACCTGCTAATGACGTTGTTGGGGCTCCATACCCAAACAACCCACAAATGTGCCTCAGATTTCCTGGGCACTTGACACACAGTGTTCTCTCTCTCTCTCTCTCTCTCTCTCTCTCTCTCTCTCTCTCTCTTTGAAGTTGGGCACCTGTCACTTGCAATCAAAATCAAATGTGTTCAAACTAATACGTGGCTCAGCCCCCTCCTGCCTCCTTTGCCAAGTATCATCAGAGAGTTTGAAAGTTTGGGGGATATCTTCATCTCACTGTTGTCTGCAGAGGCCAACTCGAATGGTACCTCCTCCCAAGGAACTTCCATGGACACCAACTACTCATAAGCTCCCTGGGTTATTAGGGAACTTGAGGAGGTAACCGTGGAAGGGCAGGTGGGAAGTCAGATAGCAAAAGCACAGAAGAGAGCATGAGCAGCAGAGTTAGGTGAGCCTGGACCACTTACTTTTCTGTACCTGTAAAGTGGACATAATGTTATCTACCCCTCAGACTTGGGTGAGGATTACATGAAATGATGTAGGTAGCTGTGCTGATCACAGGGCTTAGAAAAATCATTTAGTGCCCAATTTAACTTCATCTCCCTCCCTTCTCCTTGATTTTGATTCTCAGGAGAGAGGACTCAGTTTGTGGGGACCTAGGCTAAGCTCTTTTATCCTGTTTGCTCATTTATATCACTTACTCAACATATGACCACAAATGTGAACAAAACCTGGACCCTACCTTTGAGGAGCTCTGAATCATTAATTCCGAAGAAGTGTGCTGTAAGAACTGGAGTTAGGAAGGAGGAAAGGAATGATCACTGACCTCAGGGCCAGGCGGAGAGCTTCAGGCCAGTCCCCGAGGTGTGTGACTGTGATGGAGAATCACCCAGTGATGATTGTTTCCTACTGGGTTGTGTTGAGAGCGCGCTGCTAAATGTAGCTGAAATGCAATGTCTGTGACACCATTTGGCGTAATTGTGCAGTTTCTCTCCAGGAAGGCTGAGCTGCTCATGGGCAGAGGCAGGGAAGCTGATTGGCTAGGTGGGTGGGGTGGCCCACAAGGGGCTGAGGACCTAGGGGATGTTAGGGAGTCTACAGAGGGAGCGCTGGGAGCCCAACGGGGGATGCTGGGCTGTGGATAGAGATAAGAATGTCGTTCACAATAGGACCCTTTCTCCAAAGGCTGTCACGAGGCATCACATGGAGGGCACCTGCTGTTCTGTGGAGGCAGTGGGTGACCAGGCATCCGCCTCTCTGTAATGGGCCAGGGACACAGTTACAGTTTTGGATGTTTACAAACAGAGCATCTTGATTGTGGAAAAGGCTTGAGACTGGGGCGCCTGGGTGGCGCAGTGGGTTAAGCGTCCGACTTCAGCCAGGTCACGATCTCGCGGTCCGTGAGTTCGAGCCCCGCGTCGGCTCTGGGCTGATGGCTCAGAGCCTGGAGACTGTTTCCGATTCTGTGTCTCCCTCTCTCTCTGCCCCTCCCCCGTTCATGCTCTGTCTCTCTCTGTCCCAAAAATAAATAAACCTTGAAAAGGCTTGAGACTGTTCTCTGCTGTGAAACAGATACCATCTAAGGCTGCTGCATAGACAGCCTTGAACTCGGGACAGCTGCAGAGAAAAATTGCTCTCTGGTTTCTTCCCACGAGCACCAATCAGTGCCTCGGGTCCAAGCAGAGAGCTGTAAAGAGTTAGCAGGGCCCTCCAGATGGTCGCCAGCCAAGGAGACTGTAAGTTGACTTTCTGCAAAGGGTAGAGAGACTGGGTTTCTGCTTGAAAGGCATTTCTTCTGACTTTGATAACTATTTGGAGGTTAGGGAAGGGGGACCAACTGCCACACACCTAGGGCATAACGATGTCATCCAGACAGGAATGCATCGCTTCAGAATGAGTTGAGATGAGAGCTTCCCACACCCTCACGAGGGCTATATGGGGACACATGGCCTGAGTCACTCGTGGCAACTCCCACTCACAAGCCAGACGGTCACACAGAGAGTGAAAAGCTCGCTGTGACTTCTGGACAGTCTGTGAGTGGAGTGAAGGAGCCATCTTTAGGAACTGGCAATAGGCAGAACTCTCCATTCTCCACTCTGGAGACACTTGAAAGGCTCCAGTTGCTTGAGGCATCATTTTCTTGGTCCCTTTGATTGCCTTTTGAGGGGTGTCATGGAGGAATCCAAGAAGTGTTTGGAGTCCGACTGAGCTGGATTCAGACCTGGCCTCACACTGTCTAGCTGTGTCAGCCTGCCAGAGTTTCACAGGCTCTCTGAGCTTTGTTTTCCTCCACTAGAAAGTGAGGATAACAAAACCCTCTTGGGATTGTTAGGATCACCGAGCATGGACCACAGTAGGCACGTGATAGGTGCTGATTCCCTCCCCTTCTTCTGGGCTTCCTGGGTGCCTACCCCTTTAAGGGAGAAAGAGCGGTACTTCCCAAACCCCAGGCACAGACAGAACAGTGTTAATCAACACAGTAAACAGAAGGAGGGGATTGATTTGTTCCCCTTCTCACACAAAGCTGAGCACACGACAGGTTATGGTTTTGAATATTAATGCATTTGAAGTGAGAAGAACCACTTATAACAGAAACTGTCTTGCTTGCAAAGATTTATTCCCCATGTAGTTTTCCATGGCTCATAAAAGGTGATGGATGAACGTAATTTTTAGTTTAATTTCTTGCCGTGCAGTTCAGTAATTTTTGAGATAAACTCAAATTACTAAGGTTCTGGAACTGTTCAAAGCAACGAGGAGCCATGCACATCTGGTTGTACATAGGACACGGCATGTTTAATTTTTCAAGCCAGCCAAGGAAGGGGTGATTAGAAATCCCAGCACATATGTAAACCGTGTTATCTTTAAAGTTCGCTCCTGCCGTCTCCAAATGCAATCCGAAGCTCCCTTTAAGAAAATTTCTGTTGGCTTCTTGGGGAAGGAGGCAGGGACATGGATAGGTGGGAGGGACATACAGCTTTTTTTGTTTTAGATATTTTATAGCTGTTACCAAAATACATATTAGAATGTTTACAAAATGGAAAAGTAGTACTTAAGATTATGAAAAATATCTGTTTGGATTTTAAAATTTATTTGATTTTTTTCCTATAGATTTTATTTTATTTATTTTATTTAAATTTTTTAATGTTTATTTATTTTTTAGAGAGAGAGACAGCAAGACAGAGTGTGAGCAGGGGAGAGGCAAGAGAGAGAGAGAGGGAGATACAGAATCAGAAGCAGGCTCCAGGCTCCGAGCTGTCAGCACAGAGCCGGACACGGGGCTCGAACTCATGAACTGTAAGATCATGACCTGAACCAAAGTCAGACATTTAACAGACTGAGTCACCCAGGCGCCCCATATTTTATTTTATTTTTCAATGTTTATTTATTTATGAGAGAGAAAGAGAACACAAGCAGGGAGGGGCAGAAAGAGGGAGACGCAGAATCCAAAGCAGGCTCCAGGCTCGAGCTGTCAGCATGGAACCTGACGCAGGGCTCAAACTCATGAACTGCAAGATCATGACCTGAGCCTCATGACCTGAGCCAAAGTAAGATGCTTAACCAACTAAGCCACCCAGGTGCCCCTTCCTATAGATTTTAAATGGCTATAAGGCAAGATAAGAATGGATCCTTTAAAAAAAATTAGCCATATGTTGTATAGTAAGGGAAAATCTGAATTTCAGAGTTAATCTGAGCTAAGCATGCGCAAGGACAAGTGACCATGACGTAAACTGACACCGGCAGTGACAACCTGATTGTTAGAGGCTGTAATGGGCCAAACGGCAAATCTTTATAGACTGGTTTACTCTGCCAGTAGTAAACAAATAAACAGATAAATAAACAATGAAATAAATGAGTGTGGCTAAGTAGTGACTGAAGGTAATTAACAGTGTGACAAAGGTTAATCAGTTTTTAGTAAGGATTTATGTTTACATTTCAAAAAAACAAGTCTTGCTCTATGTTGTAACTTGGATGTGTTCCTATTTATTAAGCAGTGTTAGGTTAAATAAAATATGCTACTACCATTCTAATGAAGGTCTTTTCATTCTTACAATCTTCCTGCAAACAAAGGGGGAAAAGAGAAATGTTGAAACAGACATGTGTTTTGCACTCTATCGCTGACAATAGCCTAAAAAGAATTCTTCTATATCAGCAATTTAACAGGGGTGACACTGTCCACACCCAGAATTACACTCTCAGTCTGGACGGCCAGATATGTTTGCAGCATGCCAGGCACAGCCGAAGTTTTGAAAATAGTGGGCAAAAGAAACCTCTCAGTCCTGGGATGATTCTGGTTCTACGGCTGGAACAGTCTTCAGAGGTCAGAAAATTATGCCTGCATTACCAGAAGGCAATGATTTAATAAAAACTGTTATGACAGTTTAAATATCTGTGAATCCCCAGTACCGTCATCATTGGGCATGTTGGATGCTCTGTAAAACTTCTACTGATAGGAAAAAACAACAGCCTATAAACTTGCCAAAGGGGTGACATAAACAAGAGGATAAGGCACAAAATAAAATAAAATGAGCTATAGCCTTACCAATCTCCATTTACTTATCTGTCATTTGCAATACCACTGGTTTCGGAAAAGAATTCCAAGTGGCTTTTAACGAAAAGTTCAAAAGTAGTATCACCCAGAAATAGAATAACAAAGCCGAAAAGTCGTGGCACATAGGAAAAGATGTTTGGTCCTTCAAGGCTACTTTCACTGCTCGGATTTGCCCTCACGCTGAGCAGCAGAGTCACCTGAAACCAGGTCTTCCACACCTTCAGTCTTTGCCGGGAAGGTCCTGCACCTGAATGATTGTCCAGGCTCCAATGCTATTCACGCTTAGGCCCTTGTGTTTGGCCTCACTCCTTTGGTTTGACCTTCAGCGCCTCTCTCCGATTATCCCTCTGGTTTATTATGCAGGAGGAAATTGATCCAAGATCAAGGAGAGGGATTTAATACAAATTGCTACTGACATGGTATACCAATTTAAGCGTTTATTGACTCTAACAAACTCTGTTCAGCCATGCTAGCACACACTCATTTACATCTCTTGTCTGCAGGCTTGGGAAGCCCCGGTTCACTCAAAAGTCAGTGGTAATCACCACTGGCGTTAGCTTTCGAAGGAGCTCTTTCCTCAGCAATGACCAGTTTTCGCCCATCTTTTGATATCACCACTTTGGGTCTCTCGGGGCTGTGCCGGTCTGCCTCTGTCCTCAGATAACAAATTTAGGCTCCCGGTGGGCTCTAGACTAGTGGCTTGTAAATTGTTTTGACCCAGGGGCACATGGGTGGCTCAGTCAGCTGAGCGTCTGACTCTTGGTTTCGGCTCAAGTCATGATCTCACGGTCTTGTGAGTTCGAGCCCTACATCAGACTCTGTGCCGACGGCATGGAGCCTGCTTGGGATTGTCTCTCTCCCTCTCTCCGCCCCTCCCCTGCTCATGCTCTCTCTCTCTCAACAATAAATGAATAAACTTTTTAAAAAATTTTTTGACCCAGAACCCACGGTAAGAAATACATTCTTGGGGCGCCTGGGTGGCGCAGTCGGTTAAGCGTCCGACTTCAGCCAGGTCACGATCTCGCGGTCCGTGAGTTCGAGCCCCGCGTCGGGCTCTGGGCTGATGGCTCAGAGCCTGGAGCCTGTTTCCGATTCTGTGTCTCCCTCTCTCTCTGCCCCTCCCCCGTTCATGCTCTGTCTCTCTCTGTCCCAAAAATAAATAAACGTTGAAAAAAAAAAAATTAAAAAAAAAAAAAAAAAAAAAAAGAAATACATTCTTGATCACAACCTGGGACACACACACACATACACACATACATACACACACACAGACTGCAACCAAAGTTTTATTTAAAAATAAACAAAAACAAAACCTAAACTTTGCTACACAAGCTGCATGCTGATTTTTCTATTCCATATGTTCTTTTTCAAAAATTTGGGTCAGGAGGCTCTAAATCAATTTCACAATCCCCTAACAGCATGTGACTTGCAGTTTCAAAAACTCTCATCTTGTGTAGTAGACAGTTCTGGGCTTATCTGCTGGGAACCAGGCCCTTATCAACATTGTTTTCTACATTCAGACTGTCCAACTACAGCTGAACGATTCTCAGGATATCGCTGGATTTTACTAGTTATCTGACCACTGGTTTAAGGGCCATCCTCAGTAAAGTCGGTACACATGCACGTGGACACACACACACCTCCCTCTATTCTGTTGTTCCCATAGAATGTCTGATGGATCTCTTCTAGTTATGGAATATGCCAAGTTGTCGTGGCCACAGTCAATAACAACCTTCACTGCATTCACCACCCTGAGTTGTCTAGCCCTCCAGATTTTCCAGCACAACCCCATGCCTGATGCTTCTCTGTCCCACAAGCTAGCCCCTGAGGGCAGACAGGGCGTCAAACCATTGAGGTAAAGGATGGTCTTTCAACCCCTTGAAAGTAAAGATAAGAAAAGAGCAAGGACAAGTGTTTTGTAAGGATGTTGACATGATTCTCATTAACTAATAAAAGGAAATGTATTTCAGCCAGCCACACAAATTTTTTCCTAGAAGTAAACACAGAGGAATTTATTGTGGGATATTCTTATAGCTTCAGTAAACTTAAGATGCATAAAAGCTGCTGGAGTCTTAATCTATATATAAAGAATTCTACAGTATATGTCTTGGGTTTTGTCATTATTTATGCAGTTAATGTTTCTAGGTTTATTTTAAAAGTGTTCTTCTAGAATTATTCCTAGATTTCCCCAAAGAGCATTTATTTAACCAACTGGCAGAACTGGGTTCAGATAGCCCTGAAGCAACCTTGAAAGGAATTCAACACTTGCTACTTAGGCTGCCTGACTACATACCCCCTCTTTAACCCCCTGAGCTATAATCTGATTACTTTTTACCCCCTTGAGACCAGACTTCAGTATTTCTCAGCTGAACCTTTTCTCTAGGTATCAGACAGGATAGGCTAAGTTATGCTGTGGTAACAAACAACCCTAAAACCTTAGTAGCATAAAGCAACTGGGTTTATATCTCACCTATGCCACATGTGTCCATCCCACATTGGTCCACCGTATGTCCTCACTCAGGGACTCTGGTTTATAGAGTCTCCGTATCTAGAATGGTACCAGTCACTGTGATAGGGAAAAAGAGGCATAGGATTTTGAGCATCGTCCCTCGATGTCTTCTATCTCATAGTGTCATATGCCACTTCGGCTCTCTTTTTTTTTTTTTTTCAACGTTTATTTATTTTTGGGGGGACAGAGAGAGACAGAGCATGAACGGGGGAGGGGCAGAGAGAGAGGGAGACACAGAATCGGAAACAGGCTCCAGGCTTTGAGCCATCAGCCCAGAGCCCGACGCGGGGCTCGAACTCACGGACCGCGAGATCGTGACCTGGCTGAAGTCGGACGCTTAACCGACTGCACCACCCAGGCGCCCCAACTTCGGCTCTCTTTTTACTCACTAAAACAAATCACATAGTAATGCCTAACATCAAAAGAATGGAAGGAGTATCATATTACTTTGTTCCAAGGAAAGATACATATGAAGTTTTGTGAACAGCCTTTCTCCTCATCAATAAAAAGGATGCTTTTCCTCTATCTCTCAGCAGCATTTAACTCTGTTGACCATCTACCTTCCTTGAAATTCTCTTCCTCTTTGGCCCTGCTCACTTCTTCTCTGACTCCTCCTATTACTCTTCTTTAACTTTTTTTAAAGTTGATTTATTTTGGAGACAGAGAGACGGGGGGGGGGGGGAGGAGGGGCAGAGAGAGATGGGGAGAGAGGATGTGAAGCAGGCTCTGTGCTGACAGCAGATCGCCCAATGTGCAGGGCTTGAACTCACGGACCACAAGATCACGACCTGAGACCAATTCAGAACCAACTGAGCCACCCACATGCCCACCTATTACGTTTCTTTTCTCCCTCAAAATGCATGCGTCCCCATCTTCTGAGCTAAGATTTCATCCAGAGTGGACCAAGATGGGGCCTAGAGGAAGCCAAATTCAAACTTTTATCTTTAGCCCTACAAAGAATGATCATCTTGGAAAACTAGGGCAAAAGTAAATATGCATGAATTTACAAAAACACATTTTTCTCCAAGTTCTTTCTTTTTAAATAGACAATACAACCAACTGTCTAGAAATCCCACTTTGGAAAATCTACCTAACAGAAATAAAAGCTCCAATATATAAGGATATATCTAACAAAATATTTATTGCATCACTGTTTAGAGAAGTAAAAATCTGGGAAGAACATAAATGCCCAGGAATAAGGGATGTGCTCGATTCAACTGTAATATATTCATATCATAAATTATTATGCAACTCTTTAAAAGATTGAAATAAATCTGTCTCTACTTGCCCATGGTGTACTGTTAAGTACAAAAAGTGATTTGCAGAGTTACATTTATAGTACAATTCCATTTCTATGAAAACAAACACCAACACCAACCATGAAGGTCCTAAATACGTGTTTCTGTTTGAGCATAAAGGAAATTGTAAAAAACATACAACAGCTTATTAATGTTGATCAACTCAGGAGGACTGGAACGGAGAGCAGTGGGAAGAGATTTTTAACCTTCTAAAAACATATCTCAGGAGGGTCTCATAGATGATGAACATTGATACTGTGATTTTTTATTTAATGTATGAAAAGGTAAATATAAAAACAAAAACCAAGAAGAGTTTCAATTAAGCAAAATAGTAACAAAAATCAATTCTGTAATTTCAACACCTTCACCCTGCCACATGGCCCTCCCCTGTCCAAATTTATTTCATCGCTGCAATCCCAATCTACTTATCAGCTTTTTACTTAACTCCACACCTTAAATGCTTCTTCTCATCATACCTCAGTCTTTACAAAGATCATTTCCTTTACCTTCACCACCTTCCAAAGGGCCAATAAACTGTAACTTATCAAACCACTATTTCAAAGCAGATAGCGCGATACCATCACAATACTAGGTCTGTCATTCTAGTTTATGCTTTTAAACATTATTTTTCCTTGAGGTCCCTTTTATGTAATGAATTTTTGATGTACAAGCAATATTAGCTTTTCTTTATTCTAGAATGATTTAGAAGGTAAACACTCTGTTTTTACATTGCTCATCATGAACTTCAGACCTTCTATAAATATTCCGTGTACCGTCACCATCAATTTAAATCTATCTATTCCAGCATAACTTTAGACTTTCTTTTATGGCAGATAAGGAATTAGATTCTTTTTGGATTTTCTTACTTCTTTCGTGCCTCCTCATTGACCATTAGCATAGTCTGAGAGCTAATATACCTCCTTCTGTGTCTTCTATACCCTGCGTTCATCCAAGCAAATTAAAATAATTATCTTCACTCCATCTCCCTCTTCCTATTGGTAAAAAGAGGAAAAAAATATATACGTTTATGTTTCCTTGTTGGCGCATAAGAAATTTCTTCTGGTGTTATGTCGATTAAGTAGGTATTATAATAGTCATTCCCTGTGATGAGATGAAGGTAGGAATCAGGTGGATGGGACATAAAATTGGGAGGGACACAGATATTTCACAATATCTAGCTACCATCTCTCGGTTATGCGTTTATCTTGTCAAGATGCACTACCTATAGAAAAAATTCCAATGGGCCCCAATTAGGATAATTTCTTACTCCTCTAGTACAACTTACACTTGTGTCCAAAGACAATGAATTCTAGTTTCAGAATTTTTAAAGAAAAAGAGAGTGATACCAGATGGCTGTGTCCATACAACTTATTATTTTTTCATGGAAGATATTCTAAGACCTGAAAATTTTTAGGAACTATAGAACTCAAATAGCTATTCTGTTGAAATAACTGGAGGGCCTTATCTAGAGTAATGAGTGTTAGGAGGAGAAATTTTGGCTATAGAAATAACATAAATAATGAGCGGTGAAACCAATTATTGCATCTAAACTATAACTATTATCTCAACCACCTATTTGAAGGTAAGTAAAAACAGTCATAAGTGGAAAAGGGTGGTTCCTAAGGAACCAAGAGTAAATAATAGAAGAGTGGAAGGGTGTGACTGAACACTATCTGTGTTTATTTCTTGTTTATATAGACTCCATCAGGCGACAGTGGAGCAGGTAGGAAGCATTCTTGATATTTCTTTGTTCTGTTTTCAGCTACTATGTATTTTTGGATTGTATCTACCTTGTGTTTCACCATTACAATCTTGTATAGTACCCACTGTACTTTTTTTTTTTACAGTTTTCTAAGATTCTTATCATTGTAGAACAGAATTTTAAGCTGTTCTGTTTGTATTCATAACTGCCAATTCCTTGAGATTGACCTGTGGATTGTGTTTTGTTTTAATTTCCATGCAGGTCATGGAATACAAAGAGAAGCAGAAAAATGGTCTCAGAAAAGAAAATCATTTCTGTCATCACTGAAGGATTCACAATCTAGAAAAAGAGACAGGCATATAAGCAAATAATTGTAGCAATATAAAAAGCAGCACTGGAAAAGGGTGTGTCAAATTATGTGGGAACAAAAAAGAGGGAGCAACTCGAAAGATGACATTTGATCTTAGCAGAAGATGGCCTTATCCCCATAAGTACATGGATGGGAAGCATTCCAAGCAGAGAGAACATATCTGCAAAGATATAGGGGCTCCACTAATGAGGGCCTGATAGGAATTTGGCAAGAATAATATGTGTAAGGAACAAGACTGTGGGTTTTCTTGCAACTCAACTTGAAATGATCTCTAGTTGACTGTGCAGTCCTTCCAGAAATGTCACTTTGTAAGTAAATCAATTAAAATAAGTATGTTTTATATTCCAACTAGACTCTGAAAATCCTCAGTTCTCTGAGGGTAGCTTCAGGATGTTGTCAGGACACCCCAACGTAATATCAACATCCGGTGTGATGAGAGGCAGAAGATGGGTTTTTCACTGTCAGAACTGTGGTGCACCTGTCAAAGCACATGAAATCAGCTATGTAAATATCACAGGCCTACCTGCTCTGTGACAGCATAAACCTCAAACTTTTTACTGAGTTAACTAAAAATAAAGGAGGACTCTGTATGTGTCTTCTCATGGAAAATCCAGCTACATCCACATCCAGATTTTCTATACTTCCTTTCCACAGACATTTTTTATGCCAACTGTATGTCTTCTTTTACTAAACAATTTCACTCCTCTGGGTCTGCACTGAGTGCTAGAGTTCTGCTTTTCAGAAATACGAAGGATGTGAGAGAGCAAATGATATATTTTGAGCTGGAGTTGCATTGAAAGGCCGATATTCTTGCCAGAGCTTCTGTGGTTGGGTGACTAGCAATGCTGAGCTAAGCTCACTGGGGCTGGAACATGCTGATGGGGAGAGAGATCACATCTTCTGAAATGCAAATGTGTCCAGCCTCCTCCTCTGATGCAGGACCAAGAAACCAGAGCACTGAAGGCGACTTTCGCATGAATAATGCATGATAGCCTGGGATGGTTGTGGCTCCTAAGACTGATGTTTGCCAGAATAACAATGGGATCAGGTTGTTTCGGACATTTCAATTAAGTGCAACAAATGTTTATTAAATACTTCGAGCATGGCTGCCAGTCACTGCACCGGTTTTGTAATACCTTCTGCAGAGGCTGCTAAGAAAAAGATATTTAGGCTTTGTCCTCAAGAGTATAAATCTAAAGAGGGAGATGGAACAATCTTTTTTTTTTTTTTGTCTTCATTTTTTAATTTTATTTTGAGAGGGAAAGAGTGCGCAGGAGGGGCAGAGAGAAAGGGAGAAAGAGAATCCCAAGCAGACTCCACACTGTCAGTGCAGAGCCCGATGCAGGGTTCGAACCCAAGCACCGTGAGATCATGACCCAAGCGAAAACCAAGAGTCAGACATGACTGACTGAGCCACCCAGGCGCCACCAGACAATCTTAATAAAATACAGGAAACGCAAATGCCATAGAGAGTTAACAATCGTGTCTGTGAGGGTTGAGGGGAAACAAGGTCATGTGTGGTTGAGGGGTGCCTGAAGGAGATGTCAGCTGAAATGGTTTTGAGAAATGGGACAGCAACAGTTTTAAGCACCAGCTATGTGCCAGGAACTAGCATGAGACATCACACTTAATCCTCCCAGCAGCCCTACCAAACAGGTACCGCCATCCCCATTAAACTGATAAGTAAAGTGGGGAGTTGGACAGCATACACCAAAACAGCAACTATTAGAGGAGAGAACCCAAGTTGAAGCCCAGATGTGTCTTTTCCTGTAGCACCGAGCTGACTTGCCCAGGAGTAAAAATGGGGAAGGTCTTCAAGAATAAGGAAACCACCAAATGGAAAGTAGGAAGGCAGCAAAGGACAACATATATTATGGAAACAGAATGATCTGCTTAAACTGGGGAGAAAGAGTACAGATTGATTGGGCTTTGAATGCCAAGGTGAGTTTCTACTTTTGCTGTCAATAGGGAGCTATGGAAAGTCTAGCAAAAATGCCATGATTCCATCAGAGCTTTAGCAAGTAGATGAAGATGAATTGTGCACGTGGGATGAGAGTGGGGAGAAATTAAAATTGTTTTACTAGTCCGCAGTTGAGGAGGTATGAAACTTTGATGTAGGATGAATCTACCTGGCTGTCTCCTTCACACCACACATCCCGATTTCATAGCTGGAAACGCTTGGTGACTTCTCTGCAAGCTCAGAGACCCATCTTGTTCTTACAAGAGTCAATGACTCAGGGGACCACTTCTTGTGACAAGGCTGCTATTCTATCTGTGTGGCCACCACCCTCTCTCTCTCTCTCTCTCTGATTCTATTCTTTTTCCCTGTGTAGGTGAGTGTGAGTGCACGTGCGCGCGCACACACACACACACACACACACACATTTCATCCCCAAGACTCAAGTCCTCCAGACACGTGCCTCCTCTTCAATATCTCATAGGTCCCAACACCTGCCCACACACCTGGCTGTTCCCTCCGTACAGCTGTATAACAGCACAAGGCCCACTCCCTGCTTGGACCAGGAGCTCCAGGCACTGGACTCCATCTTCCCACTTGGTGCCTCATGGTTCGTTTTTGCCTGAAGTGGGGTTTATCGCCAGGAGCTGCTCCATTCTGGTGGGCATGTCCACTTGCCATGGTCTGGCCTATTTCATCATCCTCTGCACCCCTTTACACAGAAGCAGCGGGTATGGACAAGAGGAGGTGAATGTCAGAGAGGAACAAAGGAAAAACCAACTGGGACTTAGAGACAGGCTGAACAATGAAATAAAGGAGAATAGGCCACAGTTTGCTCATTCATTCATTTGACAAACACGATGTACTTCTCTGTACACCAGGTTCAAGGTTAGGTCCTGGCTATGTAGTCATTTAAAACAAAGAAAAAAAGCATACACACTTTTGTTGACTTAACAGTCTGGTTGAAGAGATGGGTGTAAAAGTAAATAAACAAATAAAAATTGGATCTATCTTGGAGCTTCAAGGAATTTAGAGAAGATGGTGTCTGGATTTCAAAGGGAGGAGAGAGTACTCAAAGGGTTGGAGAGGTGGCGCCATGTATATATAGAATATATATAGTATATATATGTATATATATGTATATGGTATATAGTATATATACATAGTATATTACATATATAATATATATTTTATATATATAATAATGCAAGCTCTTGCACAGCAATCCAAATTTATTGAACTACTGATACTAAGTCATACAAAATTGTATCACTTTAATTAAGGCTTTTAGTTTACATTTGGCCACTTCAAAGTAGTTGAAACATTAGGCTGGTCGATTTAAATACTGTGGCTCCCTGTTGGATAGACGCCCAATCTTTACTCCCAAACGGTAATGCATACAAAACAACAAAGCATTGTTAAATAAAACAGCCATAGTTACTGCAACTTAGGCCTTGTGACCAACTGCACATAATTAAAATTACTTCCCACCTCCACGTCCACAGTACTCGTTCACCATTGAGCATCCCAACCAAAACATGACACATGCGAAACAATCACTAACAGGCAAAAATTCTAAACCTGTACATTTGCTATCGCAAATACACTTCTGTATGAACAAGCAAGGGATTCGGGGTGAGACTCTACAGCTGCAGAAGCCTGAACGTGATACACGAAAATTGTTAAATTGTTAAAAATATTGTTTGAAAATATACACTACTTGTTGTAGACCCTCACTGTACACACAACTATAAACATTGTTTCCTATAGAAACAAAAGAGGAAACAGTCTGGACACTTCCTTCCCAACAGATATTAAAGGCCATGTCTTTATTAATCTAAGACATTATACTGAAAGGACTATCATGTTTTAAAGACAAGATCACTGTCTCCACAGTTTTTTTTTTTAATTAAAACAATAATATAGTTATGTTAGTCTAAGCAATTATTTGTACAACAAAATGATAATGACCTTGAATTTCTTAAAACTTGGAGTCTGGACAGGGGGGTTGGTACAAAATATAATGGGAGGCAGTACAGTTAACTTCTATGTCACTTGCAACCAAATGTAGCTGTCCTCTTGTCCCTGATCCATCAGACTCCTTGGTTCTCTTGTCCTGAAACCCTATTTCTATCAGGAATCACCTCTGGTGTAGAACTCAGCATGTTTTCTCATCTCCTCCCCACTCCCGCTCCCCCATGGCATGAGTAAGCAATGTGGACTTGAATGGAGATCCTAAAAAGAAGGAGGTGGCTCTCATATCCTGCAGGCCCATTGCCCATTCTGGCTAGCAGTTTTGTCTTTTGTTTCTTTTATTTAGTTTATTTGGTTGTTTTCTTTCCTTCTCTCTTCCTTTCCCACCAGTACTCAATTCCTGGATCCTTTCATCTTTGATTTACCTTGGAGGATCTCAATTTCCTATCTCTTCTACTAAGTAGCTCTGCTTTATTCCTACTCTCCAGTTTACATGCCGACTTCACTACCCAGTCCTGGAAGCAAAGGGTCCTCAGGTTAACAGGCTCCACCTACCTCCTTAGAACACACTATAGTGACCCTCTCTTGTTACTTTTTTTTTTTAATTTTTAATGTTTATTTATTTTTGAGACAGAGAGAGAAAGAGCATGAACGGGGGAGGGGCAGAGAGAGAGGGAGACACAGAATCGGAAGCAGGCTCCAGGCTCTGAGCCATCAGCCCAGAGCCCCACGCGGGGCTCGAACTCACAGACCGCGAGATCGTGACCTGAGCTGAAGTCGGACGCTTAACCGACTGAGCCACCCAGGCGCCCCATCTTGTTACTTTAAGTGTCTTACCAGTCTTGCTTCTCTACCTAGCCCCCCCCCCCCCGCCTTCTGTGCCCCGCCACGCTCCACACTCCTCATTGCCTTATTTCTTCCCAACAAATATAACTCTCTTCCCATGAAGAATTCCAGCAACAAAAAATGTCTCCATTTTATTGCAAGTTATTCATACACGTACTTAAAACAAACCACTGTTTTAAAGTTACCAAAAGGGTGGCCGGGTGGCTCAGCTGGTTAAGCATCCAACTTTTCACAGTTTGTGAGTTCAGGCCCCTCTGAACTCTGAACTGTCAGCACAGAGCCTGGAGCCTTCTTCAGATTCCGTGTCTCCCTCTCTCTCTCTCTCTTTCTCTCTCTCTCTCTCAAAAATAAACATTAAAAAAAAAAAATTAAAGTTACCAAAAGGTATTACCTGTTTCTCGAGTAGTGAAGGGGAACCATCTGCACCAGGCAAACTAATGTTCCACCACCCTCTAGCCCCAACAAAGATGTCCCCATGCTTGTCCCAGAACCTGTGAATACGTTACCTTACATGGCCACAGCAACTCTGAAGATGTGCTCAGAAATCCTCAGATGGGATATCTTTCTGGATAATCTGGGTGGGCTCACGTAATCACAAGAGACCTTGTAAGGAAAAGAGAGAGGTGTCAGAAAAGGAAGTTGGTGTTAAGAGATGGGGATGATTCAATTGGCCATTGCTGGCTCTGAGGACGAAAGGAGACACAAGCCAAGGAGTGAATGCTGGAGGCCTCTAGAAGCTGGAAAAGGCAAGAAAATGGGTTGTGACCTAAAGCCTCTGTAAACAGTGCAGCCCTGCCTATACCTCAATTTTAGCCCAGTGAGATGCTTTTCAGACTTCAGACCTCTAGAACTTTAAGGCAATCAATGTATGTTGTTTAGTAATAGCTGTCTGTATGGAGGGAGGGCTCATATAAGGACAAGGAAGATAGTGGAGGTGAGGCAGGTACAGGCTTCCCCACTCACCTTCCTGGTGGGCCTCAAAGATGTTAGAGGCCTCAATTTGGACAGAGGGGACGACCATAGGCATTTCTGTTTACATGGGATGATACCAGTGAGACCTGTCACAGGTGACAGCAGGAAGCCAAGTGGAGCACTGGCCTCTGTTCGGGAGCCATGTCTCTTGGTGGCTTAGGGACTGAGATGCCCAGGACCCCCATGTGAGGTTTTTTCCCCTCTATATGTTGAAGTTGTTTCTACGAAACCTTTAAGTTTTGTCAAAATGTAGAACTTGAGCTTAGCCATGTCCTAGAGAAAGAGGAGGGAAAATCTGGAAAAAAGTTATAAGGTGGCAAAGGGTGGCCCGAGGTGACAAACAATGGTCAGGACCCAGTCCTGACTCATGCAAATATTTGTGGAGAAAACTCAAAAATACTTCTGCGGGATGGGTGAGATCTTCTTGAGAAAACCCTACGGAAGACCAGAATTCCTGGAATCACCAAGGAGGGAATCTTGACCAATTGTGGCGTGATATTTAAAGGGTGATTCCATAGGGCAGAGAGTTGGGGGGAACCTGGGAGATATATGTCTACATAGTCTTGTACGACTTTTAAAACAAGCATGAGTGGGGCACCTGGCTGGCTCAGTCGGTTGAACGTCCAGCTCTCCACATGAAGAGATATCTCAGTGGGTTTTGATTTGTATTTCCTTGATGAGGAACAACGATGAGCATCTTTTCACGTGCTTTTTGGCCATCTGGATGTCTTCTTCAGGGAAGTGTTTATTCATGTCTTCTGCCCATTTCTTCACTGGATTATTTGTTTTTTGGTGTGGAGTTTGGTGAGTTCTTTACAGATTTTGGATACTAGCCCTTTGTCCGATGTGTCATTTGCAAATATCCTTTCCCATTCCGTCGGTTGCCTTTTAGTTTTGTTGATTGTTTCCTTGGCAGTGCAGAAGCTTTTTATCTTGAGGAGGTCCCAATAGTTCATTTTTGCTTTTAATTCCCTTGCCTTTGGAGATGTGTCAAGTAAGAAATTGCTGCGGCTGAGGTCAGAGAGATTTTTTCCTGCTTTCTCCTCTAGGGTTTTGATCGTTTCCTGTCTCACATTCAGGTCCTTCATCCATTTTGAGTTTATTTTTGTGAATGGTGTAAGAAAGTGGTCTAGTTTCATTCTTCTGCATGTTGCTGTCCAGTTCTCCCAGACCATTTGTTAAAGAGACTGTCTTTTTTCCATTGGATACTCTTTCCTGCTTTGTCAAAGATTATCTAGCCATACTTTTGTGGGTCCAATTCTGGAGTCTCTATTCTATTCCATTGGTCTATGCATCTGTTTTTGTGCCAATACCATGCTGTCTTGCTGACTACAGCTTTGTAGTAGAGGCTAAAGTCTGGGATTGGGATGCCTCCTGCTTTAGTCTTCTTCTTCAAAATTACTTTGGCTATTTGGGGTCTTTTGTGGTTCCATACCAATTTTAGGATTGCTTGTTCTAGCTTCGAGAAGAATGCTGGTGCAATTTTTATTGGGATTGCATTGAATGTGTAGACAGCTTTGGGTAATATTGATATTTTAACAATATTTATTCTTCCAATCCATGAGCATGGAATGTTTTTCCATTTCTTTGTATCTTCTTCAATTTCCTTCATAAGCTTTCTATAGTTTTCAGCATACAGATCTTTTACATCTTTGGTTAGGTTTATTCCTAGGTATTTTATGCTTCTTGGTGCAATTGTGAATGGGATCAGTTTCTTTATTTGTCTTTCTGTTGCTTCATTATTAGTGTATAAGAATGCAACTGATTTCTGTACATTAATTTTGTATCCTGCGACTTTGCTGAATTCATGTATCAGTTCTAGTAGACTTTCGGTGGAGCCTATCAGGTTTTCCATGTATAATATCATGTCATTTGCAAAAGTGAAAGCTTGACTTCATCTTTGCCAATTTTGATGTCTTTGATTTTCCTTTGTTGTCTGATTGCTGATGCTAGAACTTCCAACACTATGTTAAACAACAGCAGTGAGACTGGACATCCCTGTTGTGCTCCTGATCTCAGGGGCAAAGCTCTCAGTTTTTCCCCATTGAGGATGATGTTAGCTGTGGGCTTTTCATAAATGGCTTTTATGATGTTTAAGTATGTTCCTTCTCTCCCGACTTTCTCGAGGGTTTTTATTAAGAAAGGTTGCTGAATTTTGTCAAAGGCCTTTTCTGCATTGATTGACAGGATCATATGGTTCTTATCTTTTCTTTTATTAGTGTGATGTATCATATTGATTGATTTGTGAATGTTGAACCAGCCCTGCAGCCCAGGAATAAATCCCACTTGATCATGGTGAATAATTCTTTTTATATGCTGTTGAACTCGATTTGCTAGTATCTTGTTGAGAATTTTTGCATCCATATTCATCAGGGATATTGGCCTGTAGTTCTCTTTTTTTGCTGGGTCTCTGTCTGGTTTGAGAGTCAAAGTAACGCTGGCTTCATGGAATGAGTCTGGAAGTTTTCCTTCCCTTTCTATTTTTTGGAACAGCTTGAGAAGGATAGGTATTATCTCTGCTTTAAATGTCTGGTAGAATTACCCAGGGAAGCCATCTGGTCCTGGACTCTTATTTGTTGGGAGATTTTTGATAACTGATTCAATTTCTTCACTGGTTATGGGTCTGTTCAAGTTTTCTATTTCTTCCTGTTTGAGTTTTGGAAGTGTGTGGGTGCTTAGGAATTTGTCCATTTCTTCCAGGTTGTCCAGTTTGTTGGCATATAATTTTTCATAGTATTCCCTGATAATTGCTTGTATTTCTGAGGTATTTGTTGTAATAATTCCATTTTAATTCATGATTTTATCTATTTGGGTCATCTCTCTTTTCTTTTTGAGAAGCCTGGCTAGAGGTTTATCAATTTTGTTTATTTTTTCAAAACACCAACTCTTGGTTTCATTGATCTGCTCTATAGTTTTTTTAGATTCTATATTGTTTATTTCTGTTCTGCTCTTTATTATTTCTCTTCTTCTGCTGGGTTTGGGGTGTCTTTGCTGTTCTGCTTCTAGTTCCTTTAGGTGTGCTGTTAGATTTTGTATTTGGGATTTTTCTTGTTTCTTGAGATAGGCCTGGATTGCAATGTATTTTCCTCTCAGGACTGCCTTCGCTGCATCCCAAAGTGTTTGGATTGTTGTATTTTCATTTTCATTTGTTTCCATGTATTTTTTAATTTCTTCTCTAATTGCCTGGTTGACCCATTCATTCTTTAGTAGGGTGTTCTTTAACCTCCATGCTTTTGGAGGTTTTCCAGACTTTTTCCTGTGGTTGATTTCAAGTTTCATAGCATTGTGGTCTGAAAGTGTGCATGGTATGATCTCAATTCTTTTATACTTATGAAGGGCTGTTTTATGACCTGGTATGTGATCTATCTTGGAGAATGTTCCATGTGCACTCAAGAAGAAAGTATATTCTGGTGCTTTAGGATGCAGAGTTCTAATATTTCTATCAAGTCCATCTGATTCAATGTATCATTCAGGGCCCTTGTTTCTTTATTGATTCTGTGTCTAGATAATCTATCCATTGTTGTAAGTGGGATATTAAAGCCCCCTGCAATTACCACATTCTTATCAATAAGGTTGCTTATGTTTGTGAATAATTGTTTTATATATTTGGGGGCTTCCATATTCAGTGCATAGATATTTATAATTGTTAGTTCTTCTTGATGGATAGACCCTATAATTATTATATAATGCCCTTCTTCATCTCTTGTTACTGCCTTTAATTTAAAGTCTAGTTTGTCTGGTGTAAGTATGGCTACTCCAGCTTTCTTTTGACTTCCAGTAGCATGGTAGATAGTTCTCCATCCCCTCACTTTCAATCTGAAGGTGTCCTCAGGTCTAAAATGAGTCTCTTGTAGACAGCAAATAGGTGGGTCTTGTTTTTTTTTTATCCATTCTGATACCCTATGTCTTTTGGTTGGAGCATTTAGTCCATTTACGTTCAGTGTTATTATAGAAAGATATGGGTTTAGAGTCATTGTGATGTCTGTAGGTTTCATGCTTGTAGGCATGTCTCTGGTACTTTGTGGTCCTTGCAACATTTCACTCACAGAATCCCCCCTAGGATCTCTTGTAGGGCTGGTTTAGTGGTGATGAATCCCTTCAGTTTTTGTTTGTTTGGGAAAACCTTTATCTCTCCTATTCTGAATGACAGACTTGCTGGATAAAGGATTCTCAGCTGCATATTTTTTCTGTTCATCACATTGAAGATTTCCTGCCATTCCTTTCTGGTCTGCCAAGTTTCAGTAGATAGGTCTGCTACTATTCTTATGTGTCTACCTTTGTAAGTTAGAGCCTGTTTATCCCTAGCTGCTTTCAGAATTTTCTCTTTATCCTTGTATTTTGCCAGTTTCACTATGATATGTTGTGCAGAAGATCAATTCAAGTTATGTCTGAAGGGAGTTCTCTGTGCCTCTCGGATTTCAATGCCTTTTTCTTTCCCCAGATCAGGGAAGTTCTCAGCTATGATTTGTTCAAGTACACCTTCAGCCCCTTTCTCTCTCTTCTTCTTCTTCTGGAATTCTTATGATATGGATATTGTTCTGTTTGATTGCATCACTTAGTTCTCTAATTCTCCCCTCATACTCCTGGATGTTTTTATCTCTCTTTTTCTCAGCTTCCTCTTTTTCCATAATTTTATCTTCTAAATTTTATCTTCACATATTCTCTCCTCTGCCTCTTCAATCCGTGCTATGGCCATCTCCATTTTATTTTGCACCTCATTTATAGCATTGTTTAGCCCGACTATTTCTTAGTCCCTTGATCTCTGTAGTAATAGATTCTCTGCTGTCCTCTATGCTTTTTTCAAGCCCAGAGATTAATTTTATGACTATTATTCTAGTTCTTGTTCTGTTATATTGCTGAAATCAATTTTGATCAATTCGTTAGCTGTCGCTACTTTCTGGAGTTTCTTTTGAGGAGAATTCTTTTGTTTTGTCATTTTGGGTAGTCCCTGTGGTAGCTCCAAACTGCAGGGCGCTTCCCCTGTTCTGTCCAGAGAAACTTGTGTTGGTGGGCGGGGCCACAGTCAGACCCGATGTCTGCCCCCAGCCCACCACTGGGGCTACAGTCAGACTGGTATGTACCTTATCTTCCCCTCTCCCAGGGGCAGGACTCACTATGGAGTGGTGTGGCCCCTGTCTGGGCTGCTTGCACACTGCCAGGCTTGTGGTGCTGCTTCAATGGGATCTGGCGTATTAGCTGGGGTGGATCCACAAGGTGCACAGGGGTAGGAGGGGCAGGCTTAGCTTGCTTTGCCATGGGTGGTCCCCTGCAGGAGGGGCCCTGCAGCACCGGGAGGGAGGCAGACCCGTGGGAGGGAGGGATCCACAGAAGCACAGCGTTGGGTGTTTGCATGGTGCAAGCAAGTTCGGTGATGGGAACTGGTTCCCTTTGGGATTTTGGCTGGGGGATGGGAGAGGTAGATGGCGCTTCCCAGCGCCTTTGTTCCCCGCCGAGCTGAGCTCTGTCTTCTGGGGCTCCAACACCTCTCCCTCATGGTGTCCTCTCGCCCTCCCGCTCTCTGAGAAAAGCTGTTGACTTTTAACATTGCAGATTAACATTCTGGCTCAAGTCCTGGTTAAGTCCTGCTGGCTATCAGAACACACCCCGTCCAGCCCCTCTGCTTTTGCAAGCCAGACTCGGGGGCTCTGCCTTGCTGGGTGGGCTGCCACTCAACCGCCCCGGCTCCCTCCCACCAGTCCGTGGAGTACGCACCGCCTCTCTGCCCTTCCTACCCTCTTCCATGGGCCTCTTGTCTACACTTGGCTCCAGAGAGTCCTTTCCACTAGTCTTCTGGTGGTTTTCTGGGTTATTTAGGCAGATGTGGGTGGAATCTAAGTGATCAGCAGGACGAGGTGAGCCCAGTGTCCTCCTATGCCACTATCTTCCTAACTGATTCCTCCAACAGGCTGCAAGATTTAAAAAACAGCTCTTGAAAGAACCGCTCCAGGATTATAGCAACAATGCTGAACGAGAGGCACAGCACCAAGCACAGGCTTCCCCGTACTTGGTGCCGAAAATGACTACGCCAAAACCACAAGGACACATACCCCTCTCTTCTCTACACCACATAAAACCACAGTCCTGCTTTGATTTGGAGAGACACCTGGTTGTCACATACTCCCCAATGTACATCAGTTGAGTAAAAATCTTTAGCCTCTACTGAGTCACTTAAACTATGTTTTTCTTGACCAAATCTTCTGTAAGTTAGGCACTTCATTAGTGCTTTATATATACTGTCTCATTTCACCTCCACAAGGTAGAAATGTTATTCCCATTTTACAGATGTCAGTACTGAGGCTTGGGTAGACGGTATAACCTGCCCAAAGTCAAACAGCCAATACAGGTAGAGCCATGGTTGAAACCCTGATCTACCTGACTGTGCCCACAGGTGCAGATGAAAGTGTGGAAACCAGGAGACAGAGGGTGGTGTCAAGAAGCTGAGAGAGGAGAGGAGGGAGAAGTGACTGCCCTCTGTACCAGGCTCTGTGCTACCTGCCTTAACACAATCCATCTCTTTTAATCCTTACAACCCTGGGGAATGGGCAATGTGATGTCCAGGTTATAAGTGAGGGCATGGAGGCTCAAGAGGGTAAGTTACTTGTCTGAGTTCACACAGCTGGGCAGTGCCCTTGGCTCCTTCCCCACCCACTTCTTGGGAATGATGTGCAAACAGTTGCCTTTTCCACACATACTTCCTGTGACTCCTTTTCAACTTGTGGACAACTTCCTCTCTACCCTCAAGGTCAAGAATTCTCAATGGAAATTCTCTCTAAACCTTTTGTCCCCCCCACCCCAAGCTACTTCCTTACATCCATTCTAGAAAAAAATCAGTTTATGTTTACCACCTCTACCTCCTCACTTCCCATTAACCCATTTCAGCCTGGTTTCTGCACCCACCTCTCTTCTGAAGCTGACCTAAGGCCATGCATTAATCAAGGTTCTCCAGGGCAATAGGATCAATAGGATATATAAAGAAAGAAAGAGATTTATTATGAGGAATTGGCTCATGTGATTATGGAAGCTGAGAAATCCCATAATTTGCCATCTGCGAAATGAAGGCCCAAGAAAGCTGGCAGTGTAGTTCTGGCTCAAGTTCTAAGGCCTGACAACAAAAGGAGCCAATAGTCATGGGCTCCCAAGGGCGGGAGAAGACTGATGGTCCAGCCTAACAATTGGGCAGAGACCAAACTCTTCCTTCCTCCTCCTTTTTGTTTTATTCAGGCCCCTGGGGTACTGGGTGATGCCCACCCAAATTGGGAAGGGCAATATGCTTTACCTAGTCTACCAAGTCAAATGCTAATCTCATCCAGAAATACCCTCACAGACACACACAGATAATATTTAACTGAATATCTGGGCACCCTGTGACCTAGTCAAGCTAACACATCAAATTAGCCATTACATAGAGATACCTTAGTGGTCAAATCCTTTGTTGTTTCTCAGTCTCCAAACTCACTGAGCCTCATTTGGATTTGAGAGTGTTTATGTAGAATTTATACGTAAAACAGATGAAAGTAGAGCTCTATTGTAGCTACTACTGTGGCAGGGTAGGGGCCTGGCCTGACCCTTCAGCCTCCCTTCTTCCTCCCTCCTCCCTGCAGCACTGACCAAGAACCTCAGGGGGACCCAGGAATTCTGACGAGCAGAGACTGAGTGGCACTGTACAGAGAAAAGAGCTCAGGATTTGACAGTGGTCTGACATGGGTGAGATACTTAATGCCCCCAAATCCACTCCTATAGCCCTGTGGACTAAAGGAAGCCAGTGATTGGTTTGATCCTTCCCTGGAAAGGAAAGGGGGGGAGTTCAACATAGTTGACTGACAGACAAACGAAAAAGAGCCTGAAGGAGCCAATACCGCCATAAACTTAGTACTAGGATCATGGTGAAGAAAAATCTTTAGGCAGAATGAACAAAGAGCATTAGGATTTACTCTCAACTCGAGCTCTTAAAAGAAAACCAACATGTCAGTATAACTTACATCTCCTACAGACTGTGAGCTCTTTGAAGGCAGGGACCAGGTCATAGACTTTTCCGCCTCTCCACCAAACCCAGTCCTGACATGGAATCTCAGAGGAAGCTCCATCAACACGTGGTGAGTTGCATAAAACTGAAATCCACCCCACATGCCACACACACATTTTTTTCCCCTTAGAAATCACCCTCATCCCTGAGCCCATGGCCCTCCATGGGTCCAGGGAGCCACTAGTGCTGATATTTCTATATTTATATTAACCATTTCCAGCCAGTTGCCACGGATATCAAAGTAAGGTACCAAAGTGGAATGAAATTCACTTTGAAAAATCTTACACAACCATCGGAAAGTTTGCTGGTTTGTCGCCTAGTTGTTAAAGCATTAAAGTTTTTCACAGTCCGTTTTGCTGTCAGAGGAAGGCATAAATGAAGGGAGCTGTGGTTGGCCCGGGAATTCAGAAAAGATGGCCGTGTGGTTTTGCTTTTTTCCTCTTGCAGATCAGCACCTGTCAACTTAACTCACACAAATTCAGAGTGAGGCACTTTCTCTCCCTTTTACAAATTTTATGACAGTGCTATCTATTTTCTGTCAAATCAGTGCAGTTCTTGCTTTTTACTAGCCTTTGTTATGTAGATCTATAGATAATTTTAATTCTATTGTCCTTGTCTTTATTAAACCGATACCCTCTACTGCATTAAATTGGGTCATAAAAATTGTATCACGTTATTTTATGTAGCATAAATATAATGTCGTGTGTTCACTTCACTGTCAAGTGTTGGTGGTAATGAATAACTGACTTTCATTGCCCGCTGAGAATGCTGACTGTCCCTCCCACACCACAGCTGTGGCTGATACTAAACTATTTTCAAGCTATACCGTCTCTGCTCTCCCCTAAGAATCACCTGGTGAGACAATCACCCAGTCTATTCCAACCTAATTGTATCATATCCCCATTGAAAAAAAAAAAAGAAAGGAAAATAAATCCACAGCAGTCCTGTCTTTGTTCATGACTCAGACTCCCTTATGAGATTTTTCTTAGGCAGTAAGAAATTGAATGCTTTAAATTTTGAGAAAATATGTAGTCTCCTGGTGACCTGGCTGATGGGACCAACTTTTTCAATCTTCAGTGTCCTGCGATGCCTTCTGATACCAGTGTCTTAATCTACCAGGGGCAGCTAACTGCCCATTCACTTAGGGTTCTCTGTTGGCCTCAAAGGATTGGGGCCAAGGCACAAAGAAACAGTGCCCCCAGGGAAAAGTTGGGAATGGCAGATCCAGGAAATTGAGTGATTCCTAGTCTGGAAGACTCCAGAGAGGCAAACTGCCTAGGAAATCTCCAATAGCTACTCAGGCAGGAGGGAGTCTTTTGGCTGGAGAAAAGCTTCTTAAGGGACAGAAGCATCCCCATTTTCATCCCTAAGCTGGGGAACAAAGGGAAGTGGTGGTGTCCACTTTCTGACATAAATTTGATGTTTGATGATCACCAAGGCTGTCCTTATCTATCTCACAAGAGGGTCATGTACTCTATACCCAAGACCAGGAGTGTAAAGAGTATGCAGAGTTCTTAGTTCTGTCACCCCCTCTCTGTGTCCCTAAAGAGACCTGCAATGAAACCCTTAAAACACAAAAGGAGTAAGTGCTTGCCTTGGAGAGCAGGGAGGAAGTAGGGAATTGGATAAAACACAGGCCATTGTGCCTCTGAGATTGGGGGCAGAAAACCAGGGAGGAGAGAATGATGGAAAGCTCCAGAAGAAAGAAAAGCAGACCAAGTCACTGGGGTTTGTGTCAGGAAAAGAAAAAGGAGAGAACAGGGAGCTGGGCAGGCCCAAGGAAGCACCCTGGGCAGAGCAGCAGGCAGGCCCTACTTAGAGCTCCTGCTAGCTTACCTGTGGCTGGTAGGCTCCTAATCAGGGACAGGAGGCCATCTAGGGCCAAAGAGTCCTAGATTCAAATCTCTGACACAGACCAGTGTCTTCATCTTCCGGTGCCTTTGTAAAATATGCATGGTAGTAATTTCCACCTCTTAAAGTTATCATGATTCTTTTTTTTTTTCTTTTCATTTTTCTCCCAGCCTCGACATAAACATTTCTCAGAAATTTTTTAGCCCTCAAAACACATTGAGAGCTAAAATAACATTTGGAACCTCTAGATATGGAAAGTCAGCTTGGTCCTGTCAGTGATGTCTGGCCCAACTTGGACCCCTGGCAGGGAGGAATCCTTTGGGGCTCATAGTTCATGCTGTTCATTTCCAAGTTAACCTCTGTTTCATTCAGGGCAACAAACCGTGTCATCTCATTTGTCTTTAGATTGGATACAGTGGCATCTGGATTTTGAAGTTGCAATGTGTTCCCAGGTGCACCTCAGTCCAACTTAGGAGGGACTTTTTCAAATGGTGATGGTAGAAGGCAGCTCCCAGGCTGAGGTTACTCCCAGGAAGATTGTCAGTGCTCTGAAGATGTGCAGGGATCCAGAATAATGGGCAAACAAGCAACTGTGCAAACAAAGCAGAAACTCTGAGCTGCCTTTGCCCAGGACAAGGAGGTCCAAGTGTCTGCGTGCGAAGCAGAGGGTAGGCATGGACAAAGATGACTGACCATTCCTCACCAATGCACTGCCTTAGTTCAAACCCTCCATCCCCACTTGGACTTTAGCAACAGTCTCCTGTAAAGAAATGAAACTAAAATTCAGAACTTCCCAGTTGGGGAAGAACAGGAGGAGACTCTGGCAAAGAGTGGTGGCTGGATGTGTCTGGCCAAGGAGCCCTCAGCAAACTCTCTTATCTCCCACTTAGGGCACTCCCCCTGCTTTTCCTGCCACTACCACCATGCATACCCTGAAAGTCAGGTGGAGAGGGGGACTACAGCTTCTGCTGTATGGTTCTGACCAAAAGTATGGGCTTAAACCTCTACCCTTAGTCCCATTTAGCACAGCTGAGAAAGATGGAAATTCCAAGGACATTTCACTAAATCTGGAGAGAGAACAGTAAATAAATAATTCCCCAGAATGCACATTTCATAGAAACAACATGATTTCCAGAGTTTTTGAGGCTCCAGAAATGAACTTCCAGTCCCATAGGAAAAGAGAGTCAAGTTTCCAGAGTCCCTGTTTCTATGTTGCTGTCTGAGAGACATGCTTCTTCTTCAGGTTATGGATAAATTTGGTATTGACTGGGGTATGTTGCAAAGTATTTTTTAAAAATGCCAGGAATGTAGACAGACAAATTGAGGGTCAGGACAATCAAAATAAGGTCCTAGTATGGACAATGGACTCTTTACCACATCTAAAATAGCTACTCTACATGTATTATTTTTATGCCAGAAGTGAACCATCCTAGGTTCTCTGAGCAATGGGAAGGGGAGTTGATAAAAGTGATAAAAGTGGGATGGGGACAAGAAGTCCTCATTCATAGAAGCCAAAAAGAATAAGGAGTTTATGCTTGGGCAAATTTTCCTTGGCCAGTTTAATCACTTTCCCGGACCTTTTCTCTGTAATTTTTTTGGAAGATGACTACCACAAATACCTTCCCACCACGCAAATGCAGGGCTTCCCACTCATCAAGAGGTGAAATCTCTTAGGGTGCCTGGGTGGCTCAGTTGGTTAAGTGTCCAGCTGTGGCTCAGGTCATGATTTCACAGTTCGCGAGTTCGAGCCCCACATCGGGCTCTGTGCTGACAGCTCAGAGCCTGGAGCCTGCTTCAGATTTTGTGTCTCCCTCTCTCTCTCTGCCCCTCCTCTGTTCACGTTCTCTCTCTCTCTCTCTCTCTCTCTCTCTCTCTCTCTCTCTCTCTCTCTCTCAAAAATAAATAAACATTAAAAAAAGAAGAAGTAAAATCTCTGTCTCCTCCCCTTAAATCTGGTCTGGACTTGTGACCTGTTTTGACAATACAATATAGTGAAAGTGACATTCTAGGACTTCCAAGCCCAGGCCTAAATAAAACTAACAGTTCTATGTCCCCCCTCTTAGAAGCTATCTGTCAAAAGAAGGCCAACTGCCCTGAGACAGTGATGCCATGAGGAAGTCCAGACAAGCCACGTGGAGATGCCACTTGGAGGGTGAGAGATATCTGGCCAGCAGGCAGCTATTCGAGTCCTCTCAGATGAATAAATCGACATGCAAGTAAGGGAGCCATCATGGACTTTCTGCTCTAGCAGACAATGCATAGAACAGGACAGTCTCCCAGCTAAGCCAAGCACAGATTATAGAATTATAAGAAATCATAAATTGTTGTTTTAAGCCACAAAACTTGGGGGTGGCTTGTTACACAGTAACAAAAAAATGAAATGCCACCCTATGCCACAGTAAGTCATCATCCCCTCTGTGCTATCATGGTATTTTTGTACACACTTTTGTAATTGTTGGATTTCTAATTCATTAGTCTTCATTTTGAGACCTTAAAGACAAGGACAGTATCTTAAGCATCTCTGATTTCTCAGATAGCAGGTGCTCAGTAATTAGTTATTGGGTGGATGACTGGCTAAGATGGATGGATGCTTGAGAGGTGATAAATATAGGAACACTTTTCCCTCAAGGAGCCAAAAAGAATGATTTAGCTTAAGAGAGGAGTCCTTCCCCAAAACCCCTTCCTCTGACACTTGAAGGAAAATGAGAGAATTTAACACAGAAATACAGAGAATTTATAACCTGAGGGTGAATGAGGGCACTCCTTGATATCACTCACATCTATGAGGTAATAGAAAATATATATTGGTCTCTGCCCCCAGTTCCTGACACAGAGCTCCTGAAATCCTTGTGACTTCCTAAGTGATAAGAGCACTGGAGCATCTTTTGTTCTATTGAGGCAGCTCAGGGTGGGCTCCTGGATGGCTCCTGGTCACCAGAAAAATCATGATTAGAAGTTTGGAATTTTCAGCCCCCCGCGCCCCCCTTCTCCATTCTCTAGAGAAGGAAGAGGGACTAAAATGGAGTTAATAATTGATCATGCCTATGTGAAGAAGCTTCCATAAAATTCCAATAGAATGAGGTTCAGAGAACTTCCAGGCTGGCAAACACATCCGTACCAGGAGGGTGACACACCCCAACTCCATGGCGACAGATGCTCCTGTGCTCAGAACCCTCCCAGACTTTGCCCTGTATCTCTTCATCTGGCTGTTGATCTGTAGACTTTATCATATCCTTTTATAAACTGATAAATGTAACAAAATGTTTCTCTGAGTTTTGTGAGCCACTCTAGCAAATTAATTGAAGGGAGTCTGTGATCCTCCGATTTGTAGTCAACTCAGACAGAAGTTTTCAATAACCTGGAAATCTACTAGTTGTGATGGGCATCTGAAGTGGGGTAGAAATAGTCTTGTGGGGCTGAGTCCTTAACCTGTGGGATCTTATACTATCTCCAGGCAAATGGTGTTAGAATTGAGTTAAATCGTAGAATACCCCACTGGTGTCCGGAGAATTGCTTGGTATGGGTATAAACCTCCACACCTTTGGTGACCAAGTGTCAAAAGTATTTTCTGTGAAAGCAAAGGAAGCACACAGATAAGAACTGGGTTTTTCCCCACACATAGAAAGTAAAAAACTGGGTTTTCCATTTATAGCTTCCATCTCATTGGTGATGAAAGACATATAGTCACTTATTGAAGACAATGATCAGACAGATTTGAGATAAGGACTCAGATAGAGAAAGGACTGGGATAGATAATGCAAAAAAAAAAGGAGGGGGGAGGGGCATTAGAATGACTACAAAGGAGAAAACATTACTGGAATGTCAGTCTTAGGCAAAGGCTATTGGTTAAAGTTTTTTAAAAGGAGGACCACCTTTCTTTCCAGGAAGAAATAGATACAAATTTAAAAAATGAAAGCCTTGTACCTACTAGAGATGCTTGAGATTTGAATTTTAGAGAAATTCCATAGGTTGCCAGAAAGGCCAAATTGAAATGACCATGAAGTAAATTCATGATTAAATTTATAAAAATAATTGTACATTTGTTTTCAAGTAATAAGATTTAACATACTTTGGCAAATTTCGTAGACGAGGTGAGGCGTTCACCATCTGTGTAACAAAAATTGTCACCAAATGCTTTCACACATCCCAGTGTTTAAATGTGTAGTAAGGTCAAAAGGTGGAGATGGTAGGGGCTAGAGATTTTTAAAAATAAATCTTTATAAATTACTTTGAAAATTAAAATCAACACAGGAATGGTAATAACTGCTTATTAGGCTTATCACAGATTCTTCAAAAAGCGAAAGTTATATATAGCAGGTATTAATTTGTAATCGCCATGCTCAGGTTAAAAAGCATTATGTTATCTATTTTCTTAAAATTATATTAAATCTGACTCTACCCAGCCTCTGACTGGCCAGCCCCTGTTCCTCATATTCCCCTAGAGTCTTAAATAGTCCAAAACATTCAGGAAGGTATACAATATTGGTTGTAGCTGATATACCCCCTGGTTATTTCCACATGATCCTTTGAAGGTAGGAAGTTTTATGATTTATGTACTTGATTTAAAATATAATGTATTAGTAGAAAATTTGAGGTTTAGTAAGGCCAAGAGATCAAGAGATGATTACCACTGAAGAGATAGTTTGTAACTCACAGATCCCAATAGGGGAGGTCATGCCATGCCATGTAGGGGCCACACGGGGAAGCACCAGGGTTGGCTGGGAGGCTAAGGAGAAGGGCCGAACTGTGTGCAAGAGTCTTTACCATATTTTCCTCAGAAAGGAGCAGATGAGGCATAGTAAGCAGGTTTAGGATTGGCTAGTTTGGATTATTTTGGTGGGGTCTAGAGCATAGGGGCTGTCCCTGGTTGTCTGGGAGATGGCCTTAGGGTGACTAGTGCAGGTGGATAGTGGTTCGGAGGGTGAGAGTCAGATAAAGGAGTTAGTTGGGATTTGGACTCTGGATTGGTTGGTTTGCATTTGAAAAACACCCTCAAGGGTGAGTTGCTTACTATCTCTAGAAATTGGCTAACCATGGGAGGGGCAGTCTCTCCAGAGAGAGCAGGGCCTCAGATGCCAAAGCCTCAGAATAGAGATAATGAAAGACATGGGTAATGCAGTGCCAGGATGTTTGTGCAGGGCTGATGGATTTTTGTGTAGACTGGGAGCCCCATTGTGGAAGATCCAGTCTCCCTAGGGCTGCCATTTCCCTTACCTTTTGGAGACCCTCTCACTTCCCAAGAAACTAGCTCTCCCTCAGCTTTAGGAACTGCTATCCTCTCCCAGACCAGCTACTTCAATTTACACCCTCTGCATTAATTATGATAGTTTCAGCTCTGGGGCACCTGGGTATCTCAGTCAGTTAAATGTCTGACTTGATTGCAGCTCAGGTCATGATCTCACGGTTGTGAGATCAAGCCCCTTGTCAAGCTTAGTACTGAGCTCCCACTGCTTGGGATTCTCTCTCTCCCTCTCTCTCAAGAAATAAAGACACATTAAAAACCCCATGTCTTTAAAAAAAAAAAAAAAAAGGATAGTTTCAGCTACAAGTAATTAAAAAACTCAACTTGGCTTTAAAAATAAAGGGAAGGGATGCCTGGGTGGCTCAGTTGGTTAAGCATCTGACTTCAGCTCACGCCATGAATTCACGGTTCACAAGTTCGAGCCCTGCATCAGGGTCTGTGCTGACAGCTCAGAGTCTGGAGCCTGCTTCAGATTCTATGTCTCCCTCTCTCTCTCTGCTGCTCCCCACTCTCTCTCTCTCTCTCTCAAAAATAAACATTAAATTTTTTTTTTTAAATAAAGGGAGGTTTTGGCTTACTTACTAGTAGGAAAGTCTTCAGGTGTGGTTCTAAGATCTCTAGCACTATGTGTGGTGGTCTTAAAATACGTCTACAAATTCTTTGATGCTTCTCTTTTCAAAAAGTGAAGCTTAATTCCCCACACACTGAGTATGGGCTGGACTTAGTGGCTTGCCCCTAGTGAGTAGAACATGGCAGAAGTTACAATGTGTGACTTTTGAGACAATAACATAAAAGACATTAAAGTTTCCTTACTCTAGGGGCACCTGAGTGTCTCAGTCAGTTAAGCATCTGACTCTTGACCTCAGTTCAGGTCTGATCTCAGGGTCGTGAATTCAAGCCCTGTGTTAGGCTCTGCACTGGGCACGAAGCCTACTTAAGAAAAAAAAATTCTATGAAAAAGTTTCCTTACTCTGGGGGAAGTTATCTACCATGTTGTGAAGATACTTCAGACAGCCCTACAGGGAGGGTCCTACTTTTAAAAAAAAAAAATTTTTTTAATGCTTATTTATTTTTGAGAGAGACAGAGACAGAATGTGAGTAGGTTAGGGGCAGAGAGAGAGACACACACAGAATCCTAAGCAGGCTCCAGGCTCTGAGCTGTCAGCCCAGAGCCTGACATGGGGCTCGAACTCACAAGCTATGAGATCATGACCTGAGCTGAAGTCGGACGCTCAACCGACTGAGCCACTCAGGCACCCCTGGGGGGGTCCTACTTATAGCAATCACAAACCTGCCACCTATGCAAAAGGGCCATTCTAGAATCAGCTCCTCCAGCTCCAGACAAGCCTTCAGATGAGCACAGCTCCACCTGACATCTTGACTGCAACCTCCTGAAAGACCCTGAGAACCAGAACCACCTACCCAAGCCTCTCCCAAACCCCTTGTCCAAAGAGACTGCATGAAATAATAATCTTGTTCTCTTTAACTATTTCATTTTAGGATAATTTGTTACATAGCAATAGATAATCATTGTGCCTATTTCTTCTACTTTCCCATTATGCCCTTTTCCACATGGCACCTTAATTCTTAAGCTTACTTCCCTCGTGAGGATAAAATAGCTGTATTAGTTCCAGGTCTGATGAACATACACCTCACTGTCCAAAAGAGAGTCTGTATGGTATCTTAGAATCCCTAGCAATTGTCTTAAGCTTCTGACAAACTGGGCCACCCCTGAACCAACCCCCAAATTAGGGAAATGACATAGGCTGACTGCAAAAGCCCTGGGTTACCTGAACTGTGACAAGGGGAATGAACTTTACCTAAACCTCCTGCCTGCTACACACACCTTCCTGGGGAGCCCCAACCAGAAACTCTAAGCTTTTGACAACAAAAGCAATAAAAATGGGTTGCCTTCACTCAATTGACATTTCTATTGCTAAACCAACTTCCCCAGAGACCAAAGAAAACAAAGCCTGCTCCCTCTTTTGTCATAGGAGTAGTGATGTGGAGGGGAAAATATAATGACAGCCAAAGACAAATGACTGTATCAGTAAATTAACCTGATGCATATTGTAGTGGGTTCTCTGATGACCCCCTGTAAGGTAACAGGAAAAAAATATATATATATATAATATATTTATATATCTGTAATATATTTAATTAATTAATTAAAACATATATATTTATATTAAAATATGTATTTATTATATATAATTATATATTTATTATAATTATAATATCTATCATATATATGATAATATATATTATATATATTATATATATAATACATATATTGGTCTCTGCCCCCAGTGCCTGGCATGAAACTCCTAAAACTCTTGTCATTTCCTAAGTGACAAGAGTGCTAAAAACATCTTATGTTCTAAAACGTGGTCTTTGACCCCAGTTCCTGACACAGAGTTCCTAAATCCTTTGGGATTTCCCAGGTGATAGCAGTGTCTTTTGTTCTAAGGAGGCAAGGGTGGGTGGGGGTCACCAGAAAGACCAAGCCTTGATCCGAAGCTTGAAGTTTTGAGTCCTACACATCACTCTTCAGAGAAGGGAGAGGGACTGGAAATGGAGGTAATTATGGATCATGCATACATGATGAAGCCTCCATACAAATCCTACAGGTGTAGGGCTTGGAGAGCTTTCAGATGGGCAAATATGTGAGGAGCAGGGAGAGAGGCATGCCTGCACAAAGGGTGGAAGCTCCTCGCCCCTTCCCACACACACCTTTTCCTAGGCATCTCTTCCATCTGGATGTTCACCTGTATCCTTTATCATATCCTTTTATAATAATCAGTAAGTAAACTGTTTTCCTGAGTTCTGTGAACCACTCTAGAAAATTAATGGAACCTAAAGAGGGGGTCATGGGAACCTCCTGTTTATAGCTAATCAGTCAGAAGCGTAGGTGACAGCTAGAGTTGGAACTGGCATCTGAATTGCGTGGGGGGGGGGGGGGCGGTGGTCTTCTAAGACTGAACACTTAATTTGTGGGATCTGATGCAATGTCCAGGTACACAGTATCAGAATGGAGTTAAATTGTAGGACACCCAGCTGGGGTTGCAGAGAACTGCTTGTTGTAAGAAAACCTACACATTTCTATCGTCAGAATGTTCTGAGTGTAATAGCACTATGAGAGTAAGAGAGAAACACAGGAGAAGGACTGAGTCTTTGTAAACACTCCTGAATGTATATCTCCATCCAAGAACCCCTCCTCAAACCCCAGAGTCACATCCAACTGCCTCTTGACTTGTCTACTTTGGTGCCTAGAAGACATCTTAAATTAAACATATCCAACCTGAGATCCTGATTCCCCTCCACAGACATGCTCATGATTCCTATTCAACCCATCAGAAATCATGCTGGCCCTTCCCCAGAATTTATCTGGCATCCCATCACTTTTCACCACTTCCTGTTATCCCTGGGTTACCATCATCCCTCACCTCCATTACTGCCTCCTAGCCAGTTCCCCTTGCTTCCTAGACATCTATTTTCAACACAGTAGCCAGGAAACCCTCCTATGCTCAAAACAAATTTTCAAAATCCTGTAGTTCTCCATTTTGCTCAGAGGAAAACCCTAAATCCTTATAGCAACCTACAAGGCGTTTTGCGATCCTGTGACACCCCAGACTACCACTCCTCCCAGTTTTGTTTTGTTTTTTTTACTTGGTTTTAGATACCCTGGCCTCTTCCTCCCAAAAACATGCCAGGAAAATTCCTACCTTGGGGCCTTTGCACCAGCTGTTTCTTCTTCCTCTGAGGGTCTTCTCCTGGCCACCCACTTACGTAATTCTGTTACTTCCTTCAGGTTTCAGTTTACACCTCCTCTTCCCAGCAAGGTTCACCTGCACCACTCTATTTAACCATGGGATCTATGCAGCCCTAACTGCACTCCCAAGCCCCTCTTGCCCATATCATATTTTCATGTTTTCTGGCCCTTATCATCTTCTATATAATGCATTTGTGAATTATACTCATCGTCTACCATCATCCCCTGAGCCACATACATTCCACAAGAGCAGGGCTCTGTGCACATCTTTTTCACCACTCTATCCTAGTCCTGAGATGTTGGAACCTCAGAGTAGGTGCTGGGTAAATATCTGTCAAGTGAATGAATGGCTGGCTCACATCAATCCCATGACATGGGGACTGTTCATGCACATTTGTGGAGTGCTTCAGGAATTTGCAGGACAAGAGGGCGAATAATTGGGATTAAAGTCTGGCCCTCATTCCTCCCCACAAGAAATCTCTGATTAGACCCACCCCCTCCCCTCTGCTATAATTTAGGGCATAATTATGGAGATCTTGTTTTTTAATCAGAGCAGATTTCATTAAGTTAAGGAAAACATAAAAATGATGAAGATAGCCTGAGGCTAGGAATGCTATCAGTGAAATGAGGCTCTTAACTTATGTGATTTGACATCTGGGGACTATATTTAGTAATCACTCTTGTCTTCAAATATGTAACAGTGTCCTAACAAAATGGCTTCCTCCTGGTGGTTTCCATCTCTACCTAGTCACATTGGATCTGTGCCTGTGTGCATGTGTACCCACAGGATTAGGAAACTGATGAACCCCTGTATATGTGTGTGTGTGTGTGTGTGTGTGTGTATATATATATATATATATATATATATATATATATATATGAAATATTTGTGCTTAATGTTTCTGACCTTGTTCCATTGAATAATCAATGGGCAAAAACAGTGCCCCTGCTATTATCATCATAGGCCCAGGAACTTGTGTCATTCTGAGAAGTAATCTTTCCCACTAGGGAAAGACGAGTGAGTCTGGAATTTGACAGTCGTAAAAAATACACCCAGGGCCAAGGCCCACCTCCCCACTCCTCCACCCCTGCCAACCGCTTATCCTATCTGTGACTGCTTAAAGCTGGGTTTGCCCTATCCATAGGCTTCACCACTAGCGATGATCTGTATATGAATGCTTGATAGAATGTGGAGCAAACACAGATTTATCCAAGGTGAGTGAAGTTTACATTCAGGTCTAAAATATACTTTAAAAAAAAAAAGCCATTTGATTTCTGGCATTATAATTCAAATTAGATTAAGTGGCCCAGTGTGAACTCCAATATATTCTAATAAAGCCCCTAACACAGCACTTGGCTTACTTTGGAATTAAAGCCTGTTTCCTTGACTCTATATTCCTATAGCCAACAAAGTCTTAGAGAGTGGAACTTTATCTGATTCACCAATGTGGCTGTAACCTCTGTGCCTGACACACAGTAGGCACTCTGTAATTTATTTAATGCTTGTTGGATTGCATAAAACAAAGAATAATGTAATAAGAGAATTAAATTAGAAGAACATTTATACATAATGCATACAGAAAAAGAAATTGATTAGTAAGACTGCACCAGGGTTGAATCAGCTGTTGCCATTACAGAGACTGAATTCTGGTCACTAGAAAGATACCCTATGGCATATAATCCTATGGCCACTGATCTTATTAAACTGATTACAAAATGTTGGCAGGAATACTGTTAAAGAAGCTATGGGGATTTCAGTTCAATGAGCCTGAACATTCTATTTATTGAAAAGGACCAAAATGGAATGGGCTGCCTCTGGGTGGTAAATGCTGTGTCACTTTGAAGTGGAATGCCATTTTCTGAAGGCCCTCTGCAATCAGGTAGGGAATTACACTAAAAACTCTTTAAGATCCCTTTAATCTGTTACTTTATGAGTGTGGCCTTCAGGGGTCTATAACTGGAAAGCAGAATATGAATTCTTCCAGAAGCTGCTACAGAGAACACACCTGGAGCAAGCCTAAACCCAGAAGCCAAGAAGTACTCTTGATGGCTTTCCCAGTGCAGTCACCCAGGTCCCAGGAAATGGCTCCTGATGGCCATTGCAAGGAGAGACCTAGGAAATGCTGCGTGATCCCACAAGGTCGCTAATGAAGAAAGGCGAAATAACTAATTTTCTTTTATTTTTAGCATTTGGGTACCAGGAACCCCAACTTCACCCCAGGCTGCTATGACTTAGGGGAAATACCTGTTACACTTGCCCTTCTAGCCTGTGCTGGCTGTTAATTCAAACCAATGTTCAAGACACATCATATTCTTTCTTTGACTACCATCCCCCCCACTACCCGAAAAGTTTACCTCCTCTTTTCTTTTCCTTTATTCTAATAATCACCTGTTATTTGTCCTATGCAGTCTGGATCTTTAAATGATTAGATGTCGAAAACTGTAATTTTATTTTACTTAAAAAATTTTTTTCACGTTTTTATTTATTTCTGAGAGAGACATAGCACAATGGGGCAGAGAGAGAGGGAGACACAGAATCTGAAGCAGGCTCCAGGCTCGGAGCTGTCAGCACAGAGCCTGACGCGGGGCTTGAACTTGTGAACCATGAGATCATGACCTGAGCTGAAGTCTGACACTCAACTGACTGAACCAGCTAGGCACCCCAAAAACTGTAATTTTACAATGTGTAAGAATTTTCTTCATTCTGGGGGCAGGAATTTGTTGTTAGGGCAGGCTCTAATTTTTTATTTGTTTTTCTTTTAATTGTGTAGACGTCTGGTAGGTATCTACCCAAGAAGTGATTCTAATGTAGATGCTTTAGGCTGTGAATGTTAAATATTCCAGTTACTAAAGACAATACATTCATTCATTCAACAAATATTTAAGTGCCTGTGTATCAGGCTTGGCAGGACTTCTGAGGCAGCTATGGCAGTCTTTACGAGGCCACCTTTATGTCAACATGGGAAACTTTCCCATTTGTAAGACTCCCTCTCACACACCCCACACCTCCAACCTTGGGGTCTTAACAGAACCTCACATGCTCAGTGGACAACTTATCTTCCACAAGCCTCCACACCTCCAGGAGGAGTCTGGAAGAAGCACCAGAGCTCAGAATCCTCCTTGACAAGATCCTCACCTCTGCCTTCCCCGACACCGACAACTTCACCACAACCATCCATCTGTATGTCCTTTGTCTCCATTTGTATTAGTCACTGCAGGAAGCCCACACCCCTCACTTCATCCCCAAGATCTCCAAAATGTTCCGCATATTCTGACCCCATCTCATAACCCTCTCCAACTTCTAAAATGGTCAGTGTCTGAAATTCATGGTCATAATAAGCAATGTTCCCTAAACATTCAAGCCTTCTCTACAGTCTGGCTCTAACCAAAACCTGGCTCTGAGAGCAGCGTTTACGTTGCAGCAGTTCCCACATCCCTCCTGTCACTGGGGCTTGTGGGGGGGGGGGGGTTCTTTCAATTCCTCACTGTTGCTTCCCCACTATTCTCCTCTTACCTCTGAAAGAGCCATAGCTCTGACTCCCATGTCATCAGACTTTATCACACACCATGCCCCATTGCTACCATCACCCATGAACCCTGGGTGATTCCCACAATTTCTTCAATATTTGGGTTCCTCTCTCACATGACCAATGTCTGTCCTTCCAACCCTCTTCCTGTCATAATTCTAGGTGTCTTTAACATCCACATATTTGATCCTTCTACTATCCTGACCTCCAGTTTGTTGACCTTCTCCCCTCCATTGGTTTTGTCCTTGTGGAAATGAACCAAAGCTTGAGCAGGCTATAGAGCAAGTGAGTCAGCAAATGAGTCAGCGGCAGGCAGCGGAACAAGAAACCTTTCCAGTGAAAGGAAAGGAAGGCTTCAGGTGCACTCTGACTGAGATTGTTGGTGTGGGAAAGCTGGAGGCCGGCTAACTAGAACGCAGGCCGTCATGGGCAATTGATTTGGAAAGGAGATGCAAAATTGGCCATGTTAAAAGAAAATTTTCCGCAGACAACTTACTGTTCTAGCAGGCTTTTATTCAGTGATTCATGAATCGGGCAGTATCAATCCAGCAGATAGAAAGGATCTCCAAAAAGCTATATAAGGCAAGAGATTTTTATAGACCAAAGTGAGCAGGAACAAGGAAGTTATACTGGCATTTGCCAATTACTTTCCTTATTTGGAGCCAGGTCAGGTAAGGTGCTGAGCAGACATCTGCTGATTGGTTAAGCTTCTTCCTTTTCTGGGAGCGCCAAGCATAGAAACTTAGTAAAGTTTTGGTTTGCTGATACAGAGTTTAACATGGGGACTCCACCTTGGGCCTAATCTGGTTACTTTAACAATTATGTGACACTTTTAGGTGCCCATGAACATATTTTATTTTAAAATTAGAAGAAAAAGTGAATATGATAATACATTCAACCTAGATAATATTCATCTTAATATATGCTACTATATATATATATATATATATATATATATATATATATATATAAAATCATAATGAAACCTTAATGCAATATTGGTTTCAGGAGTAGAATTCAAGGATTCATCACTTTCATACAACACCCAGTGCTCATCATAGCAAGTGTCTTAATACCCATCACCCATCTAGCCCATCCCCCATCCACCTCCCCCCATCACCCCCCAGTTTGTTCTCTTTTGTTGTTGTTGCTTATTTATTTATTTTTAAGGTGGGGAGGGGCAGAGAGAGAGGGAGAGAAAGAATTCCAAACAGGCTCCACACTGTCAGTGCAGAGCCTCAAACCCACGAACCCTGAGATCATGACCTGAGCCCAAATCAAGAGTCAGATGCTTAACGGACTGAGCCACCCAGGCACACCTGTTTTCTATCTGTAAGAGTCTCTCATGGATAGTTTCTCTCTCTCTTTTCTCCCCTCACATATGTTCATCTGTTTTGTGCGAAATTCAGTTTTAAAGTAACCTTTTTCCTCTCTTCCCCACACCTCCCCTCCTCCCTTCTCAGCCTTCTGTTTCGAAAGCCGGTACCCCCCTAACGACAAGACAAAGGAGGTGTGCAGCACGTACACAATCCCTGTCAAAACCAGCTAGGTCCTGTATTTCTCTATAAAGCCCCCAGCCCCTTCCTCCAGGCAGGCTTGCAGTTTTTGAAGGCCATAACCTGCTACAGCCTCCTTTGCCTGGCAAAACAGTAAAACTATTGTTCATCTTTATCCCAAACTCTGTCTCTGTGTTACACTTTTGGCTTCAAAGTATGGAAGTCAGTTTTTGACAACAATAATATACAAATATATAAAAATGTAATTACTTATTATTTTGTTATGTTAATTTATAAATTATCACATATGAATTATATTCAGTATTAATTACATTGACTATTGATTTTTTTTTAATTTTTTTACATTTAACTTATTTTTTTAATTTACATCCAAGTTAGTTGACATATAGTGCAACAATGATTTCAGGAGTAGATTCCTTAATGACCTTTACCCATTTAGCCCTCCCACAACCCCTCCAGCAACCCTCAGTTTGTTCTCCATATTTAAGAGTCTCCTATGTTTTGTCTCCCTCCCTGTTTTTATATTATTTTTGCTTCCCTTCCCTTATGTTCATCTGTTTTGTCTCTTAAAGTCCTCATATGAGTGAAGTCATATGATATTTGTCTTTCTCTGACTAATTTCCCTTAGCATAATACCCTCTAGTTCCATCCACATGGTTGCAAATGGCAAGATTTCATCCTTTTTGATCGCCGAGTAATACTCCATTGTATAGATATACCACCTCTTCTTTATCTCTTCTTCCTTCGATGGACATTTGGGCTCTTTCCATACTTTGGCTATTGTTGATAGTGCTGCTATAAACATGGGGGTGCATGGGTCCCTTCGAAATAGCACACCTGTATCCTGTGTGATAAATGCCTAGTAGTGCAATTGCTGGGTCGTAAGGTACTTCTATTTTTAATTTTTTGAGGAACCTCCGTACTGTTTTCCAGAGTAGCTGCACCAGCTTGCATTCCCACCAGCAGTACAAAAGAGATCCTCTTTCTCTGCACCCTCGCCAACATTTGTTGTTGCCAGAGTCGTTAATGTTAGCCATTCTGACAGGTGTCAGGTGGTATATCATTGTGGTTTTGATTTGTATTTCCCTGAGGATGAGTGATGTTGAGCATTTTTTCTTGTGTCGGTTGGCCATCTGGGTGTCTTCTTTGGAGAACCGTCTATTCATGTCTTTTGCCCATTTCTTCACTGGATTATTTGTTTTTTGGGTGTTGAGTTTGATAAGTTCTTTATAGATTTTGGATACTAACCCTTTATCTGATATGTCGTTTGCAAATACCTTCTCCAATTCTGTCGGTTGCCTTTTAGTTTTGCTGATTGTTTCCTTCACTGTGCAGAGGGTTTTAATTTTGATGAGGTCCCAATAGTTCGTTTTTGCTTTGTTTCCCTTGCCTCCAGAGACGTGTTGAGTAAGAAGCTGCTGCGGCCAAGATGAAAGAGGTTTTTGCCTGTTTTCGCTTGAGGATTTTGATGGCTTCCTGTCTTACATTTAGGTCTTTCATCCGTTTTGAGTTTATTTTTGTGTATGGTGTAAGAAAGTGGTCCCGGTTCATTCTTCTGCATGTCGCTGTCCAGTTTTCCCAGCACTACTTGCTAAAGAGACTGTCTTTATTCCATTGGATATTCTTTCCTGCTTTGTCAAAGATTAGTTGGCTATACATTTGTGGATCCATTTCTGGGTTCTCTATTTCGTTCCATTGATCTATGTGTCTTTTTATGCCAGCACCATACCGTCTTGATAATTACAGCTTTGTAATACAGCTTAAAGTCCAGGATTGTGATGCCCCCTGCTTTGGTTTTCTTTTTCAAGATTGCTTTGGCTTCGGGGTCTTTTCTGGTTCCATACAAATTTTAGGATTGTTTGTTCTAGCTCTGTGAAGAATGCTGGTGTTATTTTGATAGGGATTGCATTGAATACGTAGATTGCTTTGGGTGGTGTTGACATTTTAACAGTATTTGTTCTTCCTATTAGATTATTAATAATTATATAATTTTATGTGGATAACTATTAATAATTATACAATTTTATATGCCTTTTTAGTGGAGGAAGAGGCTCACAAAGGCAAAATTGCCTAGAACTCACAAAAGTCATAATGTGGCCCTGAGTCTTAAGTTTTTAAATACCATTTAGATATGTGTACTATTGTGATTTTATAATAAGAAATACATGCAGGCCTACCTTGGAGATATCACAGGTTGGGTTCCAGTCCCCTGCAATAAGGCAAATATCACAATAAAGCAAAGTCAAATAAATGTTTTGGTTTCCAGTGCCTATAAATTTGTGTTTACACTAGACTGCAGTCTATTAAGTGTGCAATATTATACACTAAAAAAATACAAACCTTAATTTAAAAATACTTTATTGCTAAAAAATGTCAACCATCATCTGAGCTTTTATCGAGTTGTAGTCACTGATCACAGATCACCACAACAAATAACAATAACAACGAAAAAGTTTTAAATATTGTAAGAATTACCAAAGTGTGACACTGAGACATGAAGTGAGCAAATGCTGTTGGACAAATGACACTGATAAACTAACTTAAAGCACGGTTTCCACAAATCTTCAATTTGTTAAAAAAAAAAAAAAAAAAAGAAAATGCAATATCTGTGAATCACAGTAAAGCAAAGTGCAATAAAACGAGGTTTGCCTATATTTGGTCTTTGTTCTCTTTCTGGCACAGAGCTCTTAAGACCCTTGGAATTTCCTAAGAAATGAGAGCTATAAATATGTCTTTGTTACCTTAATGAGGTGAGTTTTGGAACGTACCTAAGGATGGAAGCTGGTTGCCAGGAGAATCAACCTGGTTGATTTCAGTCCCACCCCTGTACCTCTAGGGCAAGGAGTGGAACTAGAGGTTGAATCTATGGCCACTAGCCAATGACTTGATCAATCATGCCTATGTAATGAAGCCTCCACAAAAAATATATTCAGAGAGCTTCTATGTTGATGAACCAGAAACACATCCATGTTCCAGGCACCAAACTCCACTGGACAGAAACTCCTGTGTTAGGGACCTCTTCCTGTGTATCTCTTCATCTGTAGTTCATTTGTATCCTTTAATTTCCTTTTCAATAAACCAGTAATCCAGTAAGTAAACTAGTTTCCTGAGTTCTGGGAGACATTCTAGCAAATCAATGGAACCCGAGGAAGAGGGATTCATGGTAACCTCTGATTCACAGCCATTTGGTCAGAAGCACAGGTAACCACCTGGATTTGAGATTGGCATCTGCATGGGCGGGGAGTGGGAAACTGGTTATGGGACTCAGCCCTTAACCCATGGAATCTGACACTATTTCCAGGTAGTGTCACAGCCGAGTTAAATCTGTGGGACACCCCATCTGCAGAGGATCCAATTAATTGCTTTAGTGGTATGGTAAAGAGCCATGCATTAGAATATGGACAACATAACATTCACAAATGTACTTCTCCAACTTGAACCTCGATCCTGAACTCCATATTTGTATATCTTTCTATCGTTAGGAACATCTAATTTCTCTTATAGTCTTAAAACACGCTAAGTGACCTATTGATCAGAGTGAATCCAGATTTTGGGAACCTGAAGCTTATATAATTTGGGGGTCCCTCTTTTAAAAAATGCATTAAAAAATTTAGGCATATGGGGCTCCTGGGCGGCTCAGTCAGTTGAGTGTCCAACTTCCGCTCAGGTCATAATCTCACAGCTCATGAGTTCAAGCCCGCATGTGGCTCTGTTCTGACAGCTCAGACAGAGCCTGGAGCCTGCTTCGGATTCTGTGTCTCCCTCTCTCTCTGCCCCTAACCCACTCACATTCTGTCTCTGTCTCTCTCAAAAATAAATAAACATTAAAAATTTTTTTAATTCAGGCATAAAGTAAATATTCACTTAAAATGTTAGAAGATAACTGAGGCAGATTTTAAGAGTTTATTTGAGCAAAAAAGTCAATTTGATTGGGCAGGGCCAAACCAGAAATAGAGGCACCCAGCTGACAGGAGCTAGAAGACATATAGACAAGAGGTGGAAGCAAAGAAAGGAAATTATTTGATTGGCTATAGCTTAAAACCTGGCTATTTTTGATCGGTTGTCCTTAGGTTTCAATTTCATCACCTTGAGGCATTTTTTACATATAGGCTTAGACTTTGATTTGCTACCTAGGCTGCCACCTTATTAGAGTTACCTCAGTCTAATGGCTTCCTCATTTGATTAATTTAACAAGAGTGAGAAAAAAAAAACTATAACTAGATCCAAATTCTAAAAAGCCAACAAAACCTATGAATACCACAAAATCCAGAAGCAATATTTTGATTAACTAACTACCTGACAGACCTTTATACTATTTTCTACCAATTTTGGGGTACTTACTCTTTGATCAACTCTTCGTTTTCGACACCAACAAGAGAAAGACAATTAGGTTTTTCTCTGGCATGGTTGGTGAGAAGTCAATTTTTAATACTGATATTTTAGAAAGTTTCTTTCAGCTTTACAACTTGTCATGGGTCATGTCATATACATTTTTGGGTTGTTTTCAAATTTGGGAAAATCTCCATCAAGTTCCTTTCATATATGAGCTTTAGAGTTCAGAACATTTCGAGCTGGTCTTTCCAGTGATTGAATCTAAATGTTTTTTTGAATTGACAATATTCTTTAACCAGTCTTTGTTGGTATCTTCTTGTGTTAGCATATTTTGACTTTTCTGTTATCTTCATTAATGTCACTGGTTTTGGGGAGTTTTTTGTTTTTGCCAAATTAGCAATGTGCCTACTTAATCACTTCTCTGTATTAATTGGATTATTTATTTTATGGGATGATCAAGTTTATCACTTCTATTTTAAATTTATCTTTCTCTTAGTGAATTGCTGCTTTCAGAATAATCTGAAAATTTTATTACAATTCACTTCTCAGTATCAAAATAACTTCTATTGATTTCACTATTCATCTCTACTGTTTTTGCTTCATATTCCATTAATTTTAATCTAAATATCCTGTCAGTTCTTTAAAAAAATGCATTTACAGATGCCAAATGGTACTCTTCAAAAACACTCAAAACAGTCTATAATTTCTCATTTTGTTTAAACATTCCAAAACCCCTTTCCACATTGCAGTTATGGTAGAATACTCATGCACTACCAAATATATACTTCCATCAAAAAGAAGAAAACAGGGGCGCCTGGGTGGCTCAGTTGGTTAGGAGTCCAACTTCAGCTCAGGTCATGATCTCACGGTCCGGTCCGTGAGTTCGAGCACCGCCTTGTGCTCTGTGCTGACCGCTCAGCTTCAGATTCTGTGTCTCCCTCTGTCTCTCTCTGCACCTCCCCCACTTGAACTCTGTCTCTGACTCTCTCTCTCTCAAAAGTAAATAAACATTAAAAAAAAATTTTTAAAGAAGAAGGAAACATCTATTGTGTAATGATACTATCTACTCTATCATCAAATATATTCTTGAAAGGAGGGAACTATTTTGACTTGGTCTTGGTGAAAAACAAATCCTCTGCTTACAATTGTGTATATGTGATGGAATTAGAATTTTCCATAGATTAAACTAGCTCTGGCCCCATATGTTTCTGCTCTTGATCTTTATATGTATTTCCAATGAAATCATCAAAGTGATCCTGTTTAAAAAAAAATTTTTTTAACGTTTATTTATTTTTGAGACAGAGAGAGACAGAGCATGAATGGGGGAGGGTCAGAGAGAGAGGGAGACACAGAATCTGAAATGGGCTCCAGGCTCTGAGCTGTCAGCACAGAGCCCGATGCGGGGCTCGAACTCACGGACCGCGAGATCATGACCCGAGCCGAAGTCGGACGCTTAACCGGCTGAGCCACCCAGGCGCCCAAAGTGATCCTGTTTAAAAGCAAGTCAGGTCATGTCAATCATTTGCCCAAGATCATCCAATAGATTCCTATCTCACTGTTAGTAAAAACCAAGGGCTTATGAGACCCTACACAGTCTGGACCAGGTACTGCTTTAACCTCACCTCCCATTCTTCTCCCCTTTTCACTTTGTTCCAGCTACACAGCTTCTTGCTTTCCCTTGAATTCTCCCAGGATTTTCTGCCTCAGGGCCATTGTACATGCTATTCTCTTTGCCTAAAATTCACTTCACCTATCACTCGCTCACCTCCTTCAGATCTTACTCAAACACCAACTCAGTGAGACCTTACTTGGTCTATTTAAAATCGGCCCCTAATATTTCCTACTACTTAAAAAAATTTCCCCCTACCTCTTATCATCAAAAGTACCTCATGTCCCTAATGTCTACATAAGGATTCAATAAAATCAGTTGATTGAGTGAATGAAAGTCCAAGTGAGGGCCCTTTTTGGTAATGGCAAATGTTAAATACGACTCAAGAGGAATGATTCTGGAATATCATTGTTCGTTGTAGGACAACATATGCTTTGTCAAGTATTTATTCATTTCTTGTCTCAATCAGCAAATCAATAAGTATTTGGTGTTTGCTGCATGCTTAATACTGCCCTAGGTACTAAGCACACGTTGGTAAGGGAAGAAAACATGGTCCCTGCCTTCCTGAAGCTCATGGCTTCTCGAAAGAGAGAAAGGCTATGAAGACAAGTTGACTGTAGTCTTGGCACATCACTACCTGAACATGGTTTACTTATGACTGGGCAAACCAGATTCCTGGAAATTCACTTGCGGCGTATTCTACAGATCCATTAGTCTTAAACACATGATTAAATAAGACAGCAATATCATGTGCAATGAATTTTAAGCCAGGCATGGAAGATCATAAAAGTTTAAGAAACAATAAATGTCTTCTTAAATTTCTTTTTCATCTCATGTGCTGTGTTAATAGCTGTCATTATTGAGATTTGATGACATCTGTATTCCTAAAGGAGGAGCCAGTGAGGCTGGCGCTTTGGGTTTTAGATAGCTTTCAAGCAATAAGATTTAGAATCATTATCTAACTTAAATATTCAGAGAACATGCACATCAACTCCCCAACTCAGGCTGCCACAGATTTTCAACAGACTTTCTCACCCTGATCTCAGATGGCCATGGTATTTTTTGAATATGTGCATCCTGTCTGCTTTAATACATAGTATTTCGCAAGTTTTAGTCATTGCAACTAAAGCGTGGGCAAAGGTGGGGGTGGTGTGAGGGAAGAGCTTCTCATCGTGAGGAAATTTGAGACTAGTAGCTGTTCAGACCAAAATTGTCCATGTTTCCTGAGTTCCATAAAATTCAACTCAGAGGAAAAGTGTACCCCAGTGTCCAGCACACTGAGTGTTCTCAAAGACGTATTATTGCATGAATTAAACATTTTCAAAACTATTCAGGAGATATTGCAGGCAAAGCCACACACATCCAAGTTAGTGAACAGAATTGAGGCCAATGTGTTCTTTCTAATAAACTTAATTATACTGCTTTAGTTTGCCTCATTTGATTGTAAATATAACCCAGATGGCCTCAAATTCACTAAATTTCTGGATTCACTTTTCTTTTCTTCCTTCCTTCCTTCCTTCCTTCCATTCTCCCTAACTTCCTTCCTTTCCTCCCCCCCTTTCCTTCCTTACTCCCTCCCATCCTAACTTCCCTGCTTCCCTCCCTTCTTTCCTTTCTTCCTCTCTGTAAATATGTGTGTGTACATATGAAAAAACCCATATACAGAAAAATAAATAAGGGTGTATGATCAAATGATCTATCACAAAGTAAACACATTGCAACCAGCATCCCGGTCAAGAGATAGAACACTGCCTACACCCACAAACCCTCCTCATGCCCCTTCCCCATTGCATCCTCTTCCCTAACTCCAAAGATAACCACTATCCTGACTTTTACGCTAATCATCTTCTTGAATTTCTTTTGGGTTCAACCATCTCACGTATATCCTCAAATAGTAGTGCAGCAACTTCCAATAAATGGATTCCATACAATAAATATTCTGCATGTCTAGCTTCTCTAACTTAATATTATGTTTGTGAGACACACATTGGTGTAAATAGCTATAACATCCATTTTAATTATCATATAGTATTTTATAGCATTACTATGCCACTATGATTTATGGGTAACATAAAAGATGTCTCTGGTTTGGGATTATGACAAATACTCCTGTTATCTATATTCTTACACACCTCAAGGTGCCCATGTGCATGTTTTTGTGTTGGGTATCATTGTGGGTTGAACTGTGTCCCCCATAAAGACATGTTGAAACCCTAATCCCTGGTACCTGTGAATGTGACCTCAATCCTTTCTTGTTTTCTGTACTCTTAGGTTTTATGAATACTTCATCTAAAGCATGAATTGAGTTTGTAATCAACACTAGTAATCTTTCATTTTTAATCAGAGTGTTTAGTCCATTTGTTTTCCTATCACTGACATTGGGATGTTTTAATTTACCATTTTATTATTTATTTTCTCTTTGTCCCACATATTCTTTCTCCCTTTCTCTTGAAATATTTTTAATTGCTTCATTTTTCTTTTCTATTAGCTAGGAAGCCAAATGCTGTTTTATAATTCTTTTAGTGGCTGCCTTAGAGATTACATTATGGCTTGTGAATTTATCCAATCCAATATTAACTGGTACTTTTACCTTCTTCTTGGACATGTCAAACTCTTACAACATTTCAACTCTAATTTATGTGCTCTTCATCTTATAATTTATTTATAAATTTAAACAGTGTTTAATGGTAAATATTTTAAATGGTTTTATGCAGTAAATATTATTTATATTTACTTATTTTTTATTGACCTTTATTTCTTCCTACACGGCAAATTGGTATTATTCCCTTCTGCCCTTTAGTACTCTCTGTAGTTCAGTCTACTGGTTATGAATTTTCTCCATTTAGATGAGTTTGAAAGTATCTTTAGTTTCTATTCTTTCTTGAATGACATTTTTGATGGATGTAAAATTCTAAGGTTGACAGTTTTCTTTTAGCACTTAGAAGTTCTTAGCCCACTGTCCCAAGGCTTCCATTCTTTCTGTTGATGTGTTAGTTGTTGATCTTATTGTGACTATGAAGAGAAAATCAGCAGCAGGACAAAGTCATATTAAGATTTTTATCTTGTCTTTGATTTTTGTCATTTTTACTATGATGTGTTTAGATGCGGAATTCTTTTTTATTTACCCTGCAAGATATTTGGAGAGAATCTTAAAAGACTGGACTCATATTGGTCTTTGGGTTTGGAAATTCTTAGCCACTATCTCTTCAAGTATTGCTTCTTCCCCATTCCTTCTGTCTCTCTGTCTCTCTCTCTCTCTCATACCTTCTATCCCTCCCTCTCTCCATTGCTCTCTCCATCCTCAGCCTACTGGAATGCTAATAACACAAATATTAAACCTATCTAGCATATTCCTATATCCTTCTGTCTCTTATCTTCTACTCTGTGTTTTTCCTACCTCTGCCTCTCTGTGTTTCAGTCTGGGTGCTTTTTTTCAATTTATTTTCTAATGCATTAATTCTCTCATTAGCTAGTAAGCCCTTTAATTGTATCCTTAATTTTGGTTTTTAAATCTAGGATACTCACTTGCCTCTTTTTTAAAACTAGCTTTCATGTCCAACTCTTGGTTTCATCTCAGGTCATGATCTCATGGTTTCGTGAGTTCAAGCCCCACTTCAGGCTCTGCACTGCCAGCACAGAGCCTGCTTGGGGTTCTCTCTTTCTCTCTCTCTCTCTCTCTGTTTTTCTCCCTCCCTCCCTCCCTCTCTGCCCCTCCCCCACTCACACTGTCTCTGACTCTCTCAAAATAAGTAAATTAGGTAAAAAATAATTATAAAATAAAAACAGCTTTCAGTTCTCTCCTAAAATCCTAGACCTTGTATTTTATCCCCTTGAATACTCTGATCCCCACGACTTCAAAGTCAGGATCTGATCATTCCAATATATTAAGCCCTATTGCTTCTGCCTCTGATGGTTTTCATTCTTACTGGTTTGCCTCTTTGTGTTGCTGGTTAGTTTTTTTTCTGGTCCAGGATGCTCTCTTTATAAAATGGTGGAAATAATTTGTGACCTACCTGATCATATCTTCTTCCTGAGACGACAGACAATTGCTATTGCCTGGTATTTGGCACTGTGGGTTCATCTTAATTGTTAAGGATTGGGATAAAGCAAAACTGAGTTACAGTCCCTGCGGTAGGTCTTCGAACTCCATTTCATGCTTACTCCTAGGGTCCAAAATTTAAGGGCCTAAGCTGAAAGCAAGTAGGGTTCACCAAGTTTCCCCCATGCCCAGCAAGTTAGCTGGTTATTATTAAGCTATTGTTACCCAGTTTCAAAGCCACCCTTCTATTCTCTGCTTTGTGCTGCTAGGGCTGGAATTCTGTGAAGAACCACATTGCAAATTGAATTAAACCATCATTCTGTGATTTTTCAGCTATAAACTGTTGTATGTTAAAATATCTTAAATGTAGTTGTAATCACTGGACTAATAAATGGTTGTATGTGTATATTTAATATTATTTAATATCCTTCCCTGACAAAATAAAATTTGCTAACCCTACGTTTGTCCCTATTGGTTTTTCTTTTTCTCTTATTGGGCTCTGAAAAAAAAGCCCAATAAAAGTCTTGGATTGAAACTGCAGTAGACATTGTGGGTCTGGATTTCTGTTGGGTATTTGGCAAGTTCTTCAGGATGTGCTCATGGCCAAAATGGAGACAGGAGTTGGAGGCAAAGCCTGTGGAGGTAGGGCAGTGTTTTAAAACATGTCACCCTGTCCTGAGAGCAGTGTTTTATAACATGTCACGCTGACAACTAAGCCTCACACATTCTCTGCTGCTTGTCATAACTCTTCCTTGTGTGGCTCTCCCCCCTCCACCTCATGTCCTGTCCTCCTTCTGACCCTTGGCTTCATTACCTATTCACAATCCTGCACCTGGTCTTTCCTTCGTGTTTACATTTGGAAATCTGAACATAAATGAACTAAGCATTCCATTTAAAAGATTGGAACAAAGTAAAAGAAATATGAGGGAATTAATAAAGATAAAGTGCTGAAAATAATGAATCACAAAACAAATGCCAGCAGAAATGATAGATAAACCCAGTACTCTAGGAAGTTTGACTAAGAAAAAGTGCAAGACAAACAAATACATCAGGAATGAGAAAGAAGATAAAACCATAGTTGCAAAAAATAGTAAAAATCATTATAAAATATCATATAAAATGTTGTCAATAAATTTTCAAATCTAGATGAAATGGATGATTTTCCTAGCACAATATAAATTATCAAAAATTGATTCACGAAAAACTAGACTCTCCAAACACATTAACAACCACACAATATACTAGCAAGGTTTCTCATAAATCTACCACTTTAAAGAGTAAAAATAAATAAGAACATTAGAACTTGCTTGTTTTACACGTAAGATCTAACTAACCTAGCTATCAAGGAACACATAATCCTACCTAAATTACTGAAACTCTTTCAGAATATATAAGTGGAAAGTTTCCCAAACCGTTTTATAAGTCTGTCATAAGCTTAATACCAAAACCTAATAAATAACATAGCAAAAAAAAAAAAAAAAAAAAAAAAAGTCAGTCTCACTTAAAAATAAATATGGAAAAGTTCTAAAGAAAATATTTGCAGCTGGTATATTAAAACAACAATACCCATATTCAAGGATGACTTATACCTCAATGAAGCACTGTTAGCATTATAGTATTGGTGTAATGTATATTTACTGTCCTCTGCTGGCTATGCCCCCACCCTTACAGATGACAATCTGGGTGTCTCAGACCTTGGGATTCCCTGCCAAGATGTCCCTAAAGCCAGTTAACTGGCCTGCACATGCCTCTTCCCTTGTCTGTTCTTCCAAGGGTGGTCTCTGCTATTAGAATATCCATGCCTATGCCCAAAGTGTGGCCAACGGTGGCTCTTTGCAGAGGGTAAATGATGCTTGAATGCATGAATTAGTGTGTATCCCAGTCTAGGGTAGAAAGATAGGGGGAGAAGGCCATGGGTCAAGGAATAGCTTTTCCCATACTGCTACTTTTTTTTTGGCGGTGGGGTGGGGGATGTGGAGCAGAGAGAGAGAGGGAGAATCCCAAGCAGGCTCCACTATCAGCAAGGAGTCCTACTCAGGGCTGTGAGATCATGACTTGAGCCCAAATCAAGAATTGGAGGTTTAACCGACTGAGCCATCCAGGCGCCCCACCCACCCATACCACTACTTCTGATACAGAACTCTGAGGGATACAAGAGTTCTAAATTTGAACCTGGTATTCTAGGTTATTATGAAGATATAAGTGTCAAGGTAGGAGGACAGGACGTATTCTGTTTAACAATTTACTAGCTTGATTTATAGCTTTTAAATATCCTGACATATGGTAAATAAGCTTTTATTTGTACTCTTGTCTCAGGCCCCAAAAAGAGTGAGCCAGCCCACCTCTTCCAGATTTAGCACAGGTGAAAACCAATAGCAGACTAATACATACAGCATGAATAAATATTAGTGGAATATATATATATATATATATATATATATATATATATATATGGCATGGCATGTATGGGTATGTATACCTATGTGGACACATACGTGCATAGTTATGTATGTGTATATATACATCTATCTACCGATAGACAAAAAAGAATATATATGTATACCTGTGCATACATAGACACACAAATAGTTCTACATTGCACACACTCACAAATACACATGCACCAGCAGCAACACAGAAAAGTTGGAGCTTCCAATTCTAGGCAAGATGAAAAACTAACGGCTGCTGTTGGCCCCCTTTCTCCCTACCAAACTAGAGATGCCAGAATAGATACAGGGAAACTGACCAAATGCAGAGCCAGAACCAGAAGCCTCATCCTTACCAGATTGAAAGTAGCCAAGTTTTAATGTAGGAAGAGAAAGATATCCTGAAGTCAATGGAGTCCAAAAGCATGGGTGAATGTTGGGAGCCAATATAAAGGAGTTGCAGGCCAGCAACTCCACTTTCCTCTGCTGGTGGAGGAGAATGAGACTGGTCAGGATCAGTCCCACCACCCCTGTTAGGCTGTCCCTCTGGCCAGATATGCACCCAGGATGCCTGAGCTTTTTCAATAGGGACTTTGTCAGGGCAACTCCATGAGCAAACTCATCAGGCTGATGTCCTAACCAATGTTCACTGTCATTGTTCCAAGGGAAGAAAAGCAATGGCAGCAGCTGGAAGGACAGGAACATAGGCCTGGTAGTGCTTTAGCTCAAAAGAGCAGGGAAGTCTATTGGAATGGGTACAGACCAGCTGGCTAGGCCTTGAGCATCCATTCAATCACTTGTCATGGAGAATGGCTATATCAGTTAGCTCTTTTTACATAACAAATCATTCAAAACTCTCAGTGGCTTAAAATGACAATTATTTATTTTTGATCATAGATCTGGAGGTTGACCTCTTAGACTGATTGAGGCCAGGCTCTGCTCCCTGTGTCTCTCATCCTCCTCCGGAGCCAGCAGGCTAGCCCAGGCATGTTCTTTTTATGGAGATAGCTAAACCCCCCAAAGGCAATGGGAAATACAGAAGGCCTCTTTTGCCTAGGCTTGGAACTAATGTGCCATTACTTCCACCTCATTATATTGTGTCACCCAAGTCACATAGTCAAATTCAAAGTCAAACGGTAAGAAAATACATCATACAGCTTTTGCAGGAGAAATGGCAAAGTCACAAGGCAGAACATAAAATAATTTGCCATAAACTTTAAGAGATTGGAATCTTACAGAGTATGGGCTCTGCCCACAACAGACAACAAAACCAAGTAGTAACTATTAATAATAAGATACCTAGAAAAGCCCTTAAATATTTAGAAATTAAACAACAAATTTGTAAATTTGTAAATAATCCATTGGTCGAAGAAGTCACAAGAGAAATTGGGAAATTGTTTCAAATGAATAATAATGGAAACAAAACATACTAAAATGTATAGTATGCAGCAAAAACAGTGCTGAGAGTGAAATTTATAGCTTTCACAGCTAAAGTAGAAAAAAAGGCTTAAAATAAAAAAAGCAGAATTTTTACTTAGAGAAGCTAGAGGAAATATTAAAAATAAATACATAAATAAACACAAAGGAAGAAGGGAAGAAATAATAAAAATAAAAGTAGAAATAAATGATATAGAGAACAAACATTAGGAAAAATTGACAAAGCCAAAAGAGGATTCTGTGAAATATCAAAACTGATCAATCTCTGGTAAGAAAGAAAAAGAAGGAGAGAATTCAAATTGTTAACATAAAATGTTGGAGGTGAGGAAAGCTTACTGACAATCAAAATATATTAAGGAAATAGTAAGAACATATTTATGCCAATAAGTTTGATAGCATAGATGAAATGGATAAAAAAGTACAACATACTAAAACTGACTCAAGAAGAAAAAGAACTTAATGACCGCATATCTATTAATGAAATCGAATCTGTAATTAAAAGATTTCTAACATGGAAAATTCTAAGCTCAGAGCCTTCACTGGTGAATCCTATCAAATGCTAAGGAACATAAGATATCAAGCTTACCCAAGTTCTTCGAGAAAATAGAAGAGAACACTTTTCAACTTATTTTATGTGGACAGCATTGCTCTGATACAAAACCAAGAAAGATACTGTAAGAAAACAACACACTATAACTCATGAACACAGATATAAAATCTTCAACTCAACATTAGCAAATCACAGCCAAGAGGAGCCTAAGGAGACATGATGACTTAATATACATAGTATCATAGATGGGATGCTGAACAGTAAAAGGACATTAGGCAAAAATGAAACAAATCTAAATAAAGTATGGACTTTGGTTGATAATAATGTATTGATATTGGTTCATTAAATGTGACAAGTACATGATTCTAATATAAGTTGTTAATAATAGGGGAAACCGGATGTGTGATATACAAGAACTCTCTGTATTAGCTGTGCACCTTTCCTAGAAATCTAAAACTACTCTAAAATTAAAAGTTTATTTTTAAAAAGCTGTACGTGAATATTCTTATCAGATTTATTCATATTAGCAAAAGTAGAAATAACCCAAATGTCCATCAACAAGCAAATGCACAAACATATTATGGCATGTTTCTACCACAGCATGTTATTCAACAATAAAAATGACTGAACTAAAGAAGAAGAAGAAGAAGAAGAAGAAGAAGAAGAAGAAGAAGAAGAAGAAGAAAGATTGAACTACTGACACACAAAACATGGAAAATAGAAAGTGATGTTTGAAAAGACATAGAAGTCCCCAGAAACCTACCTTAGGAAGGAATACACTGAAAGTCAAGCAGGACCTTTACTCAGTTTCTATTGTTTCCCTGCCCTGTCCTAAGATGTCAACCCATGGACTGGGGAACAAAACAAGATCCTTCTCAGACACCCCCACCAGCAATTAACTTTGTTTGTTTCTTGATTGCTTCCTCAATGCGCCAGCCCATATAGTTTTAGCTCCCTGGTGTGGAGGGGAAGCAAACTTACTGCCTAAGTATTTTTCTTTTTTTCAACGTTTATTTATTTTTTTGGGGGACAGAGAGAGACAGAGCATGAATGGGGGAGGGGCAGAGAGAGAGGGAGACACAGAATCGGAAACAGGCTCCAGGCTCTGAGCCATCAGCCCAGAGCCCGACGCGGGGCTCGAACTCACGGACCGCGAGATCGTGACCTGGCTGAAGTCGGACGCTCAACCGACTGCGCCACCCAGGCGCCCCTGCCTAAGTATTTTTCTAAACTCATTGCTAAAGTCCAGACTCAGTTTTTTAAAGTTCCAAAGCCAAAAAAGAAAAAAAAAAAAAAACCCAAACAAACAAAAAAAAACCCACAAACTTTTCATTATCATTCTTTTTGCAACAACCCAACACTAAGAGGTGAAAATGCTGAGGTTTAATTTCAAATGTGGTTGGAAATAACGGGGGTTAGGACTGCAGGGGGAAAACATTTAACTCTTGGAATAAAATATTGTTTGGTTTTTTTAAACCAGAGTTTACAATATAAATATTCTATGTTAGAGAAGGGAAATGAATCTTCCTTAAGGCTTTCCACTTTCTGGGCAGATAACATCAGCGGGAGATTCCTGGCTAGCCTTCTTTGGGTCCCTTTACAAAGTTGTCAGCACTTTTCATAAGCTACATTTGCTTCTCTATCCCCAAAGAAATGCTAAGGCTCTAAAAACATTCTCAAAGAGCAGATCTCCTGGTAATAGAAGGAGACAACAATGAGCTGTTGTGAATTGCTTCTTCTAAACATCCCGCTGACCCCCAATATGGCAGACTTCTTAGGTATCCTGAGCTGTAAGCCCCTGGTGGAGAAAAGGGTGATGATATTTCAAATATTCCTCATTAAAAATATAGAAATTACCCTAGAACGAAACAATCTAACACCTGAAACTAATTTTCTTGACATAGTCATGGACTTTAATGACAGCTTCATTAATTGAATGGAATCACATGGGGACGAAAATCATGTTTTCCTTAATGACTTGCCAGATGATGGATTTGTTTGGTTACTTACTTTACTATGAAGAATTTCCGAGGAAGGAAAAAGAAAGAAGGATGAGCCCTATGTGTCATATTACAACCGAGCCTGACCAAGAGGTCCTCCTGGGGTCTTGGTGATGAGCCAGTGTGAAAATAGCAAGTTGGATTTGGCAGGATGGGGAAGCGGTGTGATGTCATCATTAGGAACCTTATTAATCAAGGTGAAGTTCGTGAACCAGTAGCATCAACATCACTGGGAAGCTTATTAGAAATTCAACTTTTCAGGCCCCATCCCCATGCTACTGAATTGCAATCTGCATTAAATATGATCTCCAGGTGATTTTCAGGCACTTTAGAGTCTAAGGAGCACTGGCTGGGAGCCCAAGATTTGGAGTCCAATGGACTTGGGTATTCCAGCTCCACTTACTGCTGACTGTGAATAGGGCATATTATTTAGCCTCTCAGCCTCAGTTTTTCTTTCTGTGAAATAGGCAAATAGTATCTACCTCATGAAATTATGAGGATTAAGCAATATAAGCACTTAGTGTATTTTCAGGTATATACTCTATGTTGAATAAATGGCATATAATAGTGCTATTGTGGCTTCTTTGTCCCTTCCACTGCAGAGAGGAAGTATCTTGGGAATCAGAACTGAGTTCAAATTCACGTTTTACAATTTAACAGCTATGTGATCTCGGTCGTGTTACCTAAGATTTTTCAGCCTCAAATTCTCTATCTATAAAATGGGTGTAATTTAAATGCCAGAGCCTCCCAAGTCTTAAGATATAGACCAATTACACAGCCTAGTGAAGTCATCATCCTTCACAAGATTTAGGCTGCTGGCAAGATTCCTGCTTAGTCTGTGTTGCATCTCCACATGCTGTCCTTGTCCCTCTGCGAGTCTCTCACAGGGCAAAGTTCAGACCTTTCCACGGTTGCCACAAGAAATCCACTTCATGCAAGCATTTCATGAGGTGGGTAGAAATTTCTAAAGATGTAGAGCGTGGGTCACAAGGACGAATCACAGGACATGTGGCCCAGTCTTATGCCACCTCCCCGGCTCCTTCCTTCCTTTCCTCCTATGTCTGCCATCACAGCCCCCTTGTCATCCCAAAGACAGCCTACCTTCAGCAGATGTCGTGGAACCAGCCGTGAACACAGAGTGAGAAGGGTGCGTTCTCAAGCTAGTAGCTCCTCTCTCCAGGCCTCCGGGTCCTCAGCGACACGTCAGCAGGAATTCCTCAGGCACAAGAGCGTCCCAAGAACTAAGGGAGGCCTCATGATTGACAATCCTCATGCAGCCTGGTACCTGATGGGTGGCTGGTTATGAAGCCACTATTGTCTGCCCCAATCTTCCCCTCCTCCATAAGTCCACTTCTGAGGCCGGGGCTCAACTTCTGCAAACGACATTCTCCTTTTCCAGCTGGCTCCTTGTTCGGCTCTGTCTGTCAAGGAGGCCACAGGGAGCATGAGGGGTGGAGGGAGGATGGAGACTTTTTCCTTGGTTTGCTTCCCGTTCCTATCAGGTCTTCACCCCGCAGCAGCTGCTGGTTCCAGCCGCACAGGTGGCTCTAGTTTGCGGTTGTTCCTCACCCAGAACCAAGCCCATGAGCTCTCTCTGAAATAAGGCCCCAGCCACAGGCACCTCCCTCTGCAGAGTCAGAATCCCAGCTCCAAAGAGCCGCTTCTCCAGACTCCAAGCTCCGAGCAGAGTTGCATTTGAGCATGCCTTCTCCCTAGAGGCTGAGTCCCAGCTCTGCGGGCTCCTCCTAGAAACTTCCAAGTTTTAGTAATCTCAACATATCCCCATCTCTAAGGGAGACAGCTGCTTCCTGCAGCTACTACCTTTGTGGTACCTCAGTGTCCCCTTGCCTGCCCAGCTCTCTTCTGTCTGGGAAATAGTTTCGTTATGTCTCCCTGCTGAAATAATGGCATGGCTTTTGGCCTCTGACAGGATCCGTCTGATTTGGAAAGTTATGTAAAAGATACTAGTTTCCTTCCAAAACAAATTTTAAAAATCTACCTTCTAAATACCAAGTTTTGCCACTAATAAGGATATTCAAAAGAACATGCCAATGGCTTTGACAACAATTTCCAAAGAAAATTTTCCAAACTATTTTGGGCTCTGCCAGCATTGTTGGAATAGAACAGTAGTCCTGAGCATTTGGAACAAAGAGTCAAAACATGTTTCTAGAGAAAGAAATGCAGTTAGACATAACTCATAAGGCAGAACAGATGCACAATCTAGAGAGATGCTGACCTGTGTAGACACCAGCATAGACAAGAATAGGGAGAAGGTGAGGGGAGCCAGGGAAGGGCACCTATGAAGCAGGTGCAGGTTGTCACGTTTCTAGATGTTAATGAAGTCTATAACCAAAGTCGAACCAAAGTTGATTTAAAAGAACCTGGAAATAGCAGTTTAGTTAGTGGTGCTTAAAATGTCTGCGTTGACCATGGAGGAGTAGTACTTCAAAGGTGGTGGCCATGACTCAAATAGAAATTGAAAGGGAACTGAAAATAATATTTTATGCTTATTTAATTAGTAAAGATAAACTGAAAATCATAGCCCTCATTGTGGGTGATCTTGGTCTAAAGTACACACCTACACAGAGTTGTCATAGTATATATAAAGCAAGAGAGTAATAGCTTAAAAGAGTTAAAATGATATTCACCCCATTTAACCCAGCCATTCCATTACTAAAAATTAATCCTGGGCCACCTGAGTATCTGTCATTTGCGCATCCAGCTCTTGATTTTGGCTCAGGTCATGATTCAGGAGTCATGGTATTGAGCCCCATGTCAGGATCCACGATCAGCGTGGAACCTGCTTAAGATTCTCTCTTTCTGGGGCACCTGGGTGGCGCAGTCGGTTAAGCGTCCGACTTCAGCCAGGTCACGATCTCGCGGTCCGTGAGTTCGAGCCCCGCGTCAGGCTCTGGGCTGATGGCTCGGAGCCTGGAGCCTGTTTCCGATTCTGTGTCTCCCTCTCTCTCTGCCCCTCCCCCGTTCATGCTCTGTCTCTCTCTGTCCCAAAAATAAATAAACGTTGGAAAAAAAAATTAAAAAAAAAAAGATTCTTTCTCAGGAAGCAAACCATAAAAAGACTCTTAAATAAATATAGAGAACAAACTGAGGGTTGCTGGTGGGGTGCTGGGTGGGTGGATGGGCTAAATGGGTGATGGGCATTAAGGAAGGCATTTGTTGGGTTGAGCACTGGGTGTTATATGTAAGTGATGAAGCACTAAATTCTACTCCTGAAATCATTATTATGCTATATGTTAATTAACTTGGACTTAAATTTAAAAAAAATAATGATAAAAAAAGAAATAGAAGTGAACACATAGATTTATGTAGGAGTCAATGAGAAGGACATAGCATGGGCTGAGGAAGGTGGTCAGTGGTCCTGTGTGTACTTAGGATCTTAATTAAATGAATAATACATAGAAAACCTATTTTTTTTTTCAACGTTTATTTATTTTTGGGACAGAGAGAGACAGAGCATGAACGGGGGAGGGGCAGAGAGAGAGGGAGACACAGAATCAGAAACAGGCTCCAGGCTCCAGGCTCTGAGCCATCAGCCCAGAGCCCGATGCGGGGCTCGAACTCCCGGACCGCGAGATCGTGACCTGGCTGAAGTCGGCCGCTTAACCGACTGCGCCACCCAGGCGCCCCAGAAAACCTATTTTTAAAAAGACTCTCTCTCTCTCTCTCTCTCCCTCTGCCCATCTCCCCTGCTCACACACTCTCTTTCTCTAAAATAAAAAAATAAAATAAAAAATTTAAAAATTAAAAAAAAGGGTATTTAAATGCACTTGGTGAAATATTAAGTTATAAAAATCCTATAAAGGGGCGCCTGGGTGGTTCAGTCAGTTGAGCATCCGACTTCAGCTCAGGTCATGATCTCACAGTTTGTGGGTTCGAGCCCCGCCCCGCATCAGGCTCTGTGCTGACAACTTGCTCAGAGCCTGCAGCCTGCTTCAGATTCTGTGTCTCCTTCTCTCTCTTTGCCCCTCCCCGCTCATGCTCTGTCTCTCTCTGTCTCTCAAAAATAAATAAATGTTAAAAATTTTTTTTAAAATCCTATAAAAACATGAAAAATGTTTGTGGTGTGACAGTAAAGTAGAATAAAATCAGGATATAAGATGTGGAGGAGAGTGTAGGAAAGAGAACAAGAAAGAATGTTCAGCAATGTTACTCTTTGTTACCACGGGGATGAGCATAGGGTGCATTCTGAGAGTATTACAAAGGCATCATGCCAGTGAAAAATGATTGGGGCCAGTGAGACAGAACTGAGAAGCCAGGCATGAACCGTCACCCCCTGTGGACTCTGCAAAGACTTTTGATCCTAAAATGAAGAGCCATCCTAAGAATCTCCAAGATTCACGTGTGCTTGACTAAAGATAAGACAATTTTGTTACAAACTACAATCCTTCCCTTCTATGATAAACAGCCAAGTTTTAAAGTTACACTAAGTTCTTTCTCTTCTTGGTTTGGCATTGAAGTTGGTTGTGCTCCAGGAGAAGGGGACAGAGAGAGAATGAAGAGTAGAATCTGAGTCAGGCAGATAAATCTCTTGGGGAAGATTCTGTATATCTCAAGTAGGGAAGGAAGTGATAGACCACTGAGTTAAGCAGCTGGTCAGTGAAAAAAAGCTCCAATAGTTGGCCAAGCAATTAGTTCAAGAGATAATTGGCTGCAGGTGGTGAGTTAAGAGCCAAGTCTGGACTCTGACTAAAGGGATTTGCCAGGGCTTTGTATTTGACCATCTAGGAGCCTTGGCTGACTGTAGAAAAGCTTGAAGAACTGATTTCTTAAGAGCCTCAGAGACCTCCAGAGTTCTAAAATTGATGCAGAACTGGGCTGCCATATTGGGCATAGAAGAAATTATTCCAAATAGAAGAGGAGATGAAATACTGGTTACTGAGAGTAGAGAGAAATCCTATTTTCCTGGTGGTATTTTCTACTACTAGAGAAAACCCATAGGAGTCGATTTCTTCCTTGAGATTGTCCATTAGCCTTTTTAGAGAATAGCCAAGGCTACAGGTCTGCATAAGAATAGGTGGGCTTTCTTGGTTGCTGGGGAATGAAGAAGAGGAAGAGACCCATTTGGGTGAGGGAACTGCCACCAGAAACACTTGATTGCTTTGGAAGTACTCGCAGAACCATGTTCTACGTGAGGCCCACATTCCATTAGGGCAGATAAAAATTGGAGACAATTCTGATAGAAGGTAACTGCTTTGCATAACCAAATGATCATACTTCAGAAAGAAAAACACGGCTAGGTTTCTTTAGGAGGGACTTCTGGAGGAGATTCCTAAAAGAGATGCTCTCTGAGCTGAGTTTTGAAATAAGAATAGACATTTTCTCAAAGAGTGTATTGGGGAGAACAAAAGGGAGTTCTGGGTAGCTGGAATATTCAATATGAGGAGAGTGGTGGCAGGAGATGATGTCAGAGATGTGGTTCTGGCCAAGGTGGTGATGGCTCTTAAATACAGAGTTAAGGAATTGGACATTATGTAGATGTTGAGAAACACTGAACAGTTTTGTTTTCTTTTGTTTTTTAAGACCTTATTCTCAAGTAATCTCTATACCCAACGTGGGACTCAAACTCACAACTCTGAGATCAAGAGTCACATACTCTACTATCTGAATCAGCCAGGTGCCCCCACACTGAACAGTTTTAAACACAGTAAAGAGGTGCACTTTAGGAAAAGGACTCGTGTCTGTGGGGGGACGGAATAGAGTGGGCCAAGGCTGGAGGCAGAAGAGGTAAGCAGGGAACTCCTCCAATGTTCAAGGCAGGAGAAAACGAACACCTGAATGACAGTCATGACCACAGCGACAGGAAGCTTGCATTTCCGCCTGCCCTTCCTCTCCCCTGATGCCAAGGATGCAGGCCTTCCTCCTACCTCTGGCACTCACCCCAGGCCAGCGGCTGCCTGCCTGCACTAGGCTTGCCACCACGGTCTGACGCTGGCTCAGGGCATGGATGCCGGCACGTGGAGGGATCATGTGATGGGGCCCAGAAAGACAGGTTTGGGAGTCAGAGGAGAGGAATACAGTTCCCAATGCCACCATGTTATGGACCAAATTGTACCCGCCCCCCACCAATTCTCCGTTCACCCCCTAACACCCAATGGGACTCTATTTGGAGAAAGGACCTTTAGTAAGGTAATTAAGCTTAAATGAGGTCATAAGGGTGGAATCCTAATCTGAGAGGTTGCTGAGCCTATAAAGAGAAGAAGAGACACCAGAGGTATTTTTCTCTCCCTTCACGTGCATAAAAGAACGTCCCTGTAAGGATGCAGCAGGAAGGTGGCCATGTGTAAGCCAGGAAGAGAGGTCTCACCGGACCCTGGTACCTTGCCCTCGGACTTGTAGCCTCCAGAACTGAGAAAGTAAGTTCCTGTTGCTTAAGCCACTGTATGCCACCTAAGCATAAGGATTGTTTTGAGCTGAAGGCAATTGAGAAGAAGCAGATAATGAGAAAAGCTTTCTTTACCTAAAAATAGGACATAAATCTCCTACCCTCTCTAGCAGGAAAAACAAAAGTTAATCACTGGAGACAACTTTAGACCTTTATCAGCCTGGTGCTGGAGAGGAATCTACATAACAAATTTTCCTAACCAGCTTTGATCTACCACTAGTTTGCTGCCCCTAGAAACTCAAGGTTCTTTTCCTCTGTCTTGACACACTCTAAAAATGTATTGTTATTTTGCTAAGAAGCTATGTGAGCCCAATTTCTGTTTTTGTTTTTGTTTTCTTTTTTCTTTTCTTTTTGTAAGTCCCATTTCTAATGAACCCTTTGAGTTACTCATCTCTGAGGGCTCCCACGTGTCAGGGTGAGGCACATGCTAATAAAGCTCTGTTTCTCTCTTGTGGCTATTCTTTTTCTCAGCCCAATGTATAGGACCCCAATCAGAGAACTCATGAGGATAGTAGGAAAAAGAGTTCTTTCTCCCGACACTACCCAGTGTATGACATTTTATTATGGCAGCCTGACTTGACTCATACGCACCATTGGCAGCTAAATCTCTTGAAGAAATTATTTAAGCTGACTGAGCCTCGTTTTCCTTATCTCTAAAATCAAATGGTAAAATAATAATAATCCCTACTTCACAGGGCTCTTGGGAGTGGTCAGATGAGGTACACAACCAGCAAATGGAGCTTACATGAAAGCTCTTTGTAAATTGTACATATGAAATTAAATAATAAATATTCCTTCCATGAGTGCCCTGGACTGATGAAAGATGAAAATATTTTCAATCATGGGGCGCCTGGGTGGCTCACTTGATTAAGCATCCGATATCAGCTCAAGTCATGATCTCACAGTCTGCGAGTCTGAGCCCCATGTTGGGCTCTGTGCTGACAGCTCAGAGCCTGGAGCCTGCTTCTAATTCTGTGTCTCCCCCTCTCTCTGCCCCTCCCCCACTTGCGCTCTTTGTCTCTCTCAAAAATAAACATTTAAAAACTTTTTTAAAATTTTTTCAATCATGATATTAGCTGAAGTATTATACTTAACTGTAATATCCATCTCTTGGATATATTTTGAATGTACTTAATTAGCCAATAATCAAAAGCTAATTGATCACAGATGTCTAAAGGGCTTTTGGCCCAAATTCCATGAGGGTAACCCGTGCCAATGGGGAATTTCTATGTTTCATAAAAAAGAACACAGGCTTCCAAATATATGAAATACCCCAAATATAGCCTATAGAAGAGGAGACATCCTTTAGACACATTCTAAAACCGTTTTTAATAGTCTTCAACATTCATTTTGTTTTACTAATGTTTGTCACATAGAAATCTGTTAATAAGCTTGAACAGAAAGATAATCACATATAAAGTGTATTTGTAATTGACATAAATATTCCTATTATCTTAGGGTCTTAAGAGTGTTTCTCTTTTTTCTCTACTGCCCCCAAGTAGCCTTGCAGGCATTTTTTCCCTAATATCATCCCGTGAAATTTTATTGCCACAGACATACTCTCTACCTGTTCATATGTATGTCTGTGCTTTATATACAACCAAGAACCAATTTTCACCTCTTTGGGGTGATATTGCCCCTATTGAGAACACCACGGCCTTAAGATGATTCATACAATAAATAAATAAAGCTGATTCATACAATAAATCTAATTGGTCTTCACGATGCAGCTGATGGAAAATGCACTCAATGTGAGAGATGAACCCATTTCTCAGAGGGCGTATCCAGACGTAAAGACAGACATAGCTGGAAGGGCCTGGCTTGAAGCCAAGCTGTGGTCACTCTAGGAGCTAGGTATGGCTAGGTATGTCTACTGAGAACCTGTTTGCATGAGGAACCCAGGAATCTTCCGAGAAGGAATTTACCCTAAAGGGAAAGAGCACAAATTTGAGTCAGAGAGAGTAAACCAGTGGGAAAGATGAGCAGGTATCTAAGCCCCGCATGAGGTGTGTTCCATGGATCGTCCCTCGTCCCAGTGGACTCATCCTAGGTCCTAATGCAAAGGCGGTGCAATACAAGATCAATGGAAGCTAAAACATCCCACATGCCTCCCTGCCATTGTTCCCAGGGCAAACAGAAGCAAGGGGCCAGCGGTGGCACCAGTGCAAGGACCACGTGTGTGCACTGATAGGAGGGCTCCAGTGGCTGCTGCACGTGGGCAAATGTGACCTGTAACTGCTGTCCTCGTGCCGGTCTCACCTCCCTGAGCTGTGTGGCCTGGGAGCCATAGATCATACCCATATTACTATGGAGGTTGAGGGGCGTCTGAGTGGCTCAGCCGGTGAAGCATTGGACTCTTGGTTTCGGCTCAGGTCATGATCTCAGGTTCGTGGGTTCGAGCCCCACATCAGGCTCTCTGTTGCCAGCACAGAGCCTGCTTCATATCCCCTACCTCCCTCTCTCTCGCCCTTCCCCACCTCTCAAAAATAAGCATTAAAAAAAAACCCCCAAATGAACAATGGAGCTTGATATGTCCACCCAATGGCATCCAAACATCTTAGCACCACATTCAAGGGCTTTACAAGGGAGACTGGGCCTGTTTTTTAAGCTCTGGCATTGAAGCCCATTGGACTCAGGTTTGACACCTGTTTCTTCCATCAATTAGCTGTGTGATTGCAGGCACATCCCTTACCCTTTCTAAGCTTCCCATTTTCACCTCTGTAAAATGGGATAATAACCACACCGAATAGATTCAATTAGACAATGCATGCAAAGTGCCCTTTGCACCATCCCAACACAAGGCAAGTGCTCAAAAACTGCTAGCTGTTTTCAGCCCTTGACCATGATCATTCCACTCAATATTCCAGCCACATGAAATCGAGGAAAATTCTCAGATATGCTTCTGACCTTTGTAATGTTTCCTGTCTGGAGTGCTTTTTTAATGACATTTATCTGTCTGGATAACACATAGCCACCCTTTAAAATTCGATTCACATGTCATCTCTGAGAAGGAGATTCCAGAAGAATTAGTGAAGTTCTCTGCAACTCTTTGCTAATCCCCCATTAGAGCTCTGCTCGCACTCCCTTCCTCCCCCCTCCCACTGGACCGTGAGCCCTTTGACAGAGAAAGCTGACCTCAACTCACTTCCACATCTCCAGGGGCCTAACATCGAGTCTGGACCAAGAAATGAGGCACTGGCGCAGGGCCTATTAATAATATTTCTAGAGCAGTGCCCAATTCCAGATGCACCCGCCTTGCATAGCCCACTTTGGCTTCTCTCTGAAGCTTCATAAAGCCTGAGTCACTGGATTTTCTACGACCTCGGGAATGCCTGCTGCTGCTACCTATTCTGCCCAACCCAGCAGGCTTCTCTTCTTCCAGCCCAGGATGATATGCAGGTGATTGCTGCAAGGATACTCTGTGAATGTTAGCATCTTATGATAAACAGGTGGCAAACACCGCATTTGATATCCCAAACACGTATTAAGTGCCTCCTGTATGCCAGACATCTCCCTTTCAGGGAGCACAGAGGCTCAGCGATTGAGCCACTTCTCCGAGATCACTCGGCAGCAGAGCTGGGATTCAGACTCACGCTTTCTGACTCCCAGTCCCTTGCTCTTTTATTATATCATGTTGTCTGTCTCTGTCACTGAAGCAGACCTGAGGCTTGAGGGACAGCTGACTCTGTGGGAGGAAGGCCGTTGAGGGGAGGATGCAGACACGTTATGCTCACAGGGTTGCTGTGGGGACTTCCCTTCTATGCACCTAGAGGGCTGCCACCCTGCCCACGAGTGGCCTCCGATCTCTGCTCACCTCTGTGCTCATCCTTCCCAATTCCAGGGCCACACACACACACGTGCACACAGACACACACATTCAGGTAAAATTTTTAAAGTATACTTTTTAAAAAGTTTATTTACTTATTTTGAGAGAGAGAGAGAGAGAGAGAGAGAGAGCAGGGAAGGGGCAGAGAGAGAGGAAGAGAGAGAGAAAATCCCAACTCGGGGCTCCATCCCATGAACCGTGAGATGGTAACCCCCGCCAAGGTTGGGTGCTTACCCCTTTGACACTTAACCGACTAAGCCACCCAGGCACCCCTGCTGTTTGTCTTTTTTTTTTTTTTTAATCTTTATTTTGAGAGAAAGAGAGAGACAGAGCGTGAGCAGGGGAGGGGCAGAGAGAGAGGGAGACACAGAATCTGAAGCAGGTTCCAGGCTCCGAGCTGTCAGCACAGAGCCCGACGCGGGGCTCGAACTCATGGACTGTGAGATCGTGACCTGAGCTGAAGTCGGACGCCCAACCCAACCGACTGAGTCACCCAGGCGCCCCCTTGCTGTTTGTCTTTCTAAACCTGTGAAGTGCTTCTGAGCCGGCCTCCCAGCTTATGATGCACAACTCTAGCCAGGCATCTACTCTGGGATGGGTGGACATTACTTCCTTTTTTCAAATTGTGGTAGAACAGACCTAACATAAAATTTACCATTGTAGCCATTTCTAAGTGTACAGACCAGGGGCATTAAGTACATTCACACTGTTGCGCAGCCATCCCCACCACCCACCTCCAGAACCCTTTTCATCTTGTAAAATTGAAAGTGTGCCTATTAAACACTAACTGTCCGTCCCCCCTCTTCCCAGCCTCTGGGAGCCACCGTCTGCTTCCGGTGTCTACGAATTGACTGCTTTACTAAGTACTTCATCCAAGTAGAATCATACCGTATATGTTCCTTTGTGACTGGCTTATCCCACTAAGCACAGTGTCTTCAGGGCTCGTCCATGGCATAGCACGTTTCAGAGTTTCCTTCCTTTTTAAGGCTGAATAGCTTTCTATTGCATGTATATACCACGTTTTATGTATCCAGTCGTCCATCAGAGGACACTTGGTGCACTTCCTCCTTTGGGCTCCTGTGAATAATGCTGCTGTGAGTGCTGGTGCACAAATATCTGTTTAAAATCCCCTGCTTGGGGCGCCTGGGTGGCGCAGTCGGTTAAGCGTCCGACTTCAGCCAGGTCATGATCTCGCGGTCCGTGAGTTCGAGCCCCGCGTCAGGCTCTGGGCTGATGGCTCAGAGCCTGGAGCCTGTTTCCGATTCTGTGTCTCCCTCTCTCTCTGCCCCTCCCCCGTTCATGCTCTGTCTCTCTCTCTCTGTCCCAAAAATAAATAAAACGTTGAAAAAAGAAAAAAAAAAAAAGAAAAAAAATAAATAAAATCCCCTGCTTTCCATTCTTTGGGGTATATGCCCAGAAGTGGAGTTGCTGGATCAAACGACAATTCTATGCTTAATTTTTCAGGAACCACCGTACCGTTTTCTGATGTTGCTCATTTTTTTTTCTTAATTTAGAAATTGTTCCCTTTTATATTGCTGTTCTCTGTGCCTCCTTCCCACCCTGACTGGGCTTTGGGGGCCATATCTATCAGTATGTACAGGCTCATGTTTGCTGCTCGTGACCCATACCCTTCCATTTCAAGGGCTCCAGCCTCTAAACCTCTGTATCTTTCCTGCCCTTGGAACACTCCACCCGCCTCATATAGGTGAGTCCCAGAGCCCGCCCTCAGACTTTCTGTGGAAGCTAACACCCCAGAACCTTTGGATTGTGGTAGACACAGATCGGAGAAGGTGTTGCTTAAATCTGTTGTACAAAACGAGGGCCCCATAAGGGCAGCTCCCAAAAAGCAGCCATTGCGTTTGTCTCATTTGGGGAAGGAGGGACAATAACTTTGGTACTTCCCAAAGACTTAAAAAAAACCCTGAATTTAAAGTAAATAACCTTGGGGCACCTGGGTGGCTCAGTCGGTTGAGCGTCCGACTTCGGCTCAGGTCATGATCTCGCGGTCCGTGGGTTCGAGCCCCGCGTCGAGCTCTGTGCTGACAGCTCAGAGCCTGGAGCCTGTTTCGGATTCTGTGTCTCCCTCTCTCTCTGACCACCCTCCCCCCCCATTCAAGCTCTGTCTCCCTCTGTCTCAAAAAGAAATAAATGTTAAAAAGAATTTAAAAAAATAAAAATAAATAAGCTTTGTCTCCATTTCTGGTAAAATAGCTAAGTTTATGAACATTTGTTCTTTGTTGTGGTGATTCTTTAACTCATTTTAGATTTTCAAATGCCTTGTCTGGTCCCATGGGCAGCATCCTTACAACCAGAACGTGCCTGCATTTGGGAGAAGCGATTATTAAAAATTGGCGTGAGGGGCACCTGGGTGGTTCAATCAGTTAAGCATCCGGATTCGGCTCAGGTCATGATCTCACGGTTGGTGGCTTTGAGCCCCATGTCTGGCTCTGTGCTGACAGGGTCTGGAGCCTGCCTTGGATTCTGTGTCTCCTTCTCCCTCTGCCCCTACCCTGATCATTCTCTGTCTCTCTCTCTCTCAAATATAAATAAACATGAAAAAAATAAAAAAAAATTGGTGTGAGCTTGGGGCATCTGGGTAGCTCAGTAGATTAAGTGTCCAGCTTTGACTCAAATCACGATCTCTCAGTCTGTGAGTTCAAGCCCCACATCGGGTTCTGTGCTGACAGCTCAGAGCCTGGAGCCTGCTTCAACTTCTGTGTCTCCCTCTCTCTCTGCCCCTCCCCTGCTTGCGCTCAGTCTCTTGCTCTCAAAAAAAAAAGAAAAAAATCTAAAAAAAATTTTTTTTAAAATTGGCGTGAGTTTAACGTCCAATAAACTCAGCCTGAATCCTCCAAAGAGAAGCGGACACAAACCAAGGAGAGAAACACACTTGGGAGGAGGGGGAAGAAGCTTCCAACTATGAAAAAGAACACACGTTTCTTAGCAAGCATCACCTATTTGCTGAATCGGTGACTGATCAAGTTTCATTAAGGAGAGCAACCCAGTCTCCATGTAGAGTCACAATCCTGGTTGGGGATAGTCCCTGGAGTTTATGTGAAAGGGGATGACCCCCCCTCCCTGCCCCCTGTGCGCCCACCAGGATTGTGACTCTACACAGAGACTGGGTTGCTCTGCTTAATGAAACTTTATCAGTCACTGATTCAGCAAGCACCTACTGGTCCACTCTATGCCAAGTACTGAGATAATAATAATGGCCCAGCTAACATGTTTATCAAGTTCAAGGGCCTCTGCCAACTGCCTTACAGGCATTGCTCAGTTGATCCTCAGGACAATGCTAATTGCTTACCATTGTCCCCACCTTACAACTGAGGTCTCTGAAGCTCAAGGTCACAGTGATAGAGGGGATTTTCACCCAGGCACCCAAATGCGGAGCCCACGTCCTTAACCACTTTGCTAAAATGCAGACAACCACTAGGCACTTTTAAGAATACAAATTTAATAAAGCATTATTGTTCCCCATTCCCTGCCCCCTACCAGGGAGCTCAGAGTCCCATCGGGAAGAATCAAGCAATACTATTTCAATACTCCCTCGTAAGAGCTATTGTAGTATGCTGGTCCAGATACACAGGTGACATCAAAAACACAACTAACAAAAGAAAAAGTGGTCTTGGGAGCTCCTGGGAGGGGCATACCCTGCCTGAGAGGTCAACTTCCAGGACTGAAATGGGAAGTAGACCTAGCATGGAGGAGAGCACAGAGATGCAAAGTCTCCAGGAGCAGAATGAGTCCCTGACCCCAGGGCGCAGCTGGAGTTCACTGCAACATGTTGCTCTATCCAAAGCAGTGGTTCTAGAAGGGGGTGAATTTGCACCCCAAGGGACTTTGGGGAATGTCTGGAGACATTTTTGACTGTAACAACTCAGGGAGGGGTGGAGTGCTACTGGCATCTCGTGACAGTGCACGAGGCAGCCTACCAACAACAAAGAATTATCTGGTCCGAAATGTCAATAGCACCAAGAAGTTCAGAAACCCTGACGTAAAGCAAGTAAACATTGATCATCAGGGGAGCGGTCAGTCATAGAAAAGCTTAGACAAGGGGGAATTATAGAAGCCAGCTTTTAGCAGAGGACATCTGTTACGGTTGAATTTTATCCCCCCCCCCCCAAAGAGATGTTGAAATCCTAACCCCCAATCTCCCAGAATATGATCTCATTTGGAAATAGAATGGTCGCAGATGTAATTAGTTAAGATGAAGTCATACGAGAGTAGGATGGGCCCCGACCCAACATGGGTGACATCCTCGTAAAAAGAACACCAGTGACGGAGGCATGCACCAAAAAAACCACTGCCATGTGAAAATGAAGGCAGATATAAGGGGGAAGCCTCTACAAGCCAAGATACACCAAGGATTGGCAGCAAACCACCAGAAGCTAGAAAAGAGATCTGCAACAAGACCTCTTTTACGCCTTCAGAGAGAAACAACCCCGTCCACACCTTGGTCAGACTTCTAGCCTCCAGAACTGTGAGGGAATAAATTTCTCAGGTCTCAGGCAGCCAGTCTGTGGTGCTCTGTCGTGGCAACCCTGACAAACCGACACACCATTTGACAATGCCTTGGCAAATGGACTTTGCACACCCTGGACCCCCAGGCATGGGCATCGTTCAGTCCCTATAATTTCCCTTTGTCTCAGCCTCACCAAGTTAGAGATCATTTTGATACTCATTCCCTCCCCAGCCCAGGGAAAGGATAGGCTGGCTCTTCAGCACACGTGTACCAGCCCTGATACCGCTGAAGACCTGAGCTCTCCTGAACGCTGACAGAAGAGAATCTCTGTCTCAGAGCGGAGAGCCAGACCTGGCCGGTCTCACCTTAAGCTGGCGGTTTCCAAAGTGTGCAGGCGGTATGGGCTGCAAGGGACAAACAAGACCTTCCATCAGAGTACACGAAGGAAATATGAGGCATTATTTAGAATTTCTTTAAAATTAGAAATAGGCGCACCGGGGCGGCTTAGTCAGTTAAGCGTCTGACCTCCACTCAGGGCATGATCTCACGATTCGTGAGTTCGAGCCCCACCTCGGGCTCTGTGCTGACAGCTCGGAGCCTGGAGCCTGCTTCGGATTCTGTGTCTCCCTCTCTCTGCCCTTCCCCCACTCATACTCTGTCTCTCTCTCTCAAAAAAAAAAAAATTAAAAAAAAAAGAAAGTCAAGAAAGTCTGAAGTAGGAAAGAAACTGTAGCTGTTCTGGGGGGATATCAACAGCACAGTAATGAGTGTGGATTCTGGAACCAGCTGAACAATTCCCTAGTTGTAATAGTTGTTACCTGCTTAATCTTGGGCAAGTTATTTAGCTTCTTTAAGCCTCTGTGAGGCTCATCTGTGAACAAAGATCATCAAGAGGGAACACCTCTTGATGTTGTAAGGATTAAAAGAGATACTGCATTCAGAGCGCCTCATACAGGGCACCCGGCAAGCCACGTTATGATCCTATTTTAAGACATCACTCTCTTGGACCCACATCTCAGTGCAAACTAAGATTCAGACCTAAAGCCACCACATTCTAGAACTTGCTCTTCAAATATTGGTGGGCGCTGCCTAAAAAGCAATGTTTGAAGAGATGTAAATTGGCTCCAAAACTTCCTGGTTTACTCAGTACTGGGAATAATGGCTTTGAAGTCATCTGGTAGCATGCAAAGGCAAGTCTGGAAGATACAGGCCAGTATATGCGGCATTTGTATAGAAGATAGAAAGCCAGGTCTACCAGACTCCAGTGCACCAAGCTGTCTTTATTCTAATGTGGTCAAATCAAAAACGAGTTCTTCCTCAAATGCCTTATTTTTTTCCTTCAAAGTAGTATTACTTCCTGGTTTAACATCACAGCACTGGGGGCTATTCCTGCTCCCCCCGACCCCCCCCCCCAACACTAATCAGCATTAATTGAATTTTTAAATTCAAATGAAAACATGACAGGTGGTGTTATTATGTTCTTAGCCACCCAGGCTTCTAGCTGGTTTTACAATTGCATTCCTCTCCCCATCGGAAAATCCAAGTCATTTGCTTAGTTTAAGGAAGTATTTGCAGGTGCTGAATTGGCCTGGTAGAGCCAACGCGGAGGAGCCCTCTGCCAAATTACATTCAAGAGCGCCATCTCCTGGTCGAAGTTGAAACTAGCAAATGAAAGAATAAGCAGGTGCCTAAATGGTCTTGTGCCTTTAATCAGCAGCTTAACTACTTAACCATGAAAATGAGCTTCCCAGGGCTAATGAGAGTTGCCCAATTTGCAGAAAGTGGGTGTTTATTTTTGTAGCACAATTTTCCAGCTGCCTGAATCTCACGTCCTTTACAGCATATAGCATCTGCTTATGCTGTGTGGTTGGTGCATATGGTTTTGCTTAAAGGCCCTTCCTGGATGCTGAGGGGGCACAGCAAGGCCTTCCTGGTTTGACAATTAAATTCAGAGACCCACAAAAATCTTCCAGGTTCACCCTATTAGGACCTGAGATTCAGGTGTAAGTCTCTATATTTCAATACTAAAGAAATAAACAAACAAAAGATTAAAAGACAGGTTGAACCTTGATAATACCATATAAAAGCAAGGAAATGAATGAGAACTGAAGCAACATGGTCCAAGGTCAGCATACCGATGCCCATCTATCATTCTGCTCTTTTGTAAAAAATGCAGGTGTTTCTGCAATAACAAGATACGTGCGTTCCTGGGGGAGGGAGAAAACACTTTCTGTAAAATTGCACACTAAAAATAATAAGGCTTATGGGAAAATAGGATTGAGGCAGACAATTCAAAACATACACAAGTTTGCAACCAGAGCAGTAACCAAAGCAATAACAATCTGAATTTTTTTTAAATGCCAGCAGAGTTTTAAAAAGAATGCTCAGCTCCTAATACATTAAAAAAAAAATCTACAGAAAATGAAGGACTTTGACTTGAAAAGGAAGAAAGAAGGAAAGGCCTGATAGAAGGCAATGTAAGAGAAGCTGTAATGGAGTCATGGAGATAAGGAACTGATGCCCAGGATCAGGGACCACCGAGCAGGAAGCACTCCTGAGACAGAGACTGTGGCTCAACTAAGGTGACACGAAGCAAGGGACAACTGTGTGTCACTTCCTCCCGCCTCCCCACTCTGCTTGCTGCAGCAAGCTGTGTTCCTGCGCTGCGCCCTCAGCTCCTGGCCAGCTGGCAGCATCACACATGAACCAGTGCCACCTTCCACATTTCACGGACATCGTTCCCACCGCTCATCCAACACATCTGAGCTAATTTCTGTTAAAATCACTCACAACACACAAGTGTTATAGCAAAACAGACTGAACGTGGGATGCTTCCCTAGCACACATTTGACTCTAACCCCTGCAGAAAGGGTGAATCTGTCGGCCCCACTTCTTCTTCTGGCCTTCTCCCTACAATTTCAATGTTGGATTCACAGATATCCCCATCACCCAGCCACGGGGGCCCAGCCAAGGCTCTGGGCTTCAGTTATGTCTGAAGTGCTATCAGGAAGTGAGTAACACACTATTATTTGACGAGCTTATTTTGATTACTAGTGGGAGCATGTAAGCTAAAACTGTCTTAAGGAGGAAATTGTGCTAAGCTATTCGAAGTCCAGATGTAGATATGGCTTCAGGTGTAGCTGGATCCAGGAGCTCACATTTGGTCCCTGTATACTTCTCTTTCCCACCTTCACCCTCCCTATTTGCTGCTTTCCTTGGTGATAGGGCAGTTCTTTTCCAAGCCTCGCCCATGGATGGTACATGAACGCTCCAGATGCATAATCCTTGTAGCTAGCTAGCAATCTCAGAGGAAACAGAGCTTCTCTTTCCCAATAATTTTTTAAAAAGAAATCCAGGAATTGCCTTATTGCCCTAGTCCACTGTGGCAGGAGGATGAGATTTCTGGCCAGGACAGGGTTGTGGGCTGACCCTAACACTCAGAGGTTGAGTCAGCCTCACCTAAACCACATGGACACGGAGGGAGAGAAGCACCCACCAAAGGAGAGCCAGATCCAGTACCTGGAAAAGGGGAACAGGTCAACTCAGACACCACGCATGGTGGTCCAAGCCAGGAACCCATCTAGTAGCTTGTGACATTTGGAGAATCTGGTTTCTGATGATATCTGAGAGGCTATTTATCTTGGACTTAAACAAAGAAACAGAAAAGTGTGGAACTTGCCAGCTTATGTATTTTGTTTGGCTGGATAGTGCTGTTTGCCTTTTTTTTTTTTTTAATTTATTTCTTTAATTAGCTGCCAACATTTAGAAATTGCAAAATTTAGGGCTTCTCTTAAACTGGAGCCACACTGCCCATTTTCCCACATGGTGACAAGAGGCTGAGCTGAGTATCGGCTGCCTCTTTATTAAACAGTCCTCCCCTGTTCTGGATGGTCCCCGCTGCTGCCTGTGCTCCTCCACCCTCCCCCCAGATCACTAGTTTTGTTACCCACCTGGCCCTAGAGGCATCTAAATTTATAATTTGCCATGTAAGTGCAGCTCTGGTCACCTAGCCAGTTGGCCAAAATTCTCTCGTCAGGGAGCACCGGATCAGGTGCCTCCTGTCTTGCTCTGCTGTCTTATCCTTACGGTGTTTCAAACAAGCCTGAAAGTGAGTGGTCAGGTGCTCTATTATTAGGACTTTGCTGTCTTAGCATTAGACCTTTAAAGTTAACTAGCAGGTAAGTTATTGAGATATCTATTCTAGCCTATTCCCCCATCTATAAGCAAATGAAAAGGTAGATTTTCCCTCCCCCCCTTTCTGGAAGATCAGCCAAGCATTTGTGTCCAAGAGATCTAAGTAACCTTTGCCTCGTGGGAGAATTAACAGGTTTTGTTTGTTTATTTTCAAGGGCCTAGTCATATAGAACCTTGAGCTGGATTGCTCCAGAATGGGAAGTCTTCCAGGGGCTGAAAATAGGGAAAACACCCAAACCAGAAAAGAACTATATTCTTGGAGACTTGAAGGATAGAGGTGAGATGCTGGATTCATAAATAGCCATGACCTTTGCCTCACTTAAAGTTCCCAGGAGCAGGACTCAGTATCTGTTGGGATACCTTCTATTGCAAATGATGGAAAACACAGGTAAACCGGGCTTAAGGGGGAAAAAGACAATGGAAGTTGGGCGATTTATCGGTTGGTTACTAAATAGTGCATGGGTAACTAACGTCAGGTATGGCTTGATCCAGGGATCTAAAATATATCATGAGAACTGTTTTTATCCATCTCTCAATATTGTATTTCCCTCTCTCTGTTGATTTCATTGGCAGGATCCATGTAATGTTCCCCAGAAGCTGTCTCCAAAAAATCATATTGGCTTTTCAATAGAATATATGTCAGTTACTTGGCCAATCACTAAATCCATGAGACATAGTACTCGAATTAGCCAGTCACATGCTTCTTCTGTGAAACTTAGAAAATTGGGTATTATAACTGACAGAAGCAGGGGTTGGATGCTGAGTAGCAAAAAACTATGAGAGACTCCGAACAGAAACGGCTAAGGATCCTGGCCACCAGGCACAAGGGCTTAGGAATCTTAGCCAAGATCTCTGGGTTAAAGTGTGTTATAACATGCAAGGGGGGTCACTGCATCTGAATGGATCCAACAGAACATGGGCAAGCAGAACCAAGAGGTGTATCCACCTGCAAGGAGCCTTCTTTGGGGGTTGCCCATAAGCCCTCAGGGCTCTTGCACAATCAGCAGGCAGGAAAGTTGTGCCATGTAGGCATGCACATGTACACACACATGCACACACACACACACACACACACACACACACAGAGGCACACGTAGTGATAGACTTTGCTTTGCCACTAATTCCGACAGATAAAGGACTAAGCCAAATCCGTTTTGGAGTGTGATGTTTCTAACACCCAAATAACCATAATAAGTTCATTTACATTCATCATGTAAACTTTTTGTCTCTGATCTACTGTCTCGTTCCTGCAGTTTCTGAGTGAGCACAACTGTATTCCACTCCATTCTCCTCTTGCTTCTTCTGTCTGCTCTAAGTCAACTCTCTCTAGGGTCCCTTGGTCACCAGGCACCACATCTCACTGGCCACAGCTGGCATTAAAGCTGTGTACCACACAGCCCTGGCTAGTTATAATCTCATTCTAATCTGCCCAAAGGAGATGGTTACATCCCTTCAAAAAGCACCTTCATTTATGTTAGAGAGAATTGGCTCCCTAACCAACACTATCTATCTCCAGTCAAAAAAATTTAAAGGGCGACTGGGTGGCTTGGTTGGTTAAACATATGACTTCAGTTCAGGTCATGATCTCACGATTCGGGAGTTCGAGTCCTGTGTCGGGCTCTCTGCTGTCAGCACAGAGCCTACTTCAGATCCTCTGTCTCTGCCCATCCCCTACTTATTCCCTCTCTCTCTCAAAATAAATAAACTTAAAAATTTTTTTAAATTAAAAAAAAGGACTTCATATCGCAGCACACAGAGGTTTTATGAGTTTTAGCACCTTTTTAAGTCCTTACCACGCTTCAATAAAATTCTACTGGCTAACATTGCGTTTGAAAAACAAGTGTGAACACTGAGCACCTGAAGCCTCAACCTTGTGTGTATCGATATGTGCACACATACATATACACTTACATGCCCCATGTGTGTTTGTAAATATCCACCTGCACATAAACATATAATTGGTTCATATTTTGAATAGCAGGTATGTATTGAGCACTTACCATGTGTCTGACACTGCTGAATTGACAGCAAAAACTAGCCCCTGCCTGTCCTCACAGAGCTTATAGTCTAGCCAGGGAGATAAATATTAACCAAACAGTCTCACAAGTGTGATGATGGAGCTGTGTTTCACTGCTGCCCCAGCTCAGTGGCAATTACAAACTGGTTCTATCCAGCTCTCCCTTGGACAGGGAAAAGGTTCCCTCCTTGATTCTTGCATCCCTCGTCATCAAGACCCCCACCTTACATCCTAGGTATTCATGAGGGTGCTGAGGCATAGAACGGCGGCATGTCCGTAGTGGATGACAGGTGTTTTAAATCCGTTCTCGCCCCTTATCGTCTCTCCCGGAAGGAAAAGAACAGTCACCCTGCAAGTTTGCGCTGGAATATTCAGTCTTGTGCTTAGAAAAGCAACACTCTCTTCTTTGCTTACAGTTAAATATCTGCAGGGTTTTGCAACTCATTCCACAGTAAGGGACTTCTATCTGCCTGTTGCGGGGGAAGTCAAGGAGGTCAGTGAGCTCGGGGGGGGGGGGGGGATGGGGGGAGAAACACGCACGTGAATTATTTTGAAATATGATCAACAAACACAAGGAAGACTAGCGTGGTGGAGGAGACCCAGCAATGAGGGATCTATTTATGGAGAATTGAGTGGAATCGTTTAATGGAGAAATAAGTGGGCTGAGCCTGGAAGCGATGAGACCAGGTAGGAGGTCACTGACGGTTGACCAGGTGGAGGATAACATAATGGTTTGGACCAGGGTGAGGACAGGGGCAATGTGGTGACTGTGAGCTCCCTTTTGCAAGTAGCACTACTCGCACTTTCTGAGCAGGCTGGATGTGGTGTGATGCCATTTATTGAGCGAAGGAATGCCTGGAGAGGGACAAATCCGGGGAGAGGAGAACTAAAGAGTTTTGACTTGCAACAGATAATCTCTGCATTTCATTTTTATCTTAGGGTCTCAGTGTGTGCTTTTAGGGGAGAGTGAGTGCAAGGGTGGACAAGGGTTTCAATCCTGGCTCTACCCCCCACTCCTTATTTGGCCATGATGAGGACCAAGGTGACCACACAGAAATGCTGACAGATCCCTGGCCCAGCCTGAGGAACCAGTTTTGAGCCATCCCCACCAGGGGTGGAGGATGGAGGGCAGGAAGTGGTAGGGGTGGGGAGGGTGAGAATAGAGTCGGCTTAGGGTGAGGAGTAGGGTGAAGGTGAAGAGGAAAGAGGACAAAGTCAGAAACGGAGGACACTCTGTTCTTGAAGGACTTGCGAGCTGTTTTAAGGTGACTCAGAGTTGGGGAGGAGATGGTCACACCACACCTGACTCCCCACTGAGGGCTTGGGGCACCACCAACAGAGGCCAGCATGCCGGACAGGGCTGTGTAATAACCCAGGGGCACCATTAGCAGGGACAGAGTGGTTTGCAGACACTGACCGGCATCAAGGAGTGGAAGAGCATGAATGGACTCAGCCTGAGTCCACGTAAGCAGAAATACCTAGGGGTGACTTTGAGACCACCTGGAGCCTTTTGTAAGCAGATGGGACCCACCTCGATTAAGATGTGAAATTCAAAGTTCATTCAACCATGTCTTATACTCTCAGGCTGGCAAAGCCAGGTAGATTTACACAGGTGAGGCTGGCAGTGGCCAGCAAAGAGTGGATATGGCCTACGTGAATCCCCACCCATGCCTTGTCCTCTTTCCAATAAAAGTCCCCCCAGATTCTACTGTTTTTGTGCTAGAGTCAGAACCCTCAGTATTTCACCTCATTGGTATGATCTTATAGCTCAGCCCTTCCATGCTACATCATGCTTAAAGTGAACATATGTTCTCTGTTGCCCAGCAACACGACAAAAGCTGGGATACGAGGCTAGGTGCATAAGATGACGATACTCATTCATCCACTCAAAAAAAAGTAGCCCAATATGTGCCAGGTATTGTGTTGGTTCCATACTGAACCGTATGCTTACTTCAGAATAAACCCTGATGGTAGAACTGGCACATCTAGAAGCGACATTTGTCCTTCTGTATGGATTTTACTTTTTACATGAGATTTTGCTATTGTAAGAACTAGCATTTACCATTGACGTTGAAATACACACACACCTGCACACACACCTCTTAGCAACTGCTGGCTAAATAGCATAACACCCAGCACACCTGTTTTCAAATATCATTCACTCTTCTTTTTTTTAAGTTTTTTTTTTTTTTTTTTTTTAATTTGAGAGAGAGAGCAAGTGGGGGAGAGGCAGGGAGAGAGAGAGACAGAATCCCAAGCAAGCTCTGTGCTGTCAGTGCAGAGCCTGAAGCTGGGCTCGAACTCATGAACCGTGAGATCATGAGCTGAGCTGAAGTCGAGAGTCAGACACTTAAGCGACTGAGGCACCCAGGTGCCCCTCAAATGTCATTCACCCTTAAAATCATGGTCGGACAAGCCAAGTGGGTAATCACTGAGTGTGATCGTGGTCCAGACATATGCTAGAAAGAAGCAGTACAAAACAACTCTGTCCCGAGAGGTATTATGCCCCAACTGGGCAGATAAGAGATACATCTGAAACCATTAAATGCCCTCCAAAAGGGACAGGCACCTTCCAGGCAAACAGTAGGACTGCCTTCCTGGCCCTTTTGGAGGCATGTGGAGGTATGAGGCCTTGTTACAAGTTTGGTCTCACGTTCAGGGCAAACATTTAATTGTCCATGCAAGACACTCTAGAACTCTCTTTCCCCCGGCACAATGATCGACACCATCTGTTGGTGTCATTTTGGGTCCCTAAGTGTTCACTATGAGCAGAGCCCTATGCCAACCCACGATGGACACTTAGCAGGAACAAGAAATCAACCTGTTTTTACTTAAGCCAGTGAGTGTTGGAGGTTGTTTGTTACCAGGGCATGGCCTGGTTATTCTGACTGAAACACTAAAAGAGTGAAGTGGCCAAACATCCAGAGCATGCTAGAGCATAGGGGAGGGTATTAAAGAGCTCATAACCAGCAAAGGCAGCGATACTTTTTCAAGAGAGCATTCCAAAAACCAACAGGCCGCCAAACTTGACACTGACTCTCTACAAGAGTCTAGAAGGAATAGGCACAAAGAATGGTGTGTGAATGCTTCGAAAAGAAAGCAGAGACCGTAAGGAGTCGATATGGCTTAAAGACAATCACAAGCAACCAATTTTCATTTACTTTGCAGAGAGGGGTTTTGTAAGGTAACTGATAGTGTACTCAAATTAGGATGGCCTTAGAATTTTATAAAGGAATTATATACAAAGATGAACAGGATGTAGGAAAACCCAAGGGGTAGTACAGTACCCCGGGCTACAACAGGGGGGATGTCACCCCCCCTGAGCCTGAAGGTGAGTGCGAACCTGAAGACAGAGTTACTATAGCAGAGCCACACCCCCTTTGGTGGAGGAACCTGGGCGGCCTGAAGTAATCTGACATCAAGGGAGCTTGGAAAATAAATATCTCGATTTGTCTTTCTCTTTCTGTCCAATTCCCTGTCTCTATTGGCCAACCTCAACTGAAAATCCAACCAGAGGGCAAAGGAACTGTTGATATAGTCCAGATAAGTCAACCTCCTGGGGCAAAGAGCAGGTGGAGAGCAGGGTAGAGGAGAAGGGTGGAGAGCAGATCTGGAGGGGCAGATAGGAGATATCCAGCCAAGATTATTAGAAAAATTAATATGTAACATATCTGGACTTGAGCAAGGTATTTGACAAAGGTTGTTAGGAATTCCTTAAGGAAGCAATACTGGTCACACCCTCTTCTCTGCTCCATAGCTCTTTGCACATATGCCCCAGAGTTGGCAGTGGTAACTATGGTTTCATCTTCTTGGCATGCTTCCCCATCTCATTTCTGCCAATATTCTCAAAGAAACTTGCCCCCAGTCCTTGTGTTTGAGATGCAATCAACTGCCACGCTTTATCTTTCCCTAATCCCCAGCTCCAAATGGTGGGCATCTGCGTCCGTCAGACCAGAGTCCTAGGGACATTACGGCTGGAACTAGTGAGAATGATGCTATCTTGCCTTTGGGCTACCGTGCTGGAAAGACGCAGGTTTGGATCACTGGACAGCCATCTTCCCTAGCTTGGCAGAAGAAGCTGTTTACAGTATGAGAGTTTGTGATTCTCACACAAAGAAAAGCAGGGAAGAAATTCTAAAAGATGAACAAATATTCTCTGAGTTTCTTCACACTTGTTTTTCTTTTTTGAGAGAGAGAGAGAGAGAGAGAGAGAAAGAGACAGAGTACGAGCAGGGGAGGGGCAGAGAGAGGGGGAGACACAGAATCCAAAGCAGGCTCCAGGCTCTGAGCTGTCAGCACAGAGCCTGACACGGGGCTTGAACCCGTGAACTACGAGATCATGACCAGAGCCAAAGTCGGATGCTTAACCAACTGAACTACCCAGGTGCCCCTCTCTGAGTTTTTTAGTTCAACATTCCTGAGGTCAATCACCCTCTAAATTTCTAACTTACATGATCCACTCCACTACTTTTTTTCATTTTTGCTACTCTGAGCTGGATTTATTTTGCATATAACAGAGATCTCTGATTACCTGTATGGTAAAGCCTTCAACATTAACCTCATAATTAATCATAGCTGATAGTGTCATCACCAATTAGAAAAAATTTTAATCCAAATATGAAAGGCTAGTATAGTGATAATAACAACTACTATTGAGTGCTCAGCAAATATTCGCGGGATGAATGATTGTCACAGAAGTAAGCAAAAGCCTTGCCAAAAAGCAAGGCATGGGGGCCCAGCCTACGTAGTCCTGTGTCCTTCTCTAGGAACTTCAGTTCCTGCCCACCCTAGCCCACCATAATGCCTGCCACTACTGGAGAAGCCACAGAAGGAAAAGAAGCTCATGGGCAGTTTCTTCCCTCTTCCTTACTCCATTGCCTTCCATTCACCAAGCTGCCATTTTGGGGCATCTTCCAGGTCATACGCAGAGATGCGCAGAAGATTTGAGGAAAAGGGCAAGGCCCTCCATAGGTAATGTTGTGATGTAGCCTCAGGACCCTCTGGGTGGCAGGTCCCAAGGTACAGGCTCTTTCTCTCATGGAATACTTTTATGGGTTTCCCAAGCCCTTCCCATCGCACCATGCTCTGCTGTGAGTGATGGAAGCTCTGGCTGACTGCTCACAAGTGGCCCCTCAGTCCCTGCAGCCTCTCTGTACTGGCAGGACTACAATGCAGTGGCTCTCTCAAGGTGACAAATGTCCCAGGAAGAACATGCCCCTTGCCCTACCATATGCACAACCCACCTATTCACTCCACAGCCCTCTCTCCTTGCTCTGACATCAGGGTCAACTCCAGCCAGGTGCATTCCTTGGCTTCTCCAGGCACTACTCAGCCATCAGCCTGTGTAGTGTACAGAAGCTTCCCTTACATGGCTTAAATTGGAAGAGGGGGTCTAACCTCCTCTCCTCCACAGACAGGGGACGGGAATCACACAGCATGCCAACAATTCTTTTCAAAGAAATGCTCAATCCTCACTTCTACCTACCCTCCAACCCCCTACCTCCTCTTATAAATGATCCAGACATTGATGGTAGGATAAGGGTGAAAACCTGGTAAGAGACTTCCAGTCAGCTGAGCCTTTCTTAGCCAAACTCCTTTGTTTAGAACCACACTATCCAATATGGCAGCCACTGGCCACATACAGCTACTGAGCACTTGAAATATGGCTGGTCCAATCTGAGATGTCGTGGAAGTATAATGGACACACCAGCTTTCGAAGACTCAGTGTGAATAAAGCAATATGAAAATACCTCACTAATATTCTTTATATCGATTACATGTTGGAATACTATTTTTGATATATTGGGTGAGTTAATTAATAGCTCATTAAAATTGATTTCCCCTCTTTTCCTTCTTTTTTTAAAATGTGGCTTCTAGAAAATTTAAATTACATATGTGACTCTATTTCTGGGAACAGCGCTGCTTTGAAATGTGTGGGCACATGGCTTTAGGGCCTTGCCCAAACTCTGAGTCAGGAAAAGCCACTCTCAGGAGTCTGTTATGCGAGGTTCGTAGACTTCCTTAGGCCGCTGCCTGGCACGTGTGAACCACTCAATAATTAGGGCAGGGAAAAGACTGGAGGTGGGAGAAGTGATGCTGTTAGCTGATGGTGTTATCGATATTACTCACCTCCCTTTACCCACCTGTAAAATAACAATTGAGGCTCTGCCGACCTCACAGGGTTGCCTTGTGGTTTGAGTGGCAGAGTGTGGGTGAAATGAAAGCTCCTTAAGCTGTAAATAGCTGCACAAACACAGGCTGTCGCAGTGATGCTAATCACGATAGCTGCTGGAATACCGAGCCCCCGCCAGGAGCGCTGCCCTAAGCGGCCCCAGGGGCCCAGGGCACTGGCGGGCTGCCCCCCACCCCGGGCCCGGCTCATCGCGGGGCGCGGGATCGCCGCCAGGTGGCAGGGGAAGCAGAGCTGCGTCCCTGCCGGGTCCCCCTTAGTGCCGCCCCGCTCTGCCCAGGACCACGCCGCTTTCCCCCAGGACCCCTGCGTGAGGCACCTTTTGCTTCTCCGGCTCAGATGAGGGCGAGGGATGTGAGAAGCCCACAGCTGCTTCTAAGATGTGCTCCTGCCCTTGGGGAGCTGGTGCGGGGGAAGGAAGGAAATCGACCTCCGGACAGCCCTCCAAGAGCGGAGATCTGCTGCGGAGTGGGGAGGGACCGCAGCTGTGACTGGGCCTCGGGGAATAAGGGGGCGCTTCCTCACACGTGGGATCTGACTCGGGTGTTCCCGGAGGGCTAGGTGGAGAGGCGGCGGGGTGGGCGGGGTGCGGAGGGACGTTCCGAGCGCGTGTCCAGGGCCTGGTGCACTTGGAAAAGGGGGAAGGCATCTGGAAATGAATCTTGGGGCGGGGGGGTGAGGGCTACAGGCACTCAGTGAGTGGAGGCCGGCGAAGTCAAACGTCCAGGAATGTTCAAGATAGTCCTGCGTCAGGAAGAATTGTACTGCCCCAGCGGACAGTAGCAGCTGTGTTGAGAAACTGATCGGTGGGGCTGGAAAGGGGAAGCGTTGAGTCAGAGCGCACGGTGGGTGGAACGATAAAGTGGGCCAAGCTCAGAAGGGCCTCATGGCTAGACTCTGGTGTGGGGGCCTCTGGCAGGTGAGGCAGAGCTACTGAATGCCTTCCCATCTGCAGGGATACTCTCCCGTTTCTAAACCCCAGCAGACGTCCCTGCAGGGCCCTGGAAGGAGAAGCCTAAGTGGGGGTACTCAGACCTCCAACCCACCTGTGCCCCCCTCCCCCAGGCTGCTTCCCCACCCCACCCCTGCCCCATCCCTCACCCTGGGCCTCCTGCTCAGATTTCCCAGTGGTCCTGTCCCCGGCGGCCTCCCTTTGAAACTCCAGACTAAGTATGGACACAAACAGGCCCTTAAAACCTTATTTGCCAAATCGAATTCACTGCCCAGACCTGGTGTACCAGCTCAGTGAAAGAAAACCCACATTCCTTGTTGTTCCTTGTCGTTTGTGCATATTTAGGTTGAGTAAAGGTGGCACCACTGGATTGTCAGAATCTCTGCTCTAAGCCTGTAGGAAGGTCTTCATTCTAGGAGCAGGCCAAAGAGCTGGCTTGCCTGTTGATGATTGTGGCTAGCATTTACGAAGCACGTTAACTGTGGGCCGGGCATTGCCCAGGGTACATTACATACCTGATCACATTTCATCCACAGTGGCCCATTTCACAGGTGAGAAAACTGAGACTCAGACACTAAATGAGTTGCCTAGGTGCTCAGGTGTCAGAGCCAGGCCTTGAGCCTAGGTCTGCTTGACTCTAAAGGTCTTGGTTCCTTCCCTAACATCAGCCTGTTCCTCTGTCATGAGAAAATGGTGGTTTGTTGGAAGGGAGGAAAAGGGACCTAAATCCAGATAACCTGCAGGCAATGAAGACAGGCATCTTCTTTCAGCCACGTGGCAGAACATGGTCCTCAGAGGGCTCTCTTGGCCCTCGCTCAATTCAGAATGGGGCCCAGGAGAGCTATGGAACGGAAGCAGGAAGGGGAACAGAGCTTGCGTGGGGCGTCACCTTCCAGGGCTGCCCAAGGTGGACTCTACCAATTTCTCGCTTTGGGCTGGCATCGTGGCTGCACAAGATGGTGGCTGCTCATGGAGGAAGAGAAGCCTGTGCCTGTGGACACAGCACCTCACAGAGCCACCCCTCGCTCCCCAGAGCACCATAAAGGCCCACTGCTCACAGCCACTAGAACCAGAGCACAAGCCACATCCACCACTGTTTCCTTTTCTTTGCATCTTCCTGGGTGAGGGTCAAGCCTCATTGTCAGAGCGCTACTATCCTGCATGAAGAAACGAGAGATATTAATTGCTTTTAGGACTGACCCGTGCAACGTTGCTGTGCCCCTCACCAAATTCCTTCGACCTGGAACAAGGAATCGACAGAACAGTCTTTTCATCCATCTGTCCATCCACTGAGCACCAGGCACTGTGCTTAGGCCCAGGGAGCAAAAAAGGAATAAGAATAGTCCAATCATCAGCTTTTGGGGGCCACTGTGGGGAAACTGAAAATATAAACTCAATTTTCCCAGTCCACAATAACTTGCGAGTACAAATGGGGGCCCATTCATTCAAATAAACTCACTCAGAGTTAATTCCCTGTGAAGGGTCCCTCAAATATTTCTCAAAGTTCCCAAAGAATGTTTGACATGTAATCATGAACTAATCCATCAGTTTAACCAACACTTAACCCTCACTCTACAGCCCACCCAAGTTTCTTCCTTGTCAATGTCCTCTAGCCTCACAGCTACAAAGGGGAGCTTCTGCACACCAAGAAATGACAGTGCCCTTTCTGAAAAAGCCATAGCTACTCCAATATGGCTGCTACAAGAACACAAAGCCTCTGTGCAAAGTAGAGGAAGCTCTTCCTTGCTTTGGGTGGACTTGAGTCCCACTCCCAACCCTTTGCCTGGGTGTGCATGTACAAGTCACAACCTGTGCCAGCCATACATGGTAGGGCTGGGAGCCAAGGCTGCCCCTCCCCCAAACCTCTAGGCCTGAAGGTGCTAAAGTGATACTGGGCTCCTTGCCAAGAAGGAGAGGACGGCCTCTCCTCACATTTGCATTGGTCCTTGTCACCAGGGGACCCTGAATTTATGTTGTCTGAGCCCAGACTATGTGACTCACCGCCCCCCCACCCCAAGATTCACCAACATTTCCAGGGGCTTGGCAGAGAATAAACGCCTCCTGTGTGTTTCTGTCTGCCATCTTTCTGCGTTCTGATCCCACACTCAGTGCTTCTCCCCAAACAACCCTCATGCTTATCCGCTCATGCAAACAGAATCCAAGAAGGCATCCTGTCCACCAGTTCTGACCCCCATTCTAGGCTCAGCTAGAACACTCTTTGTGCATAACTACAAGGCATTTATGCCAAAAGCTATCATAGATCTGTCTGTGGACCAGACAAGGGTGTCTCAAAGAAGGAACACTTGAATCAAGCCTTAAACAATGAGTAGGGAAAGTTAAAGTTAGGGATGACATTGCAGACAGAAGGAACAGCCTGGGCAAAGCAGCAGAGGCTTCAGCTTGGTGTTGTTGGAGGATAAAGTGCCAGGCAGGGAGGGAGAGGGGAAGCCAACTGGAGGAGCCAACAGGAGCCAGATCAAGGATGGTTTTATAGACTCTATTGAGGGGACTGGACCATACTTTGCTTTAAGGCAAGGGAAGGGTATCAAAGGTATCTAGCAGAGAGCGAAATGATCAGTCGTGTGCTTTAAAAAGATGGCTCTCGTTACCTAGAATGAATTTGTGGAGTACCAGAGGGGAGGGGGTGGATCTACCAGAGAGTGGGGGTGTTGAAGTCCTTGGGCTAAGAGGTGATGAGGACCAGAGTTGAGCAGAGGAACAGGAGGAGGAGGAGGATAGGGAAGAGCAGGAGAGGGAAGAGGGGAAAGGAAGGAGGGTAAGGAGGAAGAGGAGGAGGATCGAGGCAAGTTCATGAGTCGTGGAACAGGGAGGACTCCCAAGTTACAGGCAGGGCAAACACACTGAGGCCGTTGGCTAAGACGGACGACACAGGAGAGGGAAGAATTGGAAGTTGGGAAGATGACCGTGAAGGTGTCTGTGTACATCCTTGAGGGGTGACCGGAAGACTCTGGAAACAGGGATCTGAAGCTCAAGAGAGGTGTCTGCAGCTTAGTCCCCAGCAACATCCATAAAGGAGATTGGGGAAACGTGGGATATAACTGTTAGGGAAAGCCGGGGAGGGGAGTCAAGGATGATAGGGTGGTCAGTGGTGCCAGCTGGTGCAGACAGGAGGGCACATGAGATAACCACCTGCTGATAAGCGCCTCCTGGGTGTGACCAGCTAGAGTACAAGGTGCTGAAGTGTTGGTGGTAAGGGAGAGAGCCAAGCAAAGAAAACAGGCCACTCTGTCAAGATTGGAGGGGACAGGGAGAAGTAAGAAGGCACCAGTGTGAGAAGGAGCCAGTGGAGTGAGTGCCTGCTGGTCAGTGGGGTCCATTTGAGCAGGAGGAGGAGGCAGGGGGAGCAATAGTGATTGATAACTAGGTATTCTGGAACAGTCGTGGGGAGAAGGGCACCTGAGGAGTGGGGGGCTCCTCACTTGAAGAAGGGGTGCAGCTCCTGAGACCCAGGGGAGGGTGGTCACACTGAGAGGTAAGCCTGGGAGCAGAGGGGCCCCTGCCTGAGGCTCTGACCTTTGTGGGGAGGAATCTGGACTGATGTGGGAACTTGGGAAGAGTGAAGAAGGCACTCCATGATCACATGAGCAGTGGGCAGAGCATCCCACCAGCAATGCCCAGAACACGTGTGTGTTGATTTTCCCTGCAGCCTAGGAGCAAGATTATTTGCCCTGGTAGAAAAACAACAGCCTGAGCATCCATGCTATTCCTTTCTTTCCGTGTTCTTTTCTCCAAAGAGCAAGTTATCTTGTGCAACATTAAGCTGCCTTTTTCATGTCATCGATTCAGCTAGCGCCAGGGCTTTGGTGGAAGGTCGGAAATTGCCCTGAAATAATGTTACTGTTCAAGTTTCCAAAGGCCTCCCCAGGCCTTCTGTGGGTCTGCCTCCTCAGGCCCCTGTCAGCCATGCCTATTGGGATACTGGCTAGACCTCCCGGAGGGGTGTCTCTCCTCATAGCTTGGCCGGACCTGCCTGAATGAGAATAATCGTGTATGTTTCCGGTGTGGGAGCTGTGTCTCTGTAGCAGACAGAGACAATATTTCAGGTTGAAGAGTCCTGGGCTTGTCTCAAGCTCCCCAAACAGCAGAGGCCTGAGAAATGAGGTCTATCTGGGGAGAGTGAGTTGGCCAAGTGAGAGGCTCCGGGCAGGTGCCCCCTTCAGAGCTGATCTCCCTTTCTTTCTCGCACTGTGACTTTCTCTCTTTGAAGATGCTGATGCACAGGCTCCCTGGTCAACCCTTAACCCAGCCTCCTAGGTCAGCCCTGGGTCAGGGAGAAGGCAATAGAGCAACAGGGAGAGAGTAGGGAAGCACCAAGTAAGCACATCTGAGAAAGAACATTGAGCAACAGTACCCTCCCACCCCAGCGGAAGCTGACCTTCTCTCTGCACTTGAATCTGTTCCCCTCCTGCTGGTCACAGACACCGCTGGTGCCTCACCCCTACTCCACTCCTACATCTGCCCAGCCTGTTTCTTCACTCCTCCATTTCTGGATCCGCTGCACTTTCGCTGGTCCCTCAAAGCTCAGCTGTGTCCTGTGCCCACATGCCCTTGAGTCTCCCCTAAAGCCCATTGCCTGTGCCCACCTCATGCAGCCCAGGCCCAGGCCTGACTCTTCCTTTGGCAGCTATTGCCAGCTCAGTCTGCCCATGGCCTCATGCTGGTACTTCTGCCCATGCGCTGACTTCTCAGTGCCTCCCACTCGCCTGACGTTGGCTTCTGGGCCCAGAAGCAGTGGGAATGACCAACCCACTGCTGAGGCCCTCTTACTGTAGGTCCAATCATCTGCCTGGGTCACAGTGATGACTGCTGTGCCCCTGTGATGTCACCCCCACTGCCTCTTGAGTTCCTTGAGGGCAGGGAAGGGGTTGTAACCACAGGTCCCTTCCCAACACCTGACCAAGAGCCTAACACAGGGAACATTTGTGGGCGGACACATGGAGAGATGGACAGATGGATGGATGTGTGGATCAATGCATGTTCAAGGCTGCCGGGTGGCCCCTGCCCCAACTTTAGCCTAGTGAGGCTCCATGACAGTCCAGTCCTCACTACTTCCTGGTATTTCAAAAGATGAGACTAGCTGGCTCCAGATTTTCTGACCAGATGGAGTTTAGGAGTGACAATCGGGTTGGGAAGATCAGCAAGAGTATTTGTCCTAAAGCTGCATTTCCACAGCAAGCACCTTTTTTTGTGGTAGCCCTGAGAGATGTACCACCACATTCTTCTTCGAGGGAGGATGTGCTGCTCAAATGCAGAGCGTGGTCAGCAGACAGCCTCTGAGACGGCTCCTGCAGGGTCTGTCTTGCTCTGAGAGTTGCCATACCCAAAGTTCTGCCCTAACTGGAGCAACACAGATCCGGTGACTGAGGGAGAGGGGTGGGGTATCTAGGTTCAGTCATTCGGCTTGATGCAAAGCACCTAACAGGCAATAGTGACTCCCAAGCTCCCTGCTAGAGGGCTGAAGCCTTAGCAGGCCTCCAACAGAGTTTAATTTCCTCCTCTGCCAACCTGTTTTCAGTTCCTTCTTCTCACAGGTGTCAATCCCTAGTAAACAGCTTGATTCTGAAACCCCAACTCAGAGTCTGTTCCCAAGAACCCAAGTGGCCTCATTAATTTTTTAAATCTACAGATAAAGACAGCAATATTTTATTTATTTATTTAATGTTTCTTTATTTATTTTGTGAGAGCGAGTGCATGCAAGTGAGCAGGGGAGGGGCAGAGAGGGAGAAAGAGGGAGGGAGAGAATCCCAAGCAGGCTCTGCACAGCACTGTCAGCACAGAGCCCGACATGGGGCCCAATCTCACAAACTGTGAGGTCATTACCTGAGCCGAAATCAAGAGCTGGGCGCTTAACCGACGGAGCCACCCAGGCTCAGAACTGAAGATTCTTATATTCAAGCTTTCCATAGCTTTGAGACAAATTATCCCTATCAAAGAATACCATGCAATGGCTAGGGGGTATTGGTGGGGATGATGGAGGAACTAAATCCCCTCCAGTCCCGCCCTTTCCACTGACACTGACCTCTGGTGTTCGGTGGTTTGGAAGGCATGAGAGTGCAGATGGATTTAGCAAGGAGTGGGGGGGTGGACAGGGAGCTGGTTGCCTCCGCTGGATCTAGTGGGACAAAGGGAGCTGCAGGCTTCTTCCTGAATATCAGGCACATCCCTAATCAGACAGCCAGAAATACCAAGGTCACCTGGCTCTCTCAGAAGGGGTTTCCAGAACCTTGGGGAACCTAGGATTGAGTGTAGCCTTGCTATATGAAAGAAATAAAGATCAGAGTCTGGAGCTGCTGAGGTGCTTGGAAATTGAAATTCAGGATACCAGAGGGGGGGGGGGGAGGTTCTTCAGGGCAGTAGCTCCTGAAATTGCGCATGGACCCCCTTGGGTCTTTGACCGAATACTAATCAGGAAAAGAGTTATCCTTCAGGGTCTGTGTAAGCCAAATGGAGATTCTGAATGTTACACAATCCGAAGTGTTTATATTCTGATTGGACACAATAAAGTGGCCCCCAGGCACTGAGTGGAAGAGCTCAGAAGTACGTAGGAGTAGATCTGTTCTAGCCTTAGAATAAGGGCTACATGAAAGCCCTACTCCTTTAAGCTGATCTACCAACAAATTAACTCCTACAAAACCAAAACTCAATGTTCTTTAAAGGAAGAAAACAAAGTCCAGACTCTCAATACTGTCATATCCACATGGTTCAGCAAGCAATAAAAATTATAAGATAGGAGAAGGAGGAACAGGAAAATGTGACCTACAACCAGGAACAGCAGCAACAACAACAACATAATGGCTCCCTAAAAAACCACACTCTGAGAGGACACAGACGTTGGAATTAATAGCTAAGGACTTGAAAAGAGCTATTATAAGTATATGGAAGATTTAAAGGAAAAGATTGATGTAAGAAATTTCAGTAGAGAAATGAAAACTATAAAAAGACAGCTAAATGGAAACTGTAGAACTAAAAATTGTCATATCTGACATGAAATTTTACTAGATGTAGTTTAACAGTAAATTAGACATTACAAAAAGAAAAAAAAATCAGTATACTTGAAAACAAATCAATATAAATGATCCAAACTGAAATACAGAGTGAAAAAGGGACTGAAAAATTAAATATAGCCTCAGTGTCTATAAGACAATATTAAGCAGTCTAATACATATATATGTGGAGTCTTAGAGGAAAAGAACGTGTGAGTGACACAGAAAAAATTTTGAAGTAATAATGGCCAACATTTTCTAAATGTGATGAAAACTATTATTAACCCACAGACCCCAGACAAAACTCAGTAAAACATAAGCAGAATAAACATTTAAAAAAAAAAAAACACCACACAACTCAACATATCTATGATAGTCAAACTGCTGAAAACAAAATAAAAGTAGCCAGAAGAAAACGTGCATGTTTACCTAAAAGGGGGCAATATAAGAATAATCACCGACTTCCCATGAGAAGCAATGGAGAGCAAAAGACAATGATGTACTTAAAATGATATATTTGAAATGCTAAAGAAGAAAAGCTGCCAACATAGACTTCTTTTTCCAGGGAAAATATCCTACAAAATGAAGATAAAATAAAGACATTTCCAGATAAACAAAAGCTAAAGAATTCACCACCAGCAGACCTACACTACCAGAAATGTTCATGCTTTCAGGCCAAGGTGAAATGGTACCAGCTGGAAATAGGGATCTACATGAAGGAATAAAGAACTCCATAAATGCTAACTACGTTTTGTTTTCTTAAGTTCATTGGCACGAAAAACAGTAGACTATTTGAAGCAAAAATGTTTCTGCAGTTTGTAATACTTGGAAAAGTTGAAAAAAAAAAGAATTTTGACAACAAAGGCATGAAAAATGGGAAAGAGATAAATGTAACTACTGCTGTAAGGTTCTTATGTGTTAAGTGTTGTAACAATTCAAAGTTGACTGATGAGTAGAAATACTAGCAAGCTGAGCTGAGTAATGTACACAAAAAATAATAACTATACTACAACTAAATTGGGTTTAATCCTAGAAAAGTGAGGCTGTTTTATCATTTAAAGTGGAACAATGCACCAGGTATGCCAATTAGAGAAAAAGTAATCATAATGCTTTTCCTCATCTAGAATTGTGCTTTTTCATCCCAACAAGCTAACTGTGAAACCGTTTTTATTCCAAGCCGTTTAGAGATGCACAAGTTTGGCAAAAGACGGCAGACACATTGCACACATGCCACGCTTGTTTTCTGCACCCACGACAGATCACACAAGGCATTCTCTTCTGCTGAGTGTCTCGAGTCTCAAAATTTTTTCATCATGGGTATCAGTTATTAACCAATTGGCAACAATAGCTAAGATAAAACCTGTTTGTGATCCCCGGTTTGGAACCAGGGGAATGGGAATGTGGAATGGAGTTTTATCACAGCCACTGGATCACTTAAGAATAGGTTGGAAGACTGAACTTATGATTATAAATAATACCAATAATGCTGATGGTGACAGTAAATCAATGCTCACAAAAAATTAGCTGCCATCTGGCTTTCTTGGCTATTTGCAGTTGAAGGCATCCCTGATGTGGACTTGATGTCTAAACTGAAATGAGAAAGTTGGAGAGAGTAGACACAATTTTGCAGGTAGAGGGATATCGTGATCAAGGCAAGAGAGACTAGAGAGATTTGGTAAAACACCAAGTGGTTTGGACATGAGGAATAGGAAGAATGTGAGAGCCAAGAAGTTGTCCAGATCATGATGAGCTATTGAAACCGTGTCATGAAGTATGGGCTTGGTCCTGGGGACAGTGTGCAAAAGGGGAGTCCCTTAGGGTTTTAAGTATATAGGGGTAAACATGAACATATTTGTGATTTAGGAAGATCATTCAGCTGCTGGCAGAGCATGCTTTGAAGAGGAACCAGACAAGGCATGGAAATCAGTTGCAAAGAGTAGGTCTGTGGGGTGAAGGAAGAACACTGCACATAGGAACCTTCGTCTTAGGGGCAAACAGGGGACTGTGCATCAGAATTAGAAACTCAACTCAAATGGAATAACTAGAAAGTTCTTGCCAAGGGAAAAATGGTAAAATTATGGGGATGGTTTTGTGTACGTGTCTTTTTGAGAAGACGCTAATATGTCTGCCCTTGTGCCAAGGAGGAGGGTCTCTGGATATGATCATGCTAAATCCCTTCTGGGACCCCAGTATTGACATTTCTTCAAGAAACAGTTCATTTGCTCTGGGATGGTCACAGATAGGTAGAATTTGATGGTCTGTCAAGCCAACCAAGTATGGATATACAAAGTGTACTTGCAGGTAAAGTACATCTGACAATACAGGAGAGGTAGGAGGATGGTCCTAACATGACAGGAGTTAGGACAATACTGATATTATATGAATGAAGGAATTGAGGATTGAAGACATCAGAGCAGGGTAGGCAATTCTTACAGTGCATTGCGCACTATGAACTGGAAAACAATTCAAAAATTGGCCCAGGCCTGTAAGATGGATTCTGGCATAGTGGGGAAGGCAGATGATGTAGTCATGTAAAAGTGTTCCATTAGGTCATTCTACAATGCTGTTAGATGTTACACACAGCCCACCCTCCCAATGGCTTTAGCACTGCTAAGCATTCATAAAGCTCACCCCGAGTTTTTTCTAATCTAAAGCACACACCATTAGGAATCACCACGTTCCAGAAATCAACTCGCCCTTCAACTAGGCTTCTTTGAATAGATATCTTTATCAAGAAAGACCCTGGAGGTAATACAGTCATCAGAGTTATTATTTTAATTTTTTTTTTTTTCAACGTTTATTTATTTTTGGGACAGAGAGAGACAGAGCATGAACGGGGGAGGGGCAGAGAGAGAGGGAGACACAGAATCGGAAACAGGCTCCAGGCTCTGAGCCGTCAGCCCAGAGCCCGACGCGGGGCTCGAACTCACGGACCGCGAGATCGTGACCTGGCTGAAGTCGGACGCTTAACCGACTGCGCCACCCAGGCGCCCCCAGAGTTATTATTTTGATTATAACCTGCTAAGGGTTTAGAAGATAGAATTTAAGCACGATTTTATATTAGTGGATAAAAAGTCTTGTTGAATAAAAGACTTGGTAAAATTTGTCAATTGTGGAGTTTCTACCTTGGGGCAAGTGCACTGTTTGTTTTGTTAGCATCTCTAGCTTTATTAAAAAAATAAATAAATGGTTAACAGTGTAAACCACTTTCACATCCTTTTCGGCAAAGTCTCCTCAATTGCAAAATCTTGTACATGAGGAGGGAGCTTAAAATCTTGTGACTCACAGAAGGAAGAACAAAACAAACTTCACGTTATCAGTAAGTCGAAAGGCTTATTGAGTAACTTCTATGTGCCAGGTACTTTAACAGGCCCTGCTCTAAGGGAGAGCTCACAATCAAATGCAGAAATCAAAGTGAAGAGGTATTTTCAATCTAATGGGGGAGGTGGGGCAAGTCCTGTCTTCATAAAGCTTAAGGCCACAGAACTCTGATCATTTCAGATTTCCTCAAAGATGACATTCTCAAATTAGCAACACTTTCAACTGCCTGCACCATGTTATGGTAGTTAAGAGAGATCCCCACGGCGCTGGTTCCAGAACTCCGCTTTAAGAACGAGGAACACCTTCTCGGTCTACCAAGAGCTGAATGGGAGCAGATTCTCTGTCAAATCACAATTAACCAATGTAGAATATGAACAAAGACCTGGTTTCAAGGGTCATTGCTGCCTAGTAAGTTGTCATTCCTTAATTGTGAGACTGAATTCCACCTCAAGATTTGGAGTTAAAAATCCAGAATGAATGGACCTTGACTCTTTATTGGAGAAAAGACACATTTTTACATTTTTGTTACTTTTCCAAATTCCATGCACCCACATCTGTAAAGTTATTTTAAAATAAAAACTCTGCTTTGGTTAAAAAAAAAAAAAAAAAAAGAAAAGAAAAGAAAAAGAAAACTCAGGCTCACGGCAGAAAACTTAGAAAATATGAGAATAAAGGACAAAAAGCCAAACCAACCATAACTCCACCACACAAGGCTAACTTGAACGTTTTGGCATTATCCCTGCCAGGCCAGACCCTTTTCTATGTATTACTATGTGTTTTGTATGGTGTTTTCTATAGTGATTTTTAGTTTCAAGTAGAACTTTCCAGACCTTGTTCCAGATCCTAGAACAGCACTCTGCCTGGACCTTGCTGGTACCTCACAAAGACTGACTATAGAGCCCAGAGCTTCTCCACCTTCAATGCACTTTACAGTCACTTGAGAGTTTGTGTAACAGACTGCCGGGCCCACCCATTTCTGACTAAGTCTGGGATGGTTTGGAAAGCTGCATTTCTATGGAGTTCCCAGGAGACGCAGATGCTGCTGGTCTAGGGATCCTACTTGGAGAATCAAAAAACTGAAGACCAGAAACTAGTTGTTTAAATACTCTTGTGGCTTGTATTCTCAAAAGTACTTAGGGACACGGTAGGAGTAGACTTTTTTCTCTCAAACTAATTTCATTTATAAATGTAATGGGTCAGTACATTTAAAGTCACAAATCTATTGATATTTAATAGGTGGGCTTTGGCTGGGGAAACGGAGTGTTTTAGACAAGAGGTATTCCACAGCCTAGAGTGCACTGACCATGCACAGGCCCTCGTTGGCCCCTAACTTCATCTTCCCTTCGTCGTCTTCCCCTGTAGCACCAAAATATTTCCTCATTGCACCGCACTGCCCAGCCTTAACATGTGCTCTGCTCTATACATGGAATGCATCTCGATCCCAGCCTTGTTCCAATCAGACTTACAACCACAACTTAAATGTCAGGTGTTTATATGAGCTCTTCCCTGAAACACCAAGCAGTGTTTTTAGTGCTTTTAGTATCTCGTCTTTTTCTTTCCTTGTATGTTGTATAAAATTATGTTTACTTGGGGCACCTAGATGGCTCAGTTGGTTAAGCGTCCAACTTCTGCTCAGGTCATGATCTCGCAGTTTGTGAGTTTGAGCCCCCACGTCCGGCTCTGCACTGACAGCTCAGAGCCTGGAGCCTGCTTCAGATCCTGTGTCTTCCTCTCTCTCTGTCCCTCCCCTGCTCTCTCTCTCTCTCTCAAAATAAATAAACAAAAAGCCTGTTTAAAATTGTGTACTTATGTATGTTAAATCACCAAATCCTAAAGGGCAGGCAGTGTGTTATATTCATGTCTGGACCACTGAGAAGCTTATAGTGTGGTGAGTGATACGAATGGATAAACAGATAACTGCAGTATAAAACATAGCACCAGACCCATAGTAAGTTCTCAATATTTTGATGAGTGCTGGGTTTTAAAATGAAGAAGCCAATAAAGGGGCGTGTGGGTGGCTCAGTCGACTGAGGGTCTGACTCTTGATTTCGACTCGGGTCATCATCTCACGGTTCATGAGTTCAAGCCCTGCATCCGACTCTGCTCCAAACAGTGCGGGGCCTGCTTAAGGTTCTCTCTCTTCCCCTCTCTGCCCACCTCTTCCCCCACCCCCACTCATATACATGCTCTCTCTCAAAATAATAAACTTTAAAAATAAGATAAAAGGAAGAAGCCAATAAAGACATTTAGAACAACAGCATGTCAGGCAACTTCTCTGAATAGTCCAGAAACATTTATGTTCCTACAGTACTGTCTTGGGCATTGTGGAGCAGGGCTTTACCTAAGTTCACACCTACGCTCTGCCACTAGAACTGGTAACATGGGTAAACAGTTATACCATTTGCCTCAGTTACCCACCTATAAATCACAGGTGATAGAGGAACCCTTCTCAAAGGGTTGCTAAAAGGCCTAAGTGGGTTGATATATGTAAAATGTTTACAGTACTGGCTGATACACAGCATAAATGCTCAACAAACGTTCGCTAGTGTTACTTCTACTACATGAAGGGTACAAGGCTGGTTTGCCTTTCAAGAAACCAACAACCAGGTGGGGAGAAATGACAAGAATCTATGAAAGATACAACATAAAGCAGAAAATTAGGTATTAAATGTCAAAAAAATTAAGTACTGATCTACAATCTCCCAGGATGACTATTTTAAATGAAACCACATTCTTCTGTATGTTTAGGTTCAGATGTTTTAAAAAAATAAAACCAAAAAAGCAGCTCTAATACTAGGTTGAGTCATATGAAAGCCTTAGACCTTTATAGGTCTAAGATGATCAAATATTAGCATTTTTACACGGTTCAGACTAAAACGTTCTAGTTACACTTGGTCACTAAATCTCAAGATCAAACAGATTTACGCATAAGAGAGAGACAGACAGCGAGAATGTATTAGGTTTTCTGTACAACCAGCGGAAAATAAAGCAATTTTGTCTCCAAAGCATCTTTGGAGGACACCTACTTCAACCCCATGAAGCTGTAATATGAAAATGAAGTTAGGGGCGCCTGGGTGGCGCAGTCGGGTAAGCGTCCGACTTCAGCCAGGTCACGATCTCGCGGTCCGTGAGTTCGAGCCCCGCGTCGGGCTCTGGGCTGACGGCTCAGAGCCTGGAGCCTGTTTCCGATTCTGTGTCTCCCTCTCTCTCTGCCCCTCCCCCGTTCATGCTCTGTCTCTCTCTGTCCCAAAAATAAATAAACGTTGAAAAAAACAATTAAAAAAAAAAAAAAAAGAAAATGAAGTTAAACATCTAGTAGAGAATCTTAAGGTAAATATTTCGAAGACCGTAACTATGAATATTTGTTTATTTTAATGAATTCAGAAAAATCTCCAGTGCCTCTTTTCTTGTATAAAATTAAAGGCAGTGTCTGTGATCTGTGACAAAGAAAGAAAGAAAGAAAGAAAGAAAGAAAGAAAGAGAAAGAAAAACAATTATAGCCTTATTCCTTTCATTTCAGGCCTACAGTAAAGATATTAAATTCATACTTCTCACTTTGTGTTTTTCTACATAAATGTATTTTACAGCCATCAACTTGCAAAAGGAGCACGTCAAACTTAATGTTACTCAAACTTGTCTTTAATAAAGAAAAATCAAGGAATTATTTAACAATTAGACACAACTATGCTCAATTGACAAAGATGATTTGCTTAGGAATCTTAAGAGAAACAGAAATAGAAGAACATACCACCATAAAAAAAAAAAAGATAAATTCATTCTATGACTAGAAAATGCTTTAAGATAAAAACATTAATTATTCAATAAGAAAATATTTCATATTTCTTTTATCACAGAGACTATAAGTTTAATGAACTCATTTCTCTATCAAGTTATGCAGCATACCTTACTGTCTCTAGTTTCTCATGCAAATGGTTAGAGAGTTTTTCTCAGAGTAGAGCAAATCAGTGCTAATGGTTTCGAGTCAGGGCTTGGAGGTGGCCTGGAAAAAGGCCATTTACACTCACCCAAACCAAGCCCAACACCTTCTTTTTTACGGTTAGTCTCTATTACCAGTGAGTGATCCCTCATCCTCCCTCAACAGATAAATTACTACCAATGTACCCATAAATTAAAACGGTATCATTCAACGTGGGGGAGAGTGGCTGGAGCGCAATGAGACATTGACAGTCTCCTGGTAAAAACTACCTCATTCCAGACAAATACATGAAAATAATACTTTAATGAAAGGCATTCATCCTGTCCATATGCTTCCCCTAAAATGCTTGTAAAAAACTCAGAATTAAATAACATTAAGATACAAGAGGTAATAAGTGCACCTAAAAAAAGGTAAGTAGCATACGTGAGGCCTGCTTCCTGGAATTCTAACCACATCATCTCACAGGTAATTTTCAGGATAATTATCGTAAAAATACAATAAATACTATAATGGAAATATAGGGATTCATTTATTACTTTTTGGTTTACAAACAAAGGCACCCAATAATGCTTCTATTTACTTCTTATAAAAGATTATCAATTTACATTTAAAACAAAAAGCAAAAAAAACCCTGAACCAGTTCCTATAGACACACACAAAAAAAGGGGAGAAATAAGATTATTTTCCTCCCTACTTCCAATCTTTATTACCATTTTTATACCATGTTTATACCATTCTTAAGTCAAAGAACACATTGCCATGCTTCTTTGTTGACTTTTAAAACATATTAATGTTGCCAAGTCAAATTTAAATATAGCCACAAATGATGTCACAATTGACAAACACACAGAATTATAAGAATCACGAGTGAAGAGAGGTGAAAAAACCCAAATGTTTTACAATATAGCTTTTTATCAAATGAATTAAATGAAATGTCAAATTTATTAGGCTATTATGTTAAAAATGGAGCTCGTGTGAAAATATAATCAAACAAAACTAAACTCTGTCTGACAAATGACATCAACAAAAATGATTTCCAAAATCTTTGAGTTAAGCTTAAGTCTAGTTGGTGGGGATTAACAACCTATGTATTCTTCACACTAATTTCAGAACTAAGTTCTACAATGATATATTAATTCATTCATGAGTTTCTTCTGACAACAGAATTCTAAACACACAAAATTAATGCAGTGGCCTCAGCACCTGCCTAGCTAGCATTTCCCTACACTGGATTACAAGAACAATGACATGGTTCAGAAGACATACCCCCCTCTGTACTTCACATGCCTGTCAAAGTTGTACCTGATTCTTTTGCAAGATACAAAGACACTTCACCTGATTCTAAGTATACTATCTGGCAGAGCACAAACATCATACAAATGTTAGCATGTTTTCAACCCATTACGGAAATGTATTTGGAGAGATGGAGTACTCAATGTACAGAGCATCTAGAGTTAATTATGGGCCACTTTAAATTAAAGGCATCATCATTTATTCCATTTTTAGACACTGTCATGGTCTCTCACGCCTTACACAAGGTATGGTCCTAGACCAGAGACTTAGTATCGTTTCAAAGAATATGAGAATATATGAGAATATATATATATATATATATATATATATATATATATATGTATATATATATGTATATATATACACACACACACATATATATATATATATATACACACATACATACATATTTCTTTTAAAATAATGTTTAAAAGTTTTACTACAGAAAATCTGGCTTCACCATGGAAGCATTTTTCCTTCTCAAGATTACACACCTGCATGGAAGAAGGTGGTTTCCTTTATATTTAGGTTTTCACAATAACAAAATAAACTTCTTGCATTTAAATTGACAGAGAAAGTAAGATGTAAAGTTCTATGTAACTTTTTGTATTGTGAACTGACCTCATTAAACACATTCAAGATATACTGTTGATTTAAATATAGTACAACTTGATCAGCTAAATTCGAACATGTTATGCTGATCAATCTGTTAAACCAAACGTATGTTAAAACAGTAAGGACAGTTTACTACTATTAAGGTTTAAAGGTTTAAAGGGAATAATAATGTATCATTAAAATACACATTAATTTTCTTGCTATTACTTGTTTCTATAATGCATCTCTTTAAAACTACATGCAGAAAAAATAAATGATATCTCATTCAACAGTTTGCTACTTTAGGTGGTATGTAAATAAAGTCCTTTATTTAATTTTATACACGTTATTTTATGCACTATTTTATTTTTCTTGAAGGAATTCAGCTCTCAAGGTCAAAAGTTAGTATGTGTTTACACACATGTGAGAACATTTTCTTAATGTTAGGACTATCTGCAAATATATTCTTCCATAATAAAGCATTATCAGTTTTCACTGGAAAGACTGTATAAGCCTTAAAAGTCCTATTAATATAATGTACACAGGGAAGAGAGCACAATATGGTGAATCCCTCCCCACCTGCACCCTTCTTTGCCAGTCTCAAGAAATCCTCCAGCTTCAAAACATGAACACAATTTCACAGGACTGATTTTTATTTGGTCATAATGTGGAGAAGAAAACTGTATTCGTCTTCTTTTTGACACTAATAGTCTTATTGAATTCGTTCTCATTTTCCTTCAAAAAATACATAGCATATGGTGATATGGATTCTCAAACTCATTAGATCCAGTAGGGTCTTTAGAATAACATATAGCCTTCTGATAATGGAAGCAACTGATTGCTTACAAAAAAATGATGTGCATCAGACCACTAATCAGAGAAAGGAAAATGAGAACATGTCTTTCACGTTGGAGACCACTTAATAACTTACGAAATGATGTAAAAATAGTATGGCTATAATTTTAACAAAACTAAAACCCACTTCAACTGATGAAAAAAACCAAACACCGAAGAATTAAATATCTACCAACTTAGCTATGTATTCCTGTCCAAATAAATGCTTTCCACTGCACTATATATTAGAATTAGAAACTCACTATATGTTAAGGCATATTTTAATCAATATGTTCCAGAATTGCACAGTTATACTGGTCAGTGTTCCTATTTCCCCATTCCTACCCTCACCCCACCCCTTGTCCCCAGGGATCAAAATGTTAAGTCATGGTTTTGGTGGTTATTGTAGATTTGAGCTGGCATAACCACAGTGTGTTCACTAGATTTTGTAAGCATAAACATTAAAATGTTACATAAAATGTACCATACTGTACTCCACACTCTGATCTAAGATGGTTTAATGTCTTGACAAAAGGTGAGATGACTTAAGTACATTTTACATTTTGTGCATTTAGACCACCATATGCATAGATGTTCTAATGCTAAATTCTCGTCTTCAGTATCTCATAGTGCTGGATGCCCGGAAGTATGACAGAAACTTGTAACACAGACTAACCACAAAGTACCAGATGTTTCTTGCCATTTGTGATCTTGCAATAAAAATGCGCCAAATCAGGATCACAAGGATAGTATTGAAACCATACCGTATGTTCCTCAACCTGGAAAGCAAATCAAGAGACATATCAGACAATGTTTTCTAGAATAAAATATTGTTGGATGGCAAATAATCAATGCCCAGTTGCTGATCTCATCAAAGCTCAAATCCATTACGGTATAATGACTGCAGAGCAAGTCATTTTGAAATGCAGCAAGAAGAAACAAGTTTTCTTCCTCCACTCTACTGTCCAACTATTTGGTTCGGGAAGTTGCTATGACATATAGATCTCTTTGTGCTAGGCCAAGACTGGCCAATTGAAAAAGAGTTCTCAAAGAGTTTATACAGATTGTGTATGAGCACCTATTCTTTTCTCCTTTTCTTTACTACCTTAATGCCCTTTCTACTTGTGGAACAATTCATCCATTTTGCTTTATGACCAGCTTTAATTCCAGTCTGAAAATAATAGCAACCCTAGAGATTAATACAAAACAGCATTGAAATACTTTTTTCAAATGATGACACCTAAAATCATCCACCCAGCTTAGAACTGAACTGAATTTCTATGAAAGAAAGTTATTATTTTAAATGTTAATTATATTAAAGCTATTTAATTCTAAAAACTAGATCTTTTTAAAAAAAAATTTTTTTTTAACGTTTATTTATTTTTGAGAGAGAGAGAGACAGAGCATGAACGGGGGAGGGGCAGAGAGCAAGGGAGACACAGAATCGGAAGCAGGCTCCAGGCTCCGAGCCATCAGCCAGAGCCCGACGCGGGGCTCGAACTCACAGACCGCAAGATCGTGGCCTGAGCTGATGTCGGACGCTTAACCGACTGAGCCACCCAAGCACCCCTAAAAAACTATGTCTTTAAACATATTCCAAAAGTTTCACTTCCAGAGGATATTCCTTAAAAAAGGCATACTGAACATAGATGGGAAAGTGTAAAATATTCTGATAGAATTCTTCATTATTCCATATTTAACTTCATGTTTGTTATTGTACCACAAGTATAGATAGTGTCATTCTAGGATTAAAATGTCGGATTTTTTGTTAATATACTTAAAACTGTAACCAGTGATATTAGTATTTTTTATGATAGGTTATATTTTATTTCAATAAACTTTGATATTTAGACCAAAGGAAAAAAGAGTTCAAATCCATTACTAATGTGAAACTTATTTAAAATTAACTAGAAGCCCTTAAATTAGAAAGTCTGCAAAAGTCAAACAAACCTGACCATGCAGTCCATCAAACAACACCTTACCTCTATTAACCATGAATAAAACAAAGATTTTTTATAACAAAAAAAAATTGGGACACAAATTTATTAATTCAACGAGTATTACTGAGCATCTTTCTGTATGACCAGGACTAGGTATACTGTAGGTAAAACAGACATGCCCCTTCTGGAGCTTCCCATCTAATCTAAAAAGGTTTCGGCATTATATACATCATCCTACAGACAAAAAAATAAAATATTTTTAAACATCTTTAGGTACTTCTAAGCTGTCAGACATGCAAATTCACTCCTTCACTTACAGCTGACAGTCACATTATCAAAGGCCAACTGGACAAATTCTCATCTATGAAAGAAGCATGGCATGAGTCCATATAGAAGGGCCCTCCCAGTCTCAAAGAGTAACATTAATATTACTGTACTCATATTTCAAAACATTTTTTATATTTTCAATGGTGTTAGAAAGGAATACAAATGTTCAGGTACATAAAAATGTTACATAAATTCCATCACCTTCAATAGGCAATCCAAGATAGGACTATAATATACAAATGATGGTATAGACAAAAGAGCTCATGGGGCACCTGGGTGACTCAGTCAGTTAAGCGTCTGACGTGGGCTCAGGTCATGATCTCGCCAGTCTGTGAGTTCAAGTCGCTGCATTGGGTTCTCTGATGACAGCTCAGAACCTGGAGCCTGCTTTGGATTCTATGTCTCCCTCTCTCTCTCTGCCCCTCCCCCAATCACACTCTGCATGTCTCTTTCTCTCAAAAATAAAAGAGCTTTGAATTAGGAGTCAAAAATCAGTATTCTAGTTTGCTCTGCTGCCTAACGCATATGACCTGCAAACACAACTTCCCTAAACCTCCATTTCCTCAACTATTTAACTAGCTGCCCTGCAAAGCCTCATAAAGTCAGAAGACCAAGAGGAATAATGTGAAAGTCTTGAAAGCTGTTATAAAGACTGTATTATAAAAACACTACAAATAAAAGAGGTTACTATTGAAATTAACTACATCTCTGAATTATGGGTAACAGTGATTTTTTCCTGTGTTTTGAGTTTTTTTAAACAATCCGTATATATTACTTCTATAATGAGACTAAGGGAATAATTATAACTCTTGTTTTAAAAACAAAGAAAAAATTCTATGCTGAATGATGTATTATTATATCGCTTTTCCTCTTCCAAAGATGTATTTGACAAAGGGAAAAAAACAAAAGAAAAAACACAACACTTCAAATAACTACCTCTAGTTTAAAATACATTTTTATTTTCTCCTAATATCTTTACTTCTTCAGCAGCAATACAAAGGAAGGAAATACAAAGGAAAATAGTGATTTTCAAAACTAAATTCCACCTGAACTTAGTGCTAAGGAACAGGATAAAGACAGTAAGTCTGAACAACCTTAGGCTAAATACTACCATGGTTCCAGTGCTAATGTAAGCATTTTCCTAAATAAAATATTACACTAGCAATATATCAGCTCACCAAAAAATAAATAAAATAAAATAAAAACCTGTGTGATAATTCATAAGGAAGACACGATGCAATCAAGCCCACGTAAAAAACTTACTTGTTCAGATGTTTTCTAGCTGCAGGGAGGCCAGACATTTCTTCATTCAATACATATTTCTTAGTTCCCATGCAGTAGTTCTCTATATATTCTGCCCAATGTAACTGCCGTACATCAATATTAAAGGTCTATAGAAACAAAACAACCATCAGTTTTTCTCTTGAATAACTTTTTCACAACTGGTCAAAAATTCATACTTTTTTTAAAGGCTAATTCCACATGACAAGATTACAAAATGTTTATAGTATTAACTTTTAAAATCTTACTGCTGTTCACAAAGAAGTTCTTAATCCCTATTTTATACCTCCCATGAAACACAGAAACATTTTAGGAGATAATCTGAAAGCTCATGTCAACATTCAAAGAGAAGTATACATGAAGTGTAAGGAAAAAGCAACCTTCTTTTTACACTAAAAAAAATTAAATCCCATTGTCCAAATAATCTATGTGTTCCTCACCACTTTATACACATATTAATATATTTCCAGTATTTCTTCCTGAACATCCTGCAAACCACATGTATTACCTTTCCTATAGAACAGTAATGACCTCAAGAGAAAAAAAGACTTTATGACAGCTAGCTTAGGAGTTTAGGTAACAGTAAGGAGCACATCTGATGAAAAGGATAGATGAATCTAGAAAATAAAGCTTTACAAAAATGTTATTTTGTGACAAAATAAGAAGGCTATGCACTGCTCAGTGCTTCTCCATACACGATCTGATTATTTTTTAGAGTGAGAAACAGATTAGTCACTATTTATCATCACTTATCTGAAAATATCAAGTTGCAGACCAAAAACAACTACCATAAATAAATCACTAAAGTAACACTGCACTAAATGGAGGCTCGATTCGGGGCGCCTGGGTGGCTTGGTCGGTTAAGCATTCCGACTTCGGCTCAGGTCATGATCTCACGGTCCGAGAGTTCGAGCCCCGCGTCGGGCTCTGTGCTGACAGCTCAGAGCCTGGAGCCTGTTTCCGATTCTGTGTCTCCCTCTCTCTCTGCCCCTCCCCTGTTCATGCTCTGTCTCTCTCTGTCTCAAAAATAAATAAACGTTAAAAAAAAATTTAAAAAAAAAAATAAATGGAGGCTCGATTTAAGATGGGAGAGATTATGAGACTATGTTAACTGGACTCCCACAGGAAGAGTGAAAAAGAATGGAACAGAGGGACCATCTGAGAAGACAACAGCTGGGAATTTTTATTTCCAAAATGATGATACATTAAGCCACAGATTCAAAACACACATACACCATACACATGCAAGTACCTGAGCATATCAAGAATAAAACTGTTGAAAGTCAAAGATGAAAATTTTGAAGACATCAGAAAAAGATGTTATGGGTTACCTCCGAAGGGACAACTATTAAACTGACACTTGACTTCTCAAAAGAAACAATAGAAGCCAAGAGACTATGAGAAGATGTCTTCCAGTGCTCAGAGAAAACTGCTAACACACAGTTCTATACAGTATAAACATCTTTGAAAAATAAAGATGTTTGCAGAAGAATAAAAACTGAGACAATGTGATATCAGCAGATGACTCACACTAGAGGAAGAAGCACACCAGAGGGTATTCTTTAAGCCAAATGAATAGGATTCTGGATTGAAGTCTGGAGACAGAAGAAGAAATGAAGAGCCACAAAAGGCCAATTATGCTGGTAAATCTATGTGAATACTTAGTAGAGTGCAATTAAGAATAATGGTGGTGAGGCATACAACACACATACAGAATTAAAATATGTAACAACAGCACAAAAGTATTAGGCCTTGCATTCTCCAAAAAAAAAGAAGTATCAATATTATATTAGTCTTTGAGGAAGTGAGGAAGGATGCTGTAATCTTTAGAGAAACCTAATAGTACAACTGAAAAAGAGTATATTTTATGTAACTGATACAGATGGGGAAAATACAAAACTGTAAAAAATAACCTCAAAGAAAACAAACAAAAACTTAAGTAAGACAAATAGAATGCACTAAGCGTTAGATTTAAATCTGTTATCAAAATTAAATTATGGATTAAATCCTCCAAATAAGGGTTCAAAATTGTCAAACTGAAAAAAGTAAAATACAGTAAAACTATATGCTGCTTATAAGAGGAATATCTGATAGTTAAGGATACAGAAAGTTGGAAATACAAGGACAGAGAAAGATACATTTCTACCAACAATGTATATAGGAACTCCCACTGGCCAACGCCTTACCAGAAGGGTAGGCTGTCAAGTTTTGCATTTTTGCAAACTGTTAAGGAGTAAATATCTCAGTCTAATTTCAGTTGGCATCTCCATTTTTATGAGTGAGGTTGAGTATCTTTTCCAATGGTTAATCATTTGCATTTACTTCTCTGTAAACTGTTCATCTCTAGCCCATTTTCAGTAGGACTGACGTTTTTTGCCATTTCTACAAACTTTTTATGTAATATGAAATGCACGTTAACATCACATTGAGATACCACCATATACCCACCAAAGTGTCTAAAATTAAAAATTAAAATGAAAAGGCCAACTGTTGGGAGGATGCATATTAACAGGAACTCTTGTACACTGCCACACAAAATGTCAATCAGTACAACTACTTTGGAAAACTGTTTAGCATTATCAACTACATTGAACATACAAATACCCTTTGACTGAGCTATTCTATTTCTAGATATATATCCTATATAAATGTGTGCACATGGCTCAAAGAAGAATTATTCCTAACAGCCAAAAACTGGAAATAACCCAAATATGTTATCAACAAAAGAAATGAAAAAATACTGTATGATACCATTTGTATGAAGTCAAAAATGGGTATACTATTTAATGGCAGAATTCAAGATAGTTGTTACTTTTGAAAGGTAGTTATTGGGAGGGGGCACAAGGGGATCTTCTGGGGACAAAAATATTCTATTTCTTCACCTGGATGGTCACTTTCTAATAATCCACTGGGCAGTATGTGTTGTGCACTGGGATGGGGACAAGGAAGATGGGAAGGGAGAACATAAGGAATCAGTAGAAGCCACAAATCTTTTAACCTGGGATTCTCTGCAGAACCCTGGTAACTGGGACCTTCTGTTTTGATGCTGAAGGCAAGGATGAAGATTGGCTATAAAGCCTATGGCCCCATCAGGTAAGGTGTCTTACAGAATATTCCTGCAAAAAGATAAAAATTCCCAAAGCTGTATCCTCAGAGCAAGGGTGAAAAAAAGAAGTAAATCCACCACACACAGAAGTGGGCAAAAAAAAAAAAGTGCACACTCAGTGCCTTTATTACGCACGACCAGTAACATGTACTAAATCTGCACTATCTAATATGGTAGCCACAAGCCACATGCATGTCTGGGAACTCTGAAAGTGATTGGTCTGAACTGAGATTTGCTGTGGAGTATAAAATGCACACAGGGTTTCAAACGCTCAGTATAAAAAAATTGAAAGTATAATATCATATAAACAGTTGTTTAAATTTTCAGTGATTTTTAAATTTGTTTAAATTATATATTATTTTGGATATATTAAATAAAACATTAAAATTTTTAATGTTTATTTTTGAGAGAGAGAGACAGAGCAGAGAGAGACGGAAACACAGAATCCAAAGCAGGCTCCAAGCTCTGAGCTGTCAGCCCAGAGCCCGACATGGGGCCTGAACTCATGAGATGAGAGATCATGACCTGAGCTGAAGTCAGACACTTAACCGACTAAGCCAGCCAGGCGCCCCAAAGTACTAAAATTTTTAAAGAAAGACGTGGAAAGAGAAAGGAAACTGCCCCTGGGAAGATGAAAAAGAAATCTCCTTTGAGAAACTAGAAGCATGAACCAGCCTATTTAAGGCCCACATTCACTTGAGTTAGGCTAAAAACTTAATCAGATATCTTAAAGTGGTCCTGGCCTGTTAATGCCACCTGGCTAGTTAATGCTAATAATCACTCACTGGGCTACTGGCAGAAGCAAAGGTGAATCCTTATTGGAAAAGTGCAATTTCAACATATGCTTCAAAAAATTTCCACAGAAATCCTCAAGGAATATGAATATACAGTCAAACAATAAGAAAAAAAAACAAGGTGCCATGAGTGAGACCCAGCATAAACAACAGACGATCAGGTGTTACCACTGCACAGCCTTTAGAAGTTTGAATTATCAGACACAGAATTTAAAACAATTATGTTTACCATGTTTCAAGAAATGTCTGTAAGAGGGGTGTCTGGGTGGCTCAGTCAGTTGAGTGTCCGACTCTTGATTTTGGCTCAGGTCATGATTCCAGGGTTGTGGGATCAAGCCCTGCATCAGGCTCTGTACTGAGTGTGGAGTCTGCTTAGGGTTCTCTCTCTCTCTCTCTCTCTCTCTCTCTCTCTCTCTCTCTCTCTCTGGCATCTAGGTTGCTCAGTTGGTAAAGCATCCAACTTCAGCTCTGGTCATGATCTCATGGTTCACGAATTTGAGCCCTACATCAGGCTTTCTGCTGTCAGCACGGAGCCCACTTCAGATCTGCTGTCTGTCCCCCTCTTTCTACCCCTCCCCGGCTTACATGAGCTCTCCCTCTAAAATAAACATTTTTTTTAAATTAAAAAAAAAAAAAGATTCTGCCCCTCTCCCCCGCTTGCTCTAAAATAAAAATCAAAAAATAAAAAAGAGAAAGAAAGGAACATCTGTAAGATCTGAGAAACAAACTGAATTTCTAAACATGAAAATAACTGAACCCCCTTATTCAACTGGGTGGCGCAGACAGGGCTGAAAGACTGCCACAGACCTTTTATTAACCATTAGCTTTCCAGCCAGAAACAAAGAGATAAAATATGAGATAAAACTTAAAAGAGGAAAGAATGATGTAAAATATATTAAAATTTCACAAGAAGAGAATGGTGAAGAGGTATATATATATATACATATATATATATTTTTTTTTTTAAAGTTTATTTATTTTTGAGAGAGAAAGAGATCATGCATGCGTGAGCAGGCGATGAACAGAGAGAGAAGGAGAGAACCCAAGCGGACTCTTCTCTGACAGTGCAGAACTCGATGCGGGGCTCGAACTCAGGAACCGTGAGTTGATCACCTGAGCTGAAATCAAGAGTTGGATGTTTAACTGGCTGAGCTACCCAGGCACCCCAAAGAGGCCATATTTGAAGAAACAATAGCTAAGTATTGTCCTGAACTGCTAACACACTTCACACTTCAGATCCGGGAAGCCCACTTGTGAAACAGGATACATTTTGAAAAATTATACCTAGACACATTCACAGTGAAACTGCAGGACACCAAAGAAAAACTCTGAAAAACAGACAGGAATAAGAGGGCACCTGTAATGCAGCAGCAAATTAGACTGATTTTTCAACAGCAACAACATAAGTGAAATATTAAAGGAACATAAAAAGAAAGTTATCCTTCATGTACTGAAATCATGTTACAGAAATAGTGAAATAAAGACATGCCAGGCAATCACAAACTGAGAGCTCACTACTAACAGACTGCCTACTAAATCATATTCTGGGATTCTGGATACATTTCAAACTGAAAGAAAAGGGTCCTAAAGAGAAGATCGAATAGCAAAGCTACTGGTAAATATTTAGTTAAATCTAAATACAACTAAACAAAGTCATATCTAATTACAGGGTTTCAATACAGAACTAAAGTAATGTATAACTATGCAAATTAGTGGGGTGGTAACCACAGTTTAAACATTTTAAGGTCCTAAATATCATTAAATAGAGGCTATAGAAATTGCTTAATTTAGACTTTGTTAGATATGTATGTTAAAATACCTAAGGTAACCTCAAAAAGAACACACACAAAGAGTTTTAAGTTTCAAACGAACAGAGGGCGAAATGTAGAATGATAAGAAATTAAAGAATATATGAGGTAAAACAATTTCAGAGGGAAGGTTTTTTTCTCAAAATTCAAAGAAAACAAACTGAAGGAAAAATGCATAAAGAATTCTAGTTTCTCTTTGAATCTCACTAAAGGGAAAAAAAGAACCAATATTTCAATCATACTTTGAAAACATCTCTGCCACTCTCAAGTACTTACGTTATAAATTCTAAGATAAAGCAATTTTATTTTACCACCAACAATTATGATTGAAGCTTTAATGAAACACATATAAATAGGTCAAATGTCTTTCTTTTTGCATTAATGACTGGAAAATATCCAATTATTTCTCAGGTTGCTAATGGCTGTCCAATTAATATGCTATGTTTTCTAAAATAAAACAGAAAATACTTGCCTTTTTATCTTCAGGGTTTAGTTGATTCATCAACATATTGACATTGTCAGTATTCCAAACCCAAGAATTACTTGTGAAATATTCAAGAAACATCATAGCTTTGTGAAGACGAGTTATTGTTTTCATCATCCTGTATTATGAGAAAAATTGACAGATTCATAATTCGCATAGATTAGGAAAAAATCTCATCACCACCCAAGGTGCAATTTCTATATTGAGATAGTAGCAATAAAATTATAATTCTGTAATTCATTCAGTAAGTGACCAAACCACCAGAGAATATTTCTGCATCTTGGAAGAACATTTTATAAATCCAAAATGAAAAAAAAAATTTAAGCAGCAGCAAATGAATTTAATACTGCCTAAACAGAGTTCTACTGATATATAAAATTTTCATAGGAAATACAATACTTTAAGGTCAAATTTTCTTCTATAATCCTAAGCAAATAAATGGATTCAATTAGTATTCCTTTGTTCTTTGTTCCTTAAATCACATTTTAGTTTGGCTAAAATTACTAAGATTTCCTGTGAATTTATAACATAAGGAGTTATATTGTGATCTCCACTCTTCAGCATCATGGAGGCAAAGTATACAGAAATATTCGTTTGCCATTTAATCATCTCTCTCTACATACATTTTTAGATTAATTTCCTCTTTAACACAGACAGGTATCACTCTTGATTGTCTGAATGTGCTGTGAAATCAATGACTGATGCTGAAAACTTTCTGAAATAGATATTCAAGATATTCACTTACCTCCCCAAATCCCCCATTATTCATCCTTACAGAAATATTTTTGTTTGATATTTCTTGCTTGTTCCTTTTTAAAAAGGATGAGGGACCTTAATCTTTAAATCTGTCATTTTATAGATCGTGGCTCACTGTAAGTCATTGATATCACAACACTAACCAGAGCAGTAACATCTATACAGTAATAATTACCTATGGTAAGTAGGAAAAGGGAAGAAAGAACTTTTTGAAACAAAACACACACCAAAAATTCCTGACCTCTGATAAACAGAAAAATAATTTGTGGAAAATAAAAGAATTATTTATATTCCCACAATAAGGATTAGCATTTACATAGTTTAGAAAGTCCCAAAATTAGGGCTTTTAGAAATGGAGAAAGTGGGAGAAAATTAGACCACCAGAAATGGGGGGAAAGTCAAAACAGCAACATTAGCTAAGCAATTCTGATGACATATTCAATACATTTAGAAAGAAACCCTGAATCCAGAATACTAAGAGAAATTGAGACAACATGGACTATGCAGAGAAAAACTGGTTCATGCAAGAAAAGAATTCCAAAATAAAACCTCCATCAAACACAAAAAGAATTATTGGGCATTGAAGGTTGTATTTGGACAGGGATAGCTCAGACAGATAGAAAGCACATGGCGGGGGAAAAAACAAGACATGCTGCTTTTAGAAAAGATTAGACCTTTTCTTTTTTCCCTAAAAAACAAAACAAAACAAAAAGATGTAACAGATCTGTAATTAAACTAATATCTACCATTACAACCAGTGTAGTATACTTGAATAACACACACACACATATTTACTTAACATCATTTTCCAACATACATCTTATTAACAAGTTTTTCTTCCTAATTTCTTTGTCACTGACAATTCTCACCTAGTCTTATCTTCAGTTTCACTCAAGTGACAAATTACCCTGCAACCATTCAGCCATTCAAAACATAATTATGATAAAAAATTGGGAGAGGGAGAAGGAAATCTGAAAGGCCATATATGTGTAAAGTTCACAGAATATTTATCAAGCAATTAAAGTACCGGATTGAATACTATGGGGATAAAAAGAAACTTGAAACCTTGCATAGTCACTCTGGTTAAAATGCCCTATGAGCAGATAGATGCCTGGGACTACATCGCCATGTATGTTCTGAGTATGTATTCTTTATTATGGCAACCTGCAAAAAATAGTCACAATCCTTTAGGGTAGGGCTAGCTCTTCATGGTCATCTAGTCCAGGATTTCTCAACTTCACCATTACACACATCTTGGGCCAAATAATTCTTTGTGGGGGGCTGTCCTGTTCAGCATCTAATGGCCTCTACCCATTAGATACCAGTAGCATCCCTCCCTTAGGTATAGTAACAAAAAACGTCTCCAAATATTTTCAAATGTTCCTTGATGGAGATACTGCCCTCTATTAAGAATCACAAAGATGTGGGGCACCTGGGTACCTCAGTCGGTTGAGCATCCGACTTCGGCTCAGGTCATGATCTCATGGTTCACGAGTTTGAGCCCCGCATCAGGCTCTGTGCTGACAGCTCTGAGCCTGGAGCCTGCTTCAGATTCTGTGTCTGCCTCTCTCTCTGCCCCTCCCCACTCATGCTCTGTCTCTCTCTCTCTCTCTCTCTCTCTCTCTCAAAAATAAATAAACATTAAAAAAATTAAAAAAAGAATCACAAAGATGAAAAATATCAGACTCAATGAAGTTAAGCTAGACAGAGTTAAGATAAATAACCAAAAAAATAAGGCTATGGAACCATTTTTTTAACATCATTTCTAAGAGTGATGAAATATCTACTGCATTTCAAGAGCTACAGTGAATAATTTCTACTGCTTCTATTTGCAATAATGTCATGCATCCTACTCCCCAATGACTATTAAACCAGGAAGCCTTAAGATGCATGTTTGATTTGTACTTTTTATAATTATGTTAAGATATATATGTAAGTTAGATTTTTATCTAGCTGACATGCAGAATAAGGTAAACAAGTAGACCCCACGAATGACATGATTAACATTACTGTAATAAAGAAGGAGGCACTATATTAAGGCCCCAATATAAGATATAAAGCCCACTACCTTGCTCAGTAAATATCTGAACAAATTACATAATATGAATTATAAGACTTTGTACTTAACATTTATAAAATTGCCTAAATAAAAAACCTTTCTGGCTCTTGTTACTTTTAGACTATAAGCTCCTAGAGGTCAAGGATCATTCCTGCTTTGATACTTAGTCTTGCACAGGACAAACCTCAGTTAAGAAGATTCTTCACTTGATGTTTTCTATTTGGAGCAGACTTTAACTTCCAAAGGTGATTATATTACCTCCTATCCTACACGCTCACCTACAGTATCACCTTGACTATCGCTCCATCGAGAGGTAAAGGTAACGTATAACCAACAGAGTGAGGTAGGAATGACACTATGTAACCTCCAAGGGTAGGTAAAAAAAAGTTAGAGAGCTTTCTGCCTTGTTCGCTGGAATACTCACGCTTGAGGACCTCAGTTGCCACATATACCATTCAACTCCCTCTAAGGGTGCTGTGTTGTAGGAAGTCCAAATTAGTGCATATGCAAAGACCGCACAGAAAGGCTCTGAAACCACATGATGTGAGAAAGATGCCCAGCCACTCTAGCTGCTCTGAACAATCCCTTTTCTTTACCACTCCCACAGTGTACCTGAGCCAGCCCCTATCTCTTTAAAGACCCTGAGCTAGAACCACCTACTAAAGCCTTCTAGAATTTCTGACCCACAGAAATCATGAGATAAATAAAATGATTGTTGTTTTAAGACACTAAGTCTGATGTCAATTATACTTCAAATGAAAAAAAAAAAAAAGATTCGAAGTTTGAGGTGATTTGTCATGCAGCACAGGTAACAGAATAGATATGAGTACCAGGAAAGTATCAATACAACCAGTACTGGGAATGAGGGGCTATAATAAACATCTAAAACATGTAGTATTGGCTTTAGGATCAAGTCGTAACAGAATCCGAAGGCCCTTGAGGAGACCACTAATGAAACCTAGAAGGACCAAGAAAAGAATGTTGGTGGGAACTTCAAAGAGCTTAAAGGAAGATGCTGGTGAGGGCTTAAAGGAAAGTGGGGAAAATATTGTTGGAAGTTAGAAGAACGAAAGTGTCACTTGTGGTAACATGAAAAATAAAAACCGTACCTAATAAACTTGATCTAGCTGAGAAGGTTTCCTCAAAAAGAACAAAGATGATCATTTAAAAAAATGAACTGAGTAGAATCTGGGAAGGAATGTAAAATGTCAGCCAGGAATCAGTTAAGAAAGAGCTTCCGAGGGGCGCCTGGGTAGGTCAGTCAGTTAAGCCTCCGACTCTTGATTTCGGCTCAGGTCACGATTTCACTGTTTATGAGTTTGAGCCCTGCATCAGGCCCTGCACTGTCAGTGCAGAGCGTGCTTGGAATTCTCTCTCTGCCCCTCCCCTGCTTGCACTCACTCTCAAAAAAAAAAAGAAAAAGAAAAAGGCTTCTGAGCATAGATCAAATCCAGAAAGTAGATGTAAGACTCTTTAAGATCTCAGAAAGATCTAAAATAGTACCTCACAGAACCTTTCAGATAAACAAAAACTCACTCCAAATCTTAAAGACATGTCTCACAGAAACTCTACTGTTGAGGAGGCAGAATCTAAGAGTATTGTTCCATAGCAACCTCATAAGGAACTCAAGATAGAAAAAGGCATGTCCTAAAGAGTTCTGTGGGTATGGCTTTGATGTAATGGAGTAGATTGCTTTAAAATTAGATATACAGGAAATGTGTACAGTTTGAAAAAGAATCCTATCAGTTTATACTTAAAGGGACAGAGACCGTACTAAGTGAATAGAGGCCTCTGGATCAAGACTCAGCAAACCAGAGCTTAGGGGCCAAAGCCATCTGTTTTTATAAATAAAGTTTTATTGGAATATAGTCATGCTTATTCATTTACATATTGTTTATGGCTGCAGAGTTGAGTAGTTGCAAGCTGGAAGCTACATTTAACAGCAGAAGCGAGTAACAGCAGCAGAAACTACATGGACCTTTACAGAAAAAGTTTGCTGATCCCAGCCCTAGGGACTCACAACCTTTTATGGGCAAGGAAGTAGGGTAAGAAGATGATTCAGTTGCAAACACAGTTTTTTTTTTGTTTTTTTTTTTTAATGAAAAAAGAAGGATGACTCAGAGGGCAGAGCCAAGAGCCTCAGAGAACAACCAGAGAGTAGGACTGAACCCTAATTAAGAAACCATCAAACATGCCTAGCTGGAATTCAAAACTGTTACAGACCAGTGATTGCGCAAAATCGTCCAGTCATTTTCCTATGCTTATCCATATTGGGTGTGCAGGCAGCAGGTAACTTATCACTTTCATTCATAGGTTTTCAGACCAACACTTGAGGAACTATACCTGCAAAACCACTCCTAAACAGCCTCATCTGCCACTGTGCCAGATTCAGCGGACCCAACAGGGGCTTCAAGCTGATGCAAGGAAGGTCTTGGTAGGGGGGAAGAAATAAGCGTATCCTCCACAAGGGAGGAATATGAACTGTCGTGGCCAGGAGGCTGACCACAGCCAATTGCACTTTCCAAAATGGCTTCAACAATACCTTTCAACTCACTTGCTCAATTTTACATGATCTTGAACATTCTCTACATTCCCTTTCCTTGACTCTCAGAGGACATGTGACTGGCTTGTGACTGAAAGAATAGGTTGGTAGGTAGTAGTGCTGTATCATTTCCGTAGGTAGGTCAGAAGCACACGGCTCCACCAGCCTGCTGAAATGCTTCTCCTTGAAGCCTTCGGTCACCAGATAAGCAGTTCATTTCCCCTAAGGCTACCACCAGTCCTTGAAAAGACACTATAGGAAGAGATCCTGCCGCCACTTTACGAAGAGACAGTGATACAAGGTGCTCCGCTGCCCGCCCCCTTTCAGCCCCATCTGAATCTGACAATCCTGTGAAAGTCTCCCAAGCCAAAATTGTCCTGCGGATTCCCTCCTGAATTCCTGATCCTGAGAGAAACAATGAACTGAAAGAAATGATAAAATAACTTCTGCTGTTCTGGGGCGCCTGGGTGGCCCAGTGGGTTGAGTGTCCGACTTCGGCTCAGGTCATGATCTTGCAGACCGTGAGTTCGAGCCCCATGTGGGGCTCTGTGCTGACAGCTCAGAGCCTGGAGCCTGTTTCAGATTCTGTGTCTCCCTCTCTCTCGGACCCTCCCCCGTTCATACTCTGTCTCTCTGTCTCAAAAATAAATAAACGTCAAAAAAAAATTTTTTAAATAAAAAATAACTTCGGTTCTGAGCCACTAAGTTTGAGATGATTTGTTATGTAGCAACACCTACTATAAATGATTTAATAAATTTTGGCTATTCATTCATTTTTCAAGTTTACTTTTTTTCAAGCCCCTTTTACTGTATCAGGCAGGCTTTGTTTTTACCCTGTTTTACTTTTGTAGACGTAGTTTTGACTTTTTTGCTCTAACGTGCAATAACCTTACTAATATCAAGCAAGCATGCAATGCCATCTCTCATAAATTTTACATTTGCTTTTTAGCCAGGAAAGAATGATGCCAATCACAAATACTGCATTTCGCAGCTCATTCTAGAAAAACGTGAAAATAATTTTGATACACTTTGGATCTTTTTTCCATGAAGTATTTCTTTATCTAGTCTAAAGTTGTTCAACACCTCTCACGTATTTCAATACTTAACATACTGGGTTAGGAACGTAACGGACAACTGAATCCACAGAAAAGCCCTACAAGTAACTCAGATCCTGATACACTATAACTGGCAGATACCTCACTTTTATTTTTTGACAGTTGATGGAAGATCTGGAATCAGCATCTTCTTTATAGATAAATACTCAAATCCTGAACTCTCCAATCAAAGTCTCCACTGTAATGCCAATGTAGTTAAAAAAAATAAATATATTTGTGGTACATTTCACTATAATTCTGGTAAAGACAGTGGGAAGGGAGGACTTTAAGTCTGTGGGGTTTCAATAAGAAAGAAAAGAAGAAAGAAAGGCTATATAACAACCATAAGAACATAGAAAGTTTTTCATTTGTTAAATTTTGTTTTAAACTATGACATTCTCAACCTGGAAAATTAGTCAAAAACTGTAATTACCATATTATAAGCTGAATGGGCAGCTGAGATATTTCGAGCAATTAAATTTTTAGAAGCATTCTACGTTTTTTTCATATAAAACTCCACAATCCACTCAGAGCAAAATATTTCACCCTTAATCCCCTATAGACTCACCTCTAAGTTTTTAAGGGGGAGAGACGGGCTCAATTTCAGCTTATAATAACAATGACAACCTTGATGCTGGACATTTCCTCTATTATGGGATTTTGGAGGATCAATGGCCCAATAAAATGAGATCCACAGTCTCCCCAAATATCCTCAATTTCTAAGAAATGTCCTAGCGTCCTGATTGTGATTGTGATTATTCAGGTTAGTAATTCTAAAGGTAAAGCTCATGCTAGCAGACTTTTCGTCTCTCCAGCAAGCTTCCACCACCTTACCAATACATAGGTGTATTTACTGCTATTCCTCTTACCACGGTTTCTGACCTGTCAACCTGAGTGCAAGATCATGCAATAATGCAGGTACTGTATGTCTGACACCCTTCCAATAATGAAGCAATAAGTTGTTGGAATACAACTTAACATTGGGGCGCCTGAATACTTGGTTTAAAGGATTCATCTTGAAGAAATGATTTAGATAATATCCTGTAGGAAAAATAAGCATCAGAGCATTTTGAATGTTATTTGCTATTCAGAAAAAAAGACCTAAAGTTAGACCTAAAATTCAGCACACGACAATAATTTATTATCCAAACTTTAGAATAAATTAGAGTGACAACACTACCTTCACTGTTCTGACAAAGTCTTAAATTCAAGAGTCTTCTCATTCACAAAAGGCCATTAAGCCTTATCATAAGCATAAACAAATACAGAGTTAATTCATATGCATTTTAGTGTAAGCATGGGTTGTTTAACAGTCAGAGGAACAGATAAGACAGAGCCAGTCACCATTACCTTGGGCTTCTTCCAGTCATCCTGAGGTAGATATCATACAGGAATGCTGGGGCCTTATGGCTTACAGCAATCCAGTAATGATATAAAAGGTGATTGGAGGTTAGATTTACATTGGGCCGTCTGAAGGCCTGTTCGAGAGGATTCCTCTTGA